>NC_086343.1:5393407-6593407 GCF_032445375.1 Bacillus rossius redtenbacheri
TCATTGTAATAGTATATATTTTAATATGTTTATTGGTTGCTAACTTATTATAGTAATTTTAAAATTGTAACTAACAGTATATGTTACCAATAGATACAAGGAAATACGTATAGTTTTAAGGTAGTAGTAGTTACCATAATACACTTAAATCTGAAGTGAAGGAAAAACACAACGCATTTTCATTTAGGCTAACAGTTGTGGAATTTCTATGAAGTTTTAGATTATTCATTAATATTTTATGGGCATTTATTTCCTAAGAAACTTAGGTGTTTTAATTAGATAGTTAACATATTTGTTTAAATATATTGTGAACTTATTTCATTTTGAGAAAAAATGAAGGTATGAACTAATCAAACCAATGGAATGAACTATGTATTTAATAATATTATAGCTATTAGACAAACAAATAAAATGTATGAATACATATTTGCTTAAAGGACAATTGGTATGAGCCAGTAATCTGGTATTTAAAAAATTTTTTTTCTCCATTGACGAGGTTTGAACCGCGTCAACAGTTCTTCCTTGATCTTGTCTACCGCGCACCCTGTCGCCGCGCTACCAAAACTTAAAGAATTATGGAAGGAGACCATGCGCTATTAGTTTTGCAATGCTAGTTTCATTAAATACGTTAAAGTGTAATTATGCCGATCTGGGGCCAGGCTTCAGGCCTAAGAGCAGAGGATCTGGTCCACCATCTTGTATTGTGACGTTACAGTGGCCATCTTGGATGACCTTGACCTTTGTCCTTAAACTTTGACCTTGGTCCCAGTGGTCATCATGGATTCTACCATCTTGAAATATGATGTCACGTCCGCCATTTTGTATTATAGCGTCACATCCGCCATTTGGTTTCTAGAAATATCTGCCATTTTGGATTTCGCCATTTTGAAACATGATCGGTATTTTGAACATCCATAATAATTAATCTAGAAATAAGGATTTTTTAAAGTTGTAAATAATTATTTAAATACAAATTTTATAAGATTTTAATTTTTAAAACTCACTTATTTCATGGAGCTCGGAGTCCTCGGTTCGAACTCGAGTGAAGGGGGAAAAAAAAGGCAGATTCTCCACGGGGTCAAAGTAAAAGGTAAATTTCATCCAAGAGGGCCGCCATGACGTCACAATCCAAGATTGTGGACCGGCTCCTCGGCTCAGCCTGAAGCCTGGCCCTAGATCGGCATTGTAACACTACTCACGTTCCGCGTGTCACACCCCGGCACAAGGCGAGCCATCCCACCCAATCACCGAGCTCTCTCAGCTCACGACCTTCCCAGTTCGACGTGAATTAATACGCAGTTCCGTATGCGTATAGAGACAGGAAAAATTCGTAGATTCACATCTCGATAGTCTGAAATTCATACACATATACCTACAAGATGCTCTTTCTATAGGCTCGCTGTTCGTCTGGGCGACTCTGGCTGGGCCAATGAGAAACTCCTCAACCAAAGAAGTGACGAATCTCGGGCAATACCAGTTGAGACAACTCACAAGTCAGCAGCCAAACGAACTGGCCGTTATTTGCCCCGAGTGTACAGAGGACCGTGTAGACTATCCTGGAGGTCATCGAAATCGCGAATTTTTCAGGTCCCTACGTATGCGTGTGATTCCGTTAACTGGCTAAGGGTCGTCTTCTAAAAGGCACACCGGAAAACTACTTTCTTTGTGCTAAAAAAAAATAGAAACAATTTAATAATGTTCGCAGGCTTTCACGGCCATTGCCTCAAGTAGCTTGGCTTCTGGGTTGTAGCCGTGTCCTTGGCGAATAATTCACCGACGTTTCGGTCGACATTGCAGTCATCATCATCAGGGAGCAGTTACCTGAACAGGTACCAGGTAACTGCTCCCTGATGATGGCGACTGCAATGTCGACCGAAACAACGGTGAATTATTTGCCAAGGACACGGCTGCAATTCAGAAACCAAGCTTCTTCATAGAAACAATTTTTTTTATTCGATCAAAATAATTGTAATATTAAAATCAACGATGATACTAAAGAATCATGTAGCTCTAATATTTCTTTGGACCAACAATAATTTTAGTTTGCAACACAAATTTCCTTTATGGCATTCGTAGCTAACTACGTAAATAAGAAAATTGTTGCATTAGTTTGATGGCCTTGCAACATTATTTATTACTGTAAATATTTGCGCCAAACGGTTTTTTTTTGTGTGACTCAAATTAGCAGTGGCTTGTATTGAACAAAATTTATTTTTATCGCAACAAACAGTTTGTTGCATGCAAAGAAAAAGGTTTCATTGATACGGCGCTGTCTTCAAAAGATGCGGGTTTGATCCCGAAGTACGTGAGTGCAAGCGTCCCGTCTGTACGGGATGCCTGCGTCATCTCCTCACACAGATTGGGAACCATTCGCTAAAAATAGTTCGTAATACTACAATAAAGATATTGTAACTTTTTACATCGCATGGCTATGGTTATTCTTGCATATTTGAAGTACTTTTTCGAGATAATACTGATCATTTCGTACAAATACTGATTCATAATAGTAGTTAGGAATAGGGGCACCGGGGACAGGGTGTCGGGGATCAGGATTCGTGACCTTTGACCTCTGATGTCATGGTTTTGACCTTTGACCCCTGGCGTCACTTCCGGCCGCCATCTTAGATTACATCATTTTCGGCCGCCATCTTGGATTACATCATTTCCAGCCACCCTCCTCATAGTCCTCCTCCTCATAGCCCTGAAATTCTTGGAAATGACGTAATCAAATATGGCGACCGGAATTGACGTAATCCAAGATGGTGGCCGGAAATGACGTAATCCAAGATGGCGGCCGGGAATGATGTAATCCAAGATGGCGGCCGGGAATGATGTAATCCAAGATGGCGGCCGGAAGTGCGCCAGGGGTCAAAGGTCAAAACCATGACATCAGAGGTCAAAGGTCACGAATCCTAATCCCCGATCCCTTGTCCCCGGTGCCCCTATTCCTAACTACTCATAATAATATTATTTTTTTATTAATGTTTCATTCAAGCATATTTATTTTTTAAAAACGGAAAATATAATAAAGTATTCAATAATTTTACTTTACATGATTATTAATAATGTGCTCAGTAAATACTGGAAAGCTATTCGGGGTTCGGTTTACATTTAAGTTTAACTATCGGAGGTACTGGGACAACACAAAGCATAAATGCCCGGTCGATAATCCGAACCCAGTATTACTTCGAACATTTTTAGTGATAAAGTTGTTTGCGTGTAATTGTATAAAATTTACAAATGTCTGCAATTTTACATAAATATTTCCGTTCTATTTACAATACAGTTTTTGACGTGATAATGTCTTATAAATCGATGAACGCCGGCTGCACGCACGAAACATTGTCACGTTCCGCCTGAGCCGAGCGTGCAAGAACAGGCCGACCACCGAGCGAGAAAATCTTCTATCATATCAAACAGGTTAAGGCGGGGCTTTTTTAACTAATTGTTCGTGATTATGTTTAAACAAATAATTTAAATTAAATTAGCAAAAAAAACTGTAAATAATATTAAGTATGAAATTTTTCATTAATTATTTTTTATGACGTTATCACGTAATATTATCGTCCTTAAACCGACTTTACAGACAATCCCCTTTTTTTTTTACTTGGACAACGACAAGTCAGGGATAGGGACGCACCACAACGCCGAAATACATTAACGCCGAAAAATGTCATTGCAGGACTGCCACAAAGGTTAGGTTAGGTAAGGTTAGCACACAAATTCATTCAGTTGTTTTTCATTTTGCTACTGTGCCCCCCCCCCCCCCCCACCCTCCACGCAGCAACATTTTTCGGCGTTACTGTATTTCGGCGTTGTGGTACACAGCAGGTTTTCTAGCTGTCGGCGTTGCGGTCAATTGGGCATTCGGCGTTATGGTATTCGTAGAGACCGGAAAAATTCGCGGGTTCATTTCGCGATGGGCTAAAATACAAATAGTTATACCAGAGTGCTGCCTCTGCTATTGGCTCGCAACTCACCTGGATGACTCTGGGCCAATGGGAAACACCCGACCAAAGCTTTATCGAATCACAGGCTGCTACGTTGGGACGTCTCACAATGCAGCAGCCAATAAGTGGGTGGCATTTGACCGAGTGTACGTAGAACTGTGGAGTTCATCCTAGAGGTCATTGAACCCGCGAATTTTTCCGGTCCCTAGGTATTCGGCGTTATTGTACGTTCGGCGTTGTGGTATTTCGGCGTTGTGGTAACGACCCGTCAGGGATGGCTTCTTTGAGATCGTATCACACCCCCCCCCCCCCCCTCCCTACTTCGCAGAAGAAGACCAAGACGCAGAGGCAGGCCGACGCCACCGAGGCAAAGGGCCTTATCTCGGAGGCGGCGGAGCAGGATTGCCAACTGTCACGCACGCAATTCCCCGCCCTCCCCACCTTCTGGACGGTGTGACTACGGGAGCCGCGCACAAATCGCACCCGGGGATGTTAATTTCGACCTCCGCGATCACGCGAACAAGTAATTACCGCTTCTCTCAAACCGCCATTCATCAGCGCCTCCTCTTTCCGCGCGCGAGGCCGACCGGCCGTGCGCCGTGAAACAATTTTTGACGTGACAACGTCTAATAAATCGATGAACGCCGGCTCCACGAACGAAAAAAGGATGACTCATTGTCCCGTTACGATCATCGTACGCTTGCGCCGCATCTATCTCTCTTCCACTCGATTGGAACAACCGTCGATTTGACTTTTTCGAGGCACAGTAAACTTGAAACACTCCCATTCGTTTCCTACCTTTCCTATCATCGTCCTATCCTTAACATAATAACACAGACTGGAAGAAGTTAAATAGCAAACATGTACAAAAGTTATAGTTAAAATAATCTGTTCGTTAGAGTAATAAACATATTTGAATTAATGAGTGCAAATACAAGTAAATTTATCAATCAAATTGTAGATTTCATTACACTTCTTTTTTGTATCCATACAAAATAGTGATAATTTAATAAAAATGATTCAATTTTATTCATAAAAGTATGCAATCATTTCAGCAATGTTTTGTTATGACGTTGTCACGTTAAGCTATCGTCCGTAAACCGACTTTACAGACAACCAATTTTTTTTGTAAACGTAACAGTAATAAACATATATAACTACATATATTTGTCATTTGTACATTTACTTGAAAGCCAATTGTATCGCTACTGGGGTTTGGATTCTTACCCTTTTTTGTTGTCCCAGTACCTCCAATAGTTAAATTTATTTGTAGACTGAACCCCGAATAGCTTTCCAGTTTTAAGTATGCATTTAATAAGCACGATAAAACAAAATTAGACCGAATTATTGAATATTAACTTTTCCATGTTAAAAAAAATATGATTGTATGGCACATCAATAATAATATAAAATTATGCGAGAATAGTTCGTAATAAATACTCAGTATTATCTCGAAAAACGTATTTCACACAAGCAAAAATAACCATTGTCATGTTTTGTACGAAGTCACAATATATTTCATGTAGTATTACAAATTATTCCTTGGCAACTGATTTTAAAAGGAATATTTTGTAAAAGTACAGAAACTTATTGATGTGTTAACACCTTAGCTCTCGGTATATGGCATTTAGTAGGAGTGATTTCGTGAAAAATGGAACGGAAGTTGATGAATCGGAAATGTTCCACAAAGATGGCGGACCCACGTGTTTTCGTACCATGTGCGTCTCTGCCTGAGGACGGGAGCAGATAGCAGTTCCCGAAACGTCGCTTGTTTTCTGTTTTGGAAAAACTATTGTGTTTGTTTCGTCTTTTCGTTTTGTCGTGTTTTAGTCTCGTCTCAAATGTTGTGCTGAACTTTTTGGGTTCAATATTTTTGTTCTGTCATCATTTGTGGGTTTTTTTTCGTTCTCTTAGTCCATTTTTCTTAGTTTTTTTCTTTGTTTGTTGACTATATTCCTGTTATGGAATATTATGTGGTGTTTATAGCCTGTTGACATCAATTTTTTGCTTAATTTGTGTTTTTTGTCTTTTGGGTATTTTTTTTAGTTTTCTTCTACAGAAAAAGTGCTTAGCAATGGCGTATGTCCAAAAGCTTGCATCAAGTCACCCACGTGTAGCAAAATAAACCCTTATAAAGTCATTTTCATAAACATTAGGGTACAGTCCAAATGTATTGGTGTGCTAAATGAAACTTAGCGATAGTAAAATTACCCTGGAATATATTTGGTAGAATAAAATATTCATAGTAAAAAAAATTATTCACATATTTTAAAATACCTAATAAAACTGGCATTACATATTCTATTCTAAATCTCCAAGAGGTTTACAACCACAGCGGTAGAGCGCGCACTTTGTAATCTCAAGGGACGTGTTTCAAATCTCGTCACACCAAAATATTAAAAAAATATATATATATTATATAACAATAATGTTGAATCAATTCAATAAGGTTAAGGTTTTCTTGTAGAAAGTATTTACACGCTGATTTTAGTCGTTTAAGCAAAAATTTATAAAACATGTTTGTACTTAGTGTTATAATAATTGTTTTAAAACGTTTCAGTAATGCCATAGAGGTATAACTTCTTACTTGTACGGAAACTTTATATCTTTAACTGTTTAGTGAATGTTAACAATATGGCAGTAAATCAGGAGCTGCTCGGTTACGATTACGGTCTTACGTTTACAGTCAGGCAGCGAATTGGGGTCGTTACCACAACGCCGAAATACCATAACGCCGAATGTCAAAACTGACCACAACGCCGACAGCTAGAAAACTGCTGTGTACCGCAACGCCGAAATAACAACTGAATGAATTTGTGTGTGTTTCTTAAAT
Organism: Bacillus rossius redtenbacheri; assembly: GCF_032445375.1. Taxonomy (NCBI): domain Eukaryota; kingdom Metazoa; phylum Arthropoda; class Insecta; order Phasmatodea; family Bacillidae; genus Bacillus; species Bacillus rossius. Next base: position 5,400,191 of record NC_086343.1, read on the forward strand.
GTACCTTAACGCCGAAATACACCAATCAAACCTAACCTTACCTAACCTAACCTAACCTAGCGCAATATAACCTAACCTAACTTAATCTAGCCTATCCTAGCCTAGCCTAACCTAGCCTAACCTAACCTAGCCTAACCTAACCTAACCTAACCTAGTCTAACCTAACCTAACCTTTGTGGCAGTCCTGCAATGACATTTTTCAGCGTTAGTGTATTTCGGCGTTGTGGTATTTCGGCGTTGTGGTATTTCGGCGTTGTGGTGCGTCCCCAGCAAATTGTAGCGGCGGGCGCAGAAAATATGTGTGTGATTTGTACTTGGAAAGCAAATATTTTATTGATCAGTATATTTATATTTATCATGCTTGGGATTATTTTCAGGAATACTACTGTAAACTCTGTGTTCAAGTTTCGTATTATAAGTTTATTTCAACATGAACAACATTCACGACGTAATGTATCCGTGGCTGCTGAAAAATGTCCCACATTCGGAATAAGTTAACCATAAGCGTCTTCTTGTTGGTCACAACGCATTTAAGGGTTGATGAAATAATGAAAAAAAAAACATTGTAATTATGTAAATACACAATGTAAAATTTTGTAAAATGTTTGACACATTCCATTTCATTTTTTTTAATACTGCTGTTAAAGATGCTGTTCATTCAAAATTTTGAGAATGTTTCATAAAAACTAAGATTATCACTTTATTTTAAAAGTTTATCACAATATCGTTTTACACATATCGACAACTAATGGAAAATTAATAAAGCAAGAACGGAACAGGCATCGTGGGTATATTAATTTTAAATATGTGTAAAACATTGGAGTTAGTGAAAACCGTTGTATTATAGAAATAGCAGTTTATTTTACTCTTCTGTACAGTTACCGAATTGTGGACTAGGTTATTTCGGGTCCGAGGTCCATAAATAAACCCGCCGACTAAGTGGAGTACAGCTTTTAAGATGATAAAACACGGTGGGAGGACGACTGTGACACATCTGACCAATGGGATATTTTCGCACTTTCCCCTTCGCCGGCGGTATATTCGCGACGGGCATTGATCCGGCGCGAGGTTTGATAGCGTCCCGCGCGAAGCCCCCCACGGGGGCAGGGGGCAGGGGGCGGGGTCCGGGGAGAGGGACAGGCCGGATCCCCGCCGGCGCACTGCGCAATTGCCGCGATCGACCAGGCCGTGGCCCCACAGACTGAATGTTTCATGGGTCGCTTGGACCTGCGTGGCTGCCCGTTTACACTCGTGCGCCACCCGCGCTGAGAGACAGAGAGAGAGAGAGAGAGAGAGAGAGAGAAGGAGAAATAGAGAAAAATGCAGAAAATGAGAAAAAATGATAAATAGAGAATGAAAGCCCTAAAAGGAAGAAAGAGAAATGGAAGAGAGAAAGAGAATAAAAAGAAGCGTGAAAGAGGGAAAAAGGGAGAAAGAAATAAAAAGAAGGAGAAAAGAGAGAGAATAAAAGGAAGAGCGAAAGAGAAAGAAAGACAGAAAGAGAAATAAAGAAATATCTAAAGGAAGAAAGATAAAGTGAAGAAAGAGAATAAAAATAAGAGTGAAAGAGGAAGAAAGGGAGAAAGAAATAAAGAGAAGGAGAAAATAGAGAAATAGATTAAAAGGAAGAGAGAAAGAGAAAGAAAGACAGAATGAGAAATAGAGAAAGAAAGGCCTAAAGGATAAAAGAGAAAGGGAAGAGAGAAAAATAATAAAAAGAAAAGTAAAAGAGGAAGAAATGGAGAAAGAGAAAGGAAAGCCTAAAGAAATAAAGATTGAGAAAAAAGAGAGAAAGAGAATTAAAGGAAGAGCGAAAGGGAGAGAACTGCTTTAATGGAATGTAGGAACAGGCATTAAGGCATGGTGTCCACTTTAAAGCTGGGTTTACAATTTTAAAATATGTTACCTTTAGGGACCAAGAAGTCTTTAGCATCGAAAGCGGAAACAATGCTTCTGTTTCCTTAGTTAAATAATAACGAATCTAACTTCTTCATTCCGATCTATGAAAATAAATTAAAAGAAAAACTACCATATTTATAATCTATTTATCTGTAGCGATAATAATTTTATACCGTCTGCATTCTTTTTTTCAAAAGCCAAAATAGGGAATAAAACTTAAACATTTTGATAAGGTATACCGGGAAATGTACGTGAAAAATTTGGCGTTTTTTAAATCATTTTAACATCGGTTCTATAATTTAAGTACCTCTGCAAAACTATTTTTTTTTGTTTTCTGAGAGAATTTGATTAAATTTACTAATGTGCAAGAACATAGACCATATTTCAGTTAAAACAAAATTATATATATATATATATATATATATATATATATATATATATATAAATACATGCACATATATATGCTGGAATTCTAGAATCGTGTTTTCTGAGTTCATACAATGGGATATAGAAATTTTCATAACAAACTTAACGACTATAAAAATATTTTAATTTAAATTTTTTTTACTATTCATGTACATATCTAATCAAAGCGATGCATTGAAATGACAACAGCAATAAAAAAGAAAAAAATTGCCGGACATTCAATTCATTCATTTCTCATATCTTAAAACTATCAAATTAAAATATTTTCATAGCACCACGAACAAACACACATTTAATATTTTCACTGTTTCGCGTAGTAGAAATAACGAAAACGTAACACATTTCTTTAAACAACATTCATAAACAAAAATGAGGTAGCTTTACATACAGATAAGTGCTATACCTGTATATTCATATAATTTCCTCCTAATTATTTTCTTTTCTAATTACATCCTAAATTAACTTACCCTTTTAAAGATTAAATATAAATTCGCGCCAACGACAGATTATATCGTGCTCTGGCTGGATACTTCATTCCAACTTTTGCTTAAGATATAATATATTTCAATTGTGTTAATCCTGTAGTCAACAGTTTATTCTCTCGTGACAAAAAATTCCCATTACAACACGATAGATAACTAAAAATTTGCAACTGGCGGGCCATTGGTGTTAATGCTAGTAGAGTACACAGTAACAGGTTAGGTGTAAATGTAGTGTTTTAAAATTCATAGAGAAATGAAAATTCAGTTTACAGTGGTGTTTAGAGACATCAAAATAATGTGTGAAACCTGCAATTGACGTATACACAGCTACAAATCCTGGTGCCAAATAACAATTCTGTCACACCGCTCTCTTCCTCTTTTACGTTCTGAGCTTTTAATATTTTTTTTTTGTTACCTCTGATGACATCATCACCTTTGGCCGTGAAGAAGATACATTTCGGAAAATATAAAATAGTACAGGATTCCCAGTAAAACCCACAGACAGAATTTACCGAATATTCCCGCCTACTCCAACTCTTCTATAATCTCACTGACCAAAATCCTTCAGTATTTCCATATAAAACAGCTGACAAATTTTGAGCTACTTCAGAAACACACTGCCACAGTCACAATGCACATACGTATTTTTCATTTAGTACAAAAAACTGTTAAGGGTGTATGACACGTTCCAGGTCATTATTGTATATTTACGTTCCACAAGTTAAACTTTCCGACTTTTTGAGCGGCTGAACTTGCGTTAAACGAAAAAAATATTTATCGCATCCTATTTTTGCATAATTAGCTGGCAAAGTTGCTATTTTACGTTTTTGTGCAGTATGGACAAGGAGAATGAAATTGAATATGACAGGAAATTTTTAGGTTTAAAGTCGATTTTTTTTGCTTATATGTCATGGTTTAATTTCTTCCAGAAAAAAAATTTATCTGGCCTTTTCAAATCATCAGAATTTTTATGATTTTAAGAGTCTAAATAAATATTAAATATATTTTCTGAAAGATTTAATACATACTACGCATTGGTACCAGCATTGCCTTTAAACCCAAAAATTTTCAGTTATTTATTCCATGTGGTTCTACTTATCCATACTGCACAAATACGTTAAAAATTCAACTTTACCAGCTAATTATGCAAAAAGTATGCGATATTTATGTTTTTAATTTTTTTTTAAGTCTGGCCAATCAAAATGTCTACACGTTTAACAGTGTTAAACGTAAAAAAAATAAAAATAATGATCTGGCACGAGGTATATACATCATTAACACAGTATCATAATGATCAGAAACTATATGCACAAAGTGTGATTACTTACGTTCCATTCCGGAGCACAATCACAGGTGGATTTCGAAATACGACTCTGATCAAAAATTCTTTTCATCAACAACATTGCAACGTAACAAAGAACAAAATATAATATGCTAGGGACATGTATTAGGTTAGTTATGCAGGATGAGCCTTTGTCTAACCATTTCAATTAAATTCCCCCTCCGAATATACATTTCTCTGACTGTTCTCTGATCGTTCCACAATCATTAAAAACTAACCTGAAATTTCATTGTTCCCTGTTTTACCACGTGCTGGACACACACATATTTAAAGAGCGTAATTTTAAAAAATTATAAAATTAATACCGCGCACAGGCGGTAAAGGGGAATCAAAATTAGTTTATTTTTGTTATGAAGTTGTTAAAGATTCTATATTAAAAAGAATAAATATTAACATATTATTTAATATTATTTATCCATGTTCAAAAGAACAATCAAACAAGTTCTGTTAGAACATTCTTTCTACTCTCTGACAGAATTCTTTGAGCTAATAACAGATAAGAAAACTGAACTCTGGTAAATCTTATTTAAATCCATCACAAAACGAGGAGAAAAATATTGAGTTTTGTAGACTAACACTTCGCTCTGAGCTTTAGACTTGAGTTTATACCATTTCTTTATATACCCATGTTTTTTTTTCTTCTCTCTTTCTTACTATTGAAATATAAAATTACTCTGTAATATTTAGTTTTTGTGGTTGTACAGTAAGTTTGTATATATGTATATATTTGTATTAATTTACTTGTTCTATATCCCGGAGTCCTTACCCCATATGGGATCTACAGATCAAAAACTTAATAAATAAATAAATAAATAAATAAATAAATATATGTGTAAACAGAAATTTTAATATTTTTCACTTGTAATTTACGAAGAATATTGGTTACTAATTATACAGGATATTATTTGCGGATATATACGTATATCTATCTATACGGGTATTGAGTTTACTTATTTTAATGTACTTACAAAAATCATGTTAAAGTTTCAACAACACCTTTAAGAATACTTGTTAAGTCCACAGCAGTCAATCAGTCGGGTTCAACAGCCAGAGGCTGCATAATTGTTGGTCGGTCATCGTGTAGTGTTGTAGACACTAGGAGTTCATTTGTTGGAATTTAATTTTAATTTAATCAATAACTTTTACAGTTAATTTCATAAAGAAATTCTTTGTTTAATGGGATGTCAAGTGACTTTTTAAAGCTAAGTTTTAAAATTTTAAATTGTGAAGACTGCATTCTTGTAATTCTAGTGTTTTGTATTATTAATAATAATTAATTATTTAATGTTTTTTTACATTAAGTTATTGTTAAGTTACCTAAGCCTTTATGTTGGTTTAGCATCCACCAGAAACGTCCTGGACGGGGCAGAAATTTACGATCTCGAGGTGGTAATTTGTGCTTGAATAGGAAATGTTTTAACTTCTAGCCCGGGTGCTGTAAAGTGTTCTTAGTTGGGTGCAAGTTTGCCCTATTTTCAACTGAGCTCGTAACTCTGAAGTCGTAATCCGGCGCGTACGTTATTACGTTCTATGAGGGTCCAGTTATCTGGGAGTGTGTTAATAATTTTAGGTGCAGTCTCCGTTGAAGAGTTGTGGCCGTTTTGCGAGGTACACGTTTAATTACGGAACTCTTAGTTCCGTTGAAGTCTCCGTACAGGTTTTTGACGTGACAACGTCTAATAAATCGATGAACGCCGGATGCACGCACGAAAAAGTGTCCCGTTACGCACATTGTCCCGTTACGCTCATCGTACGCTTGCGCCGCATCTATCTCTCTTCCACTCGATTGGAACAACCATCGATTTGACTTTTTCGAGGCACATTAAACTTGAAACACTCCCGTTCGTTTCCTGCTTTTCCTATCATCGTCCGATCCTTAACAGAATAACACAGATTGGAAGAAGTTAAATAGAGAAAACATGTGTAAAAGTTATAGTTAAAATAATCTCTTCATTAAAGTAAGAAACATATTTGAATTAATGAGTGCAAATGAAAGTAAATTTATCAATTAAATTGTAGATTTCATTTCACTCCTTCTTTGTATCCATACAAAATAGTGATAATTCAATAAAAATGATTCATAAAAGTATGCAATCATTTCATCAATGTTTTGTTATGACGTTGCCACGTTAAACTATCGTCCGTAAACCGACTTTACAGACAACCAATTTTTTTTTTAGTTTGAACGCAGGAGAGAATAATCAGCCCTTACCTGAACGAGCCGCACAATGTTAACCTTTCGCTCTGCAAATCGAATGATTCTGTGGTCGACGCAGCCGCTCCGGTAGCGAATTTTAGCAGCGGATGCGGAACTACGTGTGATTCACGTTCAGAAATTTAGTGATCGATATTGACTACTGGTTCACGTAATTTAACGTGAATATTAGTGATGGAAATTGTGTTTATAAAATTTTTATGTGTATTTATTTAAGTATGTTTAATTTATTTGCATTATAAATTATTACATTATTTAAAAAACAATTAAGTTAATAAATTAGAATAAACATTCGTCTTATTTATCGGATTTCTATTACTAATTAAGAATTTTCTCGATTATTGTACCAAATTAAATAATTAAATAAATTTTATACACGTGTTTACATTGATATTGAATACATAATATATATTTAATCAATTTTTGTTAAAATATATTTTAAAATAGTTTAGTGTCTTAAATCGAAAAAAAAAGTATCATAACCTCTAACGCGCGTACGTAAGTACACACGCCTTTTTTTTTTTTTTTTTGTTCGAAGCGTGGCAATGGGGCAATTCAGAGTCCTTGTGTGAACACCATAGACGTTGTAGGCCGGGTGCGGAAATGAAGAATGCACAACGAGTAACTAGGAACAGACTCACGGGCGTACAGAAAGTCCGTTGAGTTCGCTGCAACTTCCAACAACGTCCAGATGCCGCGCCACTGTAGTCGAGCAGCTGTTGTTAACCACGGGAAGCCTGCTTTTCACAGACGAGAGAGTCAAACCTCCGATCGTGCATCTTCGGTTATTTTTTTGTTCATTGTAAATAAATATGGCGGTGTTGATAAAAAGGATACTAATGGTCAAATACGTTAGGTTAGCTACATTATAAATACTTTAAAACATTGTGGACGGTTGATTTGGTTAGGATAGCTACATTAAAAATACTGTGAAATCATGTGAACGGTTTCCTAGCGCTGGATAGCTACATATTAAAAAGGTTATTTGCTAAGCAACCATAAAATGATTTTACAGTATTATTTAATGTAGGTATACTTACCTAATATAACCAACCATCCACAATGTTTTAAAGTATTTATAATGTAGCTAACCTATCATATGCTTCTTTTGACTAAAAAAAAAACAGATACCGTTTTATCTTCATTTATTGAATAATTATTTAAATTACTTCTTGCTAATTTTAAGAATGACATCTAAGTTAAACCCGCGCACTTGGAGAATAAATGCCCGCGATATTTATTTTCCCCCAAAAAAAAATACACGTGTTGTGGTACGGAAAAAAATAAAAAGCAAGCATGAACTTCGGGGAACTTCGGTTGTGGCTCTCTCGTCCGTGAAATGAAAAGGCTTCCCGTTAACCGCGGCCCGGCGAGACAGTTTAACGGTGGCTGTCCCCCCCCTCCCCCTTACACTATCTACTTTATCCTCCGTGGGAAGGGGAGAGCGCGGGTGCTGGAATTATTGAAGCGTGCGCGCGGTCGCGTGTGAAACAGGCTTCGTGCCGGCTCGACCCGGGAAAGTGGCCGAGCCACGCCACAACACTCACGGGGGGACGATCGCCGTTGTCTACTGGTGCAGGTGGGGGGAGTGGGGGGGGGGAGGGGAAAGTGCATCTCCACCGTCCCTTGGCACCTCGACTCGGATGGCCTACTTCTTCTTCCGGGAATTCCCCCGTGAGATCACTACACGTCTTCTGGGCTCGGAGCCAACCTCCAATGTTGGGTTTTAATTCATTGAAAAACCAGCAGGCAGACATCACATGCCCCTCCTCGAGGTTACGCCCCTTATTTAAAAGGGGGGGGGGGGGTTTGTCTGTAAAGTCGGTTTACAGACGATAATTTTACGTGATAACGTCATAAGAAAACATTGATGAAAAATTGCATACTTTTTTAATTTTCAAATATTATTTACTTTTTTTTTTTTGCAAATTTAATTTAAATAATTTGTTTAAATATAATAACAAAATATTAGTTATAGTTATAAACTGAATTCAAATCAATGTGAATAAATTGTAGAATTTGAAATGACGAAATTGGATGAATATATCAAAAAATTTTTTAAATTGCTGCATTTTAAAAAGGCCGCCTCTTAACCTGTTTGATATCATAGAAGATTTTCTCGCACGGTGGTTTGGCCGGTTCTTGCTAGCTCGGCTCAGACGGAACGTGACAATGAGTCATGCTCTTTCGTGCGTGCAGCCGGCGTTCATAGATTTATAAGAATTTATCACGTCAAAAATTATAATTAACATTTCCCCCCTCCCCCTCTTTTTTATTTGCCTACTATTCCTTATGCTTTGAAAATTTCCGTGTGACAGTTTCATCGACTTCGACAAATTAGTGACAACATGTAAACAAAAATTTACACCCATGCCTTACCCGGAACTCGAAACCAGAGCCCCTCGCACTGTAAGCCGTCGCGCATCCGACTACGCTACGCAGGTCGGCGCCACTGACGCGATTCGGAAAAAAAAAAAAGCGAGGCAGTTCCTGTAAAGACGCTTCAACGCAATGGTACAGCGTACATAGTTCCCAGGCTAACTACACACTCACTCAGTATGTGACGGGTAACGTGACAGTTCCTGTAATGGTAGAGCGCAGGTAGTTATCAGGCAAACCACACACTCACTCAGTATGTGACGGGTAACGTGACAGTTCCCGTAATGGCAGAGCGCAGATAGTTATCAGGCAAACCACACACTCAGTATGTGACAGGTAACGTGACAGTTCCCGTAATGGCAGAGCGCAGATAGTTATCAGGCTAACCACACACCCACTCAGTATGTGACGGGTAACCTGACAGTTCCTGAAATGGTAAAGCGCAGGTAGTTATCAGGCAAACCACACACCCACTCAGTATGTGACGGGTGACATGACAGTTCCCGTAATGGTAGAGCGCTGATAGTTATCAGGCTAACCACACACCCACTCAGCAGGTGACGGGTGACGCGACAGTTCCCGTAATGGCAGAGCGCAGATAGTTATCAGGCAAACCACACACCCACTCAGCAGGTGACGGGTGACTTGACAGTTCCCGTAATGGTAGAGCGCTGATAGTTATCAGGCTAACCACACACCCACTCAGCAGGTGACGGGTGACGCGACAGTTGCCGTAATGGCAGAGCGCAGACAGTTATCAGGCAAACTGCACACTCACTCAGTAGGTGACGGGTGACGAGACAGTTCCCGTAATGGCAGAGCGCAGATAGTTATCAGGCAAACCACACACTCACTCAGCAGGTGACGGGTGACGTGAGAGTGCAGATGGAGTACACGCTCGGCGAGCAGGCACTCACCGTCGTGCAGCGGGTCGATGGTGTGGATCATGAGCTGCAGCAGGCCGTGCCGGAACTTGGCGCCCGGCGGGTTGGACGAGGCCGCCGAGGGCCGCGACGTGGCGCCGCTGGCGGCGGAGCCCGCCCCCGACCCGCCGCCCACGCTCGTCTGGCTCGACGTCGCCGCGTTGCTCGTGTGCTGCGGGACACAACACAGCGTTGCCAGCTCCTCTCCGCACCCTCCCTCGCGTCAACATGCACACTTTATACTTACCTGACTGTGCGAGCTGGAATAAACACTTTTCAGTTTTTGCTCAGATTTTACTTACCTAACTGTACAAGCAAGACTAACGGCTTGCCTGTTTTTTGCTCAGATTTTACTTACCTAACTGTACAAGCTGTATTAAAAACTTTTCAGTTTTTTTCTCAGATTTTACTTACCTAACTGTACATGCATGACTAAAGGCTTACAAGTTTTTTTATCACTTTTTTGGACCTAACTTTTCAAGCCGGCCAAAGGTTTTCATAATTTTTGGCTCAGATTTCCTTTACTTTACCGTGCAAGCCGTCCTAAACGTTTGCAAATTTTTTGCTCAGATTTTTCTTATCTAACTGTGCAAGCTAGACTAACGGCTTTAAAAGTTTCTGCTCAGATTAGTTTCTGCTCATATTTTCCTTATCTAACTGGTCAAGCTAATTCACACACAGGTAAGAAAAATCTGAGCAAAAATTAATAAAATAGAGACATTGTTTCCTTATCATCGAGTCATGTCCGCGCAAGCCGGCCTTAAGAGTATTCCGTAATCCAGATCCCTCCCAACCCAAATCACTTAGTTTAATATAGGTGAGGAACAGGGAAAATTAACATATATTTTACATATCAGGTAAGTACACGCGTAAAATGAACGAATGAATAGGCTTAACATCTCCTCCATAATGATGATATTTTTTTTAGACCTCGAGGGTTGATGAGATGTGATTGGAGCGTTGACGGAATGAGAGAGAGCGAGAAAACCCTCAACCAGCTTACGGAAACGTCCGCCACATTTCCCGCAGCTCTCTCGAAGGGATCCCGGAGTCGACCCATTGTTGGAAAATGGGGGGAGGGGGGGCGGTGGGGGGGGGGGGGGCGTGAACTGACCGCCGTGGAGGGATGCTATTGGTCGGAACGTCCCACGGCCGTGGAAATGGGGTTATCGGAAAACGGCCTCGGATTCCTGACCTTATTGTCCTCAGCGGCATCGAGATGAGGGAAGGAGCCGGGAGCGAATAATTTTGTCGGCGCCCCCTCGACATTTCATCTCAGGGGGGATCAGACCTCACCATCTCGTGATTTTTTCAATATTTTCATGTAACGCTTGCAATAAAGTTTCCGCGCAAACAAAGTTTTTTTTTTTGAGTCCACACGACATAGGATCTGGCTTTGGCCACTCGTTGAAGTCAACACTCAAGAACTGATGCGATTATCACGACAGTTGTGGTTGCCGGCGCGGAATGATAAGTTAATTTCCTCGCTGCCTTCACAGACTAGAGCCCGTTAGTAAAATTATTGTGATTTCAACTATGTGTGTAAGGTCTGGGGGGACATGGTTTATGCCTTTACATGCCGAAAAATTCGGATAAATAGTTCAAAAATAGAATTACAGCAAACATTCTGAAAAAGTCCGAGACGGAGGGGGACCTAATCCCCGTTAATAAAAGAAAAATTGTTGTTATTAGTGTCAACTTTACTGTGGCTATCGACGTAAACTTGATCTACACGTATCATATATTACTCGTAAGATTTCCTGTGCTTGTAAGCCGTCCCCCCCCCCCTTCTTCTCCAGGACTGGACGGCACTGATCGCTCTGGGAGCGCTTAGCGAGAGATGACCATTAATTATGATTTCAGGCCTAACGACCGGTCGTTAGAGAAGGCGAGAGGCGGTGAGATGCAACCTGACCAGATCACGGGATGCGTCGTTGTGCTTCGTCATTCTGGATCGATTCGGTAACCTAAATGCTTCGGAGACAGCTACAGTCTTTCACAATTGTATAATAGAATTTTAATTTATATATATATTGTAGAGCTACTTCCTGCTTGAGGCCCCACTGGGGGTAGCCAAATTATTATGTGCGAGCCCTTTACCCTCACACACACACTAAAAAAAACGTTGGGCTGAATAAAAACTGTGTAATAAATTTTATTTCTTAATTGTGTGACTCTCCACTGGTAGTGTTGATATCATGTAGGTCACAGTTAGGTGTTACTTGATTGGTTAGGAACATATATCAATATACACTGGAGTAGGTGAAATTACAAATGACATAACACAACACTTTGAATATTAAATATAGAATTATTTTATTCCCAATGTAAAAACGATTTAAAAGATTTCAATCTTATTAATATATTTAATTTAATTGCTATTCATATTCAAACAACAACCTAACTTAACATTGACATCATAGGAATTCAATAAAAGTTCAATTGACAGGAGTTATGTTGCGCACATTTAAGTATTTTCAAGAGTCTTTATTCGGGTTCGTTAACACTACACAGTTTTTAATTAATGTTTTTAGGGAACTTAAAATCAATTTACCTCGGCTAGTTAGGTTCAAAAGTCATCGGCAGAGCTCAGAGCCTCTCATCTGTAGGACCACTGAGTCTGTTAATAAGTGTATAAATTCGTAAAATTTATCTCCAAGTATTGTTTAAATCATCTATAAAGTCAATTTAATTCATGAAATCAAAGTTTATATTAAGTTTCGGCGACGATGCGACATAAAAACGGGAGTTGCGTGATTCGTGCATAAGATTAGGACACAAAAATCTGGGCACTTTTATTACTCACGTTATTCACTCCTATGTTATTTATCTTTTTAGATAAATCCTATTTCAATATTCAGAACTCCCTAATGGTTCATAATTATCATCCTCTATCCGGGATGCCTGATGCTAAATAGCTAATTTTCAGGATTTAAAATCGCCGACGTCACGAAGTTGCCGCTCATTCAGCTGGCCATTAAGAACTCTCTTTCTTACTAGTTTCTCAAAATAACCAGTAAGACTCAACTTTTAAATGGTGGCCCGTGATTGGCCAAAAGAACCACATCGGTTACTTAATTTCTTACCGAAAACGTGAACTCCGAACGCAACAATTGCGCGGATAACAAAATTTCACTTATAATTTAAATAAATAAATATTAAAATCATAATTTACATAATAAAATTACGGCGTTAATTTTACCGTTTACAGTTTCCAAGTCCATTATCCTTAGAGGGGTATCAACAATACCTAGTTCAAATCGTCCGGTAAAAATCCAAAGAATCACTTTTCCATAGACATACATAACAAAATATTGCCGTTTCTGAAAATAAATAATATTATACATAGAGCAAACACAATAAAATAAATCGTAAATAATAATAAATAATTAAACTGTCAAAACAAACATGTTGCAGTACAGCAACATATATATATATATATATATATATATATATATATATATGTGTGTGTGTGTGTGTATATATATATATATATACTTATATATATATATATATATATATATATACTTATATATATTATATATATACTTAAACGAGTCTTTCGGTACCCGCCAGAGATTTATAACATCTAACCCCGGTAACGAGCAAATTCAAAAGTTCTCACGTTGCAAATACACTCGGACACGACATTTAACGTAGAATTATATTTTTTAAAAAAAGGAATGTGTACTTAGGTACACACGTTATTCTTCCAAATCGTTCGAAGTTTCTCTTATACGGCATTAAACAAAATTAACCTGAAACATTTTAAAACACATATTACAAACACTAAGTAAATGTTATTCTATATTTGTGTTTGCTTAAACGACTGAAATATATCTGTAGATCTGCCTACGCCTGGTAGGCTGTGCCGAAAGGAATATTTTATATTCTCTTCATGCATGCACGATGTGACCTTTCTTAACTCTTTAAGCCTCACTGTGCGTAATAAATTACAGGTAAATGTACGGACTTTTAAACGAAAAATTCCCTTTAAATAAATGAAGCGTTTTGCTTATTGCCAGGTACCTTCGTGGAAGCGACACATTCCGATAACTCCGAGTTCTGAGCTCCATTGTAGAAAGAGTCGATGCAGGCAGATGAAAGAAGAGTTTCATAGCTGTACATAGAGCCAGTGTTGAAGATAGATTTCATTCACTCTTTAAAGATGATCCTCACCGAACCTCACGGAAAAATTTTCTGTTCTTTTACAAAAATATTTCCCATGGAAACCAGTTGCCAAGAAATAGTTTTAAATACTACAAGAAATATATTTTTTAACTTTGCACAAAACATTGCTATGGTTATTTTTACATATATAAAATATATTTTTCGAGATGATACTGAGTATTTCTTACGAAAATTGGCGCAATATTTTATTTTTTAAATTGGTGTTTAATTAAAAATCCTTTTTTTTAACCATAGAAAATAAAATCGAATAATTAAAAATTTGACTTAATTTTGTTGTAACATGCTCATAATATGCGCCGTTAATACTGGCAAGTTACTCAGGAAACGCTTTACGAATGACTTTTAACTATTGGAGGTACTGTTACAACACAAAGCATAAATTCCCAGGTATGCCCAGTACTACTGCGAACGCTATTTCGTAGTGATATATTTGTTTTCAGGTAAATATAGAAATGTAGAAATGTGTGTAATGTTACAAGAATATTTCTGTTTTGAAGTTATTACTTATTTAGGCGCGTTATGGAAAATCGATTAGAGTGAATGTTTACGATGCGACATTTTTTTAAAGGAAGATGACGGACGGTAGCGACGTATCATTCAGATTTCACCTTAAGTCATTATCAGTATACATATATTTTTTTTTAAAAAAAATCCGTAGCTTAATGAAGATATCTGGATGATTTTTTAAATCACTGTATATTCTTCTTAAATTTAAGGTAACCATTTTAACAGTTAAAAATGTTCGCAGGCTTTCACGGTGGCCGTTGTCTGAAGTAGCTTGGCTTCTGGGTTGTAGCCGTGTCCTTGGCAAATAATTCACCGACGTTTCGGTCGACATTGCAGTCGCCATCAACAGTAGGTAACTGCTCCCTGATGATGGCGACTGCAATGTCGACCGAAACGTCGGTGAATTATTCGCCAAGGACACGGCTACAACCCAGAAGCCAAGCTACTTCAAATTTAACAGTGTTTGCATGCCCGTGTGATGTTTAAAAACCTGGGGAATAACAATCCCGCAAATGTGTCGGGTTTTTTTTTTGACGTGATAAACGTCTTATGAATCGATGAACGCCGGCAGCACGCACGAAAAAAATTGTCACGTTCTGCCTGAGCCGAGCGTGCGAGAACCGGCCAACCACCGCGCGAGAAAATCTTCCATAATATATCAAACAGGTTAAGGCGGGCTTTTTAACTAATTGTTCGTATTTAAATTTGCAAAAAAACTGTAAATAATATTTGAAAATTAAAAAAAAAAAGTATGCAATTTTTCATCAATGTTTTCTCACGACGTTATCACGTTAAATAATCGTCCGTGAACCGACTTTACAGACAACCACCCCTTTTTTTTTTTTTTTTTTTTCATGGTTGAATTATTGCACTCCCGTGTCTCGGTGTCTCGCGGGGGAACCTGCCCCTTTTTTTGTGTCATCCCTGGTGACCTTGACCCCTGACGTCACTCCTGCCTCGCGCCTGGCGCGGCCCGCAAGCGGTGAGAGGGCACTCATGTGGCTCCAGTGTCTGGGAGACTCTTCCCCCCCCCTCCTCCCCTCCTCCAGCAACACAGCCCTTCTTGAGCGCGAGGGAAGAGTGTGTCCTTGACCGAGGTCCGGGCGTGGCCGCGGACAAGGTCAGGGCACGCCTTAAGGGGCCCCCGCCTACCCGGGCACACGCACGTAGGGTTACCAGACGTCCGGCAAAAGGAGTACATGTCCTCCTTTTTATGTATTTTTTTTTGCGTCCGGCCGGATTTTCCTTAATGCTCAAAAATGTCCGGCTTTTTTATAAAGTGAGATAATTCCTGCAGTTACACTCTGGGCAAAGCGCGCGCTGTCCGCAGAGTCACCCCACTAGTAAGTAGTACTATGACAGCTTGACAGGTAGCAGCACATGCAGAAGCACGTGTTTTTAATATGCTGTACATGCGTAGTTTGTTTGATTCTTTATACTGAAACTGTATTAAATACCAAAACATTGTAAAATATCGTACTCCATTGTAATTAATTCATGGATTTTTTAAAAATATATATATATTGTCCTCCTTTTTAGTGAAATGTCCTCCTTTTGCGAGATGAATGTCGTCCTTTTTTATTATCAGTGTCTGGTAACCCTACACGCACGGTGTGCAGAGCTTCAGGAAAAACAACAGCGATTACAAAACCACTCAAGACATCCGAGTGGGGGGGTCTGCTTACAAATAGCATTCAAGAGTTCGTTGAGGGCCGGAAAGTACTTTTAATTTCGGATTAAGTTTTTAAACCGTATTTTTAGAAGCGTTAAAATGCCTAAAACGCGTGTTTCCAGAGTAATTTTTAGGCATGATACAATCAGTACAGATTCTTGAAAGCACTTAAGGGGCTTGCATAACACCTTTATCTTCATTTCTCCGCCATATAATGTGAACGGTCACCGCTCAAATTTCACAGTTGTCCTGTGACGACGAGAAGACTGCGCGCCAGTCCAGAGGAGACACCGCGCTAGAAGCACCAGCGAGCGTCGCGCTTATCATCCCGCCTCACCAACACACATACACCCCTGACGAGGCGGGCCCCTTAAGCCAGCCACTGTGTTGGATTATCGTCTGTGTAGGGATTGGCCAATCAAATACCCAAATACCCACGCACCTTAAAAAAAATCTTTAGTATTCGAAATATTCGATATTCGAGAAGAAAAAAAAAAGAAGGGGTTTGTCTGTCTGTAAAGTCGGTTTACGGACGATAATTTTACGTGATAACGTCATAAGAAAAACATTGATGAAAAATTGCATACTTTTTTAATTTTCAAATATTATTTACAGTTTTTTTGCAAATTTAATTTAAATAATTTGTTTAAATATAATCACGAACAATTAGTTATAAAAGCCCCGCCTTAACCTGTTTGATGTTATGGAAGATTTTCTCGCACGGTGGTTGGCCGGTTCTTGCACGCTCGGCTCAGGCGGAACGTGACAATGAGTCATGCTTTTTCGTGTCTGAAGCCGGCGTTCATCGATTTATAAGACGTCATCACGTAAAAAAACTCGAAGAAAAATACTAGAGGAAATAAACTACAGTAAAACTTTGTTTATCCGACCCCCTTTGATCTGGATCCACCGATAATCCGGATCATATTCACATAAATTGACAACTGTAGTCTGCATCCATGCTAACAAAGCCGGTTAGGACATTCAAACGTCATAGCTTTTGAAACAGAAGAAAGTGTTGAATTATTTTGTTAAGAAATTATGTGAAAATTTACTTTCATATTTTTTTTAATGACTTGTAAAAAATTCAGGGCATTTATACTATGTACTTTTGTTATAAAACGCAGTTTTTTTATCATTGTAAACGGTAATGTTTGCTTATTAAAAGGATTTTATTCGCTTGTTACCCATATTGCCTGGATTATCCAGATTTTCGACTTTCCGGATTGCCTTTGGTCCCAGTAATTTAAAAAATTAAATACTGATAAACTCTGGAATTTAATTGGTCAATTTTTTCCTTCATACCTATCATTTTACCATTCCTCAAGATATAGTGGATAACAGGTGACTATATAAATAAAATTACAATACGTATTGATTCTGTAAACTTATTTTATGGAACAACCATTAAAAAGGGTTGAAGACCATAGTTAATATTTTTCATTAATTGTACATTATTTTGTTTTTGCCTTTGAAACTTATATTCGGATTCGATGGGAATATTTGAGGTAGGATTAGAATTCGAGAGTCGGATTCGAGAAAATTGGGATTTGATTGGCGGATTCTTTTCAGGATATTTAACAAATTTATAGAATATTAACCTTTATATAGGTACGATCTGTTTGTGCTATCCACTTGCTAACTAGTTGACTTCAACTTCAAAACAGACACCAAATCCATAGACTAATGCCTCCACGTAGAATACAAGAAACTTGTTGGTTTTTTCTAGAAACCGGGCGTGCATCGAAAGTGTTTACAGTATAGAGTTAGGAACTGTCAGGAGACGGCTTGCTGTGGCGCAGTTGAAGTCACTTTTTAACCTAATGGAAATATCTTCTGTGAAGAAATTTTTTCTGCATAGACTATGGCAGCAAATTTTAAATAATTTGATGATTCACTGAAGTGTTAAAAATTTTTTTTAAATCACTGAGACAAGTTACTATATTAGATATGTGCATGGTTGGCAAAATAAATTACTCAAGCAAGCCTCATTGCATATAGTGGCTGTATTTGAATTCTGTACAGAATTGTAATCACAGCTTATGTGTGCCAAAAAACACATAAAAGCTTCAAGACAATCATTCACTACTATTTATCAATTATAGTTTAAATTTGTAATAAGCAGGAATATGCAGCTGCAAGTGTGTGTATGTACAGAAAGTTTTACATCACCAGGTGACCACATCACAGCATTTCCCACTACCACAATATATTTATTTTTGGGAAGGAGGCAGTAAGCTAAGTTCAAGCAAGCACTGTGACAATAGTCTGACATTTTTCTAACTAGCATTTATACATGTCTGTACTTGATCATTATTGTTGCAGAAATGGTTCTTGACCACTTCTGATTAAAGTAAGTGTGAATTATAATCCCTGTCGTTGAAAACAAGTCACTTTCATAAATAAAATAAAACGTGTAATCTTAAACAGTTTCCACGTAGGGCCATGCATATTTCGCGAAAAGATTCCGAGACTAGCTGCAAGTTGAAACACTGTAGCATCGTCTGTGTTTCATGATTGGGTGAGTTTCTTCAAAGTACATGTCGAGTGTTACAACACCAATCACAGTAATTCATTGCGCCAGCAAATGCGTCCTGAGTGGCTCAGCCAAATAATGCAACTACTCTCGCAGGCGGTCGCCAATCACGAGGAAGAAACCTCTGGTGCGGGTATACCTTGTTGCAGTCTAACAGGCGTTCAGATTTATTCGCGAAAAATGCCGGCCCCTATTTCCACGTTACAAACACCACACTTCGGCCAGTGTTCTGGGGGGTCTAACCAATATGGCGTAACGATTAGCTGAAGGATGGAAGAAGAAAAAAGGCTTCACCCGGTTAGCTCGAGATAATGCAGACGTGGCCACTGCCTGGTGTTGTAGAGTGCGCTGGCGTGAATCGTGTTTCCTGTTCCGCTATCCCCATACCTCTATCCGCTGCTGGGAAGCCTACGATTCACGCCGAGTATTCGACATGCCCGAAGATTACCGAATACCTGCCTTCGGGTGACTTCGGAATTCTGTTGTGGTGAAAAAACGCATTTTTTTTATTTTTCCGTGTGTTCGTGAATGCCTAATTAATTAAAATGGTCGATTAGGTCAGGTCAGTTACATTATAAATACTTACAAACTAAGCGAACATTAAAATAATATGAATTATTTTTAATGGTTGTTTAGTTTTGAAGTATTATAACTGACCTGACCTAACAAACCGGGGCAAAGGAAGAACAGTAGGAACTCACGTAATTTTATAATCTGATGACATTGCAAGACGATTGTAAAAGATAAGAATGTTCGTATATTTACTCAAATATGAGTCTTGGTTTTAATGGCTTAATTTGTATTATTGTTATGAAACTTCCTACCTTTATTTGTTTATGTCCGGCATTCAAAACGGACGTTTTTTCCCCCACCTAAACAAAAGAATTCCGAAGACACCCGAAGGCAAGTATTCGGTAATGTTCGGGCATGTCGAATACTCTGCGTGAATCGTAGGCTTCCCATCCCCTGCCCACCCCTTCATGCAGGCGCGTGTGAACTGAGCCTTTACGGCTGAGGATCAATAAGCAGCAGACCCGTGGCCGCTATCCGGGCCCCGGATCCTTCGTTGTCTGTCCAGCGACGCGTCGCTAGCAGACAGCATCGTGACAGATCGCCAGCAATATCACGTTGCGCGCGTGTGAATGACCACCGAGATGACAACGAAGGAAAATGGATGCGCGCGCTCATGAAAGCGCCTCAGAAGTCGCACTTACTGGGCGTACTAAGAAAAAAAAACTATCTTTAATTCTGCATGCAAATGATTAATAGCAACTAAATAATTTAAATACGGTTGGTAAAGTGCAGGCCTAAATTCAATTAAACTAGAAATGTTTAGATAATTACTTGGTATTAAATATCACGTAATATAAACACCAATTTAAAATTAAATATTTAATTCAGTGAAATAATAGGGATAATTTTTAATTAGCAATGAAAATAATTAAATACGGTGTATGCGTTATACATAAGGAAACATAACTTATATAAATACATTTGAAAAATTTATAAACACAAAATGATATCACTTATATTGACAACAAATAAATATTTTTAATGATATTAACCAGTATTCATTATCATCCACTAAATAATAAGATTTAAAAGCACTGATTCAACACTCAAACACTGCCAGAACACTGACGTCCCAGTTAACGCTAGCTAGGCCTGTGCGAAGCGAATATCAAATCGAATGTTTTTTTTTTTTTTTAATATTCGCAGAGTCGAATCGACTTGCGAAATTTGGGCGAAGCTGTATTACACTTGTTTCATAAAATACAGGATTATTGGAGTAAAAAAAAGTTGTTAAACTTTTGTAATGTTTGAACTAATTGGGCCCTATATATATATAACATAAATAACCTCCCCCCTGCCGTCTCCCATTCCAGCCGTTACAAATAGCATAAAGCATGTTCCGCTACGTACCTAACCCCACCCCCTTTCCCTTTTGTAATCTTCCCATTCGACCGTTAGTGTATGAGTTGCCTCCTCTACCGGTTCCCCCTCCATGGACCAAAATATTCCCCTCGTGCGATCGGAATTTTCGCAATGCTCGAAAATCGTAGCTGCAAAAAAGTTTAATTTCAAAAATCATTAATTTTTGTGGAAAATCTCAGGGAAAATAAGTAACAGTTCAGCAATTCCGTGTTCGAGAAACTGCGAAGAAAGAAAACAACAGCTGTCCATGACGTAGCTGAAGGAAAAACAATTCGCCAGTTAATGACTTCCGCGATGTGTCGTCCGAGCCGACAGGAAGTAGACACCCAGCGCTGTCGAACCTAGTCTGTTAGACATCACAGTAAATGCACGGACTTCTCAGCAAAGGAACCGCCTCGGATGAACGAAAGCTTTTTTTTTTTGACGTGACAACGTCT
The DNA here is from genome assembly GCF_032445375.1 of Bacillus rossius redtenbacheri. Lineage (NCBI taxonomy): Eukaryota > Metazoa > Arthropoda > Insecta > Phasmatodea > Bacillidae > Bacillus > Bacillus rossius. The sequence goes on from NC_086343.1 coordinate 5,421,135, forward strand.
AATAAATCGATGAACGCCTGCTGCACGCACGAAAAAGTGTCCCGTTACGCACATTGTCCCGTTACGCTCATTGTACGCTTGCGCCGCATCTATCTCTCTTCCACTCGATTGGAACAACCATCGATTTGACTTTTTCGAGGCACATTAAACTTGAGACACTCCCATTCGTTTCCTACTTTTCCTATCATCGTCCTATCCTTAACAGAATAACACAGATTGGAAGAAGTTAAATAGCAAACATGTATAAAAGTTATAGTTAAAATAATCTCTTCGTTAAGGTAATAAACATATTTGAATTAACGAGTGCAAATAAAAGTAAATGTATCAATTAAATTGTAGATTTCATTTCACTCCTTCTTTGTGTCCATACAAAATAGTGATAATTCAATAAAAATGATTCAATTTTGTTCATAAAAGTATGCAATCATTTCATCAATGTTTTGTTATGACGTTGTCACGTTAAACTATCGTCCGTAAACCGACTTTACATACAACCAATATTTTTTTTTTAAATTTTAAATTGAAAATGGTTTCTTTGTAGCGATTGCGACAGTCACCGTAGCAGCGTAGTGTGGTGGTGTGTTTCAACGGCCGATCTCACGCGCATTCGTGCGACGGTAATCCACACTTTGACCCCACACTTTAACAGTGCATTAGGGCGGGGGCTGGTAAAGTGTTCCGAAATCGAAGTTCCTCGCTTCAGGGGGGGGGGGGAGTGATGGAGGGGGGGGGGGGGGCAGCGAAATGAACCGAGCGGCGACGACTCTCCGAACCCGAATTTAGGTTTTCTTTCTGGGGGGGGGGGGGGGTTGTGGAGTTTATGAAGGCCAAGAAGGGGCAGTCACGTGATCGCGCGAAAGGTTAGTGGAGGGAGATCACGGCAGGTAGCTGTCTCGTGACAGGAGCGGACCTACTCTCTCTCTCTCTCTCTCTCTCTCTCTCTCTCTCTCTCTCTCTCTCTCTCTCCCCTCGCAAGTCATTCGCGAAGGAAAGATCCCCCCCGTACACAGAAGTATCAAGGCAATTGACACACTATACTTAGGGACCTGTAAAATTCACGGATTCATTTAGCGATAGGATAGAGTCCAAATACTTTTGACATTATTTTGCTTCAGTGATTGTTGGCCACAGTTTATCTGAAGGACTCTTGGGCCAATGAAAAAATCTTTTAACAGAAGAATTAGCGAATCACGATCATTCCAGTCGACAGGTGTTACGAGTCGGTAACCAATCAGCAGATGTAATTTGCACGAGTGCGTAGAGGATAATGGAGTCCTTCCTGTAGGGATTCGAAATCGCGAATTTTACAGGTCTCTAACGATACTAGGACCAGGACTAAATTTTCTAACGAGCCAACCGGGCATTTGCCCAGAGGAACGGTTTATGAAGGGCGTGAGAATTTAAAGATGCGAAGAAAAAAAAATAGGACAAAAAATGAAAGACGGAAGAAATAAGTTGTTTTTTATGAACGATAATGATTTGATTTTTCGAAATATATATCACGGGGAAATATTTAGTTTATATTATATATTGCAGGCTCTTAAAAGTATTAGGCAATAAAAGTATTGGTGCAACTAGCCTATATTAAATTTAAAAAAAAATGGACGTGGTATCCTTTACGTCCGGGGTGTGGTGTTATAAAACACTTGTATTTAAACGTGAAAGCATAAAGTTCTGCGAGATTACATCAACGTTCTGGCTATCGCACGCGTCATCGACAGTCCCTTTTGGCAAATAAGAAACGCAAGAGAAACGAAATAAAACAAGCTAAAAGCAAGACGCAAAAGAGTTAAATAACGACGATTTAGAGTACCCGTTCATACATTTACGCAAGACGCAAAAAAAAAAAAAGCGTAAGCATCGGCCAACTTTCAAACTTCGTGCGTTTCAACTTTGTTTCCGCCTTCTAAATTTCAAGTGAAGTGTTCCGAAAAACTTTTTAAATATGCGGACGTAATGCGTAAAAAAGGCTACGACTGGTTTTTTATCGCACACATCGCGGGTTCACTTTTCAAACTATCTCACTATAAAAACAAGTGAGTTTCGCACTTATTACGAATAATTATAAAATACTTATAAATAAAAGTATATAATATAATATATATAATTAAAAAAATTCCTAATAAGATTTTTTTTCCTACTGTGTTACAGTTTGAAATTATTGTAGGGTTGGTGACATCTTGCGACTTTTTGCGAGTCAATTCCTTGTGCTTATGACTTCAAGCCGTACAATGTTTTATATGAAGTAGTTTGGCTTCTGGTAGGTAACTGCTCCCTGATGATGGCGACAGCAATGTCGACCGAAACGTCGGTGAATTATTCGCCAAGGACACGGCTACAACCCAGAAGACCAAGCTACTTCAGAAAATGGCCGCGAAAGCCTGCGAACATTATATATATACACATATACATATATATACATACATACATATACATACTGCATTTTTCATCGTTCACAACAGTGAGTTTAGCCAGTTACGTCGGCGAATCGTAAGGCAGTTTATAAGGTCATGCGCGGAGGACGTTAACCGATCCACATCCATCATCATTAGCCCCCGGTCTCAACTGCGCGAACATTAAAACTGTTTTACTGCGTCAGCTGGAGGAACAGGTTATTGCGTGGAATTGTGGGTAGGGGGGTAGGGAGAGGGCCTATAAATCTCCCCCCTCCCCCTCCCTGGGCTATCTCTCCCGCGGGAGAGTGCAATGGTTTCCCCGTGCCAACTGCTCTCACGAGGGGATGTTCCTGTTTCCTCCTTCCTTACCCCCCCCTCTCTTCATCGAAGCCTCGGAGGCCCATCAGGTGATTGGCCGTTAAGGATACCCGTCTGTTCGGGGGAAGTATTTGAGTCAAGAGAGGCGGGATTACAAGCTCGACGCCCGCAGCTATCGCCTCTAAGCGCAATACCGTGGATATTTTCGTGGCGCACAGGACAACCTACAAGATTTATGCGGAGACCGTAACATTATATGGCAAGGGGAATAAGGGGAATAAGTAGGGTCCGGAACAATTCGCGGGTTCAATGAGCTGTAGGATGAACTCCATGGTTCTACGTACACTCGGTCAAATGCCACCCACTCATTGGCTGCTGTCTTGTGAGACGTCCCAACTTAGCAGCCTGTGATTCGATAAAGCTTTGTTTGGGTTTTTCTCATTGGCCCAGAGTAATTGTGAGCCAATAGCAGAGGCAGCACTGAGGTATAACTATTTGTGTTTTCGCCTATCGCGAAATGAATTCGCGAATTTTTCCGGTCTCTAATTATATGGCAAGGGGAGATGAAGAATAAGGTGTACTGCAAGTGCCTTGAGCGCTTTCAAGGATCTCCACCGGGTGTTTCATGCCTATATATGCCAGGGCCGACCGCAGAGATGGCATATGGCGCAAATTGCGCTGTTGAGAAAAAAAATTAAGGGAGGGGGAGTAATTCAAACACTTGAGGTGAAAATAAGAAGAAAAAAAATGATTTAACAAAATATCTTTAAAAAATGTTTATCAGTTTACATTAATTTTCCTCAAATAATTTAGTGTTATATTTGTATTAAAAACACGATTTTGATTTTTAAAAAAAATTCCAAAATTTCCTGTGTTATTGCCTCTGGTCAACTTGGTTGGTCACTATCAAATTCAAAGTCCTAGGGAAGTGCTTTTTGGGGCCGGGGGGGGGGGGGGGGAGGAGTTGAAACGCTTGTTGATTTGGGAAAATTGCGCTATTGTTCGGGGATGAGCACCACTGATTTTTATGCACATGGTTTTTAAATAAAATACATAATACAACCATATTGAAAAGTTTATATCAGGTACTTATTTAATGGTCTTTATTAACTTTTTGGTTCAATTTTTTTGTCAGTCCTAGCATGTGCTGAGAACATGGAATCATGTTTGAATCACTTTTGAGTTGACGATGGTTTTGGGTCTATAAACCAGAAAACAAACAAAACAATGTAAAAATTTTCCGGAACTCGCACCATGGTATAGGCTACAATATGTAGTATTTCTTCGTAACTCTCTTAAAGCGAGAGTCTTCCAGCACTCGCCAGAGATGTGTAACATGTAACCTCGGTAACGAATAAAGTCATGTGTTCTCGTGTTGCATGTACACTTGTAATACGAAACTCGGACACGTAATTTAAAGTATAATTCTTTAAAATAATGCCGAGCATGATAAATATAGGCAAATCGTGTTTTCAAATGAACTTATGGACTCGAATCACACATAGTTTCTCCATCCACCGCTAGAATTCGCTGCCGGAGCAGCTACGTCGACTTTCGAATCATTCGATTTGCAGATGCGGAAGGTTAAACTATATAATGAAATGACTCCGATAAAAAAGAAAAGGCTTGAAAAATACTAAACCCCGTCTTTGAACCGTGTTTTCCGACAGTGAATTTAATTTAAATACTGTCCATCGTGTTAAGATTCACTAAACAGTTAATTCTTTATTTAGCGATATCCTCCACAGATGACAGCACCGTGGTTGTTACACATTTCCGTTCCATGCGACTTCCGTTACATCCACGGAATTTGTTCTGCCAAATGCCATGTACCGAGAGATCAGATGTTCACACATAAAAAAAAAAAAAATTGAAAGTACGTCAGTTCTGGAAGATCGTACGAAGAATGGACAAGGGCCAACACAACAGTTGCAAAACAAAAGAAGACGGCTCAGAAATACATTTTCTACAAAAGGCGTCGACGAACGAGCAGGAAAGATCTTACTTCCAATGAACACTGCTGTTGTGGGTAACTTTAAGAGGCCACTCCAGTGTTTCAGGTGCACTACGCAACCCGCGTTAACCTCATAAGATTCAATGTTTTTTTTTTTTTTTTTTTTTTTTTTCATTTTGCTTATAACTTATTAACTATAGTCCATCCACGGTAACCTCCTACTTTTCTGAAGCCCTGCTTTTCACCGGATCTACTTTAATGTCACTATGTATCCTTCCGCCGTATGTAAACAAAAACATTGCCATGTGACAAATGTCAAATGGTTTGTTTACAATCACCAGCTGTCAAAACAATGTGTGTATGTATGTATATATATATATATATATAAAAGTAATTTGAATATGATCTAAGTATACATGCATATGTTCATAACATTATTTATGATACCCAATGGTAAAAATATTAAAAAATAAGTTTGTTAGCTAAAGAAATAACATATAATTTAAAGTAAATTTTTAGGAGAATATATAAATTTACAACATTTATGTAAGCAATAAATATCATCATTTAGTACAGTTCAACACAGTTTTCTGCATCTGAAAAAAAAAGTATTGTAAATTATACATATGGCTGTCCATCTAAGCAATCTGGAAAAGACTAAGGATTGAAGGTTTAATAAAATTAACAAATTCAGATGAAAACATTTAAAAATGAATTTTCTTCTTTTATTTAATAAACCCCTACCATTTTGCCGGTTAAGGCCACAAATAAAAATATGGTTATATACATTTTCCTGAGTATACTTATTAGACAAAATCATAATTTTATGAACAGTAAAATTGTGGTGAAGAATTGACAGTAATTTCTATACCACTTATATGCATTATTTATTTGTGGCCCTGGATGGGGACTGGCTTTTTGTTTTCCAAGTAAGTTCACTGAAAAATGAAGACACACAACAAAATAAAATGTTTCACATACACCTATACGAATCCAGAAATGAAATTTAATATTCATTTCATAATACGTGTAATATAAAGTTAATACATAAAGTTCCAGTAATCAACATACTTCATGGGAATGCATAAAAGAAAAAAAAAATGTTTCAAACCCCAATACTTACAGTTGCCCAGGTGTTTATTACATACAGACCTCGATAAGAACACCCGGGTAAATCATCAAGAGGAGCTGCCAGTACTTCACTGTCTCCATCTACTTGCTGTGTCGTAACCTCAAATTCTTCGCTGTCACTGTCTTCACTTGAACTATCCTCGCCGAGGTGGATGATGAGTGGAGGAATGGTGCCGCTGTCTATGTGGACTTCTCTCTCCCAGTCTGCTTGAATTAGCTTCTCCACGTGATCCACACACCTCGCCCATCTAAAAAAATTAATGTATACAGTAAAACCTCTATATAAATGACCTGTTTATAGCAAAAACCACTCTATAACAAAATATGTTTGTTTCTGTCAAAACGGCATAGTAAACAATGCATGGCATGCTCTTTATTACATACAATTTTGAACTCACTCCACAAGAAAGTATTTTTAAACACAACAAAACTCGTTTAATGTGTTTTCCTCAACTATCAAAGCTATTATTTAATACTTGAAGTAACATGTTTTGTTTTATGTTATCTGAAAAAAAAAAAATTATAGTGGTTTATTCAAGATATAATAAAGCTGTAAATATTATATATGTTATCAATAAAGGCTTAGAATGCATATGATAAAATATTTATTTCATAAGTTTTGTGTTTGTTTTTGGTTAAAATTTGTCCCAGACAAAAACAGTGAGATATAGCGAAAATTTAATTTTTTGAATAGTTTTGATGATTTACTGTATATGTATTTCACTATAATAACATAACTTTTGAAAATACTAATGTGCAAGAACTACATGTGTAAATACCTATTCAAGTTCGCTAGATGAAAATATTCAAAATTCTCTACGTTGAAATTTTATCTGAATATTTAAATCTGCCTACAGCACTGAACCCACCATAACTTTAAAGTCATTGACACAAGATTAAGCATAACAGAAAGTAATATCACAATTACTAATAAATACAAAACTATTTATGGAAATGAAACAATTGCAAATGGACTGCAATTACAAAAAAAAAAAAACCTTGCAAATAAGTCACCACTGTTAGATCTAGAAACTACACAGATATGTATGAATCACATGGGAATAAAATTACAAACACAAACACAAACACGAACACAAACACATACATGCAACACATTTTCAAAACGACAACTACACAAATTCAAACCACTTATTTTTACCAATTGTTTTAAAGCTGTATTACTGGTATATGAATATACACAAAATGATAATCACACTATACACACACTAGCACACAAAGTTATCAAAAGGAATGGTAGGACCAGGCTGCTAGGCAACAATACTTACGTATTATGTAAAAATGTATGGTAAGGGTTTTGCTGAAGCTTGAGGAATGTTCTACAGGAAAATAAAACAATTTCTACTTCAAAAGGAATACCCCATTGGTCATGCAACATGAAAATACCTCTCTGGTGTGGAAGCATCAAGAGCCTCTTTCCAGATGGCTGCAACTGCATCATTGTCAAATCTCTTGGCCCGCCCCACGTTACTATTGTAATGGTGTTTACATTGAGCCCAAACTAGTTCGATTGCATTATAGTGGCAGTGATAGGGTGGGAGTCGTAGAATTTCGTGGCCATAGTTACGAGCCAACTCGTCTACCTCATATCTGAAAAGTGTGTTAGAACAAGGTGTATACGTAATTTTTTGCAACTATCTCACTTTTAAAGAAATGCTGTAAAAAAAACGAAATAATATACCGTATTCGGGGCTTGTTTTGTTTAGCTATTCTCAGCAGCTCCACTTTCAACAAATTATTTTCATGTTTTATCCCATTCTTCTCCAGCCACGCGATCAGTGCAGCCTTGGTCCAGTTCGTTGTAGGTGTTTTCTCAACCTACGTTGTGCCAACATTTAACTAAATACTCAAGTAGCTGATAAGAATTCATGACAGTAGAACCCTGTTACAATTTTACTGCTTATAAAGTTTTCCTGCCTATAATGTATTATTTTTCAAGTCCAATATTTTCCCTATAAGGACAATGTATTTAATTCCTGGATATAATGTTTCACAAATTATGCGTTTCGTGCTTGTAATGTTCACTTCATAAAATTTTAGAAGACGAAAAAAATTAAAAGCCTTTGTCTATACTGTCTATGTATATGTGTATGTTAGCAGTTAACTGCCTGTTGACACCCTTGGAAAACAAATAAATTCATAAATTTTAAGCCATTCTGTGTGTTTTCAAATGTATTCACTTAAATCACATGTTCAAGTGGCAAAAGAACTGGACTTAAGCATTTCCACTGTAAACACTGTCGTGAATTATGACAATTATACAGAAATATGACAATTTTACAGCAATGAGACAATGTGTAAGTAAAGACAAAGCAGATAGAAGCTGGAAGCACCATGATGTTAAAGAAAAATTGTTTTTAGCTTGCTACAAGCAAATTGGAGCATCAAATATATCTTTATGCAGCTTGTTGAGTCCATTGGCAATAAATCCACACTAAAAAGTACTAAATTGAATTTCCTGCTTATGTTTTTTTTTCTTGTAGCCCCTTAAAAACAAATTATAACAGGGTTCTACTGTACTTATGCAAAGCAAACATGTGTTTTGGCATATTGTCGTAATGAATTTCTAAATTTAACAAAGCATGTTAGTTTAGTGACTAGAAATTTTTTTGAAAATATTATTTTAATTTATTAAGTAGGGCAACAGAGCATTCATAAAGTGGGTCCTTTTACCAAACAAGTAATTATGTCATTTTCAAATGCTGTTTGCAATAAAAAAATTTTATTTGGTATTTCAAACCCTCTACTAAATTAGTTTGCACTACAATGTAATTCAATTACATTATATATATATATATATATATATATATATATATATCTGTGTGTGTGTGTGTGTGTAATCAATTTCAGCTCAAACATTATAGTTTATAAAAATGTAGTGTAGGCATACTATTAAGATAACAATTATTGCTGGCAAAATGTATTAGTCTCGAATATTCGTACTTATACACAATAATAAACACATGTAAATTTTTCACATTACAATTTGAGCAATAAAAAGACACTGCTTTACCATTGCACATACCTGGGTGCTGTGATATGAAGCATTGTCCATTATGATGACACTGGGTTCCTCAAGATGCACCAACATGTCTTCAAACCACATCAAGAAAGTTTCCCCATTCATCTCGCCATGGTAGTCTGCAGTCTTCTGACCTGAAACAAAAAGTAATCCTGCTCCTGGCACAAAGCCAGTGCGCCCTCCAGCATTAACAACAATAAACCTTTTACCATCTCCAACAGTACGTCTCTTCGCAGATTGTAGACTCTTGTCCTGCCATGACTTTGATACAGTTCCTGAAAAATATATGAAATGGAAATGAAATACTTTGTATTGGACCACAGAACAAATTTTCAAATAAATTAATGCCTTGCCTCTCTGGAAAATCCATGTTTCATCAACAAATATGAAATTGGCACCTCTTTCTTTTTCTTCTTTATACTTTCTCAAGAAATCTATTCGCTGCAATACTATGTTTTCATTCTCTATCAAAGCTTTTCGTCCATCAACAGTTTTCCATGAAAATCCCATCTTCTTTAACAATTTATGAAGACTTGATCTTCCACCATAATAATCTATTTGTCTTTCCCTGATTTCTTTCAAAATGGTGTCGACTGTAACATTCAAACCTGTAAATTTATTGCATACATTAACAATACATGAAATAACAGAGGTACACAAAACTAAGCGAAACCACAACCCCGTAGAAGATAATTTAAGTGCACAATTTACATTTATTAAATAGTTTTAATAAACTTACATTTCAAAAATACTTTTAAATTAATGGTAAATATTTACTTGGGCGGTATTTCCGAAAACAAAAGTTAAAAATCCGAAAATACCTTTATTTTATGCTCTTCAACTTCCTCTTTTCATTAAAATCGGCGGAGATTAGAAATTCCAAATACTTTAGGAGATATCGAATTTTTAAATTTCAGCACAAAACCAGCGCATTCCTGTGGCGTGCGTGCACCATTGTTTCTTGTTTACGTACGAGTATCTATTTTTTTTATTGGATAATGATGTCACGTTTTTGTTCGTGATAGGCCAGAATTCAAATGAACTAATACGTGATTATTTAGTTCAATTATTGTTTAAAACGGTGTTTAATTACCGCCTCCAACTTAGGTGAGTTTTTAACGTTTCTAATTTTAAAGTCTTATTTGTTATTTTGATATTGTTGCCCAAGTAATAAGTAACAAAAAAATTTACGTGAGTTGTTACTGTACATCCTTTGTTACGGGTTTGTTAGGTAAGGTCAGTTACATTATAAATAATTTAAAACTAAAGAATAATTAAAATTAATTCACATTATTTTTAATATCACCTTAGTTTGAAAGTATTTATAATGTAACTGACCTGACTTAATCGACCATTTTAGTTTTAAAATATTAAATTAAAAAATTTGATATCTCCTAAAGTATTTGGAATTTCTTATCTCCGCCGCTTTTAATGAAAAGAGGAAGTTGAAGAGCATATGATAAAGGTATTTTCGGATTTTTAACATTTATTTTCGCAAATACCGCTCAACTACATATGATGAAATTTAAAAATTCGATATCTTCTAAAGTATTTGGAATTTCTTATCTCCGCCACTTTTAATGAAAAGAGGAAGTTGAAGAGCATAAAATAAAGGTATTTTCGGATTTTTAACATTTTTTTTCGGAAATACCGCCCAAGTAAATATTTACCCATTAGTATTTCAGCATTCAATTTAGCAATCAATAAGTTACAAGCTCTACACTGTGTTGTAGGTAAATGTTTTGTATCGTGTATCCCATGTGATCCCTAGATCTTTATGCATGAACCTGTACATCCTATTGATCGTGTGGTGCATGTTTTTTTTCATTTATTCAGATCAAAGATCCTGAACATAATCAAATATTGTGGTATAGCAAAAATAATTATCATAAGTTTAATAAGACATATATATTTTCATTATTATTCAACTTTAAATCATAACTCATTACTACATCACAGGTTTTTATTTTTGGTTTTGTACAGGATTTTTAAACGTAATAAATTAGAAAAGCAAGCATCATCAATCACAGGATCAATATTTGCAGGATCATGCGATCAGGATCAATGTATCGAATCGGATACGCGATACTAAACTTTTACTGTTTTATAACCTTCTGTTACTTCATACACTAACACACAGTTTGTCTGGCTAAGTTGTGTTTTCATATGATACTTCATTACAATGAAGTAGGACTATTGTTTATAAAATAACAATACCCCTATATTTTCTAAAAAGTTAGGCGGGGCATGACACTATTTTGCAATAGAATATATATTGTACTGGACCCTGCCACACAGTACAATTTAGCCAATTAAGTATCCCAATTTTTTTTTAATAACCATGCTTGCTTAGACCACAACTCACTAATTTGTAACCAATTACTGCTAAAGCGCACAACTGGATATTATTGATACTGGAAATAGTCATTATTTAACCTTCTGATACATCATAAAAGTTGAGGTTATTTAATATGTATACTGTGTATAACGATATAAACATTACTTGTAGTTTTAGAATGTAACAATTTTCTTTCTATCTTTAACCTAACCTTAAAAGGACGTGTACGTATTTAATATGTTGCACAATATTCTATATATCAATACCACATCAATAAAGAAACCTAACAAACCACCCAAAAATGTTAAGTATTTTTAAAGGACAGATGATATCGGGAAAAAAACTGAACCGGTCAATCTGCATATGGATATATGAAATGAATACAATTAAGTAGGGCCTACCCCAGTGATATCGAAACTACTCTTCAGTATCAAATTTTTACCTTCAGCGTACATCCTGTAAATTGCATTCCTGATTGCATTTACTGTGAAATCGTCGACTGTGTCAAGTGACTTTCCTTCCTGTGGCCTTTTTTTCCTCTTTTTTCCTGGTGTTGAAACTTCTTCAATGTCTTTCTTGTAGTACCTAACCAAAAAAAAAAACATTTGTCATATAACACTTTTCCGGGGACCCGTTCACAATACGCAGTTAGGCAGTGTTCCAAATATGGCATTTTGTCACAAATATTTGCTTTGTGGTCACTAAATGGAAACATTACAGACTTTGTCCACGAAATTAATGAAGTGTTTTTTATTTATTTTGTGATCTCCCAAACAGATGAAAAACTAATTAAATGCAAATTATAAAATCACTCCCTTATGTTATAGTTAAACCTATCATAAAGTTTATAAACATCGTTATAAACAAACGTGTATCACACCCATAAAAATACTTGAAAGTGCCTATATTGTTATTGTTAGGACCTGAGTAGGCCTAATATGATTTTAGGTTAAGTTTTCAACAGAGACGCCACATGGCGGTGTTGTCGCACACCAAAAAATATAAATTGGAAATAAAACACAAAAAACCTCGTGAGTTAAAACACAGGCCGACAATACTTAGGACACAGTCGATATTTTTTTTACGTGCATGAAAACGAAAAAAGCCTACTTACTTGAGAACAGTTGACTTTGCGATGTTGAGAAGAAACGCGGTCGTCTGCGTAACGTCACATTTCTTCAAGTCGCCTTTCCTAATTAAAAGATATAAGTTCTGAGCGACGTTAATGATGTCCATCTGACGCTGCGACGAAGTAGCTTTCCCCATCCCGGAACCAATTACCATTACAGCAATCACAAGAACCACACAAAATATCAAAACGATAACAAATTCCATCATTACAATAGTAGATAATAAATAATATAACAAAGTTAAAATACACAATATTAACACAAAATCCTGAAACACAAACTGTACGTTATTTCACGGTCAGTAATATATTAAAACACACTGCAAAATGGCGTACAGACTGCAGACTGCTTAAAGAGCTGCTGAAAGCGGCTGAAAGAGAAAACAAACAAGTGACTATTAACATTATTAATGCGCGACCACGGTTTCGGCACGTAATATTTTTTTACCGTTAACATAACGTTTTTATTTCACCAGAGATTTAAAAAAATGTTCAAACTTAACAAATACCCAAACAAATTCTTAAATACACGCGGAAAGTCAAAAAATATATATTTTGGCTATGGAACTATTTCGTTCTAATCATTGCCAACACACCACTTCTCTCACTGTTTCATTTACACACATGCGAGATCATTAATATTAATAATATTGTACATAGATAGTTACTTTTTTTGTAAAATTTTATTTAACATCATTATACGGTAATTTAGTGTTAATGCATGTTTAATATGCATATGATGGAAAGTATTTTTGCAAACGAACCAAACATGCTGCATCCTGGTGTGTTTTTTCAAAGGTTCGTTTAAAAAAGTAGGAGGTTACCGTGGATGGACTATAATATAGATTTCGAAATGATGCTTACTTGATATGTAAGACAATGATGCTCTTATCAAAGCCCCTTTCTTCAAAAACGTGCATAAATTATGGTTCAAACCTAGACAATACACTTACGCATATTAGTAAAGATTAGTATAAAACCATAATTTATGCACATTTTTGAAGAAAGGGGCTTTGATAAGAGCATCGTTGTCTTACATATCAAGCAAGCATCATTTCGAAATCTATATTAGTTAATAAGTTATAAGCAAAATGAAAATAGCATTGAATGTTATGAGGTTAACGCGGGTTGCGTAGTGCCCCTGAAACACTGGAGTGGCCTCTTAAGTCCCCAAAGTTGCATGAGCTGGAGATTGGCGGGTCGACGTTGACAGAACATCTGAACTGGATGACAAAGAAGCTGAAGTAGCCGAAACCGATGCAGAAGCTGGAAGTTTGTAACAAAAATATTATCTTTGAAAGATTTGTGCAGTGGGAGCGCATGGCTTGATGTAAGCTTTTGGACATACGCCATTGCTAAAGCACATGTATGTCTATAAGAAAGAAAACTACAAAAAACACAAAAGGGTTTTTTTTCGTTCTGTTAGTCCATTTTCTTTGTTTTTCTTTGTTTGTTGACCATATTCCTGTTATGGAATATTATGTGATGTTTATATCCTGTTGACAACAGCAATTTGTTTTGCTTAATTTGTGTTTTTGCTTTTTGTGTTTTTTTTTGTAGTTTTCTTCTACAGACAGACATACATGTGCTTTAGCAATGGCGTATGTCCAAAAGGTTACATCAAGTCTTGTAACAAAAATGTTTTATTTGCCAAATTCGGCGTAGTTGAAAAGTATCCACGGTCTTCTCTCGCCGTCGATGATGCGTACATTGAAAGTTTCCTGCAGTGGAAAGACAAGTTATGAGGATCTCTCCTCCTGTTTGATAATCCAGCCTTCATGCCTATAGGGATTTTTAAGGCTGGGGCCCCCATGGGCACGGATACGGATACGCCGTATACGCAAAATGGAAAGGCGTTAGAGGTGCGGATATGCCCAGAGACTGAGGCTACCCATCCCAGCATAGGCACCACCATAGCCCCCCTACCTCACTCAGCTAACCAGACAAGTGGCTGCACCCCTAAGCTCAAAAGGTGCAGCATTGCTGGCGCCTGCCCAATTCTCCCACATCTCACTGGGACTCCTCAGTCACCCAGTGAACCCGTGGTCCGGTGGAGGTACAGTGGAAAGACAGTAGTGGATGCAGCCAACGTCGGGATCTCTGGAGATGGTAGACTCGTCGTCATCTGGATCTGCTTCGTCGTCGTCTTTGCCGCCGTCATCCGTCAGGGTCCCCGTTGACGAGTCTAGACCTGCCACCAAGACCTCTGCAGCTGTCGACCCCGGCAGCATGAGTCGTAAGCGTTGATTCCGGACCCGCGCCGGGTTGTTTTTTATACTCACAAAGCAAATTAACTCGTCTGTTTTTTTTTGACGTGATAACGTCTTATAAATCGATTAACGCTGCACGCACGAAAAATTGTCATGTCCTGATGTCGTTTGTCCTAATTCAAGAACAAGGGGATTTCAGGACAAAGGACGTGTACTCGGAGGGGGGGGGGGGGGAAATGTAGGATTGAGGATTCGGCCAAGGCCATGTGGTCAGCTACCGTTCCAGCAAATCGCCTGCTGTGTTTTTGTGACAACCGCAGTAAAACCTTTAAATATATATACTGTATGGAAGTCGCCAGCCCAGGTTAAAATTTCTAATACGGTTTTGAGGTAGTTGGTTAATTCACCGCCGCAATCGCCACCGTCTCTAGGGCATCGCCTTGTGGTGGTCCCTAGCGGACAAGTGTCGAACTCTTCAAACGCCCCTTCCCCCTCCCGTTGAACGACGTTGAGCTGCAGTGAATGATGGATGAGGGGTGCGGGGAATGACAGCGGGCGACAGGGCTGCGCTCTAACGTGTAAATAACAACTAAGACGATACAGGGCGTTACCGGCAGCGCACTGCAGCGGTGAAGTTCCCAAGCTGCTCATCATACGCTCCTGAAAAACGTAGAGTAAATCATATCCACTCGCGACTTCTATACAGTAAATATATATATTCAAAGGTAGAACGGAAAAAAATACAGGATGGCCCGGCGCGACCACGTGACAGTAATTAAAGCGCCCCCATACACTGGCGGATATGCTCGCCGAACATGCTCACCGACTTGGCTCGCCGAGCATATCCGCTAGTTCCCGGACCGAGCATAACCGCCAGTGTGTGTGTGGCAGGTCCCAACATGCTCGCCCCGAATCCCACAGCGAGTGTGCCATCTGTTGTCGCATCTTCATGTCTTTTTGACGTGATAACGTCTTGTAAATCGATGAACGCCGGCTGCACGCACGAAAAAATTGTCACGTTCCGTCTGAGCCGAGCTAGCAAGAACCGGCCAACCACCGTGCGAGAAAATCTTCTATGATATCAAACAGGTTAAGGCGAGCTTTTTAACTTATTGTTCGTGATTATATTAAAACAAATTATTTAAATTAAATTTTGCAAGATAACTGTAAATAATATTTGAAAATTAAAAAAGAATGCAATTTTTAATCAATGTTTTCTTATGACGTTATCACGTAAAATTATCGTCCGTAAACCGACTTTACAGACAAACAACCCCCCCCCCCTTTTTTTTATCCTCGCAAAGCAAATTAACTCGTCTGTTTTTTTTTTGTTTGTTTTATTTTGTGAACAGCTGGTCGGCGTTATCGCAAGCTGCTCCTTCGTAACGTCGGCGAGATGAAAGTCATAAGCTCGGACGCAGGCAGACGGAAGAATGCAGATAGCGATTCGAAAATGGCGTGCCGGCCGGAAAGGCGAGAAAAAAAATAATAAGAAGAATGCAAAAAATAGCGCGAGACTTAAAGCCGCCCACTTGGAGGTATGTATCCCATTTGAGCCCCCGGGGAGCGATAAGAGCGACTCTGACACGCACGACGAATGCTTCGTCGCCTCTACACGCAAGGCACTGAACGCGGTGCATGCTATTTATTCTCCAGGGCTTTAAGGCTCTGATCCACCCGTCATGAGGCAGGGCCTTAAATCCACAAAAAAAAAAAAATTCCATAAGCCTTTGCTGTTAGCACTACACGTCATAAAAAAATATTCCTCGATAACTGATAAAAAAAAATATGAATATGCAAACTCACAGGAAATAAATAATAGTTTAAAAAACTAAAAAACACGCTTTAGGTATATAGAAAACCAAACTAAAAAATAGAAAATAAATTTGAATAAATTTGAATTAAGAATAGTGTAAATTTTTTTTATAAATATAAATTAATAATAATGTAAATAAGAAAATAATGTATTTAATTCAAAAAAAATTCTGGGGTGCATGATGTCAATAGTTATAAATATTTTATTAACATATATGGGTAGAAGGATTATCATTTCGATAATATCTTAATAATAATATTTTCTTATTTACATTATTATTCATTTATATTTATAAAAATATACACTATTCTTAATTCAAATTTATTAAAATTTATTTTCTATTTTCTAGTTTGGTTTTCTATATAAAGTATGTTTTTTAGTTTTTTAAACTATTATTTATTTTCTACTTTTTAGTTTGGTTTATTTATAAAAGTGTTTTTTTTTCTCATCAATTTCTTCCAGGTAAAAACCCTTAAACTGTAAGTTTTGCTCTCTATCCTAATATGTTTTTTGATATATCATCTGTCAAACTTATCCATATTTTCCGTGTTTGATGTCTTTTATTTAATGATTTACTGACCTTGGCATAGTTTGGAGTATTTGTAACTGCTTGGTGTAGATTTGCAGGTTGGTGTTCGAGTGGAATTTCAAAAATCTGCTTATCAGGTGTAGCTATTGAGGTTATGCATATGGTGTTTGAGTTCCCATCTGCTGTTGGTTTCACAGCAAAATCAAACCTCAATTTTTCCATGTTTCTTGAAATATTTGGAGAAAATGTTGTTTTATAATAATGTTTCACTCTTGGTTAATTGGTGAAATGAAACAAAGACGTAATTGTGTTTCTCTATTTAACGAAAGATACAACTTTTAAAGCCCTTATTTCAGGGTTTTTTCCTTCATATTTTTACAAATATTTCTCTTCAAGAAAGTATATTGTTCACAATAATCATAACCCACTCTCACTTTTCATTTAATTAAATGTCACAATATTTAGTAGGCTTTGTTTATATCGCGCCAAAGACAAACTGAAAGAAAAGAGTTCGTACATGAGCGAAATGGTTTTCTTTACATATATATATCTTTGTTTAATTTTACCAATAAATTGACAAAAATCTTATTTTGCAAATAGATTAATGGAATTATCTTATCAAATTGGTGTATTATCATCGGTCCTCGATAAATCTACAAAGTTTGAATGAAATCTGGCCGTTTAAAGTGGGTCAAAATCGCACCCAAAGGAGTCGGTTACAAACATATATACAAACAAACATACAGGTGAAACTAATATAAAGCGTGTAAAAAATAGCTAAAATCAGCAGATGTCGAAAGTTAAATGCGTACACGTGTTGTCGTTGCGCTGACTAGATTATCTGTTTTAGTATTATCGTTGTGTTCTTCTGTTTGTGGGTGTGTTGTACGTGGTTTTTGTTTGTGTTTCCTGTTCTTATTGCAACGGTTACGTCGTTGTCAGCCCACTGTTCCTCTGCGCTGTGATGTTTTTGCTGACCAATTCTTTCCACGGACTTATCTGTGCTGTCTGTCAGTCTGTGCATTTAACTTTTGACATCAGCTGATTTTCTATGTGTTGATTTATTTATATTTTGTTCTCGTTTTCTTATGTTTTTTATGTAACCAGCAATGGCATTTGTCCAAATAATTAAATATATTTTATTCATTGCAAAAATCATTCAAAGAACTATTTTTAATTCATGTCAACATAAAAAAAAGAATCATTAATGTGGAAATATTTTTTTTCAGTTACAAATTTTTGATAAGATGTTTTAAACGACATTTAGTAATTTAATTTGTACGCATTTGCTAGCTGTGGAGTGGCCCAGAAGCAATTAGACGAGCAAAAACTTTTACTGTAAGTATTTTTCCGACAATTTTTAAAAATAGTTTCAGGTAACTTAACATACATTTGGTGACAAAATTCGTTATACAAATACAAATTAACCATAGCACTCTCTAAACTGTAATAATGCCAAATTATAATTATGGGAATCCATTTAGATAGCATTTAAAAAATTGGTTGTCTGTAAAGTCGGTTTACGGACGATAGTTTAACGTGACAACGTCATAACAAATGTTGATGAAATGATTGCATACTTTTATGAATAAAATTGAATCATTTTTATTGAATTATCACGATTTTGTATGGATACAAAGAAGGAGTGAAATGAGATCTACAATTTAAATGATAAATTTACTTTTATTTGCACTCATTAATTCAAATATGTTTATTACTTTAACGAAGAAATTATTTTAACTATAACTTTTATTCATGTTTGCTATTTAACTTCTTCCAATCTGTGTTATTCTGTTAAGGATAGGACGATGATAGGAAAAGTATGAAACGAATGGGAGTGTTTCAAGTTTAATGTGCCTCGAAAAAGTCAAATCGATGGTTGTTCCAATCGAGTGGAAGAGAGACAGATGCGGCGCAAGCGTACAATGAGCGTAACGGGACACAGTGTAACTGGACAATGTGCGTAACGGGACACTTTGTCGTGCGTGCATCCGGCGTTCGTCGATTTATTAGACGTCACGTCAAAAAATTGAGAATGTCAAGATGGTGTGGCCTAATCCCCCTAAATGACTGTATTTCATGTAGGTGGCTGTGTTTAGAAACGAGAATTCTAATTCATACTTATTAGTCATCATAAGACGTGGTCAAGCAACGTTCCCGAAATGTTTCTGGTGTTGCCAAACGGCAATGGTTGAGGTGGAAAGTGACTCCAACCTCTGTTCAAAGCACGCCAACTCCCGACGATCCATAACTCCGTTGTTAAAATATTCCATTTTAAGGGGGTTATTATCAAGGAACTAATTTCTAATTACCCACCCCCCCACCCCAATTTAATTGTGGAGGTATTCCCTACCGCTCTTATACCCTCCGCAAGATTCTTAGCTGGGTCCGTCCATCTTTCACTCCTAGAGGACCAATGCTGCGGCTACTCATGCTTGACTTGATGTAAGCTTTTGGACATACGCCATTGCTGGGCAATGTTTTGGCAAACTATTGTGTTTGTTTCGTCTTTTCGTTTTGTCGTGTTTTTGTCTCTCGTTTCAACTGTTGTGCTGATTTTTTTTGGGTTCAATATTTTTGTGCTGCCATCATTTGTGGTTTTTTTTTTTGTTCTCTTCTATTTTGGAAAACTATTGTGTTTGTTTCGTCTTTTCATTGCGTCGTGTTTTTGTCTCGTTTCAACTGTTGTTCTGATTTTTTTTTGGTGTACAATATTTTTGTGCTGTCATCATTTGTGGTTTTTTTTTTCGTTCTCTTCTGTTTTGGAAAACTATTGTGTCTGTTTCGTCTTTTCGTTTTGTCGTGTTTTTGTCTCGTTTCAACTGTTGTGCTGAATTTTTTTTGGGGGGTTCAATATTTTTGTGCTGTCATCATTTATGGGGGTTTTGTCGTTCTGTTAATCCATTTTTCTTTGTTTTTCTTTGTTTGTTGACCATATTCCTGTTATGGAATATTATGTGATGTTTATATCCTGTTGACAACAACAATTTTTTGCTTAGTTTGTGGTTTTGTCTTTTGGTTTTTTGTAGTTTTCTTCTACAGACAGACATACATGTGCTTTAGCAATGGCGTATGTCCAAAAGCTTACATCAAGTCATGCAATCCCATTGCACAAATCTTTCAAAGATAATACCCATGCATGATAGTCGTAGTATGCTTACTTTCCAAGACCAATCAGAGCGGCGAAAAAATGTAGGTCACGCGAAAAGCACAATTTCATAAATAATTCAAAACTATATATTTTTTTTTGTTTTATTTCAACGTCTTTATTATACCTCAGGTATATACGAATACGTTTTATGGAAGAGCTTCCAGACTACGTTCCGTTTTTATATTGCCCTCTTCCTGCCGTCTCTGAATATGTAACACTGATCGATGGCCGAGCGGCAGAGCTGGCCTCCAGACCCGGGCACGAAGGTTCCGGGAAACCTTCTTCTCACAGACGAGAGAGCCAAACGTCCGATCGTGCATCTTCGGTTTTTTTTTTTGTTCATTGTAACTCATGATTAGAGCCACGGAAATTTCGCGGATTCATTTAGTCGCAAGCTAGAATGCAAACCTCCACACTGTCGCACTGTGTTCATGATTGGACCGCAGTTATCTGGACACGCCCCTCTACGACCGTGAGTCAATGATGCCCAGCTAGGAGAGAAGTAAGCGAATCAGGTCGTGCCAATTATCAAGGATAAAGATGTTCTCGCTGAGAAATCAACCAATGGGAAAGTAAACATGGGTCGAGCACACCTATAACTTTGAATTCTATCCTGAGGCCAGAGGAATCCGCGAAATTTCCGGGACTCTACTCATGATAACTAATGGTCAATTAGTAGACACTTGCAAAATTCGCGAATTCATTGACCTCTAGGATAGACTCCACAGTCCTTTAAATACTCGCGGAAATGACACCTGTTCATTGGCTACTGACGCGTGAGACGTCTCAACTAGGCTGTCCGTAATTCGGCACTTTCTTGGTTTAGTGTTTTCCCATTGGCTCACAGTTCCCCGGATAAAATGTGGGACAATCGCAGAAGCGGTACGAAGGTGTAGTTGTTTTGATGCTAGCCTATCGCGAAATGAATCCGCGAATTTCGCATGTCTATCAATTAGGTTAGGTTAGCTACATTATAAATACTTTATAACATTGTGGGCGGTTGATTTGGTTAGGATAGCTACATTAAAGATAGTGTGAAAACGTGTCAACGGTTTCCTAGCCCTGGATAGCTACATATTAAAAAGTTATATGCTAAGCAACCATACGATGATTTTACAGTATTTTTAATGTAGCTATACTTACCTAATATAACCAACCATCCACAATGTTTTAAAGTATTTATAATGTAGCTAACCTATCCTAATCGACCGCAAAATTTAATGCCACACCGGTTTATACAATGAGATAGAACGAAGGAAAAAAAAGCGAGCATGAACTACGGAGAACTGCGGGTGTGGCTCTCTCGACTGTGAAATGAAGGCTTCCCGAAGGTTCCAGTATCTCCTCCAGGGGACGGATTCCAGAGAGCAACAACAGCAAACCTCGCAAATGACGGCCGTGTCGAAAACTTGTCATCAACACAGTTCCTGTTGTAATTTCATTGCATTGCTGCTACACGGAGAAAAAAAGGTTTGTTTGAATCAAACCAATATTTGTTTACATGTGGCGAAACAAATATTCACTTGCTGTAACACAAATATTTTGTTAGCTTAACCAAAAAATTGGTAAGTAACAAAATTGATTTGTTACACATACACCAAATATATAGTTGAGTTGACGAAATCATTTTTAGTTGGGTCAACAGAATATTTCCTACTGCAAAATATTTGTCTGAATTAACAAATTATATTTAATTTGCCATGTACAAACAAATATTTTGTTGAGGTTAAACAAACCTTTCTCTCAGTGTAGCCTGACGTAACCGTACGTGAAAATTTAAAAGACGCAATGTGCCCAATATGACTTAAATATGCAGAAGACTTTGAAATAAAAGCTTTTTTAAAGGTA
Source organism: Bacillus rossius redtenbacheri (assembly GCF_032445375.1). Classification (NCBI taxonomy): domain Eukaryota; kingdom Metazoa; phylum Arthropoda; class Insecta; order Phasmatodea; family Bacillidae; genus Bacillus; species Bacillus rossius. The sequence continues at coordinate 5,442,995 of NC_086343.1, forward strand.
AGGGGAAAAAAGGCTAAAAATAGTACATTAATCTAACCATGAGCGGAAATGGGGGGGGGGGATTTTTAAGGGGGCCCGGGCCCCCCTGGAATTAAGTAAGCCCTTCACTGAGAGGGCCCGCTTGTGCTTGCAAGATATCGTGACTGTTAAACGGGGTTGATGGACGCAAACGTCAAAACAGTGTTTTTATGGGAAGCTTTATGTATATTTTACAGTTTTCTGCTTATTGCTAGAGACCGGAAAAATTCGCGTGTTCATTTCGCGATACGCTGAAATGCAAATAACTATACCTTCGTGCAACTTCTGCTATCGGTTCACTGTTGACCTGGAGGACTGTGGGCCAACTATAGACCCTCAGTCGAAGCAGTATCGAATCACGAGTCTCCCAGTTGAGACGCCTCACGAGTCGGCAGCCAATGAACAGGTGACGTTTGCCCGAGTGTGCACAGGATCGTGGAGTCTATCCTGGAGGTCGTTGAATACGAGAATTTTAATTTTTTCCAGTCCCTACTTATTCCGCGAGGGAAGTATACAACAGACAAGCACCCTATCCAGAGATGACTTGTGTGGATTAAAACCCAAGTTATAAATTCTTGGGCCACGCAGCCTTAACCCCCCTTTTTTTTCCAGTGAATTTCCGCGGACCCCTCCTTTAGAATCCAACAGATTTTGAACCCCAGAACTTAACTTGATGTAAGTTTTTGGACATACGCCATTGCTAAAAACTTTTTCTGTTGAAGAAAAACTAAAAAATAAAAATAAAGAAATATATAAATTAAACCCAAAAAATAGGCAAAAAACACAAAATTAAGCAAAAAATTGCTGTTGTCAACAAGGATATAAACACCACAAAATATTCCGTGACAGGAATATGGTCAACAAAACAAAGAAAAACAAAGAAAATGTACTAAGAGAACGAAAAAAAAAAAAAAACACAAATGATGACGACACAGAAATATTGAACCCAAAAAATTCAGCACAACGGTTGAAACGAAACAAAACACGACAAAACGAAAAGACGAAACAAACACAATAGTTTTCCAAAACAGAATAGAACGATAAAAAAACAACAACAAATGATGACAGCACAAAAAATATTGAACCCAAAAAGAATTCAGCACAACAGTTGAGACGAGACAAAAAAACACGACAAAACGAACTTAACTGTACCAATCTTAACCCAACCTGACACGGCCTAACTGCATCGAAGGTGCGCCGATCCGCACCAGTTGTTCGGGAAGATGTCCGATCATTATCGAAGGAAAAGGCGCCATTGCCGACTTGACTACGCGCGCACCAAATGGTGTTCGATTAAATACAAAACAAAACAAAAAATCAATCGCCGTCGGGAGCACAGAGATTTTCGAAGTGATAACGTCTTATAAATCGATGAACGCCCGCTGCACGCACGAAAAAAAACATGACTCATTGTCACGTTCCGCCTGAGCCGAGCGTGCAAGGACCGGCCAAACCACCGTGCGAGAATATCTTCTATAATATCAAACAGGTTAAGGCGGGGCTTTTTAACTAATGGTTCGTGATTGTATTTGAACAAATTATTTAAATTAAATTTTGCAAAAAAAACTGTAAATAATATTTGAAAATTAAAAAAGTATGCAATTTTTCATCAATGTTTTCTTATGACGTTATCACGTAAAATTATAGTCCGTAAACCGACTTTGCAGACAACCCCCCACTTTTTTTTAATCGCTCTCCTGCGCAATGAACGGTTTTCAATTGGTGGACCTCTTTTAGCAGTCGAGATCCCCCCCGGGAATATTAAATAAAGTCGTGACGCGCCCGGGTGTAAGTGGTGAAGAAGGGGAGGGGAGAGCTTGGAGCATAATTCCGCGCGCCCGCGGAAAATAATTTTGCGCCAACTGCTTGCGGGTGGGCACTTCGCCAGGTTACCCCCCCCCCCCCTTTTTTTTTTCCTTCCTTCCCAAACTCTTCCCCCCCCCACCCTCCACAACACACACCCTGCAACCCCCTGCGGCATTACTTAACTGCTGTCGGGGCCAGCGCTACCGCATTAAAAAAAAAAATATCCCGCACATGTCATAATTACTGACCTGGAGAGAATTTGGGTAGTGGGGGAAGGGGGTAAATGTAAGAATTATCACGTGGAGCAGAGCGGGGAGAACAAAAGAACCGTCGGCTCTGATGATCCTTTCCGACCAGAATTATAAGAAAAGTAAACAAAAAATAGGGTGGGTTGTCTGTAAAGTCGGTTTACGGACGATTATTTCACGCGATAACGTCATAAGAAAACATTGATGAAAAATTGAATACTTTTTTAATTTTCAAATATTATTTACAGTTTTTTTGCAAATTTATTTTTAAATAATTTGTTTAAATATTATCACGAACAATTAACTAAAGAAAGCCCGCCTTGACCTGTTTGATAGTATAGATTTTCTCGCACGGTGGTTGGCCGGTTCTTGCACGCTCGGCTCAGGCGGAACGTGACAATGTTTCGTGCGTGTAGCCGGCGTTAATCGATTTATAAGACGTTATCACGTCAAAATAAAAACACGTGAGCGAGTTTTTCAGTAACTCGCCAGAGACGTGTAACATCTAACCCTTCGGTAACGAGCAATTTCACGTGTTCTCGTGTTGCAAAATACAATTTTAGTTAGAAACTAGGACACAAAATTCAACGTAGAACTATTTTAAATGATTCCGAGCGTGATAAATACTCGCAGATAGTGTTTTCAACTATATTTTCTTGACGGGAATCACACGTAGTTTCCGCACCCGCCGCTAGGACTCGTTGCCGGAACAGCTGCGTTGGACAGCTTCATATTTAGTACCAAATGGTTGTCTTGGAGGTATGGCTGTGTCCTACTTCTAATTATATTTTTATTATATTTACAATGCTGTCTTTTTTTTTTCGTGGTTGATTTACTCCTACTTGGTTAGCCACAAGTAACTAAGTAATTCTACCCACCTAACCATTACCAAGCAGTGAAGTCATTTGACATTTTGCACTGCAGGTGAGCAATTATAATAGTGCCCATTTAAAAAAAAAATTAGTTAACTGTGCCCATCATCTCTTCCAACTTCTATATCTCACACAAAGTATACACCTCATCAAAAAATCTAATTCTTATTTTAATAATTGCATGGTTTTTTCCTCCCTTTTTTCAACATGATGCGTCACTTTTTTCCCTCTATCGTTTAAGTTGAATTTCCGACAGGAATATGAATGTCTTATAAATTTCGGGTTGAGGATTCGACACCGCTACAGATAGCCTATATCTTAGTAGAGCAGACTTTACTCATGGTCGTTACGTATGATACACATTTGCAGCGTTGACGTAATGAGCATCGAACTGAAGTTAGCGAGAGCTGATACTGCGAGAGCAATAAATCGATTTGCGTGATTTAAACTTTAAGTCGCTCATGAGTGAGCACTAAACGGTGCTAGTTGAGTGGAATAACCATAAGTTACTAGCTTGAGAGAGAGAGAGAGAGAGAGAGAAATAAGTGATTTGAGTTGGACTCCACAAATTAGCCGCGTTAAGGAACTAACCCACTGTATCGTCGCATCTGGTAATAATGCTGACCGACGCGAGTTTATTCCAGTTTCCCCCCCCAGCGCTGTGAGCACGGGAATTGTCAACACTGTGAGGAGGGCATCCTACTTAACTCCGACAATTATATAACACGCGTCCTGTCCCATCGCAGTTCGCGCGCTTTCGGGGTGACGTGGGCCACTCCGAGGCTGCAGTCCAAGGTCACCGTCCGACCGAGCGCAAGAGTCCGCCTCGTCAGGGGCGTATCTGCTGTGTCGGCGAGGCGGGATGATAAGCGCGACGCTCGCTGGTGCTTCTAGCGCGGTGTCTCCTCTGGACTGGCGCGCAGTCTTCTCGTCGTCACAGTATAACTGTGAGATCTGAGCGGTGACCGTAACATTATATGGCCGAGAAATGAAGATAAAGGTGTAATGCAAGTCCCTTTAAGTGCTTTCGAGAACCTGTACCGGTTGTTTTACGCCTAAAAATTACTCTGAAAAAGCGTTTTAGCAATTTTAACTCTTATAAAAATACTGCTCACAAACTTAATCCGAGATCGAAAGTACTTTTCGGCCCTAGGCGAACTCTTAAATGCTTTTCGTAAGCAGACGCCACTCGGATATCTTGAGAAGTTTTGAAATCGCGTTGTTTTGCCTGAAGCTCTGCGCACCCGTGTGTGTGTCCGGGTAGGCAGGGGCCTTAAGGCCGCCACACACGATCAGTCCGAACTGACCGAACTGAAAAGTCGGAACTGCCGTGTGTGGGAACAGCATCTCACCAGTCCAAACTGACAGTCCATTAGCTGAGTGTCGTGGCAGACATCTTTGTTTATACTCTTTGGTGTTTTCTTTTTGACGCGATAACGTCTTATAAATCGATGAACGCCGGCTGCACGCACGAAAAAGCATGTGACTCATTGTCACGTTCCGCCTGAGCCGAGCGAGCAAGGACCGGCCAACCACCGTGCGAGAAAATCTTCTATAATATCAAACAGGTTAAGGCGGGTTGTTTAACTAATTGTTCGTGATTATATTTGAACAAATTATTTAAATTAGATTTGCAAAAACTGCAAATAATATTTGAAAATTAAAAAGTATGAAATTTTTCATCAATTTTTTCTTATGACGTTATTACGAAAAATTATAGTCCGTAAACCGACCTTTACTGACAACCCCCATTTTTTTGTAACATCTTTACTCTCTTTGTAATATCGCGTACTCATTTATAAGAAAAAAAAATGTTTGCTTTGTCTTCTATTGTGGGCGTAACAAAAATTTCGAGTTATTAAACAAATACGAACACTCTGTAAGAGTTTCTGGTAGAATCAACATCATTATCAGAAATAAAGTAGCTTGCGAGTAATGCAACATCTATTATATCATGAATTTTCTGGTAGTTGTGATGTATGGTAAATTTAAACAATATTGATGTAATGTTATGACCAATGAACATTAAACATTTATAAATATCACACCAATATGAGTGTTTCAATAACACTCTATTTTTTTAGCTCCCAATATAAATTTTCATTTTCCTATACCACCACTTGATATTCAGATTCATAATATTTAATATTACAGTTCTTCATTTTTTGTAATTAGTTAATATTTCACCTTATTTATAATGTAATCATATTTGGAATTCGACATGCAATAATGCTAAAGCCACGCAACATAGGAAAGTGTTTTGTAGTGAAAACTATGTCGGTAATATGACCTGAGTTAACAGGTGAAATATGTGAAAAGGGATTCAGTTTATGCCGCAATACAAGTGCGCCGAGCATTTCAGAATCTTTTTTTTTTTTTACTTCCTCTTCAAGCACTTTGTGGTTACGTGGGTATCAAATCCTGTTTCGCAGTATTCGCCCGTTCGCGCTCGATAGAAAACGAGAAAAAGATGCGCATGGGAAAGATGTTTGGGAAATTGCAAAGATGCAACGAGGCAGCTCGTCGTGGCTGCAGCCGAGGAGCGGGGTTGCCTCTCGGGGAAATTTCAAGAGGCGGAGAGATGGAGAGATGGAGAGATGGAGTGACGGAGGGAGTTAGATGGAGGGAAAGAGAGAGAATAATGTACCTGCCCCTCGCGAAGTGGCAGGTCTCCAGGTTATCGACCGAGGCCGACTCCCCCCCTGAGATGCTCACCCTGAGAATTTAAAAAGAAGAAGAAGTGTAGATGGTGGAAGAAGGAAAAAAAAGAAAGCCCAGATCCCAGAAGCTGACCCCGTCTGATTTAAGGCAAGAGCTAGCGTGCCAACAGCGCACTCTCGAGAGGAGAGAGAGAAAAAAAAGTGTTCCCATCTCCTCACGTAGACAATTTTGAAGCAAGCACGACGTAGCCCACAGTTCATCCTCAAGGCTCGGTCTCTATCGCCGAGTTGGATATTTCATATTTCCTTGTCGTTGCTGTTAGTGAAGGGATTTTTCCCTTTATAGTATCTTGGGTCCCTCAACAGATATTTACCAAACGTGATTTTCGAACTTTTTAAACATCACACAAGCACAGCGATTAAATAAATCTCAATAAACGACGAAGTCCTTCATCGGATGATGAAGCAAAAATAACTGCCGCTCACTATAAAGAAAAAGGAAACACAATATCTCGGGCTCATTATGAGAGGCGGGAGATACCAGCTATTGGAACTCATCACTGAAGGAAAGATGCAAGGGAAGAGGTCTGTAGTGAGGAGGAGGTGGAATTCGTGGTTGAAGGACCTTCTGAGATGGTACAACTGCACGTCAGAAGAAGCTTTCCATGCTGAAACATCATGTCCAGGGCTGGCTATGTGGACCGCCAGCCTCCGATAGGAGAAGGCGCCTTAAGAAGAAGAGGAAATATCTGTTGGCTGAAGAGAGCTATCGTGATAAACTTACAGGAAAAGCCTTAAAATAATAGCAATAACAAGAAAGTAAATTAACTAACATGGTGTGTGAAACCAAGTCGTAAGAAGATGATATATTTTTTTAATTTTAAATTTGGACTTAGTGCCCCGTCGACAGCATTTGTCATTACAAACGTTTAACACATAAAAACGCAGAACAATGATATTTGAACACGTATCGTCCATGGGCTATAGTCACGACAATATCTCTAAATTTTCCTGGAGTTATATTTCGAGGAATCATGGTGGTCTGACCGGTATACGAACACTGGTCCTCTAGATGGCGATTCCATCGTGTTACCACTTTGGATAACTCATGTGGATACCTTAAGACTAGTCTATCTATAAAAAAAACTATGAATAATAGGCTGTATTTTTATAGGTGGCATGTTGAGCATAGTCACCTAAGCTTATTATGCTTGTGTTTTTATATTCCCCCCCCCAATTGTATTCATAGTTAGTTACATTTTAGTACTTGTTTGACATTTTCAAGAGCATTTTCTGACAATTTTTTTTAGTACCACTGTACACTATTCTATGGCCATTAATAATATAGTTATTGATGACGCTCTACACAAAACATATCTTTACTTAAATATCCAAGTTAATTGCAGTTGATGAGCAATATTGATCTGAAGTATAATAATTTAAGAGGAGGCCCTACTGTGATGCCCTTGGATGAGGTTTCGGAACAACTTTCTTGCCGCATCGTGCACGTTGGGGGAAGTGACCGGGGACTTGGCCAGAGAGGAATATGAACTTTTTCGGGGAAGACTACTTACCGAGAAGCCCGAATCTTTCAGAGGGGAGGGTGGGGGTGGGGATAGGGATGGGGGAATTGCCGTTGATGATTTGTCCGACGACGGGAGGGTGTCAGGGAAAAGTTCGCAGCTCGCGGACAGTTTAGTGACGTCGTCGCTGGCAGGGCCCTTTCACCGCGAGCTGGCACTTAGGGCGAACTCCTTCTCCTCCCCCCCCCCCTTCCACTAGCTTCTTCAGTCCCGCGAAGGAAGCCCTCTTAGGAGGCTCTTCCCACTGCTTGCGGAGGCCTCTTCTCTCCCGAAGGGAAAAACTCCCTCGGCGGAGCTGAGGGAGGCGGATTGTCCGAGACAGCAAAATGCTCGGCAAACATCTCCGGGAAAAATGTGTCATCGAGGTAACCAGATCAAACGAGGCTCGACTCGGATCGAAGGCTTTCCGCGGCCAGAGTCAACCTTGCAGGCTTTCAGGTCAAGGCAACGTCAGTTGGCAATTCCTTCCCCCTAAGTTTCCCAGCGGCATCATCAGTATCCCCTCGGAAATTGCTGCAACAATCGTGCGGAAACATCGGCAGGCATTCCACCAGAATACTTGGCCTCGACACAAGAAGCCAAGTTATGCATGAATACGATATAGTCTAACGAATGTTGAACTTCACTTGTTAGTTAGGTGACAGGCAATTTTGGCATATTTTAAGGCATTCGGGGTTAGTGAACTCAGCAAATGAGCAAGGGCTTTTCGTCGTTAGGCATCATTATCGTTGAACCTTATCGTCACTGTTGTAAACCTAGCTGTTGCCACATTTTTTTAATAAATATTCTTATATCTAATATTAGAGTGTAAACTGTCCTATTGTATGTAAATTGTTTTTACATTTCGTACATTTTTCTTCTCTTTTTTTTACTTCACAGATGTTTTGAGATATGTATACCACTTGCTTTTTTTTCTTCTTTAAAAGATTCTTCAAAATATTGAAAGTAGTTTTTAGTTTTCTATTTCTGTCTTTTTATTTTATTTCTGGGAGCGACATTTTTAATATCTTTCAAAGTTTTGCAAGATGAATGTTAACAATAAGAGTGTCTTATTCATAAGGTATGACTTTTCTTACAAGCTCCAATTAAGAGCAGCGGAAAAGCATTTCTCTTTCCCTCTAACTCTAGTCTGTTGGTGAAGCATTGTGGTTAGGGAGGTTTAAAACAAGTAGAAGAAGCAACAAACCTTTGATCAAACTAAAGTCAAGTAACAATTTTTTTTCCAAGAACCTCGCCTGCCCGGGCACACACACGGTGCGCAGAGCTTCAGGAAAAACAACGCGATTTCAAAACTACTCGAGATATCCGAGTTGGGGTCTGCTTACGAAAAATCATTTAGGAATTCCACGAGGGCAGACTAGTAGTTTAGATTCCGCATTAAGTTATCAAAACATATATTTTCAAAAGAGTTAAAAATGGCTTAAAGGAGTTTTTTTATCAGAGTAATTTTTTAGGCATTAAAACAACCTGTAAAGATTCTTGAAAGCACTAGAGGGACTTGCGTTACGCCTTTATCTTCATTCCTCGGCCATATAATGTTACGGTCACCGGTAAAATTTCACAGTTGTCCTGTGCACGACGAGAAGACTGCGCGCCAGTCCAGAGGAGACACCGCGCTAGAAGCACCAGCGAGCGTCGCGCTTATCATCCCGCCTCGCCGACACACGTACGCCCCTGACGAGGCGGGCCCCTTAAGAGGATTAGGAAGGTCCCGTCGCGCACGAATGACGAGAATATTAAAACAATATCATCATCTGAACCACTTGACAGAATTCGATGGGGTTTGTTTGTTTTGTCGGGCTGGATACTTTCATTGCGCAGAAATAGTCAATATAGTTTATGTTTTTTTTTAATTGCAAACTTTTTTTTCCCCACAAAATAAGGGCTTTAACCCCAAAAAAACCCAATATTGAAAAAAAAAATTCTGGCTGTAAGATTATTAAAACCACATAAGGAGAATCTAAAATATATTACAAAAATAAGCTGATTTTATTAAAACATTCTATCATGAATTGTAAAAGAAAATCTTTTAATCTATTTTGTTTTAAGATATGGTTATTTAAAAAAATTTAGTCTGATGTGATTTTAAAAATTATTTCAGAGTCAATTGTTTCATTTTTTTTGTTTAAAGTAATTTTATTACGAAAAAAACGTTACATCTTTTAAACTATGCGCTGTATTGACTATGCACATGCAGGTATCCATAATGAAAATATATGGCAAAACAAAACCAACCCTATCGAATTCTGTAGAGTCGTTCAGATTCTGTTATTGATTTTATTTAATCGTCATTCGTGAACGATGCGACTTTCTTTATCGTCTTAAAGTTAAGTCAGTTATCTTTAGTCGGGTGAGGAAGCCTTTAAGGAGAGTTAGCTCCTTTGAGGGTGAATAACTGAGCAATTAAAATGGTAATTTCAAGAAAATTTTAAATTCACGCCTTAAATTGCAACATAATCTTTGCTGACGATTTCTGGTTCATTAGTTAAGATTTGATTTTTAGGTTGTGAGTCCAAATGAAAATAGTTGGTTAGCTAGTTGTAACGTAAATACTGACAAATTGTAATTTTTAAGTATTTAGTAAGTTTAGAATATTTTTTTATAATTTAGTGTTAAGTTATTTTAATGTTATTTATAAGGTAATTTTCCTCCCACCAGAAATGTCCCGTAGGATGGATAATTACAGATCACCCATAATTCTAAGTTGTGATTTGAATTATTGATTTTAATCCAATAGCAAGTCATGCTCTAGTGATACAGATAAGGCTGAGTTAAATTATTTTGTGTTTTCTCCCCTAGTAATAGAGTTGCCACAGTGAAAACTTTGAGGTATTTTATTTAATTCCATTTCTCGGGCTTTCATGCTTTAAAGCATCCTTGAATATATGTATCGTAATCATTCAGGCAGTTTCTTCGTGGTTTTAGCTATATTGCTAGGGAGGTGACATGGATGTATCTTGTTTCCCCAACGGCGAAAGTTCACGGAATACCTAGAATTACTGTTTGTTTGTAGTCGCGTTTAGTGATTATAAGTTTTTTTTATTCTTGATGTTTGTTCTGTATTATCCATAAAGAAACACCAAATTAAAATGTTGGTCTAAAATATCAGCAAGGGCTACTATGTATTTTGGCAGAAAATGTAAAAAATAATATCCGCCCCAAAATAAAATCCTCGCACGGTAAATTGAATTAAATAATGGTATCTTTCATGTCTTTATGTCTGTTATTCTGTTCCTGAATAAAATTCCACTGAATGTGTGCCATAAATTTATTTTTAAAAATGCCAGTGACATTCAAGGTGAATCTCTGCTATTGGTGGGGTTATTATTTTTTTTCTGCGGCAGAGAGAAAGTTCCTGACAATGGAGGCCTCAATTTTTTTTTTCCGTCCACCCACGGACGTCCCTGCTTTATGCCTTGTAATCTTCAATCCATTTGTCTGCCCTTCGTCTTCATCGATCCTTCCAGCCGTTACGGTGAGGAATTGGGTGGATGGAGGAATGATCGGAGAGGGGGGGAAATTGGGGAAGGGGAAGCAGGGAGGAGTGGGGATTGCGTTCTATAATATAACTCGCCGGACCTACTAAAAAGCTAGTGGTATTATTTTGTAGGAGGGGTCCGGGGTTGTATAGGGACCTATAGGTGCGTCTCAGGCCGAAGCCTATACGCCTAGTCATGCTGGGATCAGCCATTGCTAGAGACCGGAAAAATTCGCGGATTCATTTCGCGATAGGATAGAGTCCAAATACGTTTGACATTATTTTGCTTCAGTGATTGGGCCACAGTTTATCTGAAGGACTCTGGGCCAATAAAAAATCTTTAACAGAAGAATTAGCGAATCACGATCATTCCAGTCAACAGGTGTTACGAGTCGGTAACCAATCAGCAGATGTAATTTGCACGAGTGCGTAGAGGATCATGGAGTCCATCCTTTAGGGATTTGAAATCGCGAATTTTACAGGTGTCTACGATGTGTTTGATCCAGGTTGTGTGCCGAATCTGGTCCGAATCCGTTCAGCGGGTCGGTCGTCGAGGAGGGGAATTGCGTGCGTGACAGTTGGCAATCCTGCTCCGCCGCCTCCGAGATAAGCCCCTTTGCCTCTGTGGCGTCAGCCTGCCTCTCTGTCTTGGTCTTCTTCGGAGAGGGAGGGGGGGGGGGGGAGGCAGGGGCGTAGCCAGGATTTTATTTTTTGGGGGGGGGGGGGGGGGAATTAAACATATGGCTATTCACCCACCCCCCTTGTGAAGCGGGGGGATCCCCCCCGGAAAAATTTGGATTTTTACGTGCAAAATGGTGCTATTTTAGCAGTTTTCATAACATAACATTGAATATTGTTCTGCTGTAAACACTATTGATTTTGAATATTAAAATAACACAAATTACAAACTCAACTCAGGTAAAAAAAAAAACTTCCACACATTTCGGGGGGGGGGGGGGAGGGGGGGGATTGATCCCTATGATCCCCCCCCTTCCCTACGCCCCTGTCGAGGAGTAACAAACACGCACACAAACTTTCGCTTTTATGATATCAGTGGGATGTGTGTGTGTGTGTGTGTAGGGATCAAAAGACGCACGCCACAGAAGCTTGCGTGTGCGCTTCTTCAGCCGAGGTCGCTCTGATCGACTCCTACATCCTCACATCCTCAGGGGGCCCTCGAAGGACGGGAATCCTTCTTTTCACAGACGAAAGAACCAAAAGCCCGAACGTGCATCTTCGGTTTTTTTTTTTTTTTCATTGTAAATAAATATGGCGGTGTTGATAAAAGGGTACTAATGGTCAATTAGGTTAGGTTAGCTTCATTTTAAACACTTTAAAACATTGTGGACGGTTGATTCGGTTAGGATGGCTACATTAAAGATACGGAAAGCGAGCATGAGCTTCGGGGGGAACTTCGGGTTTTGGCTCTCTCGTCTGTGAAATGAAGGCTTCCCTTGCTCCCTCGCGTCACGCGCCGACCAATGGAGGAGCCGCTGACGTCACGAACACTTGAGAAATGAGCCAACCCTGCCGTCTGAAAGGCAACAATACGTCACGGCCTTTTCTCTCCGCGGCGGCCGGGTGCAACGCGCATTGTACCCCCGGGGCTTTTGCATCTCCCGTCGTCGTTCGGAGGCGAGCAGGCGGTACGTCTAGCCGTCGAACAACAACAACAACAACAACAACAAAAACAATAAAGCACTCCGCCTTTCCCTCGCGGGCGCTGGTAAATCTCTCCCCTGTTGTGCCGGCGTCAGTCGAGACAACAATGAACAGGAAGTATCTGTCTGTGCCTCCCCCACGTGTGAGCTCCGTCTTCCCTGCAGGATTCATCACGTGAGATGGAGTCTTTTGGACGCAGCTACCATTAGCGGGGAGTTGTTTCTCCGTGCAGAACCTCAGCATGTTGTTGTTCACGCGGGAAACACCTTGCAGTCATCTCCACAGTCGGTGTTTTTCGCGTTTGAAAAGAAAGCCCGCTTACCTCACGTCTTGGGCCTACGCGATTATTTCTTAGCTTCCGGGTGTACGGCATTTGGTGGAGGGTAGTTTCGTGAATGGAACGAAATGTCGCGTAGAAACGGAAATTTTCAACCACGGTGCTGCCATCTGTAGTTCACAAAGCCAAATTGAAACTTTATGGTATGATCTCTTTATTTTAATTTAACAAAATTGGCAGTATTTTAATAAAGTTACTTATCGAGAATCAAACCCAAAGCCGGGCTTTAGATTTTTTTTTTTTTTTTTTTTTTTTTAAGTTTTCTTTGCTTTCATCGGAGCCTTTTCATTATATAGTTTAACCTCCCGCATCTGCAAATCGAATGATTCGAAAGTCGACGTAGCTGCTCCGGCAGCGAATTCTAGCGGCGGATGGAGAAACCATGTGTGATTCGCGTCCGGAAGTTCATTTGAAAACACGATTTGCTTATATTTATCATGCTTGGCATTATCTTAAAGGATTATACTTTGAATCACGTGTCCGAGTTTCGTATTATAAGTGTACATGCAACACGAGAACACATGGCTTTGCTCGTTAGCGAGGTTAGATGTTACACACCTCTGGCGAGTGCTGGAAGACTCTCACTTTAAGGGAGTTACGAAGAAATACTACCTATTGTAGCCTATACCATGGTGCGAGTTCCGGAAAGATTTTACATAGTTTTGACGTGAATACGTCTTTGAAATTGCTTCCATAGTGGGAGGCAATTAAAAAAACGAACGATAACAAAATCGTGGGATACAGTTTGGTGTTGCAGCTACATATCCATCATCTCCATCTGAAATTTAATTACACCACTGGATAGCAAAAGGATCAAAGAATTCGTTACGCTAAGTGAGGACTGTGACACATCGCGCGTGGTGGAGGGGGAAGCGCCGCTATTTTGAGGTAATTTTTCTGCGTTTCGAGATTTCCATTTAGTATAATTTTTGACTCGGAGAAGCTACGATATTCGTTTGAGTTTCAATCGTCAGCTCTCGTTAAAAATCTATCGAGTGCATATACAAAACATTAGTGTAAAATAGTTACAGTGAATATATAGCGTTACGTACACGTATTCACGTACAACACACGGCTGTGTCCATGACACAGCCACACTCCATTTTTTGACACATCGCAAGGAGAATAGGTATTATAATCATTGTAATGCAATTTTTTTTGTTAATTTTAAATCTTAAGAATATTGTTTACTATGACTATGTTTACAAAATATATTTCGGCGTAGTTTCACTATCATAAAGGTTCATTTGGCACACTAATACGTTTTAGTGTGTACCCTAGTGTTTACGAAAGTGACTATATACGGGTTTATTTTGCTACACGTGGGTCCGCCATCTTTGTGTCGCATTTCCTTTCATCGACTTCCGTTCCATTTGCACGAAATTAAATGGGAAGCCTACTATGTACATTCTGTATTGTACAGACCCGAACAAGCCCGAATATCTACCTTCGGCCAACTTCGTCAGTTTTTTTGTTTATTACTTTACAAAATTGTGGATGGATGGTTATGTTAGGTTAGTATAGCTACATTTAAAAAACCTGTCAAATCATTTTAATGGTTGTTTAGGAATTTCTAATTTAATGTGTAGCTATCGTGACCTAACAAACCACACAATCTACCAATTTTTTTTTAATGTAGCTATACTAACCTAATTAACCTCTTATCTCCACAAAATGTGTTAAATAGAGGAAATTTTGTAGCACGAAATAAAAGTATTGCCGATTTTTTTTTTTAAGGAAGAGGGACTAGTCGAGATAATTACCACTTCAACATCAATAATCAGTTCGTTTACGTATCCATAAATTCAAACTATGCCTTCAACCTTGAATCCTCCTCGTGTTAATATTTTGAGTCTACAGAAAAAAATTATCCCGTAGTTGGCCGAAGGTAGATATTCGGGCTTGTTCGGGTCTGTGCAATACAGAATGTACATCAAAGACTTCCCAAATTAAATACCGAAAGCCAAGATGTTTACACATCAAAAAATTGTTATGGTATAAAAACTTGTAAAACCAATATGGTGTATTTCCTTTCCTATTTCTTCCCTTTTTTTAAATGCCAATCCATTTTAAGGTACAGAAGCTTAGGAAGGTATTATTGCTGCCTTGTCCTGCAATAACGTCGGTTGAATAATTAGATGATCGCTATTGACTTATATGTATTTATTCATACTCCAAGCTCAGTCTCATGCGTATATTGGTTATTTTCATTTTCTTGTCACTACTAGTATTTATTTAAGTTTTATTCCAGTCAAATTCATCGCAACAGATCTCTTTTTATTTAATGCTGCCTCTCAAATTTCGTCAACTGTGGTAAAATTGTCACTCAAGTAATCATATTTATGACCCCAAGCGTGACCTATTACAGATCGAAAATCTCTTTTTTTTTTTAAAAAAATATCTGTCGAGGAAATTTGTGATCCAGAAACAATCGGAAGAAATTTACATAAAAATACCTGTAATTAGTAATGATAAAAAAATTGGTTGTCTGTAAAGTCGGTTTACGGACGATAGTTTAACGTGACGTCAAAACATTGATGAAATGATTGCATACTTTTATGAATAAAATTGAATCATTTTTATTTTAATAATAAAAGAATAAATACTTGAGATTATAATAGTAATCAGATTTTTAAAATGCAAGAATAATTAACCTTTACTGCCGAAATTGTTGTTGTAATAAGCAATGAAAACCACATTAACTTTTCGTTTAAATATAATTGTGAACAAGTTTTCATATAAATAAATTGTAATCAAATAGCTAACATAACCTATTATTACTGCACTCGCCGACAGATGCTACTTTTTTTAATAATATAAGAATAAATACAGCGTAACGGGACAATGCGCGTAACGGGACACAGTTTAACGGGACGATGTGCGTAACGGGACACTTTTTCGTGCGTGCAGCCGGCGTTCATCGATTTATTAGACGTTGTCACGTCAAAAAATTGCGATAAATAGTTCAAAATTAGAACTCTAGTAAAAATAAGGGGAGAAGCCAAGATGGTGGTGTCTAATCCCCTTTAACAAACTATTCTAACCCGAGTTCTTTTTATCCTTCGCGCGATCCTCTTCCGGCTAAAAATGTTGGGGATGAAACTGTCGCTGGGAGGGAAAACCGCGCTGGCGTAGAGGGGTTTGTGGTGGGGGGTGTGGTGGTTGGCAAGGGGGGGGAGGGGGAGAGAGTCCTGCGGCAGGACGAGAGGACTTGTCCGCAGGATGTCGCCGCGAGCGCCCCTGCCGGCCTGGGCGGGTAACTAACTAATGACAGCTGGGAGCGACGGTGGTTCAGTCCTCCCGCCATTGCCCGGTTCATTTACAGCACGTCCGTAGAAGAATGTTACAGTCATGAACTTTATTAGTACCAATTGTGTTGGTTCAAGGTTACAATTAAAGAGCTGTTCGGACAGTTTTAGATAAGAGCATGCGCTAGTACTGCTTTTTTTTTTTTGACGTGATAACGTCTTATAAATCGATGAACGCCGGCTGCACGCACGAAAAAATTGTCACGTTCCGCCTGAGCCGAGCGTGCAAGATCCGGCCAACCACCGTGCGAGAAAATCTTCTGTAATATCAAACAGGTTAAGTCGGGCTTTTTAACTAATTGTTCGTGATTATATTTAAACAAATTATTTAAATTAAATTTTCCAAAAACCATAAATAATATTTGAAAATTAAAAAAAGTATGCAAATTTTCATCAATGTTTTCTTATGACGTTATCACGTAAAATTATCGTCTGTAAACCGACTTTACAGACAAGCACCCCCCCCCCCCCCTCTTTTTTTTCTCTCGCTTGTAGTGGCACCTATGTCGAAAGAACGGCTCTGTCCCCAATTAGTAGAGAATGAACCTGTAAACTTTATTTGGCAACAGGATGGAACCCCTCCCAAATTGAATCCTTTTTTTTTTATTTTTTTATAAATTATTATATAAGTAGTATTTTAATGTGCGTTCTGCCACATGGGTCTGGGTCGTGGTGCCGGTGCCGACCCACCTCTGACGTCACGGCGGCCAGCTCGAATGATGATGTCACCGCTGCACCTTTCTTTGCGGTTGCCATCTTGAATTCTGACATCGTGGCAACCATATTTGATGACCTTGACCTTGACATCAGTTGTATTTTGAGTACCGCCATCTTGTAATCGAGCACCCCACTCTCTAACGTTGCTTTTTCGTTACGGCCGCTATTTTGATAATTGTGACCTCACCGTTGAAATTTTCGTTTAGGGTGCCATCTTGAAATTCCGTAATTTTTAACCTAGAAAATCGGAGAAAATTTTAAAATTTATAAAAAAATTATACGAAAACATTTTAATAAAAAAATTACTTTCGCCATTTTGAAATTTGTCCGCCATATTGAAATTCTGTACTTTTTGAGCTAGAAATTCGGGGGAAAAAAATTTAATTAATGAAAAATTATTAAACTTCAAAGATTCAATCATATGTCAAATTAAAAGTAAAATAACCTAGTTTTTTCTTAAAAAGGTTCAATATGTGCACCTTTAGTTATACGGCACACATCCAACCTAAAGTACAATTCTTCCCACACTTTGGTTAACAAGCCCGAACGCAATAAAGCTCTTCAATTTCGTGTCACCTATGGCAACTGAAGTTCGAGGCTTGCATTCCGAAAAGATTTCTTAGGACTACGCAGGTAAGATGCTCTGGCTCGGTCAACTTCCTGTACATACACTTTTGGTCGTCGACATTCTGTACTTTCAACTAAGTACTCCACATCACTAGAGACCTGCAAAGTTCGCGGTTTCGATGGCCTTCAGGATAGACTGCACATACCCCTGTACACTCGGGCAAATAACGCAAGTTCATTGGCTGCCGACTTGTAAGTCGTCTCAGCTGGTTTGTCTGTGATTAGATCCTTTTTTGGTTGAGGGTTAATAACTGGTTGATATTCGTCCAGATGAACAGTAAGCCAACAGCAAAATTATCTAAGAGGTATATGTGTTTGAATTATAACCTATCACCGAATGAATCCGCGAATTTTTCAGGTCTCTACCCATTAGTGACGTCACGAGTACTGTCCGAACTACGAGCGTGTACGTCCCACGAGCTGCGTCTTGTAGGTTACATTTTATTGAAATGTTTGTAACTGAAAGGCTAAAATTAATTAAAAATGTAACTAAATTGTTCACTTCATATTTTACCAGTGATAATATTCGTATGAAAAAAAATTAATATTTATTCAAATGTGTAACGCAATTCAAACAAATATCTGCACATATAACGATCGTAGCTTACGAGAGAGAAAAAAGGTAGAAACTTAAAAATGTTTCCATAAATTAATGTATTTGTATTTAATTTTTACGGCTTAAATAATATTTGCTGAGATTAAATTTATTTATTTAAGATATAAATTTTAACAATATATTTTAATTAGTTAATGCAATTTGTACACTGTAAAAATTTGTTTGTTCTTTTACAATGATAGTCCATGGAAACTCAGTTGCCAACTATATCACTTTTAAAATTGCAAGGCAGAGCTTTGTACAAATTGCAATTTTTAAAGCTCTGCCTTGCAGTTTTACAAGTGATACCTTTGGCAACTGGATCTCCAAGGATTTCTCTTTGTAAAAAAAAATAAGTACAGTTGTTTACAGTGTAACGGCCAAACCCTTATATTGCTCTATAACACCACAAAAGTAAGTGACGTATGCGGTTTGTGGAGTGAAAGTGTAACATGATTGCTGACGTCTCAAAACACACACGATGCAAATTCACCCTGATTATACATCACTCTGAGATCATTTATTTCCCTGTAATAAGTATTCAAGATTGAGCGGCATACGCAACCAAATTATCACAATAAAAATATATTGTTACATGCTTTTAGTGTCGTCGAACGAACACATGCGGAGGTATGTTTTATATACTGAATCAAACAGAAACTGGATATGAGTTTTTTATAATTTCTATTCAGCATGCCAATTACGTAATTACGTAACATTCTTTTAATTAGAACAAATCACAAGGGAATATGAATAAGTGTGTAGGCTAAGCGGATGCGTAATCATAAGCATTTTGCATGCGGGATTGATTGCTAGGGAATAAAGTTTGAAAATGTGTATCGTGAATGGCTTTTAATAACTCTAAAAACAATCTCGTTTGCGGTAATACTGCCGCATCAGAAACACAACACATGCTGAGGTATTTGTTTATGGCATCACTGTTATGAAAATGCTATTGGGAAATGTTATGCTCAGAGTTTTGATATAAAAAAATACACATCTTTATAATTTAATTTAATATAATTTTTCATAAATATGTATTAACAAACGTACATTGAGTTCTTAAAGAGTACTTACCAACCTCATTATTGGCACGTACTAAAATAAACATAATTTCCTTACATTTTCTGTCCCATTATGACGATCTATGTGACCCTTTGCTATTTTCATTTATAAACGTTGGACCATTGATGTGGTGCATTTTGCTAGAAAACGTTTAGTGGCATGAAATATATTCTGTAAAATACCTTTCCTCAGCCAATTTTTTATGGACTGTTCGCAATACCAGAACATGTGAGGCTGGTAAGGACACGCATGTGCGAATAGTGGACTATGGAATCCTTAGCAACGTTCAAGGCTCATTACAATAATCTTCGAGACAAATGAAGGAAGTTGGCGTGACATTCATACATTAAATTTCCCTTGATGAATTTACTTAACGTAGCACTTGATTATTAAATGCTGTCAACAAAACGTAAACAACTATTGATTCTAAAAAACTTTTTTTGGTCAAAGAATTATTTGGCAGCATTATATTAGCGTCGTTTCTGTGGCAATATTGTTTTGGCCTAAACATCAACGTCGCCAATGGTTAGGTTTGTCAACATACTGCCAAAGAGGGGAGAAAATGTAATAAGTATTAAGATAGATTTATTTTTATACGTGTGTAATTTCATACGAGAGTTTTTTTACACTATATGATAGTTCTCAACTATTCTTAAAACTGTAATAACTCAACAAAGCGCAGTGGCAAGAATTGGATTCGCATTCTAGAATTGCCGGGTTCTAATCCCGGCTAGCGCATCTTAATTGATGTTGTCTACAAATAGAGATCGTAGGCTTTCGCGACGATTGTCTGAGCTTGGCTTCTGGGTTGTAGCCGCGTCCAAGGCGAATATATCACCGACGTTTCGGTCGACATTGCATTCGCCATCATCAGGGTAGAGTTACATACAAGTTCTTCTGTCTTTAATAATCTCGCCTGAGAGGAGTGTTTCCCCATTGGCTGCAGCTGTGGGCCAATCACAGCCTTCCTTTCGTCTAGTTGGCCTGTTGGTTTGGCCAATCAGAGCTGGGCGACCTGTCTGGTCCCTAATTATTTCAGCGAAATCCTTTTCAAGAACCGCCATAAATTGTGGCTGTGGTTGCAGAACATTTTTCAAGTAAACATTATGCAGATACTTATGGTCAAATATTAAATACTTAACTATTAATTAAATTATAATTGTAATTATTTAATTAAAAGTAGTCCACATATTTGACTGCACACACAAAGCTTTGAGGGTAGGTGCGTCATGCATTGTTTGCTACGTCTAACAAAACACGTCACATTTTATCCACCGGTTTACATTCCCATTTCTGTGACATGCAACTCAGTGTGAACAACATTCCCTGAACACATCCAGTCAAAACAAAATGCCTCTCCACTGACGCAACCACCTATTGTACACGATGCCACATTCCATAGAAGAAAGTGAAAATAAGAGAGACAGAGAGAGAAAGAAAAGAGATGCGATGGAGGAGAAGACAGAGAGAGAGAGAGATAGAACGTAAAAGGAAGGAACACTCGGCACTCACCAGGGTCAGTGCTGCTGTCTGGTGCTGGAAAACGGAAACACAGGAGGTTACGGTCTTGTACCCTGGGTGTCACTCAAGAGGGTTTGGCGTGACGGGTGGAGCCGAGACGAGCCGAATGATTTTTTAAAATATATTTTTTCTTAAAATAACTGAAAAATAAGTGTCTCGCATAGTTCGCTCGAGTCTATCCGAGCTTATCTGAGATTGTCCGAGTTTATTCGGGTTTATCCGAGTTCACCCGAGTTTATCCGAGATTGTCCGAGTTTATCCGAAATTATCCGAGTTTATTCGGGTCTATCCGAGTTCACCTTAGTTTATCCGAGTTGATTTGAGTTTGTTCGGGTCTATCCGAGTTTATCCGAGGTTGTCCGAGTTTATCCGGGATTGTCCGAGTTTATCTGAAATTGTCCGAGTTTTTTCGGATCTGTCCGGGTTCACCCGAGTTCACCCGAGTTTATCCGAGTTCATCCGATATTTACGAGTTCGGAAACTCCGCAAACACGGCCTGGTTTGTACCCGGTCAGATTAGTTTATCAGCTCAATAAAAGTAGTTCTGTGTCGAAGGGTCGCTTGCAGATACAAGTAAAGGAATTGTAAGCAAGAGCTTGCATGTTAATCAGACGGAAAAATGCCTTATTTTGCCGCAAGTCACGACTGTGCCATCTAACGGGCAATGCGAAAAACTGTTGGCCGCTGAGGTACCTTTCGTTTTTAAACGTCACAGTAAAATTCGGCGCGTAACAATTTCCTCAGTGACAACTGTGTGATGAATTCACACGCGTCGCTGGGAACACGTCATTGTTTTTTTTTTTTCATCTGTCGAAGAGATATTGAATGCAAATATCAAGTAGAACTTCAAAAATTTTTTTTCAAATCGAAAGTGAACCAACTATAATTGTAATTTAGATGTTTCCGAAGCATTTAAAACTTTTTTACAGCATTTTCTACGCAAATGTCCAGTGTAACGGAGTAGGTACACCTGAATTATCGTGCCGCACGTACCGAAAATTATGAAAACTTTACCCCGGTTGTGTCCAGAATCCACCGTTCGCATTGTATTTCATTTTGAATTTCCGCTATGTATAAAACATGTGTGCGTATCAGTTACACTTCAACGTCTGTTAATAGTTTCAAATAACATATTGTTCCTTTTTTAATTAATATTTACCAAAATTTAAAAATTTAAAAAGTTGTGACTGGTTCAAGTTTATCATTAACATATATATAAAATGCATTAAAAAGTTTAAAAAAAAAAAAACATGTTTGTCACCGCCATAGACAGAAGTTTCCTTTCCTTTGGGAATATATATTTTTAGGGGAAAAAAGTTTCATTGATCATGCGAGACGTCATGTTATTAGATTTCGTATGAATGACTTTCGTAACGTTTTGGTAACTTGGAAAATATTTTTCGGCCGCTCGTGCAAGGGTTAAGTGTTCTTGCGTCTTGCGCTCGGCTCCACGCCTCACATAAGCATAGCACAGAGAAGAGAGACAGTTGTTTACAGCTTCGAGAACAGATCGAGACGTCGCACGGAGACCGCAGCCTTGCTTGCGTCCCCCGTGGCGAAGGACACGGCACAGGCATAGCATAGCACAGCACAGCACACCGTGGCAGTCGGACATGGTCTCTCGTCATTGGCCCGTCTCACGCTTAGGTTGCAGCACTGTTGCCAGATTTATACCACCCGGCTTGATAACATTACAAATATTATAGCAGCAAAGAGTAGACTGCGACCACTGTTGCCAGATTTATACCACCCGGCTTGATAACATTACAAATATTCTTTTGTATGCCGTCTTTATTTTTAACCTGTTTAAATTTTACTATTTGTTGATTATTCTTAGAACATACATTATGTATAGAGACCGGAAAAATTCGCGGGTTGATTTCGTGTCATGCTAAAATTCAAATAGTTATTATACCTCAGTGCTGCCTCTGCTATTGGCTCACAACTCACCTGGACGAATTTGGGCCAATGAGGAACACTCAACCGAAGCTGTATCGAATCACAGGCCGCTACGTTGGGACACCTTCACAAAACAGCAGCGAATTTTTCCGGTCCCTAATTATGTAGTGTCTATTTACAGTATCATTACAGGTGTGTTCACTCTGACAAAAAAAAATCTCAATGAAAAAATAATATTACATTACAGGAGAATCTATTTGTAGCAATCGGTAATTATTAATATCAAGACATTCCGTTAAATATTAAATTATACAAAAAAATTGTTGACGAAAAAAAAAGTTGAAACCAAGATGGCGTCTTTCGATTACAACTCCTTAGAAATAAAAGAGTATTATTAGGTGATACTCGTGATGAAATACAACAGGAAATTATATTTCCAAAATTCTTAAGGGAAATTTTACCGTACAAAATAAAATGTTTCAGATATATCTAAAAAAAATTTTCACTGCGTTACAAAGTTGGGTCTAGAACCTTTGTGCTCTATGGTGCGTGGCGAGTATCTGGCAACAGAGCACACCGAAACAAGGACAGAAATAATAGTAGAAATCTTTAATTGTAAAGAGATAGAGAGAAAATGCCCATTTAAATGAGCACTGCAACCTAAGAATGAGACGTGTGCTATGCACACAAGACAGACAGACACACACACAAATAAATACTTAAGTCAGCTCATTTAGCCGGATTCCAGATCACAGTAACTAACACGTATAGACACACTTGCACAGCTCATGCAATCATGATCAAGCAGGTCACATGAGCGGTTATCACTTCGTTCAACTTTATACCATGCACATTCGTCCGTAACTGTGTGAAGATCACCACAACTGACGATCAAAGTTACTTAAAAAATGTATCACATGTATATGAATATTTTAATACTAGAATCCTAATGTGTCCATCTAGCCTCCTGTGTGTGTATGTATGTATATATATATATATATATATATATATATATATATATATATATATATATTGGTATGCTAGTTTGAAAAGTGGAGTGTAAAAATATATATTTTTTTAAATGTTATAAAATATAATCTTGTCTTAGTGTCTAAGTGTAAAGCTATTTATTTAAATATTGTGCAAATCAAAGTTATTTCTGGAATATATTAAATTATTGAAAACATATTTGACAAAAAATATATATATATATATTAAGTGCATCTGTGCTGTTTAGCGATTATTTTAGCAGATAGAAATTAAGTGGCTACAAAAGAAGAATATAATATAAAAATTCAAATGGTCGTAGCTACGAAAAAGCAAACCTGCCAGAAATACTTTCGGGCGTACAAACATATATTTTAAACATAAAAGACAAAAATACCAACGTTGTTTTAATAAAATGTCAAACTTCAAAGATATAAGCATATTTAAAGTAATAAAAACAGAGGTTTTAGAAAGGGCATAAGTACAAAATTCAAAATATCAAAAGATTTTCAGTGACGAAAACTTGGATTTCCAAATAAGAAAATTTTTTCACGGTTTTTATGGTTAGAACTAAACTTTATGAGATAAAAGACTTTTTAGTTATTATAAGCATAGCTATTCGTAAGGCGCCTTAAGGCGTCAATTGAAAATTATGATTCTAACAATCCCTTTAATTTAATAACTAAGGCGTGTTCCACTTATGTAGCAGTATTGCAAATGTTTATTGTTTTCCGTATTCTATTTTATACACATCTATATGAAGTAGACTAATATTCGTAATTCATTATTCTCTTGTCTCCAAAGTATACATATCTCTTTGTAGTTACAGTCAGTGAGTCGGGAAGCCTTCATTTCACAGACGAGAGAGACACATCCGAAGTTCCCCGAAGTTCATGCTCGCTTTTTTTTTTCGTTCTATCTCATTGTATAAAACGGTGTGGCATTAAATTTTGCGGTCGATTAGGATAAGTTATCTACATTATAAATACTTTAAAACATTATGGATGGTTGGTTATATTAGGTAAATATAGAAACATTAAAAATACTGTAAAATTATTTTATGGTTGCTTAGCAAATAACTTTTTTTTATGTAGCTATCCAGGGCTAGGAAACCGTTTGCATGATTTCACAGTATCTTTAATGTAACTATCCTAACCAAATCAACCGTCCACAATGTTTTAAAGTCTTTATAATGTAGCTAACCTAATTGACCATTAGTTATCATGAGTTACAATGAACAAAAAAAACCGAAGGTGCACGATCGGGCTTTTGGTTCTCTCGTCTGTGAAATGAAGGCTTCCCCAGTGAGTCAGTTTTTTTATGGCGTGAGTAATATTTATTGATAATCAATAATTATTAGAAAATTATTTTTCTTTTTCTCTCTCTCGCTCTGCCATTTTACCCCTTTCGATATACTTGCGAGTCGAGGTTCGAATTGCCAAAGAAGTTTCACTTGTTTCACGTCTGCGTCACCGGTTAAAAGTCATGCACTGTGTTCCGTGATTGGACCGCATGTTATCTGGACACGCCCCTCCGCGACCGTGAGCCAACGACGGCCCAGCCAGGAGAAAAATAAAACGTATCAGGAAGTGCCGATTGACGAGAGTAAAAAAAGATTTCATTCGGAAATCAGCCGGTGGAAATCCAAACGTTGGTAGAGTAAAACACGGGTCGTTACCAAAACGCCGAAATACCACAACGCCGAACGTACAATAACGCCGAATGCCAAATTGACCGCAAAGCCGACAGCTAGAAAACTGCTGTGTACCACAACGCCGAAATATAGTAACGCCGAAAAATGTTGCTGCAGGGAGGGGGGTAAACAGTAGCAAAATTAAAAACAACTGAATGAATTTGTGTGTGTTTCTTAAATGTATCTTAACGCCGAAATACCACAACCTAACCTAACCTAGGCTATCCTAACCTAACCTAACCTAACCTAACCTTTCCTAACATTTGTGGCAGTCCTGCAATGACTTTTTTCGGCGTTAATGTATTTCGGCGTTGTGGTAATTCGGCTTTGTGGTACACAGCAGTTTTCTAGCTGTCGGCGTTGTAGTCAATTTGGCATTCGGCGTTATTGTACGTTCGGCGTTGTGGTATTTCGGCGTTTTGGTGCGTCCCCGAGTAGAACACAAGGCTTTGCATTTGAATGCGACGCCGGTCGAAACACGCGGAAATTTCCGGGTCTCTACACGTGACACGCGTAGAGTCTATATTGGCGGGGTTGGCTGTGCAGGCACGTGTCTCCGTTGTTGCGAAATGAACGGCATTGTTTTGACAACGCGCGGAACATCCCCGTCATTTTGCGAGGGGTGTTGTTGGGGGGGGGGAGGGGGTTCTGAGATCCTTCGAGTAGACGGCAGACGGAGATTAGCGAAGGATGCCAAAGCCAGGACGAGAGTCCTTGCTCGCGAGCTTTGGCGCAAGAGTGGCTCAAGCGACGTTCTACCCTTCGCAAATGACGGGCAGGAGAAAATAACAAGACTGAAGTTAAAAAATAGGGTATGTTGCATGTTAGAGTTCGGTATTTTTTTTTTTGTAAATGAAACAAATATTCATGTGAAATTACAGATATTTGTACATTTACATGAAAAAACAACTGTAGCACTACAACACTCTACCTTCGATAGTTAAAGTTATTTGTAAACCCCGTTCCTGAATAGCTTTCCAGTATTAACTGCACACATTAATAAGCACAATAAAACAAAATAAGGTCAAAATATTAAATATTCAATTATCTTTTCCATGGTTTAAAAATATTGTTTTAATGAAACATCCACGTATTTCATATATGCCATGTGTTGTACAAAGTTACAATATATCTCTTGTAAGATTACAAATAATTTCTTGGCAACTGGTTTCCAAACGAATCTTTTTTCTTAAGTAAAGAAAATGTTTTTTCTGTGCGTACGAGAATCGTGTTCTACCGGTGACCTAAATCGGATGCAAATTAAAAAAAAAAGTGACTTTTGTTTATCCTGAATCATTCACTATGTCATATATGCAATGTGTTGTACACAGTTACAATATATTTCTTGTAATGTTACAAACAATTTCTTGGCATCTGGTTTCCAAAGGAATCTTTTTTTTAAAAGTACATAAAATGTTTTTTTCTGAGCACGAGAATCATGTTCTACCGGTGACCTTAATTGGATGCAAATGTAAAAAAAATAAGAAAATAAGCGACTTTATTTTATCCTAATTAGTTAAAAAGCAAAGCTATTAATATTACCCATTTCCAGTGGGCATTAAAACAGCTAATTTTTTAAACTTATGTATCACAGTTTTTGATTTGGACTTTATTTGGTCAGGGACAAACATGTATAAAAACACACACGAATAGCCAGTGTCCTCGCTGATTTTAATTCCGATACTTTGTTTCGGGCGCAACCCGCGATAACAGCCTCGTTTGCGCGCGCTGCGGGGAACGATTACTCGGGCAGAGGGGGCTAAAAAAATTTTTTTTTAAAAATGAAACATGAAAAATGAATTTGGGAATTGTTCGTGACCGAAGCTCGGCCGCCGCTGGTCTCATTAGACCGCAGGATTCCGGGCTGATTTTTTTTTGAAAAGTTCTTTTTTTTTTCCTTGTTCTAATTACTGGCCGCAATGGAATTTCTTTTTTTTTTCTTTTTTTTTTTTTTCAAACGGTGAAACGGCTAGTTTTTGGACGCAGTCCCGGTTTGTTTTCTAGGTCACCGCTTGTTTCTCGTCCTACGGAACTACTCGCAACCCTGCGTTAACTCGGCGTTGGCAACACTGATTCCACACACATTCTGAGTCCCGCACACCAGTACCAATCGCCACAATTTGTTTTGTTTTTTTCTCCCTCTCTCTCTCGCCACCAAACAATACCGTGTTTTTTTTGTTGTTTTTTTCAAACGACGAGTGTTTGTCGTGATGCTTCGAACTGAGTGGTTCGCCAGGTTTTTTTTTTGTTTCGGAGCTGAAAACCCTTGTTCGAATCATTTAAACCGAAACAAATGGGCATCGGACCAGGTTGCGCCACGGTAAAACACCACTGTCTTTTCAGTGACACTTGCATTTGGAATTATTAATTCAAATGTTTTTTTTTACATAGGCCGTTTCCTGTTACACTTTGATTTATTGATAGATCTTGGTAACGGATAAAAAAAAATTCGTTGTCAGTAAAGTCGGTTTATGGACGATAGTTTAACGTGACGTCATAACAAAACATTGATGAAATGATTGCATACTTTTATAAATAAAATTGAATCATTTTTATTTAATTAACACTATTTTGTATGGATACAATGAAGGAGTAAAATGAAATCTACAATTTAATTATTAAATTTACTTTTATTTGAACTCATTAAACCAATATGTTTATTACTTTAACGAACAGATTATTTTAACTATAACTTTTATACATGTTTTCTATTTAAATTCTTCCAATCTGTGTTATTCTGTTAAGGATAGGACGATGATAGGAAAAGTAGGAAACGAATGGGAGTGTTTCAAGTTTAATGTGCCTCGAAAAAGTCAAATCGATGGTAGATAGATGCGGCGCAAGCGTACAATGAGAGTAACTGGACACAACGTAACGGGACACCGCGTAACGGGACACAGTGTAACGGGACAATGTGCGTTACAGAACACTTTTTCGTGCGTGCAGCCAGCGTTCATCGATTTATTAGACGTTTTCACGTCAAAATTTTTAACCGATAACACCAAGAAAACAAGCCAAAACAGACTATGCTAACATTTAAATACAAATACATAGGCTGCATACAAAATTAACTTCACTCACTGCTACTACAGCATGTGGGTGATGCTAACTCACAAGATTTTACCCATCCAAAAAAAGAGTCCAACACACCCATGATATAGTCGAGTATATACAGTGTATTAGTGTATATATGCGTATACATGTACACAGGCCGCTGCGATTCGCCAGTCTGGCGCAACACGTCACTAGCATGTCGGTGACGCGAACCCGTAAGTTTTGCCCCTACCAAAAAATCGCTCAACGCGGCTAAAGAAGTTTTCACTTCAAAAAATGGTATAAATAGTTCAATAATGTTCGCAGACTTTCACGGCCCATTGTCTGAAGTAGCTTGGCTTCTGGGTTATAGCCGCGTCTTTGGCGGATAATTCACCGACGTTTCGGTCGAAATTGCAGTCGCCATACTGCAGAATAACTTGTAATAACCTCAGTAGGTAAACTGCTCCCTGATGATGATGGCGACTGCAATGTCGACCGAAACGTCGGTGAATTATTCGACGAGGACACTGCTATTAAAAACCAGAAGCCAAGCTACTTCATAAATAGTTCAAATGGAAAAAATTGGTTGTCTGTAAAGTTGGTTTACGGACGATAGTTTAACGTGACAACGTCATAACAAAACATTGATGAAATGATTGCATACTTTATGAATAAAATTGAATCATTTTTATTTTAATAATAAATACTTGAAATTATACTAGTAATCAGATTTTTTAAATGCAAGAATAATTAACCTTTATTGCCGAAATTGTTGTTGTAATAAGCAATGAAAACCACATTAACTTTTCACTTCACTTCATAAACAGTCGTCGAAACAGTTCACGTGTAGATGACTTGTAAATGATTTTTAAAACTGGCGTTTAGCTACTAAAAAGTTTAGATATAATTATGAACATGTTTTCATATAAATAAACTGTAATCAAAAATCTATCATCAATTATATGAATCACCATAATTTTTTAGTCAATTTTAACATAACCTATTATTACTGCACTCGCCGACAGCGTAACGGAACAATGAGCGTAACGGGACACAGCGTAACGGAACAATGTGCGTAACGGGACACTTTTTCTTTCGTGCAGCCGGCGTTCATCGATTTATTAGACGTTGCCACGTCAAAAAAAAAGAATCCACGATGGCGGTGCCTAATCTCCGTTAAACCCAGAAGCTGTGCAGCGAGGCGTGGCCAGATGTTTGCGAATCCAAACAAAAATGGCCGGGCCTGACTCCCCCGCCTCTTTAATGGCGTGCCTCGCCTCGGGCGCCCGGCTCTCCGGCCGGGAGATAAGGGAGTGTCCTACCCTCCACCACCACCCACCAGGGGGAGCGACAGACGGCTATCGTCTCCGGGCCCTTGTGTCCCCGCGGTCACGCGACCTGCTCGTTACCACTTCCCCCCCCCCCAACTCCTTTACCATTCGAGCACCCGCGACCGTCGACCTGTCCTTAAGGGTGCGCGTCCCCTTCCAGGTCATTGTGTTATTCATTACGTGTTTAACACTGCCTTTTTGAGTGGCCAAACTTTAAAAAAAAAAAAATGAAAATACGTTTAACCCTGACTTTTTGAGTAACCAAAAATTAAAAAAATAAATAAAAAATAAATAAAAATACGTTTAACACCGACTTTTTGAGTGGCCAAAATTTAAGAAAATCCGTATAACACTGACTTTCTGAGTGGCCAAACTTTAAAAAAAAAAAAGTTTAACACTGACTTTTTGAGTGGCCAAAATTTAAATTTTTTTAAAAAAATACGTTTAACACTGACTTTTTGAGTGTCCAAACTTTAAAAAAAAAATTAAATTTTAAAAATACGTATAACACTGACTTTTTGAGTGGCCAAACTTTAAAAAAAAAATTAAAATTACTTATAACACTGACTTTTTGAATGTCCAAACTTTTAAAAAATATTTTTAAAAATACGTATAATACTGACTTTTTATAGTTTATACTTTTCGCATTATTAGCTGGCAAAGTTGGATTTTTTTCAGAATGGATAAGGTAAATCAAACGGAATAATTTTGTTGTTGTTTGTTTTAAAAGGTAATGTTGGTGGCTACTGCGTGATATGGTTTAAAATTCCTCCAGGAAAGTAATTTAATTATTTTTAGCTTTTTGAAATCATACAATTTCTGATGATTTAAAAAGGCCAGGTAAAATTGAATATATTTTTTTTCTGAAAGAAAATTAAACCGTTATCACATAGCATGCCAGTAACATTGACTTAAAATAAGAAGTTCCTGTTTTAATATTCTATTTCGTTATCCTTATCCGTACTGCACAAAAACGTTCTCAATGCAACTTTGCCAGCTAATTATGCAAAAAGTATGCGATGTATATATATATATATATATATATATTATTTTCCATTTTGTATAAGATCAGCCACTCAAACAGTCTGCAATTTTAACAGCGTGGAACGTAAATATAAAATAATGAAATGGAACGGGACATATGCCTTAAGGCCGGAATTACAATGGTCCATCGTCTATGTCCGTCAATCACGTGACCTGCAGCCAATAAGATGGCCAGAAAATTTTCACCCGTCCATCCTTCAAAAGTTTGGCAACTTCGTATCCTCTTGACGGACGGACAGGTGAAATTACAACCTCCGAATGTCAGCTATGTTTTTGTTTGATTGTTAAGCTGCTTTCGAAATTATTATTTTTTAACTTACGTTTCAAAACATTTCAAAAGCGTTTTTTTTTTTTCAAACAAAAATTGTCCGAGTCACAGAAGTGAACTAATTACGCATGGTAACTCTGAAAATGTGAAAAATAAATCACAGAGTTGAAAAAAAACAAAAAAACAATTCAGTTTAATCAGTTATAAGTGCTTAGCTTACATGATTGTTTAACTACTATGATTACATAAGATAATTTTTTTTCTTCCGAAGTTTAAGTTTTCTCAACAGTTGTCAGCATTGAAATAGAAAAAAATATTATGACGGACGGAGTTCGTAAATCGTTGGGCGGCTGACGGACGAACGGATACGAACGGATGGGCGACGGACGGACGCGACGGGCTATTGTAACTCAGGCTTAACACATACAAGTTGAATACATAATAGTTCCTTAATTTTTTTTACCGGGAGGGTAGTTTAGGTAAGGTTAGGTTATCGTAACTAAAATGAAAAGTTGGTTAGGTTAGGTAAGCGTTATTTAAAACATTCCAATATATTCCATACGGTGTATATCCACGAGCGATCGGAAAACTTCGGTCAACTTCGGAACTGTTCGGGCGTGGCTCTCATCCCTGTGAACAGTAGTCTTCCCTTCGGCTCGTGGCTATAGTAGAAATGTAATCGCGCATGGGATTTTCAACCCTGTTAAAATTTTTCCGTCGTGTGATGCGCGCGCGCTTGATTTCAATTCCGTCGCATACTAAAAAATTTCACCTACAACGCGCGTGAGTATTAAGTTCAAAAATATTTCCAGTGTAGGTTGGATACAGCGGTTTCCCAAACGGTGGGTCGCGACCCACCAGCGGGGTCGCGGAAGGGTTACATGTGGGTCGCGACTCGATCCCAAAACTATCAGAAAAACCATCGAATAAACAAACCATCAGAGAAGATAAGAAAAATCGAAACAAATCGAATTGTTTGGAAACACATACCCATTGTTAAATAAATAACTGTTTTGCTGTTTTGTCAAACCATTTTTTTTTTCAAATCAGAACACAAATTTTTTTATCAATAATCAATCGGTATTTAAAAAAAAAGCATATATACATACAATATTTGATGGTAAATTATATATACATAAGGAAGGGATACGATACAAAGAATGGTTTTTTACTCCTTCATGGACAGATAGACCGTGGAGGTATTCCTATAAGGAAAGAGGGGTCGCCAGCTGAAAAAGTTTGCGAAGCCGCTGGGTTAGAAGATTACTTCCACTCGCTTCGTCGCGTCCGCCGCGCTGCTATGATTCCAGCTTCACCGAGACGCATGGCCCGGGGGGTGAAGGAGGGGGGGAGGCAGATAGAGATCAGGTACAGGAGTGACCCACATACGAGGCCCGGGAGCTGCCTCCTGGGACTACTTGGAGGGGTCGTTGGGCAGAGGGAGGGAACCATTGGCCCTCGTACATTCCACTTCTTCTCCTTCTGGTCCCCCCACCCCGTACCACCCCTGCTGAAACCCCTTCGAGGTTCCTTCATCGCCGAAACCCCGCAGGGAATCCGCGCTGTCGGATATAACGGTCCAATTTACG
Source organism: Bacillus rossius redtenbacheri (assembly GCF_032445375.1). Classification (NCBI taxonomy): domain Eukaryota; kingdom Metazoa; phylum Arthropoda; class Insecta; order Phasmatodea; family Bacillidae; genus Bacillus; species Bacillus rossius. The sequence continues at coordinate 5,475,339 of NC_086343.1, forward strand.
GGCTTTCCAAAGGAGAATGCGACCCAAATGCACGAAGAAGGAACTCTTTCTCAGTTCCAGATAGCTGGATCTCCGTAGGAAAACTACGCCGGAATTCGAATTACGAAGTTTTGAGTTCAGTGTATTTATTTATTTTTTGTAACTGGAACCGAAATATTCATGTAAAATTACAGATAATTTGAAAAAATGCACATGTACGTCACAACAAAATAGTATTCGCAGTAAATACTGGGTTAGGATTCTTACCCGGGCATTTATTTATTCTTCGTGTTGTACCCAGTACCTCAAACAGTTTAAGTTTATCTTAAAACGTTCCCTGAATAGCTTTCTAGTATTAACGGTGCACATAATAAGCATAATGAAACTAAACGGTGTCTTATTATTAAACACTCGATTATCATTTCCATGGTTTAAAAATCATATGCTTGAATCAAACAAATATGGAAATATAAAATCATGCGCCAACATTCGTAAGAAATAAACAGTATTATCTTGAAAAACGTATTTAAAATATATAAAAAAAAAACCATAGGCAAGTGTTGTACAAATATAAAATATTCTTAAATATATTTCTTGTATTATTCTAAAATATTTTTCTTGGCAACTGTTTTCCAAAGTATTTTTTTGTAAAAGTATAGAAATTTTTTTTTCTATGTAGAGGACAGGGTAAATACGCACATGGAAGAAAAAAAAATAGACAAATAATTTTTAAAGGATTTGTTAATTCTTCCAGATCTACGACTGGGCAGCTTTTAACCAGCGTTCTACGTAAATTTAAGATGCATATCTCGACCAGCTGGGTTCAGATACCCACACGAAGTCACTTAACGTAGAGAAATATAAAAAATGTAAATTCTCTCAATGGCATATAGCATCATCTAAGGTAGAGATGGCCAATTTCACTCATTTCGAGGACCAGATATCGTTTTTTAAACTTATCCGAGGGCCAGATATTTTTGAAACTTATGCGAGAGCCAGATATCATTTTTGAAACTCATCCGAAGGCCAGATATTTTTGAAACTTAACCGAGAGCCAGATATCATTTTTGAAACTCATCCGAGGGCCAGATATCGTTTTTGAAACTTATCCGAGGGCCAGATATCATTTTTGAAACGTATCCGAAGGCCAGAAACATGTGAATTAATATTACATTTTTTTTACTGTATGCATGTATATATGTTATTTACAATAACTTATAAATAAAATATGTGGAATGTGATGAATTAACAAAATATAAGTCTTTTAAAAATACTTACAAACTTACAAATAAAAAATAAAAAATATAGGTATATCTAAATTAGTTATGTTGAACAATATATAGATAACATGAATATAAATAGTATTCTAAGAATTTCAGTGAGAAACGAAGTGTGATCCGAACATGCGGCGAATAAATTTCTAAAGAACAAAAAATAATAAGCTTACGTGAGATTTGAACTTATCTCCTTAAAAAATACTCTCATTGGCTAGCGCTAGTGTTGACTCAATGACTGGAAGCATTTCTGGAAGGTTTTTGGGAAGGGCCTTTTCTGCTCCTTCGTGGCCCTCTCAGTGTCAGTAATGGAGTCAGAACGTTTTCCTTTCAGCACGACCCATTTTTATGGTCTCCTTTCCGCAAACGAAACTTAATGTTAACGCGTTGTTCGAAATCTACGATTAGAGATACGGCAATTTCGCTAATTTATTTAGTCGCGAGTAAGAACGCGAAAATTCGCACACTCACGCTGTGTTCATGATTGGACCGCAGTTATTCGGAAACGCCCCTCCACGACTGTAAGCCAACGAAGCCCAGCGAATGAGGTAGTGCCAATTAGCAAGGATAAAAATGTTCTCGCTAAGAAACAACCAATGGGAAAGCAAACATGGCCAGACGAATCCGCAAAATTTTTGGGTTCATATCCATTATTAAATAATTCTTTAGACTAAAGTTTCCTTTAAGAAAGATTTCGGAAACAGACACTAGAATTCCAGACCACTAGTAGAAAAGTTACACAATATGCTGCTAGTTAGATAAGTTTATCAAGAACAGCACTACCACAAGTCTTCAAATCAAATGCAGAAGAACGAGATATTATATTTTTGGCCTGGTTACTTACCTCGCGGTTAGATATGAATCCTCCGGTATTCCAATCTGAGCGACCTTCGACGGGAATAGACAAACTTCCCTTGCCTGCCGTTCTTGTTTCATTTTTACTTTCCTGTCGCGTGCTTCATCTGGGTCGCTAATGGCCCCGTGGGAAACAAGCCGACTTGAAACATCTGTCGCGACCATGGGGAGAAGTTGGGGTAGACTGATTTTCGTCTCCTGCCCATGCAACCAGCGTGCCTCACGGAATTTTTTCCGTTTGAAGTCCCGTCTACAACAGTCCGTGCGTGTCCTTACACTAATGTCAATGGCATCACATTCTCGTGCGGAAATCTGCCCTGCCTACAACTGTGATGCCCGATGTTCTGATTTATGAAGCAGTCACCAGAGCGCATTAAATATACAGCGGGAAAATAAGTATTGTTTTCATGCATTAATAATGCACTAAACAAAATTTCTTCATGGTCTTTTTGGCCACACCGCTCATTGCTTTTAGAACGGGAATGGAAAATCGCACATTTGACTGTTTATAAATAAATAGTAAATAAATATATATGTGTCTGTTGGTACGTTTTGACATATATACGGCGTTTGGTAGGAGTGATTCGCGAAATGTGTAACTGACGGTGCTGCCATCTGTGACGGATGACGCGAACCAAAGTTCACAAAGCCAAAGGGAAACTTTATAGTATGAACTGCTTAATCCAGGGTTTAGTATTATTATTATTTTCGAGTCTTTTGTCTTTTTTTTTATTGGAGCTGTTCCATTACGTGGTTTAACATTTCCATCTGCAAATCGGACGATTCGATAGTCGACGTGAGCTGCTCCGGCAGCGAAATCTAGCGGCGGTTCCGGAAACTACGTGTGATTCCGTGACAAGAAGTGTAGTTGAAAACACAAATTTTCAGCATGGGACGACATGAATTTTCTCATTACCGAGGTTAGACGTTAAACATCTCTGGCAAACCAGTTAAAGACTGGATCGCTTTTTTGACGTGTAGACACCTTAGCTCAAGATATTCGGCGATCGGTAGGAGTAATTTCGAGAATGTAACTAGTCGATCGAACGGAAATGAGTAACCACAAGATGGCGGACCCACGTGTGCCAATATAAACCCGCATATAAACACTTTCGCAACCATTAGGGGGCATCCCAAAAGTATTGGTGTGAGAAAATGAAACTTTGTGGTAGTGAAACTACTCTGGAATATATATAGTAAACTAAAATAGTCATACTAAAATGTAATCACAAGTATTGTAAAACAAAAATTAAGAAAACCAGCATTACAATGATTACACTACATATTCTCCTTTTCTCACCAATGGGGTCGGTAGCACAGCGAAAGAGCGGGTGTTTGTAAAAGCTTAATTGTGAATTTTCGACGTGGTTGAAATTTCGTCACTGGGAAACTTACTCATCGCTTTTTAAATAACAATATAATAATTATACAAACTTAATGTTCAATCAACTCAATAAGGTTAAGATTTGATTGCAGGAAAAATTTAGACATTTCAGTCGTTTAAGCAAAACCAAATATACAAACATATACTTAGTGTTATAATATAAGTTTTCACGTTAATATTTTAGTAATATCATTAAAGTATAACTTCAATGTGTGCGGATACTTTATAATATTAACCGTTTAGCGAATTTTAACAAGATGGGCAGTATTTTAATAAAATTATTTGTCAAATATCAGGTCCAACACCGGTTTTTATGATTTTTTTTTTTAAAAAAAAGCTTTCATCGGATCAGATTACAGTAGTTTAAAATTCCGGTCTGTTTCGTGCTGCTATCTGTGCATGATTGGTTTAGGATTCAGGCGGCGAATTCTAGCGGCGGGCGCAGGAAGTAACTGCGTGATTCGAGTCTAGAAAATTTTGGTACTTGAAAAGGCGGGATGTTTTTAGTTATCGGTGAATTATACACGCTCGACATTTATTTTAACGAATGCGTGCGAGTTTTCACGCAGTGGGTGCATCTGCGACGTGATGTGAGGTCAGATGCTGCACGTGATTGGCCGAGCGCTGGAAGACCCGCCCCCCCCCCCTGGCCCAGAAGGCCGGGGAATGCGGTCAAGGATCGCGGCTGGAGCCAGGAATGTCCGTGGATTCCCGCCGGCGCGGGGAGATAACTCGCAGTCCGGCCGCGTGATGGCGTGCGTGACGCATCTTTGTCTCCCTGCCCCCCCCTCCCCCACCCACTCACCACGTGGCGAGGGATGCGCGAGGCGGAATTCGGCAACTAAAAAAAGGGGCTGTGCGGTTTTTGAAACGCCGACACCGAAAAAAAAAATATAAGTTTAAAACACAAGGAAAACATATAAATATCTTAAAAAATAATAACGTAAATAAAAAGAATTTGGTGCGTGTACTTACGTACGCGCGTTATGTAAACAAAATAAATTTCATTTTAGCATGTGCCAATTATTAACAGAACTAAAATCGTTGAAGGACTGAAGTTATATTAGTAAATCAATCAAAAATAAATAAATATTTTTAAATAAATACTCATTCAATATTAATATAAACACATGTATGATATTAATCATTTAATTTAGTAAAATAATCGAGAGAAAAATATTTCTTGAATTGATAACGAAAATCAATAAGTATGCTGAATGTTTATTATAATTTATTATTATTATAAATAATACAGGAGGGGGGAGAATGTGGATTCGAAGATAGGAAACATGGGGATAGTGTATCTGGTTTGTCTGTTTCCGCGTCGAAACGTCTAGGAAACTTGTAATGTGCCGTGCAGTGCTGGAGAGGATCTAGTGGCGGTGGAGTAATTGCGAAGCGGATGTCGTCCGCAGGAAGCGCGGCAACACCGCACATTCGATATCCGCGCGCGTCGATTGTTTCCCCCCGGGGGGCGGAGACTTCCGCCAGGCGTCACGCTCTTGGCCCCCGGCTGTCACGCCACTCCCGAGCCCGGCTGCTGTATGGCCTGTGGAGAAGGGAGGGGGGGTTGGATAACCGACTACGCGCACAGAATACTACCTTTGAATATATATATACTGTATAGAAGTCGCGAGTGGATAGGATTTACTCTACGTTTTTCAGAAGCGCATGATGAACAGCTTGGGAACTTCACTGCTGCAGTGCGCTGCTGTAACGCCCTGTATCGTCTTAGTTGTTATTTACACGTTAGAGCGCAGCACTGTCGCCGGCTGTCATTCCCCCCGCACCCCCTCTTCCATCATTCACTGCAGCTCAAGGTCGTTCAACGGGGAGGGGGAAGGGGTGTTTGAAGAGTTCGACACTTGTCCGCTAGGGACCACCACAAGTCGATGCCCTAGAGATGGTGGCGATTGCGGCGGTGAATTAACCAACTACCTCAAAACCGTATTAGAAATTTTAACCTGGGCTGGCGACTTCTATACAGTATATATATTCAAAGATACTACTTCCCTGTGCTCTCATAAAGGACTCCTTTGGAAACCAGTTGCCGAGAAATAGTCCGTAACGCTGCAACAAACATACATGGTTAATTTTGCATATATGAAATACTTTTTTTCTCTCTACCTCGAGATAACACTGGGTATTTCTTACGAAAATTTGGTGGATGATCACAATCCGAGATACCGGTCGACAATCCAATCCTTTCTCCGACTCAAGGCGCAGTAAAAAAAAAAAAATCGTCATCTTCACCATCGACAGAAGTTTGAAATTCTATATACTTACTGTCTTATGTATACGTGCATGATAAAGTCTTAAGTGATGCACTATGCCACTTGAGTCTGTTTCCCGGCAGCTCAGCCGTCTTCCAGAAGGAAGTGCCCTAATTACCCAAGGTGGAAAAAGTAAGCTGTAAAAAGTTTGTAATGTTGCAGTGAAACTTCGCTCGTTATCATATCGTCCCTGGCAGCTATGTTTTTACGACCGTCATCTCCGGTTCCCCCCCCCCCCCCCGGTACCACTCGAAGAACTAATTCGCCAACACTCAAGTAAAACTGGCTTCGTGAAATGCGACGCAAGTTTGAAACTGTAACTGAAAATATTTCGTTTCAAAGATACGATGATGTGCAGCTTTACAGTTTACACTCGAATAATGTTTGAATTGTCTTCCTTTAGAGTGTAATTATTTTCCGTGTAAATCGTTTTTTTTTTCGGTAGTTAAAATATTCCAATGTTTGCAATTACATTTTAAAAATGTATTTTTTTACGAATTTCCTTTACGGAAGATTTTTTTAAGTACGACAATCACTTTTGAATAAAACTCATGCTTTCGACTGTGGAAATTTTTCCTTTCAACCCGTAAAATTTTACGTCTGCGAAAAATTTTGTGACAGCTATTCAATGGATACAAGGGAGGGTTTTTAGTACGATAACTGCAGGCTCCAAGAACTGAACTTATTGCCGCATGACTTCATAAACGGGAATGTGACTATAAGGCCGACCTACCCGGTTTAAAACAGGCGCATACACTTGGTTAGTGGGTTCGCACGTGTACCAGCTGCTTGCGGATGTAGGGGGTGGAACTGTTTAACTACCTTTCTTCCCCCCTACCACCCTCCCCGGCGTGAAATCCGTAAATTACGGGTCAACTCCTCGGCAGGAAACCTCCCTCGCCGCGTGGCGGGGTGATTATCACACGCGCCCTGCTCCTGTTACCGCGTCTCTTGCAAAGATACCGGGGTCCTCTGTGGAGGACGGGGACATTTCTCAGTTCCCGAAACGTCGCCACTGTTTTCGCCCGTGCTGTCGTCGTTCGGTGGTGTCCCGAACATTTTTCTGTATCATGTTTTCTGTATCTTTGTGTATTCATATTTCTCTATGTTATCAGTGAAAACTAGGAATGGCATATGTCCAAAATAATGTTTTAAATCAATCTTCCCCATTGCAAAAATCATTCAAAGGACGTAAATTCGTTTTGACTAACAGCATTTACCTGTGATACGTCAATTGCAGTCGCGAAGGACTGCAATATAGTATATATACAAGCTGAAGCACACGGCGTCACACGGGCTAAACACATCGTAATACAAGGAACACCACTGCCGAGTTACAAGTCTGTAGGACGTAACACTTGAAAAACGGGAAATTTTTTTTATTTTAAAGTCCGATTGATCGCGCAATCTCGTTCCATCATGGGCTACGCATCAGCAAAAACCGGGACTCCAATCTTCAGCTGGTGTGCTTATACCCTCAAGGCTTGGTATCAACACGCCATGTTGATTTTTTTTTCGTAATTAAATTTATTTAATGGCCGTACCTTAGATGTTGGCAACTATTTACTTCGTCTAATATCGGTTGAAAATATTTTTGGCTGAACGAAAAATGGGAGGGAGATATCGAGTTAAAACGGTAGAAATAGCACATTAAAAAGCAACAAGGAAAAAAAAAACGAAAAAAAAAATCAAAATGGCGCGTGAGAGAGAGACTTCAGTCTGTCGTCCACGAGCCGATACAAACGGATCCATTTCCAACCCCGCTGTCGGATATCGTGGGCAGGCAAGTGCACAGATAACAAGTTTCTGTACTTTCACACAAGTTTCCTTTGGGAAACAGTTGCCAAGAAATAGTATGTAACTCTACAAGGAAGATATTGTAACTTTGCACAACTTGTGGCTATGGTTTTTTTTTTCCATGTATGAGATACACTTTTTTCGAGATAATGCTGAATCTATCTAACGAAAAACGCCGCATGATTTTATATTTGAAATAATATTTTATTCAGGCATAAAGAAGATATTGTAACTTTGTACAACACTTGGCTATGGTTTTTTTCAATGTATGAAATACACTTTTTTCGAGATAGTGCTGAATATATCTAACGAAAAATGCCGCATGATTTTATATTTGAAATAATATTTTATTCAGGCATACATTTTTTTAAAACCATGGAATAGGCAACCGCGCGAAGCAGCCGTGTGCTGCGGGTTGCGTTGGTTGCCTGCCGTTTTGCCCGCCGTCTTTTCTGCTAGACGTCTGTATATTTACATGACGCAGAAACACGCTGCCATATAATTATGTAAAAATTATTATATATACCACATGCATGTTATATTTAAGCGATTAACATCTTCTTTTAATTTTTTTTTTTTTTTAATTGGGAAGACTGGTGAACTTACAATACTGGACATATGCGATATTAGCTTGGCAATGCAATTTGGCTTCTTTGTAGTATTGGTTATTTATAGTATAGTGTTTATAGTATTCATATTTGTTCTAAGTTATGTGAGGAATGTTTTGAAGTTAAACTTTTATTTTTTACAGCCGGCAGAGTAATATCAGGATCACAGGGTAATGGAAATGAGTAGGTAACGAAGTTAACTTGTGTAACGAATGAAACGAATATTCCTAGATGGTGCGGGGTTACAAAACAAGCTATTTAATTTTAAAATATTTAACGCTGGTTACATATGGTAGCATCAGCGCAAGATTTCCCCAATATTTTTAAATACTCACTCGTACTTTTGTATACTTTCTCTACTAGTAATTCGCAAGTCTAAACTCTCCACATTGAGGTTGTATCCGGTGTTAGCATTAGGGTTGTGACAATTTGTATATGCATTTTCAAGAGGGTTGTGTATCATATTTTAAACATCATAAACCCATTAATTCATCCTTAAATCTCACCGACGACATAAGACAGGCACTAGTAAATAAAAGTCTGTTTTGCAACGCAAGAATACGCGTGTTTCAAATATTAGAGTGCCCTAAAAATTCCGTGTTCCTATCGTCTGTGAAGTTTCACTTTTAACAAGCGTGGCGGTGATGTTTTTTTTCTATGATAACTAGCATAAGCCAGCAATGGCGCAAGAAGCAATTCAAACAGTGTCTAGACGCAAGCATGAAACAACGCCCTGTAACGATGCATACACCCTTAAGGCCCGTCCACAACAGTCCTAACCTGTGGGTGGTTCGTGTCCTTATCCTACTGGGAAGGACTTCACATTGTCGCACGGAAAACTGCACAGTCTATACTTACGATGTCTCATGTCCGAAGTCACGGATTTTTAAAGTATTCACTGGAGCGCAGGAAATGTTTTTTTTTGTTTCGATTTTCTTTTTTGTTTATTGTTTTCGTGCATGTTTTTTTTTTCCAAACGGGAAAACCGGAAACTCAAATATCGCGAGTGTTCTGTCGTTGAATGCTACCAAAGGACACAGAATGGGACAGAAAAGTTCAAGTTGACAAACGTATTCGGACCATCGCCCACGGTAAGCCTTCTTTTCACAGACGAGAGAATCCACACCCGAAATTCCCCGAAGTTCCCCGAAGTTCATGCTCGCTTTTTTTTCCCCGTTCTATCTCATTGTATAAACCGGTGTGGCATTAAATTTTGTGGTCGAAAAGAATAGGTTAGCTACATTATAAATACTTTAAAACATTGTGGATGGTTGGTTATATTAGGTAAGTATAGCTACATTAAAAATACTGTAAAATCATGTTATGGTTGCATAGCAAATAACTTTTTAATATGTACCTATCCAGGGCTAGGAAACCGTTTACATGATTTCACAGTATCTTTAATGTAGCTATCCTAACCAAATCAACCGTCCACAACTTTTTAAAATATTTGTAATGTAGCTAACCTAACCTAAATTGACCATTGGTATCCTTTTATCAACACCGCCATATTTATTTACAATGAACAAAAAAAAACCGACGATGCACGATCGGGCGTTTGGCTCTCTCGTCTGTGAAACGAAGGCTTCCCATTGCCCACACCTCGCATGACGTCAGAGGGTCGCGGGGGCCAATCAGCGCTCTTTGTCCGCCGGACGTATAGTTTAGGACGTTGCAGTTACAGACGGGCCTTCACGCTGACCGAACCTAACCTAACCTAACCTAACAACCTTACATAACCTAACATAACCAAAACATAACCTAACATAACCAAACATAACCTAACCTAACCAAACATAACCAAACATAACCAAAACATAACCTAACATAACCTAATATAACCTAACCTAACCAAACATAACCAAAACATAACCTAACATAACCAAAACAACCTAACATAACCTAACATAAACTAACAGAACCAAAACATAACCTAACATAACCAAACATAACCTAACATAACCTAACCTAACCAAACATAACCAAAACATAACCTAACATAACCTAACCTAACCAAACATAACCAAAACATAACCTAACATAACCAAAACATAACCTAACATAACCAAACATAACATAACCTAACCTAACCTAACCTAACCTAACCTAACCTAGAATCTCACTTCGGTAAAGTTCGGAACTGTTCGGTCTGCGGTCGCGGCTCTCCCCCCTGCGGAAACCTCGCGGGCTATCCCGTGCGTCATTGTTATCGCGATTGACGCTCCACCGCGCCTGTTGTCCCGGGGTCACCCCGTGCGTCACCCGCGGGGCTGGCCAATGACAGCTCCGCTTCAGCCAGCCAACCAGCGCTCAGCGACGGACCCGGTGTCCAGTTCTGGCGGCGCGGCGCCGTGTTTGCCGATGTGGAATACTTCCCACTTGAACACGGAGCCCGGAATTTTGGAATATGTATATGTATGTGTGTGTATATATGTGTATATATGTGTGTATATATACGTATGTATATATATATCCACTCCCTTTGCAGACTTTTTCGTTACTTCTTTGTGCTGAGAGTACCCACATTGTATTTTTTTTTTTTGTAAATTAGAACTCTAAAATTCAGATAAAATCATAGTTTGTATTATGACGTTTAACGACCTCATATTTGCGTTAAAAATTATATACATACGTATATAAAATTTTTAACGCAATTATGACGTCGTTAAACGTCTTAATCCAAACTATGATGTTATCTTAATTTTAGATATCTAATTTAAAAATTAAAAATATGTGGTAGGCCTACTCCCAGCACAGAGAAGTAACCAAAAAGTCTGCAAAAGGGAAATACAGTAAAGCCTCGCTCACCCGGCCCTCATTTAATCCGTATCTCCGGATGATCCGGAAAATTTCACCACACGGTTAGCACACTGACATGCTTCATTAAAACGCCATACGTGCTTGAAACAAGAAAATAAAAAGTTGACGAATTCTTTGTGGAGAAATGATGTGAAAAAATTATTTTTAAATTGTTTAATGAATTGTAAAAAAAAAAAATAGCACATGTATACTTATCGTAGTAAACGGTAAGTCTGCTTATTTAAAAGTTTACTCTTCCTCACCACCCATATTACCTGGATTATCCTGATTTTCGATTGTTCGGATTGCCTTTGGTCCCAGTTATTCCGGATGAAACTAGGTTTAACTGTACTTAAAACCATTTAATCCAAACAAAACAGTTTACCAATTTCAGTTCTACCTTAAAATCTTGAAAATTTAACGAACTTTGAAGGTCATTTGCGGCCTGGATTACATTAAATTTTATCTATATATATTTTTTCATATCGGTGAGGGTGGGGGATCGCCCTTCCCATAGACCACTACTGACGTCATCTGCTAGTGTTATGTGTAGAAAAAATCTGTCTCGCGGGTTCGTTCCGCCGACGATGATCATGATGATGATGATGATGATGATGATGATGATGATGATGATGATGACCTCGATCTTGATCGTCGTGATGATGATCACGAAGATTAGAGGCAAGACCAGCGCGCTCACGTTCCTCATTTTGTTCAACCAGCAGCGTAGAGTGCGCTGTTGAGACAGTCCCTGCATTTCCCCGCATAGATAGCGCTCGCTACCTGTTTGGGAATTTTCGTATTTCGTTCAGAGATTTTTTTTTTTTTTTTTGCGTGTTCCAAACGTCAGGATTGTTTGGAGAAACAGTAACACGCACAGTTTTATTGCCAAAGAAGTTTCAATCATATCACGTGTACTGAATTACACGCGTTTTATTCTATTTATTTAATTTTTTGGGCAGACAGAAGATCTTACGACCTAGCCAACAGATCAGGCTCTTGTCCAAGTGGACTTCAAGTATTAATTACTGTTACTTATGTATAGAGACCCGGAAAATTCGCGGGTTCAATGACCTTCAGGATAGACGCCAATATCTTCTACACACTCGGGAAAATGCCAACTATACATTGGCTGCTGGCGTGTGAGTTGTCTCGACTGGGTGGCCTGTGACTCGACACTTCTATGAGTGAGGGTCTCTAATTGGCCCTCAGTCCTCCAGGTTAACAGTGAACCAATGGCAGAAGCAGCACTAAGGTATAGTTATTTGAATTTTAGCATAACACGAAATGAACCCGCGAATTTTCCGGGTCTCTACTTATATACAATTTTGTTGAAGGGAAAGTATGTTTTCGCTGCAGTCCCTTTTACGAGTGTTGTAAATATTCAGTTAACATTTGGCAGTCATGCGGCTCTCTTTCTGGGGGTCTTAAGTTATGTTTTTAATGAGACATGCGCACATAATGTCGTAATCCAGATGTTTTAGAAAAGCATGTGCTTTTCTTCCCAAATGAAAAACTTTTGTCAATTCAAAGGTTTCTGCTAATGACGTAAGAGTAAATCCAGGTAAGTGTGAGCCTTGAAATGAAAAACATTAATATTTTATTTCTAAAAATAATATTTACGCATAAAAATACGAAATGAAGATATTTTAGAAATTTAAAATTCTGTTTTTATGTTTGTAATATTAGTTTTAAGTTATCCAATGATTTATAATAGTTTTCTTTGGACCTTTTCCAAATGTTCCAATAAAATTCGAGGGTGTAATTATCATTGAGAAAAAACCCTTGAATTCAATACAATAATCGCAAAAGTAAAATAATCTCCAAAATATCTTCAGTTTATTACTTTCGACAATCTTTATTAAATATTTTTTTTTAACTTTTTTACATTCAACATGTATTTAATTTATTTTACGCTGATTCTATAGTTCACTTCATAGCATTTCGTTAGACCACACTATTAAATTTAACATGTAAACATCAATGACACACATGCGAAAAGTAATTCACAAGTACTAGTATCTAAAACACAAACATGTACTGCAACAAACAACAACATTTTTAGGGATTTTTTTTTTAAATTCCTACAAAGGAATGGGAGTCATTTAGTCGTTTACGTAGCTACTGGTGTCAGCACTTCTCGTAGCGTTTATAACATAGGTGTGAAAAGTTAGCTATGGACTGCTATTGCTATGCCTTCACGTCGTTCAGCAACTGCACTACGGCACTATGACTCTACTGGCTACCGACTATAGACTACTGCCCCTTCTTACAAAGCTGTGCTATTGTGGAAGCTTAAGCTATGACCGCTATGACCGCTATGACCGCTATTCCCTTCTATATCCTGCTATCCCTACATTCCCTGCGTCCTGATAAGTATACGTAACTGGAATCGCAAGACCACATTTCATTAGAGCCCTTGATTTGTCCCATAGGCACTCGCTTAAAATAAACTATAGAAATATGTTTAAACTATCCGGCGCTCATTTTCCGTGTCTTTTGCGGAAATCGTAAATAACTATCAAATAAAGCGTTTTGGAATACTGCGTGTTGGAACATTCTGTTCACGGATTGGTACCTATGTTATTTAAGTACCAACGCGTGGCTACAAATTGGCCCAATATTATAAAATGATAATTTTAGCGCTGTTCTCATTGTATGAGTAAATATCAGAACAAATTTGGGTAAGAGACATTCCTCTAGTTCCGAGAATCCTTCTCCTGCGTGTATAGACAACAGATTGAGACGTCTGTGCTGCGGGTTGCATGACTTCTGCTAGCGGCTATGTTCAAAACATTTAGTATGCCTTCGCGGTCAGTCTTGACTGGACACTGCAATAAACCGTCCCTAGATCTTTGTAAATTGCACTGAATGTGCTCTCTAAAACCACGTGAAATTTCCGAGATGGCTCCTGGCATTATTCGACAAATTTTACGAGCGATATACGGCGCGAGATCGTGGAAAAGAGGATCTCCCTTGTTTTTATATCAGGTCAATCCCGTTTTCAGTGTTAAGATAACTCTGTTGGTTGTTTTTTATTCCTTTAGAAAAAATAAGGTCACGCGACCGTTCAGGATCAATATAAGGACAAGCCACCAGATATGCGATACATGTGAACTGGCCGGTTAAGCTTTGCTTGCCTTCGCCTGTCTTGTCATTTCCAGACATTTTTGGAGCCCGGATTTTTGCCTCCAGTGAAAATGAAGTACTTTTATACGATAGAGTTTCTGAAATATAAGTTTTAAAACATTAGTTTTTAATTTTAGTTTCATGGCTACTTAAAATAACTTAAATCTGCTTCTGCAAGGTCATTTTACAAGCATATACCAAAAACTATTTGCAAAGTCGATTAGAATACAGACTGTTCAGCTTTATCGTATTATATATGCTTTCTTTTCATATATTATGCCTTTAAAATTTAGTTTGCATTGTGTGAACCCTATTTAAAAATTTTGCTTTAGAAACGTTAGAGGGGGATAATTGGAACTTAAAAACGCCATATTGGTTTCAGCAGGTTTCAATGCCCTAACAGTTTATTTTTACGTTTTATTCTGATATATGCCTTCGTTAAGGCATATTTACAAAGCCCATTGTATAGCCTATATTGACAGTATTATTATAATTTTGGTCATTCCCAAAATTTAATTACATCCTAATAAAGGCACTGACTTCACAGGATGAATTATTTGTGGCAGGCCAATCCTTATTAACTTCGAGCATTTCTTTCATTTATACATCTCAGTTTAACGAAGCCAAATTATGAACATCTTATGAAACAAAATAAAAACCTTTGAAACCAAGATGGCGGATTTTGATACATATCCTCCCTTAACTATGAGTAACCAAACCGTCAGGATATAAACTAAACTTAAACAACAGGGACGTCCGTATATTATGTCGATATCGAACGAAAGATATGGTAATTCGTTACGGTAATTCTTAATTCATTTACCGCTACGCCACGCCGTAGCTTTATAATTGCCTGATTTCCAAATTTCACTCAAACAAGCTTCGTCTTGTTTGTTTTTTTTCTCGTGAGAATCGAGTTACCTTAACCTCATTAACTTAATTATGTTGTTGCGACATCACAAAGGTAGCGTACGAAATGCTATCGACCTCTGGTAAAATCGTTGCCGTCTTTTAACCGCCATGAAAGACACCAGAATCTTTGACGAATGACCCGGAACACACGGCTTGTGTGTACATACGCACGCTATACGCTACGTAAGAGCGACGCCCGCGTGCATTACTAAGCTATTCGTCGCCCTTACACGCAAAGGCGCGTTGACTGGGTGCATCTAGTACAGCGTGCTCAGTGAAGTATGCAAGCAGTGATCCTGACTCGTTTAGATAAAAAAAAAAAAAGTATAATATTTACAAACCGTTTTAACGGATTTCAATGTGTGCTTACTGAGGGAGTCATGAATTTAACTGTCCTTTGACCCTGTTCCACCCTATGCTGAAATGGTTTGTTGTATATAAAAAAAAATTGTTTCAGAGAAAAGTTTTAAATAATATTTAAAGGGGCTTGCAAACAATTTGAAAGGATTTAATATTGTACTTATTTAGGGAATTATTAATTTTTTGTCTTCCAACTCCGGCTATTTTCTCCCAGATGCAATAAAGATTAATATATATCAAAATATTATTTCTGACGAAAGTTGTGGATAGTATTTTAAGATGTAACAAAAAATAATAACGGATTTATTAGTGTGTATGGTACGGAAATAATGCATTTTTTTAAATTTCAGTTTTTTTTTTGCAGCAAGGGTGGCGGTTGAAAACCCTACAGATATATCCTGTCGACGTTGATTTTACAGATGTTTGTACTAAAAAAAATACCCTTCATAGGCGTACAGTAATGTAACTAGTGGAGGGCAGACAGGTTTTTTGCCTCTGGCGTCGTTTTTTTTTTGGGGGGGGGGTGAATGCGTTAAAACTGGCAGAGAATTTATATTTACTTTAATATCGCAGTATTAGAACACAGAGATATTTCGGATGGCAGATTAACTGAACGATACCTACATTTATATGCTAAAATTATTTAAACAAAAATGTATCTTTTTTTTTCGCGTACCACCCAACTTGCGATGTATTAAAAATGAAATGACTGTAAATAAATATCTACCATAATAATCACTAATCAGATCAATAAAAAATTATGTTTTTATCCCCCAGGACCATAAAAAAACACTGAGTTCGAGGTTTTCGATAAACCTAACTTATCACTGATTTATGAATGCTATACTGAAAAAAAAAATAAGAATTTGAAAACCGAATGTTACATACGAATGGTTAACCTGCAACTGTTATACCACGGTACATGCTACGAATGACATAAAAATTGGCCTTTTAAGTTCACAAAAAAAAACTTTAAATAAGGTGTTGTTTAGTATTAAAAAAGAAACCGGTTGTAAACAATTAAATGTGATTATATTATAGATGTGTCTGAAATCATGTGCAAAACAGGAAATATTCCGATCGAATGAACCCACCGCGGTGACTCTGAGGACCGCTCTAGCTGAAGGGAAGGGAAGAAGGGAGGGGGGGGTATAAGGGCGGGAGACTACTTCTATAGTTGCTCTGCGTTCGTCTGCGCACTCGCCGATAGCTTTAGGCTTGGCTTCTGCACTTAGCGGGTCAGGCCCCGTGCAACCGAGTGTAGCTGTACGTGTGTGTGCGTGATCACTAGAGACCGGAAAAAATTCGCGACTTCATTTCGCGATAAGCTAAAATACCAAATAGTTATACCTCAGTGCTGCCTCTGCTATTGGCTCACAACTCACCTGGATGACTCTGGGCCAATGATAAACACCCTACCAAAGCTGTATCGAATCGCAGGCTGATACTTTGGGATAACTTCACAAGACAGCAGCCAATGAGTGGGTGACATTTGACCGAGTGTACGTAGAACTATAATGTTAAACCTGGAGGTCATTGAAACCCGCGAGTTTTTTCCAGTCCCTAGTTATAAAGTCTCGGAAGACTAGCCATAAGTTGAGACCGGATTCATTTCGCGATACGCTAGAATTCAAATACTTGTACCTTTGCGCTGATTTCTATTATTGGCTCATAGTTTGTCTGGAGGACTATGGTCCAATGAGAGAACATCAACCAAAGAAGCATCGAATCACAGGCCACCCGGTCGAGACGCCTCACACGTCAGCAGCCAATGAGCAGGTGTCATTTTCCCGAGCAAGCATAGGATCTTGGAGTCCATCCTGGAGGTCATTGAACTCGCGAATTTGTTCCAGTATCGGAAATTTCGCGAATGCCTTTTTGTTTGCTCTACCGACGTTTTGCTTTCACATTATCTGACTTATAAGTGAGAACATTTTTTATTCTCATTAATCGTCATTGCCTGATTCACTGACATCTCTCCTAGCTCGGGGCTTCGTTGGCTCACGGTCGTAGAGGGGCGTGTCCTAATAACTGGGGCCCAATCACGAACACAGTGCGAGAGTGTGAAAGTTTTGCAGTCGAGCTTGCACCTAAATGAATCAGCGAAATTTCCGCACCCCTCCCCATAAGGAAAACTAAATAGATTACAGAATTATAAATCTGAAATTTTCACGTCAAAATTCAATGCAGAAGACTAACTAATGACATATTTAGGTTTTTTTAAATAAATGCTCTTTTAATTCTAATGCCAAATTCTGAACATTTTTGGCACCTAAATAAAGCCAAATAAATTAATAAACGAGACAGTTTAGCTAAGTCACAAATGTTTGTACGTTTAAATTGTCTTTATCATTTGATCACGAGGAATTCGACACGCTTTGATAGTCTGTAATTGGATAAAAAATTTTAAATAAACTGATGGCCAAATTGCGAGCAGCTGCTTTGGAAAATTAGTCATAGCGGAAAAAACTTGATTATATATAGGTTTTTAGAGTCCAGCTTGGTTCTTCAAAATGACGCTAATTTAATCATGTTCGCAGGTTTCGCGGCCAATGCCTGAAGTAGCTTGGCTTCTTCGTTGCAGCCGTGTCCTTGGCGAATAATTCACCGACGTTTCGGTCGACATTGCAGTCGCCATCACCAGGGAGCAGTTACCTCCCTGATGATGGCAACTGCAATGTCGACCGAAAAGTCGGTGAGTTATTCGCCAAGGACACGGCTACAACGAAGAAGCCAAGCTACTTCATGACGCTAATTTGTCAATTTATTGAGCCTAAATTGGCAAATGTACAAAGTATATTTATTTTCCTTACGAAAGTTTTCAGGTTTTTACTCTTGGCGAATGAGGACCAGACATTTAGAAGAGTTTTGCATGGACTCTATAACTAGTCAGCTGGTCATTTGCTGCATTTCCTATAGATAGAGACCGGAAAAATTCGCAGATTCATTTCGCGATAGTTTGAAATTCATACACGTATACCTTTAAGCTGCTCTTGCTATTGGCTCACTTTTCGTCTGGGTGACTCTGGTCCAATGAGAAATCCCTCAACCAAAGAAGTGACGAATCTCGGGGCAAACCAGTTGAGACGACTCACAAGTCAGCAGCCAACGAACTGGCGTTATTTGCCCGAGTGTACAGAGGACCGAGTAGACTATCCTGGAGGTCATCGAAACCCGCGAATGTTTCCTGTCCCTACCTATAGAGGTCACGTTCTTATCCCAGCCGGTCTTGTGAGATTGGGCAGCTCAATCAGGTCAGGGTCACGTGGGGCGTGTCAGATTATCGACGGTCGAATCACGAATATGAAAACGCTACGTTGTGCCCATACTTTCCGCGTCTCTTTTTTATTATTGGCTCTGATCGACGCTAGAATAGCTTAACTCGGCCAACGATTGCCACGCAATTCGCAGAAACATTTCCTACGCGACCAAATATCGGGAAATTACGTGGTTTTAGTTTTCCGATAAGTGGCGGTCTAATTCCCGCCCACTAGAACTTAAAACTGTAGAGGTAACAACATATGACCTACTAAATATCTTTGATAATGAGTTTTAAATGTTTTTTAAATGCGTTAAAGTCTTTTATTTAAAAAAATTCGCAATTCCCACTAAACTTGGAAGTATTCCATGATTAGGGACCTGAAAAATTCGCGGTTTCGATGACCTCCAGGATAGTCTACACGGTCCTCTGTACACTCGGGGCAAATAACGGCCAGTTCGTTGGCTGCTGACTTGTGAGTCGTCTCAACTGATATTGCCCGAGATTTGTCACTTCTTTGGTTGAGGGTTTCTCATCGGCCCAGAGTCGCCCAGACGAACAGTGAGCCAATAGTAAGAGCAGCTTAAAGGTATATGTGTATGAATGTCAGACTATCGCGAAATGAATCTGCGAATTTTTCGGGTCTCTATCCATGATTCGCCTCTTCCAAAATTTGAATCTGGGTCCGCACTCATTCCCGATATGCTGGAATACAAACCATTTACCTTTAGCTTGCGCCTGCAATTGGCTGATCCTAAACCAACGGAATACACTCAACAATAGATTTCTTTGGGGTAAGGCCTTTTTCGCGAAAAAAAATTCTCAACGCTCATTAAACTGCAATATGGTATTTTCACGCCAGTTTTTTCTTCCTTGTGATTGGCGGCCGTTTGCAAGAGAATCCGTTGCCTTGTTTTACCAGGCCATTCAGGCCTCGTTTGCTTCCGCACTGAATTACTATGATTGGTGTGCTGACTATAAACATACACCCGAAAGAAATTCGACCAATCACGAGACACAGACGATGATACGGTGTTTTGAATCTCATGTAGTTGAGAAATATTTTCGCAAAAAAAAAATTGCATGCAATTACACTGTAAAAATGAATTGTTGTTCTTTTACGAGGTTAGTTCTTAGAAACTCAGTATGCCAACGATATATCTTGTAAAATTGCAAGTCAGAGCTTTGTACCTTTGGCAATTTTACAAAGCTCCACCTTGCAGTTTTACAAGTGTTAACGTTGACAACTTGGTTTACAAGTAATTTTCTTGTAAAAAGTTCAAAAAATATTTTACAGTGTAGAAGTCTGAGGTCGGACAAGTCATCTCTCTATTGAACAGCCAGTGAAAAGGGTGCGATTTCCCTGAGTGTCCTGTAATGCGGAGTCCATTTCAGAGATGCGTGATTTGAATGGTTTTTTCAACGTGGAAGATTGGTTCAAGATGTGGTTCTGCACATACGCCATTGCTGGTTGCACTGTACGGCATAAGAAACCTCAATAACGGACAAAAAATATGAACTTCAAACATACAAAAAAAAAGTTAAAAATCATCCGATGACAAAAAAAATTTTTTAATCATAAGCAGGACATCGGTTGATTTTAGCTGTTTTCTGTGCGTTTGATGATCATCCTTTTTTTTTTTGTATTTTACATCGTTTTTGTCTGTTATTTAGGTATCTTATGCAATGGCGTTTGACTTTGGTTTGTGGAAAAATTCGCGGTTTCGATAACCTCTGGGTTGCCTGTGATTCGATCATTTTATTGATGAGAGTTTCTTATTGGCTCAGAGTCCTTCGCGTAAACTGTGGGCCAATCATTGAAGCAGGTCAAGGGTAAAACTGTTTGAATTATTGCCTATAAAGAAATGAACCCGCGAATTGTTGGTCTCTGCTTCTGTCCAAAACAACATCTTGAATTTCAGATGTTGTTGATCTCGAGAATATTTTCAGACCCTACCTACGGCAGTATGGGCTATGAGTAGGGACCTGAAAAATTCGCGGTTTTGATGACCTCCAGGATAGTCTACACAGTCCTCTGTACACTCGGGCAAATAACACCAGTTCGTTGGCTGCTGACTTGTGAGTCGTCTCAACTGGTGTTTGCCCCGAGATTCGTCACTTCTTTGGCCCAGAGTCGCCCAGACGAACAGTGAGCCAATAGCAAGAGCAGCTTTTAGGTAGATGTGTATGAATTTCAGACTATCGCGAAATGAATCTGCGAATTTTTCCGGTCTCTAGCTATGAGAAAACTTGGTGGAAGAGATTTTCGATATGAATCGCCACCTCTGCCCACAGCGGGTTAGCCTGCAGTCGCGGCAAACCTACATCAGGGTCCAGGGCCTTTACTAATGCATAGGGCCATGCATATCTCGCGAAAAGATTCCGAGATCAGTTATAAGTTAAAACACTGTAGCACCGTCTGTGTTTCGTGATTGGGTTAGGTTCTTTCAGATACACGTCTTACTGTTGCAACACCAATCACAGTGATTCATTATTGAAGCAAACACGTCCTGGGTGGCTCGGTCAAACATCGCAACGACTTCTCTCACAGACGGTCGCCAATCACAAGGAAGAAACAGCTGGTGCGGGCATACCTTGTTGCAGTCTATTAGGCGTCCAGATTTATTCGCGAAAAATACTTGCACCTACAAATGGACCGTCTCGTTCCATCAAGTTATGCTCGTGGTAGGGCCCCTACGCCCTCTAATGAGCGTTAGGAAAGACCTGGTTCGATTCCCGGTCCATTTATCCTGATTTCGGTTTTGACCTTTTTTTTTACGAAATTGTTTAGGCAAACGCTGAGATGGTTCATCTCTATAGGTATGGGCATTCAAAATTCGCGTTTTTTTTAGTTATGCTTTTTTAGGCGCGTTATGAAAAAATTACGAGAGAGAATTTTTACGATGCGCACACACCATGCAACAAAATTTTCACAGGATGAAAAAGAGTCTACTTACAAATAAAAATTATATGTGCTTTAAAATCTTATACTTTAGTGATTTAACTTGAATACTGGTCAATATCATTAAAAACATGTATTTTATTGTGAATATTAATGATAGAAATTGTTTTCATAAACTTTTTAAAGGTTATATTCCCGTGCGTATAATTTTCTTTATAAATAATTTCATTTTTATTTAATAAATAATTCAAGTTAATAAAAAAATGATATTACTATTGAATTTATTTAAAAGTTTCAATTGGATGGAGTTTATACTTTATCAACCGTATTTATAATATCTCTCCAGTTCTTTTATTTTTTTATTTCTATTAATTATTTGCATTCAAAATTAATTTTTTTTTACCATGCCAAGTATAACTTCTAACGCGCGTATATAAGTACACGCGCCCACTTTTTTTTTGACAAGCTAGATTGCACACTCCTGTAAATTTTAGCACAGGTAATTTGTAGAGATGATGCAAAATACACTTTATCATTTGGTGAGTCTCGATAGCAAATGTTTCCACACAGGTTATTTGTAAGGACTAGAAAAAATTCACGGGTTAAATGAACTCTAGGATAGAATCCACTGTCCCTTATATTATTGGGTGACAGTTTCGTTTTCGTTTGATGCTGGCATGTGAGACGTTATAACCTGGGTAGGACGAGAGTGGATACTTCTTTGGTTAATGGTTTTTCATTGGTTCTAAGTCACCTGGGGGAAACTATGAGACAATAGCAGTAGCATCATAAATTTATACATGTTTTAATTTTAATCAATCCAGAAATGAATCAGGGAAATTTTCCGGTCTCTAGTTATTTGACATTTCTTGAATAACTAGAAGCCAAAAACAGACAACTCAGAAACATACTACCGAATCATGCTCGTTCAAGAAAGAAAGCTAAACGTGGTAGCAGTTAACGACAGTCATTTTTAGAGGCACGAAAATTTCGGAAATTCGTCTGGTTTCAGGCTAAAATTCAAATCCTTGCGTTTGATCCACCTTAATTTTATTGTAAATTGGCTGATTTCCCAGCGCGAAACATTTGTTCTTGTTAGTCGGCTCTTCCCTGATTCACTTACGTCCCTCTCAACTCTGGGCATGGTTGGCTCGCGGTCTTGGAGGGGCGTGTCCAGATAACTGCGGTCCAATCACGAGCCCGCTCCGTGAGTTTGAAGGTTCGCGTTCCAGCTTGCAACTAAACGAATCTGCGAAATCTCCGTATCTGTACGTTTTTTACTAGGGACCTGAATAATTCGCGGGTTTCGATGATCTCCAGGATAGTCCACACGGTCCTCTGTACACTCGGGGCAAATAACGCCAGTTCATCGACTGCTGACTTGTGAGTCGTCTCAACTGGTATTGCCCCGAGATACGTCACTTCTTTGGTTGGAGGGTTTCTCATTGGCCCAGAGTCGCCCAGACGAACAGCAAGCCAATTACAAGAGCAGCTTAGAGGTATACGTGTATGAATTTCAGACTATCGCGAAATTAATCTGTGAATTTTTCCGGTCTCTAGTTATTGCTAGGGACTGGAAAAATTCGCGTGTTCAACGACCTCCAGGATAGACTCCACGATCTGGTGCACACTCGGGTTAAACGTCACCTGTTCATTGGCTGCCGACTTGTGAGGCGTCTCAACTGGGAGACTCGTGATTCGATACTGCTTTGACTGAGGGGTCTATAGTTGGCCCACAGTCCTCCAGGTCAACAGTGAAACCAACAGCAAGAAGTTGCATTTCAGCAAATCGCGAAATGAATCCGCCAAATTTTTTCCAGGTCTCTTAAGTTGTCAGTCAAAAGCAGAGGTAGCGGTGATATATATAACTATTTTGAATTTTTAAGCCTAGCTCGTGAAATAAATACCGCGAAAGTTTTTGGTCAGAAAAAAAAACCACGGGGGAATTTTCGCACGTCTCCGGCAAAACCTGACACGCCCTGCGCGGAGAGTGGTGAACCGATCATAAATGGTGGAGGATCGCGGGATCGGGGAGGGGGTGATTGTGATGGTGCTCAGTGGTGCTGAGTGGTGCTCCGAGGCTACCGACCAGGCCCGCGGCGGGCGCGCAGGCGACCAGGAGCAGGGGGGGAGGCGGGGTGCGGTGCTGGCGGGGCCTACTTACTGAAGGCATCAGCTGATCCGTGCTCCTCACCCGAGTCACTTTGTTCTTGTAGAGGTGCTTCTTGACGAACCGCTCCACGGGCTGGTTCCACTTCATGAAGGACACGTACGCCAGGTAGAAGCTGAACAGCACGAGCGCCTCGTACCAGTGGATGTGGTTGTCGCGGAAGAAGACGATGAGCGTGACGAGGCTGGCCGAGTAGAAGGTGCAGTCGCGGAACAGGGGCCACCACGTGAGCGTGAGAACCGTGCGGCTGAACAGCGCGCACATGCCGATCACGAACAGGATGTTGAAGACGGCCGAGCCGACGATGGTGCCGATGCCCACGTCGTCGAAGCTCACGAACACGCCGATGATGCTGGTGAAGAGCTCCGGCGCCGAGCCGCCGGCGGCCATGAAGGTGGCTCCCGCCACGTCGTCCTGGATGTCGAGCTTCTCGATGATGACGTCGAGCGCCGGGACGAAGAACTCGTCGCAGACGATGGCCAAGGCGACGAACATGTAGATGACTCCCAGCAGGTGCAGCACCACGGCTCCCCGCTGCCGCTCCTCCAGCGAGAACAGGTCCGTGGGGAAGAGCGGGTCCTTTATCTCCTCCTCGGTGAGGTTGCCCCAGGAGCTGTTGTCGGGGGCGGCGAGCAGGGGAGCAGCGGTCAGAGCCGCCGCCAGGACCGCCGCCGCCGCCATGGTCGCAGCCTCGTGTGTGGCTCGCCCCGCCGCTCGGTCGATACTGGCGGTGGTCCCGGCGCGCAATGCGCCACGCCGCCCCGGGACCCTGCGAGCCCTCCCTACCCCCTCCCCCACCACCGCGTGACAGCATCGATCCCCGCGCCGCGTTCCGTTACCTCGCGCCCTCTGCCGTGTTCCGGTACCTCGCCCCGTGAGCGTGCATGCGCCCTCTGCCGTGTTCCGGTACCTCGCCCCGTGAGCGTGCATGCGTCCTCTGCCGTGTTCCGGTACCTGGCCCTGTGAGCGTGCATGCGTCCTCTGCCGTGTTCCGGTACCTCGCCCTGTGAGCGTGCATGCGCCCTCTGCCGTGTTCCGGTACCTCGCCCCGTGAGCGTGCATGCGTCCTCTGCCGTGTTCCGGTACCTCGCCCTGTGAGCGTGCATGCGCCCTCTGCCGTGTTCCGGTACCTCGCCCCGTGAGCGTGCATGCGTCCTCTGCCGTGTTCCGGTACCTCGCCCTGTGAGCGTGCATGCGCCCTCTGCCGTGTTCCGGTACCTCGCCCTGTGAGCGTGCATGCGCCCTCTGCCGTGTTCCGGTACCTCGCCCCGTGAGCGTGCATGCGCCCTCTGCCGTGTTCCGGTACCTCGCCCCGTGAGCGTGCATGCGCCCTCTGCCGTGTTCCGGTACCTCGCCCTGTGAGCGTGCATGCGCCCTCTGCCGTGTTCCGGTACCTCGCCCCGTGAGCGTGCATGCGCCCTCTGCCGTGTTCCGGTACCTCGCCCCGTGAGCGTGCATGCGCCCTCTGCCGTGTTCCGGTACCTCGCCCCGTGAGCGTGCATGCGCCCTCTGCCGTGTTCCGGTACCTCGCCCCGTGAGCGTGCATGCGTCCTCTGCCGTGTTCCGGTACCTCGCCCTGTGAGCGTGCATGCGCCCTCTGCCGTGTTCCGGTACCTCGCCCCGTGAGCGTGCATGCGCCCTCTGCCGTGTTCCGGTACCTCGCCCTGTGAGCGTGCATGCGCCCTCTGCCGTGTTCCGGTACCTCGCCCCGTGAGCGTGCATGCGCCCTCTGCCGTGTTCCGGTACCTCGCCCCGTGAGCGTGCATGCGCCCTCTGCCGTGTTCCGGTACCTCGCCCCGTGAGCGTGCATGCGCCCTCTGCCGTGTTCCGGTACCTCGCCCCGTGAGCGTGCATGCGCCCTCTGCCGTGTTCCGGTACCTCGCCCTGTGAGCGTGCATGCGCCCTCTGCCGTGTTCCGGTACCTCGCCCTGTGAGCGTGCATGCGCCCTCTGCCGTGTTCCGGTACCTCGCCCCGTGTGCGTGCATGCGTCCTCTGCCGTGTTCCGGTACCTCGCCCTGTGAGCGTGCATGCGCCCTCTGCCGTGTTCCGGTACCTCGCCCCGTGAGCGTGCATGCGTCCTCTGCCGTGTTCCGGTACCTCGCCCTGTGAGCGTGCATGCGCCCTCTGCCGTGTTCCGGTACCTCGCCCCGTGAGCGTGCATGCGCCCTCTGCCGTGTTCCGGTACCTCGCCCTGTGAGCGTGCATGCGCCCTCTGCCGTGTTCCGGTACCTCGCCCCGTGAGCGTGCATGCGTCCTCTGCCGTGTTCCGGTACCTCGCCCTGTGAGCCTGCATGCGCCCTCTGCCGTGTTCCGGTACCTCGCCCCGTGAGCGTGCATGCGCCCTCTGCCGTGTTCCGGTACCTCGCCCCGTGAGCGTGCATGCGCCCTCTGCCGTGTTCCGGTACCTCGCCCTGTGAGCGTGCATGCGCCCTCTGCCGTGTTCCGGTACCTCGCCCCGTGAGCGTGCATGCGCCCTCTGCCGTGTTCCGGTACCTCGCCCTGTGAGCGTGCATGCGCCCTCTGCCGTGTTCCGGTACCTCGCCCCGTGAGCGTGCATGCGCCCTCTGCCGTGTTCCGGTACCTCGCCCTGTGAGCGTGCATGCGCCCTCTGCCGTGTTCCGGTACCTGGCCCCGTGAGCGTGCATGCGCCCTCTGCCGTGTTCCGGTACCTCGCCCTGTGAGCGTGCATGCGTCCTCTGCCGTGTTCCGGTACCTCGCCCTGTGAGCGTGCATGCGCCCTCTGCCGTGTTCCGGTACCTCGCCCCGTGAGCGTGCATGCGCCCTCTGCCGTGTTCCGGTACCTCGCCCCGTGAGCGTGAATGCGTCCTCTGCCGTGTTCCGGTACCTGGCCCCGTGAGCGTGCATGCGCCCTCTGCCGTGTTCCGGTACCTCGCCCCGTGAGCGTGCATGCGCCCTCTGCCGTGTTCCGGTACCTCGCCCTGTGAGCGTGCATGCGCCCTCTGCCGTGTTCCGGTACCTCGCCCTGTGAGCGTGCATGCGCCCTCTGCCGTGTTCCGGTACCTCGCCCTGTGAGCGTGCATGCGCCCTCTGCCGTGTTCCGGTACCTCGCCCCGTGAGCGTGCATGCGCCCTCTGCCGTGTTCCGGTACCTCGCCCCGTGAGCGTGCATGCGCCCTCTGCCGTGTTCCGGTACCTCGCCCCGTGAGCGTGCATGCGCCCTCTGCCGTGTTCCGGTACCTCGCCCCGTGAGCGTGCATGCGCCCTCTGCCGTGTTCCGGTACCTCGCCCCGTGAGCGTGCATGCGCCCTCTGCCGTGTTCCGGTACCTCGCCCCGTGAGCGTGCATGCGTCCTCTGCCGTGTTCCGGTACCTGGCCCTGTGAGCGTGCATGCGCCCTCTGCCGTGTTCCGGTACCTCGCCCTGTGAGCGTGCATGCGCCCTCTGCCGTGTTCCGGTACCTCGCCCTGTGAGCGTGCATGCGCCCTCTGCCGTGTTCCGGTACCTCGCCCTGTGAGCGTGCATGCGCCCTCTGCCGTGTTCCGGTACCTCGCCCTGTGAGCGTGCATGCGCCCTCTGCCGTGTTCCGGTACCTCGCCCTGTGAGCGTGCATGCGCCCTCGGCCGTGTTCCGGTACCTCGCCCCGTGAGCGTGCATGCGTCCTCTGCCGTGTTCCGGTACCTCGCCCTGTGAGCGTGCATGCGCCCTCTGCCGTGTTCCGGTACCTCGCCCCGTGAGCGTGCATGCGCCCTCTGCCGTGTTCCGGTACCTCGCCCCGTGAGCGTGCATGCGCCCTCTGCCGTGTTCCGGTACCTCGCCCCGTGAGCGTGCATGCGCCCTCTGCCGTATTCCGGTACCTCGCCCCGTGAGCGTGCATGCGTCCTCTGCCGTGTTCCGGTACCTGGCCCTGTGAGCGTGCATGCGCCCTCTGCCGTGTTCCGGTACCTCGCCCTGTGAGCGTGCATGCGCCCTCTGCCGAGTTCCGGTACCTCGCCCTGTGAGCGTGCATGCGCCCTCTGCCGTGTTCCGGTACCTCGCCCCGTGAGCGTGCATGCGCCCTCTGCCGTGTTCCGGTACCTCGCCCTGTGAGCGTGCATGCGCCCTCTGCCGTGTTCCGGTACCTCGCCCCGTGAGCGTGCATGCGTCCTCTGCCGTGTTCCGGTACCTGGCCCTGTGAGCGTGCATGCGCCCTCTGCCGTGTTCCGGTACCTCGCCCCGTGAGCGTGCATGCGCCCTCTGCCGTGTTCCGGTACCTCGCCCCGTGAGCGTGCATGCGCCCTCTGCCGTGTTCCGGTACCTCGCCCCGTGAGCGTGCATGCGCCCTCTGCCGTGTTCCGGTACCTCGCCCTGTGAGCGTGCATGCGCCCTCTGCCGTGTTCCGGTACCTCGCCCCGTGAGAGTGCATGCGTCCTCTGCCGTGTTCCGGTACCTGGCCCTGTGAGCGTGCATGCGCCCTCTGCCGTGTTCCGGTACCTCGCCCTGTGAGCGTGCATGCGCCCTCTGCCGTGTTCCGGTACCTCGCCCTGTGAGCGTGCATGCGCCCTCTGCCGTGTTCCGGTACCTCGCCCTGTGAGCGTGCATGCGCCCTCTGCCGTGTTCCGGTACCTCGCCCTGTGAGCGTGCATGCGCCCTCTGCCGTGTTCCGGTACCTCGCCCCGTGAGCGTGCATGCGTCCTCTGCCGTGTTCCGGTACCTCGCCCCGTGAGCGTGCATGCGCCCTCTGCCGTGTTCCGGTACCTCGCCCCGTGAGCGTGCATGCGCCTTCTGCCGTGTTCCGGTACCTCGCCCCGTGAGCGTGCATGCGCCCTCTGCCGTGTTCCGGTACCTCGTCCCGTGAGCGTGCATGCGCCCTCTGCCGTGTTCCGGTACCTCGCCCCGTGAGCGTGCATGCGCCCTCTGCCGTGTTCCGGTACCTCGCCCTGTGAGCGTGCATGCGCCCTCTGCAATGTTCCGGTACCTCGCCCCGTGAGCGTGCATGCGCCCTCTGCCGTGTTCCGGTACCTCGCCCCGTGAGCGTGCATGCGTCCTCTGCCGTGTTCCGGTACCTGGCCCTGTGAGAGTGCATGCGCCCTCTGCCGTGTTCCGGTACCTCGCCCCGTGAGCGTGCATGTGCCCTCTGCCGTGTTCCGGTACCTCGCCCCGTGAGCGTGCATGCGCCCTCTGCCGTGTTCCGGTACCTCGCCCCGTGAGCGTGCATGTGCCCTCTGCCGTGATCCGGTACCTCGCCCTGTGAGCGTGCATGCGTCCTCTGCCGTGTTCCGGTACCTGGCCCTGTGAGCGTGCATGCGCCCTCTGCCGTGTTCCGGTACCTCGCCCCGTGAGCGTGCATGCGCCCTCTGCCGTGATCCGGTACCTCGCCCCGTGAGCGTGCATGCGCCCTCTGCCGTGATCCGGTACCTCGCCCTGTGAGCGTGCATGCGCCCTCTGCCGTGTTCCGGTACCTCGCCCTGTGAGCGTGCATGCGTCCTCTGCCGTGTTCCGGTACCTGGCCCTGTGAGCGTGCATGCGCCCTCTGCCGTGTTCCGGTACCTCGCCCTGTGAGCGTGCATGCGCCCTCTGCCGTGTTCCGGTACCTCGCCCCGTGAGCGTGCATGCGCCCTCTGCCGTGTTCCGGTACCTCGCCCTGTGAGCGTGCATGCGTCCTCTGCCGTGTTCCGGTACCTCGCCCTGTGAGCGTGCATGCGTCCTCTGCCGTGTTCCGGTACCTGGCCCCGTGAGCGTGCATGCGCCCTCTGCCGTGTTCCGGTACCTCGCCCTGTGAGCGTGCATGCGCCCTCTGCCGTGTTCCGGTACCTCGCCCTGTGAGCGTGCATGCGCCCTCTGCCGTGTTCCGGTACCTCGCCCCGTGAGCGTGCATGCGCCCCCTGCCGTGTTCCGGTACCTGGCCCCGTGAGCGTGCATGCGCCCTCTGCCGTGTTCCGGTACCTCGCCCCGTGAGCGTGCATGCGCCCTCTGCCGTGTTCCGGTACCTCGCCCCGTGAGCGTGCATGCGCCCTCTGCCGTGTTCCGGTACCTCGCCCCGTGAGCGTGCATGCGCCCTCTGCCGTGTTCCGGTACCTCGCCCTGTGAGCGTGCATGCGCCCTCTGCCGTGTTCCGGTACCTCGCCCCGTGAGCGTGCATGCGCCCTCTGCCGTGATCCGGTACCTCGCCCCGTGAGCGTGCATGCGCCCTCTGCCGTGTTCCGGTACCTCGCCCCGTGAGCGTGCATGCGCCCTCTGCCGTGTTCCGGTACCTGGCCCCGTGAGCGTGCATGCGCCCTCTGCCGTGTTCCGGTACCTCGCCCCGTGAGCGTGCATGCGCCCTCTGCCGTGTTCCGGTACCTCGCCCCGTGAGCGTGCATGCGCCCTCTGCCGTGTTCCGGTACCTCGCCCCGTGAGCGTGCATGCGCCCTCTGCCGTGTTCCGGTACCTGGCCCCGTGAGCGTGCATGCGCCCTCTGCCGTGTTCCGGTACCTCGCCCCGTGAGCGTGCATGCGCCCTCTGCCGTGTTCCGGTACCTCGCCCCGTGAGCGTGCATGCGCCCTCTGCCGTGTTCCGGTACCTCGCCCCGTGAGCGTGCATGCGTCCTCTGCCGTGATCCGGTACCTGGCCCTGTGAGCGTGCATGCGCCCTCTGCCGTGTTCCGGTACCTCGCCCTGTGAGCGTGCATGCGCCCTCTGCCGTGTTCCGGTACCTCGCCCCGTGAGCGTGCATGCGCCCTCTGCCGTGTTCCGGTACCTCGCCCTGTGAGCGTGCATGCGCCCTCTGCCGTGTTCCGATACCTCGCCCTGTGAGCGCTTCCAGTAGCTTGGCACATACATGCGCCCTCTGCCATGTTCCGATATTTCGGCCGGCTAGCGCTTTCAGATACTTGGCCGAAACTGCACCTGCCATTTTTACAGACCAGAAACATTCGCGGATTTCTTTCGCGAAGGATCAAATTTAAAATGCTTATACCTTTAAGTTGCGTTTGCTATTGGCTCACAATTAACCAGGACAACCCTGGTCCAATGAGAAACCGTCAACCAAAGGAGTATCTAATCACAGGCAATTTAGTTGAGACGTCTTACGTGTCAGCAGCTAATGAATTGGCGTTAATTTTTCAGATTATACAAAGGATAGTGTATTCTTTCATAAGGTCATGGGAACTGTGAATTTTTCCTGACGCTAGGTATTGTATTTACACATTTTTAACATTGTTTTGTTTCATTTCTTTCCGATGTACAATATAATTATTGTAATTTACTCTATGCTGTTAATTTTTTTTACTATATTCTACACTTTATTTTTCTTTGTAATGTGTCAGGCAAATATAAATAGTATAAAAAAATTAGTGGCTTATAGCATAATTTTCACTCGCAGAAGTTCATTTTCTGTATTTTCATAGCTTAGTGATGCACAACTTTTTTCGTTTACTGTCCTATTTTGAAACATTTCTTAATAAATATTTTCACCCAAAAAAATCCAGGTGTTTGGGTGAGTCTGGGCCTATTTGTGATATTGTTTGGGGAAAAAACTGTGCATCACTAGATTTTTACTGCTGGTTTTAATGTGGGAAAAATATGGCCTTATCTGCTGTGATTTTATTTACAAACTAGCCACGCTTTGCCGTATCTCAGTCTGGTTAAACGGAAAAGTAATAAAAGAGGAATAACACAATTTTTTTTTTAATTTTTTTGAAGTAGGTTCACATATACAAAGCATCTCTTTCTATCTATCTATCTCTGTCTCTCTATAGTATATGTACCTTTTTAAATGTCACTATATTTCTCTATATGTATAAAAATCTCTTATATTTCTATCCATATCTCTCCATTTCACTGTCTCTCTCTGTATATCTTGTGTTTCTATCGTTGTATCAATCTGTATCCCTATATAAAAACACGCGCGTATTCGAGTGCAACGTTGTGTCAAAATTTCAAAGCAATCGGTGAAGAACCTTCGGAGATTTGATGTTTCGAACGAACGAACATTCGCATTTTTATTTGTGTGTATAGTCGGGGACCGGAAAAACTCGTGGCTACGATAGACTTCAGGATAGCTTCAGCGGCGGCCCCGCCGTCTAGCTACCAGAATTCCCCCCCCCCCCCCCCCCTCTTCATGGTTGAAAATATGGTAGTTAATGTGGAAAGGAAACTTAAATTGTTATTGTTATTAGATTACAAGTTCTGTTAGAACATCCTTCCTGCTCTCTGATAGAATACTTTGACCTAATAACAGACAAGAAAACTAAACTCTGGTAAATCCTATTTAAATCCATCACAAAACGAGGAGAAAAATATTGAGTTTTGTAAACTAACTCTTCGCTTTGAGCCATAGACTTGAGTATATACCATTTCTTATGTACCCGTGTTTTTTTTTCTTCTCTCTTTCTTACTATTGAAATATAAAAGTACTCTGTAATATTTAGTTTTTGTGGTTGTACAGTATGTTTGTATATATGTATATGTATATGTTTGTATTTATTGACTTGATCTATATCCCGGAGTCCTTACCTCCATATGGCATCTACAGATCAAAAACTGAATAAATAAAAAATAAATAAATAGGGTGTAGTTTAAAGTAGCTGGCCAGTACCTATTTCAATTCATCGTTTCGTTATTTAATACATTTTCTCTCGGACATAAGCCATTGCAAGGGGGAGAATTCATAGATATAAAATAAGAAATAAAAATGAAAAAAAATCCACAGATAACAAGCCTATATCAGCTGATGTCAAACAGATAAACCCAACAGTTTAACCTAAAAAGTACCATGGACAACACAATGAAGACAGCAAAGAAGAACACATTCAAACTTAAATATCAGAAGCACAAGAATTCCGTGGAAGCAATTTAGCCAGGGGGAAAAAAAAGGAGTCTGTAAAGTCGGTTTACGGACGATAATTTTACGTGATGACGTCATAAAAAAACATTGATGAAAAATTGCATACTTTTTAATTTTCAAATATTATTTACACTTTTTGCAAAATTTAATTTAAATAATTTGTTTAAATATAATCACGAACAATTAGTTAAGAAGCCCGCCTTAACCTGTTTGATATTATGGAAGATTTTCTCGCACGGTGGTTGGCCGGTTCTTGCCTCGCTCGGCTCAGGCGGAACGTGACAATTCTTCGTGCGTGCAGCCGGCGTTCATCGATTTATAAGACGTTATCACGTCAACAAAAATAATGACAGCACAGACGAACACATTGAGGTAACAACGAAGAGACAGTTTCAGAAGGCACAGTAAAAGCAGACAGCCGCGGGGAAGAAAGGTGGCCCGCGCCAAGACGTGCGGGTTATAATCACAGCAGTTGCAGGCGTTGTCACAAAAAAACATTCATTTGGATAAAAAAAATACCCATAACATAGTGTTTTCGTAATTTAAAAAATATATATATATTTTTCATTGTAATAAAAAAATAATCGCTAGTCAAAGAAAACTAGATTTTACTTGAGTGATATAAAAATGTCAACATATCTACAAAAATGTTCAAGTGTTTGCGTGAAAAATGCCGTGGTGTTTATCTCACGCAAGATGGGACTAAAGAGCACTTTTAAACTCACGAACACATAGTCGGCATTCAAGTGTTTCAGAGCGGATGCTGTACGAAAGTTCTCTGGGAACAAAGTATAATTCGTTCGTTCGTTTGTTTCCCCCAAGACTTCATTGTTAAAGCCAATATTATTTCGCTAATTCATTTAATTCCAAAAGAAAATAATCGCATGGCGTTATGTCATGTGAGTAGTTAGATTTAGTATGTCCGAGCACAGGGGATCGGGGATTAGGATTAGGATTGGTGACCTTTGACCTCTGACGTCATGGTTTTGACCTTTGACCCCTGGTGTCTCTTCCGGCCATCATATTTGATTACATCATTTCCGGCCGCCATCTTGGATTACATCATTTTCCGGACACCATCTTGGATTACATCATTTCCGGCCACTATCTTGGATTACGTCAGGGATCAAAGGTCAAAACCATGACGTCAGAGGTCAAAGGTCACGCATCCTAATCCCCGATCCCCTGTGCTTGGACCTACTAAATCCAACTACTCAGGTGAACGTGGAGGCCAGCTTAAAAGAGCTCTGTCGTCTCGACCATTACGACAAGTCCAAACGTCAGGGACTTCGACGTTCAACCACTCTCGTACGAAGAGATTCCATTTGGGAGGGGCTCCATCCTGTTGCCAAATACATTTTACAGGTTCACCCTCTACTAATTGGGGTAAATGAGACATTATTTTGCGCGGCAAGCGATAAAAAAAACAGTATTTGCGCATGCGCGTATCTGACATTGTTTGAGCTATTCTTTAATTGCGACCTTGAACTAAAACTCTACAACGCTTACAGTTTTGATACTATTAAATTTGATAACTGGGAAATTATTTTATGGACATTCTGTATAACGAAACTATATGCATGGGCGCAGCCAGGATTTTTGGACAGTTCTATTTTTGGGGTTTCTGGGGGCATTGAATATTTCCTGGCAAGTGAAATGGAGGGTCATCCTTCCCCGGGGCAATTAAAAAATATATAAAAAAAACATGGATTCTTGTAAACGAATTTTAGGCTATCTAAAAGCATGTAAGTGCATTTCCAAGACCTGAAATTATTAGCTAAAATTTGTCACTTAAGTATAAAAGTTAGCATTACTATACAACTGCTCAGGGATGCAGCCAGTGGGATCCATGGATCCGGACTCCTCCCTTCCAGGATTTCAATGGGAAAAAAACTATTAAAGATAGAATTAGAAAATAACACCAACTTAGCCACGTGAGATCACAGGAAGCTTTATTTTGAAGTATTATTGTAATCCTTATATGGTTACAATAAATACATTTCCTCCCACATCCAGCCCATCATGCCTCATATACACAGAAGCGGCAGGAATTGTGTTTGTAAGAAGTCTGTATTTAATGCCCGGCTTGCACACGTGTTAGTTGTAAGCATGTGTTTTATACAAATTTGACATGTGTGTTTCCTGTATTAAATAACACACACACACACACATATATATATATATATATATATATATATATATATAACTTTTTTCCCGAAAACATTAAACAATTGACTTAAGAATAAAGTTTTAAAGACAATTAAATAAAAATAAAAAAATTTCAGTTTTATTTTCTCAATCAAAATCATTACTTAAATTTCTATAGGTAAACGTTCGACTTCTTAAAGTCTACTGCTGTTTCCTGAGATTTTAGTGTGACAACCAACTCAATTTAAAAACAATTACACATAAAAAATGTTTGAATGGTATTACTGGACCCCGTCCTTCACATAATCCTCACTACGGCTTTGCTGCTTATGGCTATGTCCTAATATGTGCTTAAACAGAAGCGTACTCTTTAATTTTGTGTTTTAATTGGCAGTAAATTTTTAGCTGGTTAATGGGGTGCACTATTAATTTAATAAATGTTGGCTCTGGCTCTGTCCCTTGGCACTGTGTAACAAAGAACACAATATGTTTTAATTGGCAAATGAAAACTTAACTGTGACCAAGTGTCTTATTTATTTCGTCGGGAAAACATACGATTCACAAATCCTTACACGCCCAAATACTTGCCTTTTTCCCAAGCTGAAAATGCATCTCAAGGAGACTCAATTTGGAACAATCGAAAACATTCAAAAAAATATGACAAGTGCTCCGCATACTTACAGAAAATGACTTCACCCATTGATATGAAGCGTGGAAAAATCGCTGGAACCTCGTTATAGTTTCTCAAGGATATAACATTTAATTAAATTTTTTTCTATAAATATGCTGTTTTTTTAATCTATTTTCATTACTTTTGGAATGCACCCCGTAATCTAGTTGGACATATTTTAAGAAATACAGAATTGATTACCTGGGCTTTTTTTCTTTCTTTTAAACACAGACCAGGGATTTTGGGGAGGGAATCGCCAATGGTATTCAGCAAGTAACCATCCATTTACCAGGACTTATTTCGAGAACCCATGGAGAACAGGAACCAGGATGGGTATACAGCGATTCGACCCTGTCACTAGCTGAACTGTAAGCCAGGTTTATAAATTACACAAGAGATGAAACCTAGGACTTTATGATGGACCGTGTAGTGACCACGTAAGATACGATCATACGGGGGCTCTCTACCCAGGCTTCTGCAAGAACACGTTTTTTCCTTTAATTAAATCACATGCTGTACATTCTGTGCTCTGCGTCAAGATGCGGACTTTGTAATTGTAAGTGTAATCTGTCTTCGTGCCACCTTTACCATATGCTGCGACCTGGGGGATGCAGGAACTGCAATTTTTAATTCGATGTTTTTGTGTAGTCGTGTGACCATTAATTAAGGTGCCTCGTGGCCGGAACTATGAACTGTGTCAAACTACCATACTCTATCTTCTTGTTTAATCGATTAATAATTTGCCTTCTGCGCACCTTATCGCGGCGCTCTCTATCTACCATTCAGCTTCAGGTGTGACCTTAGTCTCGCTCATGCCAGGGACATGTTAGATGGTTAGGCGATTTCTGTGTGTAGACAAGATTCGATGCACCTGGACGAGCCTTCGGTTCCTGTGCGACATAGGCTAGGTATCAGGACAGGGCTTGTAATAAACCTAATAAAATACCAAACCCTCGTTTACTCATTTAAGTAAGTAATCCTGAATGGACTACATCTTAGGGGACTCTTCCTGGAAAAGATCTGCTTTCTCTAACCACTTGGCCAAATCCCACCCCTGGGAATTCTCATACACTAACGCACGGTAAAATATGCTAGTTGGTGATCCGGGCACAGATCAGTATCGGATCAACCAGCTGAGAGCCAGACCCACATCAAACTCTCCCCACTATCAAGTGAATTTTAAAAAAAAACACTCTTTTACAGGATAATAAAAGAATATTAGGGGTACTCTTTAAACCAGCGGTTCCCAAAAGGTGTTCTCGCGGAATCCTGGGGTTCCGTGAGTCATATAAAGCAGGCACGATTATTGTCAAAAAACTTTCTTTGAAGGAGTTGGGGTTTTACCAAAAGAAAAGATGATCATAGGGTTCCTTGGTCGAAAAAAATGAGAACCGCTGCTCTAATCCATTTTTTTAGAAGATCTCTTTTTAAAAAAACATATACCAAAAATTTATTTTTAAAAGTTACTTTAACTAAGAAAATAATAATAAATAAAACAATTAGTGTAAAAACAACTTGTTTATAAAGAAACATTTTATCGCCTGGATTTATGTAATTACTCCCAGCACCAAATGCAGATTGTAATCATAAACTGAATTATAGGTACAAAATAACTTTTTTTAAATTATATATACATCACAGCCGCTGGCTGAATGTATGACGTCTTTATGCAGAGCAATAGCGAACCTCGAAAGAAATAAACGTTCTATGGAGTGCCGTAAATTGTAAAATGGCGGCCGAAGGCGGTGTCGCTTCGTCTGGTAATCCTAACGCAGAAATTGTTAGAGGACAAGTATTTGAAGTAGGACCAAGATACACAAGCCTTTCGTACATTGGGGAAGGAGCTTATGGAATGGTTGTGTAAGTATATAAGCCCGTTCATACTTATTCACGTTTGTAAATATTAACAAGTGGGTGGCAGTTGTCAAAACAGTAGCTAGAATTGTATCGTCTGTTTGTTTACATTTATTTCGGCTTATTCGGATACCTGGTGGAGTTTTAGTAAAAGATTGAGCTAGGTGCAGATTTTTAAAATTATTTTCCTACTTGAGGTAGGGCACGGATGAAAGATCAGTGTTTCGTTATACCATACGATTTTGTGGTACATTCCGATGATTTTCTGATGTGTTTCGCAATAAGGATGACACTTTTTTTTTTTGCTCTGTATTCTCTTTATTTTCTTTCAACGTACCACTGGTACAGAAACAATATCGCAAGCTTAATGATGTTAGTATTTTTTACTCTCGTTTACTGTGTGTTATTAATCATTTTATTGGCCACTATTTTAGTTTTTAACCGTTATGAATACTGTTTATTCAATGCATAGACACTGGTATCTATTCATTCTAAATATTATGCAGCCTTTGTACGGAATTTTGAATAGTTTTAAAGCTTTATTTTTATCCATTAGTCTAGTAGCGTGTTATTTCAAAAACTGCCAGTAGTAATGTACAGTGTGCATGACAATTAAGAGTATAATTACTCCTCTTTGCCAAGTTTTCTCAGTGATTATGATGTTCTCTTGCGTTACACAGCATGAGTAATTATCGGACTTCGCGGCTTTTTGTAACGGAAACAAAAAAAATCGGAAAACAGGGTTTTTACACATTACATACGTCCTTAAATATACCCTGAAGGGATGGTTTCTTAATTCCTACTAGTGAAGAATAATTGTTTATAGCTTACATTACAATTCCTGTGTTTTCACACTGTCACCGCCATTCATTTTTACCCACAATCATGTATCTCTTTGTTTAACACAACTGTAGCCAACTATGGAGAATTAAAAATACGCTTATTTTTACATTTCATTTATTAATTTTTATCCCTGAATCCTGAAGGCTTGATCTTGATGGTATGATCCTGTTGGCTTGATCCTGTGGTACATGAAACATGCTGTTTTAATTCAGTATGTCAGAAGATTCTGTACATAACAAAATATTGTCATATAATAATGAATTATGAACGTAAGTCGAATAAAAAGGAAATTTTTTTTTCAACTTACAATCATAATTCTTTTTTATTTCACAATTTCTTTCATATACAGGATCTTCTAACTTCTGAACTAAAACAGCAAGCATCATGTACCACTGGATCAAGCCTTCAGGATACAGGGATAAACTTGGATACATGAAACACCAGCCATAACGAACACAGAATATACGATGGCTGTAATCAGAGAATTCCCCGGAAAGACTGCAAAATTCAATGTGTCAGCTACTTCAGTGCACAGTATGTATTCCTCACAGAAAATGAATGACATTATAAATTCAGTTCAAATTTTAGGCTCCTATCAAACTCATTCCTTACAACATGACTCAAAATAGTACATACTTTAAATGCAGTGTAACATAACAAACAATACTGTATTCTAATAAAACAATAAACATGAAATACTAGCATTAAAAATTCCTCAACTATAATACAGTTGTTATTTAAACAAATTTTATTATTACAACACCTACATTGTCTAAAAGTTTCAAAAAAAACACACACATACTGGTAAACACAAACAATGAATGTCGACAATTGCATGAATACATATGTATTGTATTGTAAGCTGTAAAATATTTTCCACAAACCACTAGGAATCGAGAAACTTTCCTTGGAGGGTTAATTCAGGAACTTCTCTGGTATATGGAAAACATATATTCTTATTTATCGCTGCTATATAATGAATTGTGGTGGCAGCGTAAAAGCACAGCTATTGTAATGTAGGATATAAAATTTTAATTTTTCCACAAACTAGTAGGAATTATTAAACCATCCCTTGGGAGTAAATTTAGGGATGTGTGTAGTGTGTGAAAACCATGTTTTTCGATTCTTTTTCTGTCCGTTCTAAAAAGCTGCGACGTCCGATAATTACCCACGGCATGTTATCGTTTGCAGGTACAATTCCAGAGCTTCCTCTGGCACACATTTGTAAAGGGCTTTGTCTAGTTCATGCAGGTCTCATTTTAATTTGCGGTAGTTCGAACCTGTTGCTTTGGTTGCATATAATATCTAACCATAGTTTTTTCTGTTGAATATGGTTCCCATTTACTGCTTGGAAAATGCTGTTCATTAAAGTAACCTCAAACGTGTTCTATGGTTGATTGCAAAACTTGAGTACATGGAGCCTAAGAGACTTATTTCAGATTTCCCCATAGATGCTAGTTTTGTTGTGACATCGTCTTGTAAATCGATGAACGCTGGCTGCTTGCACGAAAAAGCATGACTCATTGTCACGTTCCGCCTGAGCCGAGCGTGCAAACGAGAGCGCGGAACAAGCGATAGAGAGGCATGATCGGCTTGTGACACATCTATCTCTCTCTCTTCTACTCACGTTATCGCGTAAAATTATCGTCCATAAACGGACTTCACAGACAATCCCCCCCTTTTATTTTTAGGCAGCTCTGCTTGTCTTTAAGTCCAGTCAGATCCACACCAGGTTCCTGGATGCCGGAGCCAAACAGTGGTTAGACCACCCTTGCTTTTTATAGTAATATTCAACATGATGCTTGCAGTTTTAATTTAGTATGCCCAGAGATCTTGACCAAACACAAATTCAAATATCACAATGCAAACCATTTGTGTCAGGTCTTGTAGAAATTTTTTTCTTTTGTGTTCAACTTACGATCATATTCCATTGCTACCTATATCGCAATATTTATTACATCCAGGAA
This sequence comes from Bacillus rossius redtenbacheri, assembly GCF_032445375.1. Lineage (NCBI taxonomy): Eukaryota > Metazoa > Arthropoda > Insecta > Phasmatodea > Bacillidae > Bacillus > Bacillus rossius. The sequence continues at coordinate 5,515,284 of NC_086343.1, forward strand.
CTTTCAACGTACTAAATTAAAACAGCAAGCATCATGTACCATAGGATCAAGGGATGAACTTGGATATATGATATGGAACTTTTACCTTCAATTCTAGATATGTTTTATGTTATCAGCTCTCTGGTAAAGTGATTTAACAAAAAAAAATGTTCTTTTTGTATCTTCAATTGTAACACAGTGTAATTTTTTTAACAACTGTTATTTTACTGCAAGCAGTTTTTTGCCTGTAAATTATCTTGTTTGTGAATTTTAGTATTCACAGCATCAATTTGTGTAATGTTTGAAGGTAATTGTAGAAAATATATTATTTTTATTTAGGTAGTTATGTTAACCAACAAAATAGCCATAGTTTTTTCAGCATATACAATTAAGACTACGCTATTTTATAGCTATTGTAAGCCTATTGATAATTTTTGTTTTCTAACCATTTTTTTCTTCTTTTTTTTCCAGATCAGCCTATGATAACGTTACAAAGACAAAAGTAGCAATCAAGAAGATTTCACCTTTCGAACATCAGACGTATTGTCAGAGGACGCTCAGGGAAATCAAGATTTTAACCAGGTTTAAACATGAAAATGTGAGTGTTTTCACTGTTATTACATTTGTCAGCTGTTTTCAGCTACCTACCTTGAGACCTCTTTAAGTGGAGGTTGTGATTTTGTTCATCATAAGTACCCCTGCAGAAATCGATACAAGCATCGTTTAATACCGTGTCACTCCGCCTCCGGACTTGATAAACACCTGAACTCAGTTGTGAAGTGAGTTCATAAGGTTATGCGGGTATGTTTAAATAAACAATGGTTCATGTTATTGGTCACTGCAGTGAGCAGGCCCAATCCATGATACGAAAAACACCCCCGAAACATCACTGACCCGCCTCCGGCTTGGACCTGACCTTGCACACCTCCGGGATGAAATGCTTCATCTGGCCTTCGGTGCATTCGACGACGTGCGTCATTGGAGTACAGGCAAAAACGTGATTCGCCGGACCGCATTATGTTCCGTCAGTCAGCTACTGCCCACGTTACATGATTTACAGGCCATTGAAGACACGCAGCTTTACGCGCCTGTGTGAGGAAATGGCCTCTTGCGAGGTGACAGACTACACATTGTTCACTGCACGCAGTTCTCGTCGCTATGTTCTCTCTAAAATAAAAAGGTCTGGATGGACCTTCATTCACTGACTGCAGCAATTCCAGTCAGGTTTGGAAGCAAATTTTGATTCACAAGCCGTGAAACGCGTCTCCGGTCCCCCTCAAGTCAGGTTCTTTTTCTGACCACAATTCTGATTGAGTTTCATTGCCACATGTAGGGCCTACACCATAGCTTGTAGACACGTTGCTGCGAAACACCAACTAATCCAGCAACTTCACGCACCGTATGGCCATGGGCGTGGCCAAACACGATTGCCCCCCTTTTGGCACTCTTGTCACATCCTAGAGTTTAAAAAAAAAATTCTGATTGTGAACAGCACTCAACAACCTTTGAATTTTCCTATAGTAATTTTGTTATGGTTTTTGCACGCGAGTATTTTTTTTTTCCACAGCAAATAAAAGCCTAAAAGTTCATTTTTCATGGTGTTTTTAGGCACGAAAAACTTGGTACATATAGTGTCGTCAGTAGGATAGGTACGTTAATTATCCCACAGTTAAATGGAAGGGTCACCACTTCAGGGGCCAGCCTAGTTAGAGGTGTATTTGTGTCAGTGAGGCATGATTATAAATGCGATGCTCGTTGGTGCTTCTAGCGCGGTGTCTCCTCGTAAGCGCAAGGTTGTGAACTGTGTCTTCTGGCACAGGACAACTGTGAACTTTCAGCTGTAACCATAACATTATATGGCGGAGAAATGAAGATAAAGGTGTAACGTGAGTCCCTCGCAAAGAGCGTTCCATGCAGTTTGAATACGAAATACGGAAACAGGACTACACATTCACTCTCGGTGTGTTCTTAAAAGCTTTTTTTTGTAAACAGATGTGAACTCTGATATCCCGAGCAGTTTCAAAATCGCGTTGTTTTTCCTGAAGCTCTGCACACCGTGTGAGTGCCCGGGTAGGTGCGGCCCTTAGTCACCGTCGTGAAGACCGTGGATGTGCTCTGTACCTGGCTACTGCATTCAAAAATTATTGCAAATATAACAAAAATGGCACAAAATCCCTACTAATATTATAAATGCCAAAGTGGTTTTTCTTATTGGTGTTTGCGTAACATTTCGTTCTAGGTATTGAATAAGTGTAGGCCCATTGCTCGGGTGAAAAGTTCGTGGGATTTTCCGCAAAAGCAACAAGCTGTTCCTCTGTCATTCCTGTTTTTTTTTTTGTTTTTTTACGCAGCAACAGAGCAATGGATTGACGTAATTTTTTTGCACATTGATAGTGTATGGGCCGGAGAGTGGCACAGACTACATGTAATTATGAAAATTCCATCCCTAAGGGTGTGAGGAAAAAAAAGTAAGTTCAGTTTAATAATACAAAATCATTGGAGGTAGATCATTAACACGCAAACAGTGAGTTTGTGTCGTTTCTCTATGTCCACCACGCGAAACCCATCCGCTTGGTGAAGTTCGGGGCTGCTAGCGAACTAAAGGCGCTGATAATTATTTAGAACTTCGTCGATAGATGGCGTTGCCTTGAATTTGTAACGCGCTATCGTTTGGTGTGTCCGTCATGTCTTGTCTAGGGGTTGCCTGCCTTCCCACAGAATGAAGCTGAAGATTGGCGTCCCTGTTTTGCCTTGATGCACAGAGTTTGTGCAGTCAATGGAGGTTTAAAATCATAATTTCCCCGTTTTCATGTTTACGTCCTAAAGATTTAAAACTTGGTAGTGGTGTTCCTTGTATTACGATGTGTTTAGCCCGGGCAACGCCGGGTGCTTCAGCTAGTAACTTACAAATGTGAAACTGAGTAACCTTCATTTTTGCACACACATAATATAACCCATTTGATTTCATAGGGATAACCAACATTCACCAATTAAGATGCAGTATGTCAATACATCAGTCTCAAAACAATACTTTTCAAATATCGCAAATGTGATATGGTGAAATAATAAAGAGCAATGTTTGTAATATTGATCTTCTCATCACAGTTTGTAATCAAATTATGTTACATTCGTGATCGGTATTCTTGATTTTTTATTGATATTTGCAACATTTTTATAACATTTGCATTACAAAAATCAAGTTTCTTAATATTCTTATTGATAAAGTTGATTTTGGTGGTGTTAAATGTTAAATGTGGTTTTTGTGATAATATCTGAGAGACCAATAACTGCAAAATAAATATTAGTTACGTATACAGCCATCAATTTCCAATCTCTTTAAAACATCATGTACCCTATACAATTGAATATTGATATCACTGCCATGTGTTACAACCATATTGAAAATGAGATATCGCTGGCATTTAGTACATTACGTTAATGGTGCTCCAAATGAAATGACAACCCGTTTATTGTGCTATTACACCCTGTTCAAGATAAGGTGAGACTTTTTCTTAGGCAGATGCGACCAAGAACATTCTGACTTTGTTTTTATTTTTACAAATACTCATTCTTTACCTTGTTAACCTTCAAGTCTATGTGTACATCATATAATTATTTCTTAAATTACATTTTCCTAACAAAATCAAATACGTGAATTTATAGTATACAGATTACTTTATGTATTTTTTGAGTGCCATAGATAACATAATACAAATTATGTAAATTCAGTATACTAATACTTGTATTTAATTATTTAATAGTAAGTGAATGTCATTACACATTAAAGCAAGTGATTGTGGTTATAAGAACTAGAATTGTATTCTGATTTTGTAGATTGTGAAGAAACTTTTATACATAAAAATTTCCTACAGTATGTAACTGTGTAGGATTTCTAGACATGCTAGCCTCACTCTCTCGTTAAGTAAAATGATTACAATATGTACATGCATGTACATGCAATAAAATTTTGGCAATTGTAATGGTATTTAATTTTATAAGTGTCCATAAATATTTTGCAGTATTCATGTTGTGTTTGCAAAGTTCATGTAATTGGCTAATATTGTTTCTTTCATTTTGTATTACCTCCAGTTGTTTGCTCAGTCTTGCAAAGAATTATCAAGACCACTGAAGTATTTCAAGAGTTTATGAGTGGTTCTCAATATGTTGCTGCATGTAGTTTTAGATAAGATTTCAGTTGAATATGTCTAAATATCTTACTTACCTATATCAAAATATTTCACATCTATTATTCTTTAAATATTTACTATTAACATTCAACGATCAAGATAAACATTGACTAATAGTTTTTTTATGATTAAAAGAATTAATTCAGACATTACAGTAACGATGGGTACTTATCTGAACAAACCATGCCTTTTTTTACTAATAATCTGTAAAACTGATATTGCTATCAATGTTATATTTTCCTACTTAGTGTGAGACTTAATTAGCTAATCAGTATTCTGGATGTACAGAAAAAAATCCAGTTTACACCATTCTCTTTTTTTATAGTACTTGTTTCGACAATATGGCGCCGGAAAAACTTACATATCCATTAGACTGTTGTTCTTAGTTTTTGAACCAACCACTAAAGACAAAAATGAAACTTTATATTAGCACTGTACAGTATTGAGCACAAAGAGAAACATTTCAAAAACACGTATAACATAAACATAGATAAACTAAATAATTTAACTAGTTCTGTAAGCATTGTATTCGTACACAAAATTAGTAATGGGTAAAGGATGAAATCAGATTATGTTACATGAATAAGGGTTTTTATTTTTCACTGCTCCATATTCGGCTGTCAAACAAAGTCTGAATGTTCCTTGCGGAATCTTTTATAAAAAAGTCTGACCTTGTTTCGAACAGTGTCGGCAACCTTCGTGTCAGGTAACCCGTCCTGCAGCCAAAAGTTGTGTTTCTTTCCAGATCATCGACATTCGGGACATCCTTCGCTCCACCAACATCGACCAGATGAGGGATGTCTACATAGTTCAGTGTCTCATGGAAACAGACCTCTACAAACTGTTGAAAACCCAGGTAATTTCAATTCAGTTCCGTTCTGTTTCTGTGGGGATTGTCGCATCCCACACCGCGACTAGCTCAAATATCAGGCCCGGAGTGGAATTAATAAACACTTGCATGACTCATTTGGGTGCTAAAAAATAATGTTAGCTCCAAAGAAATGTTACTGTTGACGATTCATTACTGAAAATAATGTCTCTCGGACACAAAACTGATATTAACGTATTTTTATTAATACTTGAAGAAAATTCACAGTCTGCATGGCGGCCATCTTCCGACCACAAAAGCATGTGCATTATAGAATTTACAAAACAAGTAGCACATAACCTCTTCACTGATTTCTAAACCATCACGTCGACCGTTCGCAGTTACCGAAGGATGAATGTTAAACGGTAAGTTTTCGATTAAATCCCGTGGTTGCACTTGAACTCACGGTACAGGCAGAAGGACCATGTCCTCGGAACAAAGAAGTTCATTCAATCCTTCTTGTGGGCCATTACCTGCGACTGTGCCAAAAAAAAATTTCCAGTTAAAAAGTTCCAAAAACGAAAAAAGGTTGATTGTATTCGTTAGTTAGCGACCGGAGGACAGTGATGTTGAAGCACGCAGGAGGATACAGAAAGTAAATCCTAAACAGGGCCCCAGAAACTGTTCAATTTAAGCTCGAACCAGCTTTAGTTTAATGTGAATCCAGAACGCAGGCAGCCTGTAGCCATGTGGAATAAAAACGGTGTAAGATATAACTTTGGATTTGACGTGTGGGCGTGTGGTCTCCGAAGGTGATAGATTTTTTTTTTTTTTTTTTTTCCAGCGACTCAGCAATGATCACATATGCTACTTCCTGTACCAGATCCTCCGAGGACTGAAGTACATCCACTCGGCCAACGTGCTGCACCGAGACCTGAAGCCCAGCAACTTGCTGCTGAACACGACGTGCGACTTGAAGGTGAGTGTGCCTCTTCAATACCCTTCATAAAGATTGGTGGCTCGAAAGTCATAGATGAGTGCCGGTATGATAATTTCCGTTTGTTCCTGACTCTGGCTGCAAACAACGCTTTGCGCATGTGCAGTGCAATTGGTGAATTTCTGGCCACGTGATTAGATTTTGTACATAAAAAAAAGATTTTGAATTCCTTTTTCGTATTTTTGTATCTCACCTTAAAACTAATTAGGTGTATTTCACTGTCTCGCTTTGGAATTAAAAAAGTAAATGTAATTAGGAATCGAATGTTGGGGCTACTAATTTCCGATAGACACTATGCTTGGGTCCGATATGTGTTCCAGAGATAATTGCGGACAATAGAGGCTTACCTGTAAGAATTTAACTAACCCAAAAAAAAATATTTTTTGTTCATTTATTAATTATTATTCAACATTGTTGTTTTGTTGAGGGATTTTGTGATATTACAATAGTTTTCTGCCTCTTGATGGTGAAGGTGCTGAAGTAGAGGGGGTTCTTACAAACTTTAATTTTTGATTGCACAAGAGGGTACGAACCATGTACAGGTTTTTCAACATATCAACAAGGCAAGGAAGTTGGTATTGGTCAGCGAAAGTTAGGGAATTTACTTGAAATGTGGGAAAAGTCATGTCAGTTTTCTAGTAGTAGTAATTTAAGTGGTGAATATAATAAATACTCCAGTCTGTTATCACCCAGGTTCACAAGGTTTTGTTTGAACCAGGCCAGCCAGTGCGGGCAGATGACACAGGAGTTAATTTCTTTCTTTCAGAAATTTGCCAAACAAGTAAATTATCCAAAAAAAATTATCTGATGAAATTTGTAATTGTTTTCGGGGAAAAGTCTGGGAAATTTTTATCACCTATTTGTGTGGACACACGGGGTCATCAACTTTCATTTATTAGAAGTGTATGTGGCCAAGTCGGCATGTCTCACAAGACATGTCAACCAAACTGTGTTCGCTGTTTTGCCACGTCTCACATCATCACTTCAAACAAAACAAAATCACTGTATTGTGGCTTAGAATGCAAACCTCATAGGCATCTCAGGAATCACAAACTTTACTAATTATCATTGTTTTCTCACTTGGCATGGTTAACTTGGTTTTGTTGTTAGCTATCTCTAGAGTGCCCTTTTGGCTGACAAACAGTTGAGATACATGCATATATATTTTATTTTAGATAAGAAGATAAAATTCTAAGCTCATATAGTTTTCATTCTAAGCTGATATATGCATTTTCAAAGTGGAGAACTTCGCTAGATAAAATCAAAATGAAAAAATTTTTATTTTAGGGTTGTGTTTTTAAGTTTCAAATAGAGTTAACAGCATCATGGAAAACAGAGAGAACGTGGAATATTCTCAGAATTATGAATTTCAGGAATGATCAGGCAATAGTCTAGGAAATATATATGTCAGTTAAATTAAAATAACTGGTTATAAAAAGGTTCACCCTGTCTCAATAACCCATTAATTGTACTTGGGTTTAGTCTTTGTTCATTGCAATGCTGGCGTACCATGTTTTTTTTTTTTTTTCGGGTAAAGTTAGTAATTTCTGTTTGTAGATTTTCCTTTATACTCTTTTGAAGTCTTAGGAACAAACTTACAATAACTATTACACATTTTGTCGTTATGTGAAATGGTAAAAGGTGGCTGAATTGCAAATAAAATATTTTTTTGAGTGTAAATATTAAGCAGATCCAAGATAAATTTTTTCCTGCTAAAGCTTTTCAAGCTGCTGTTTAGTGGGAAGGCACACACGGTAGTCACACATTTGAGACGTGTGGGGCTTGGAGTGTTTGGCGAGTTGCGCAACCACTCGTAGGTGCTGGTAATCGCTGAGTGGCCTCCTTGTGCTGGATGTGATAACGTTTATTGCGAATGATAACCACTTCACTGATACCGTTCCGCCTCCCGTAGATAGTGACTCAGCCCACATCTCCTGAACACAAAGGGTTCCTCTCTAAGGTGTGCATGTTCTCGAAGTCCTACAAACCTTTCAAAATTGCCTCGGTAGTAATTATTGACGGTAAAATTTTATTTATGTGAGTGTGTATATATGAATGTTTAGAGAGAGATAGATACAGATAGAGATGTTAGTTTTCCAGGAAAGATATGTTTTGGGAAATTTTTCTCTAGAATATTGTCTGCAAAACTGGAAAAATTTTCCATCTCGTTATATACTTTCACAACAGACAAACTTTAAGTTAAAAATTATAAGATTTACAAACAATCGGAATGAAATTGGTGTGCCTAAGAAGGGAGTTACAATTTTTTTTGTCCTCCAACCCTTGTTTTTTTTTAACCCCTTGCAGTTATGGTTGGCCATATAAAAAATTTGTTCAGACAAAAGATTTTGGTATCCCTCCTATGAGTTATATGTTCAAATGGAAGGGATATTTTCCACATTATGGGAGTTACAGCAATTTTTCTGTTTTTTTAAAAAACCTTCCCCATTTCTACAACTTTGGTCAGATAAAGCCCATTAACGAACCCGACCGAGATTTTACACTACTAGATTTTAGGTATCAGTTTGGAAGTATTTGTGAAATATTGTGGCAGTTATCATGTCCCAAAAGTTGTGAATTGTGTGTGTGTGTACACATACTTTTTTTGAGTTTATGGTTTTGAGGTCTATATCTAAACTTTTTCCAAAAGTCTCACTGTGGTAGTGGCTACAATAAGTAGTATTGTTTTTAAATCTAACTAAAACTGCTTCAAGTATCCGAGTGGGGTCTGTTTAGGAAAAACATTTTAAGAATACGCTGCGGGCAGACGAGTGGTTCTGCTTTTTTTATTTAGTTTTCAGACTGTAATTTTAGAAGTATGAAAAGAGCTAAAACATATATTTTCATCATTTTTTAGGCATGACTCGTGAAAGCACCGAAGGGACTTGCATTACATCTTTATCTTCATTTCTCCGCTATGTAATGTTACGGTTACCGCTCATGTATAGTTCTCCTGTGACGACGAGAAGACTGCGCGCCAGTCCAGAGGAGACACCGCGCTAGAAGCACCAGTGAGCGTCGCGCTTATCATCCCGCCTCACCGACACAACTGCACCTTTGACTAGGCAGACCCCTTAATGCTTCACATGAATTTGTCAACAAAAAAAAATTGTGCGCTCGTTAGTGGGTTGGTCTAAAATAAAAAGAGTTTCGGTCTGAAAGATGACTTTGTGTTTCAGATCTGTGACTTTGGCCTGGCAAGAGTGGCGGATCCCGATCACGACCACACGGGCTTCTTGACGGAGTACGTGGCCACCCGCTGGTACAGGGCCCCGGAGATAATGCTCAACTCCAAGGTGCGTGCTCCTCCGTGCTGTTTCATTGACGGGCTCATTACATGAACACTTTAAATTATTTTTCATAAATGATTAATTATAAATAATAATACTTAAAACTCTTTTAGTTCTAAAATATTACTAAATAAATTTTTCCACATCTTGCAGTACAGATTAAATATTTTATTTTAGCAAACCTCAGGACAAAGCTTTCGTTTTGACCCTTGTTTAACTCGACATCTGTGGCCCATTGTAACTGTTATGTGAACCAGGGCCAGCGATGGTATCCAAGGGCCTGGAGGCATTTCATTTTGCCCGACCCTGCTCACTTTTTATTTAAGGTATAATTTTTCAATCCCCACATTTAAAAAAAAAAATTAAAACTGTAGAAGTTACGTTGGCCATAACTGTAAATGTGATTTGCGCAGGTCACGTTAATTGTACAGTTTCCTATGAGTTCTATTAAAAATAGACTTGTAACATCATCCTATCAGGATAAAGCCGAGCATTTAAAGAAAACTCGAAAATGAACCGGGGACCCCCGTGGTGTCGCAGACACCCCCCTTATCGACTGCAGTCACCCGCGTGACTGTTGCAGGTGGAGTCAGTTCATTAATACTGCTCTTGAGGCATTGTTCATGCCTTGCCTTGCTGTGACCGTGGGTAGGATGGATATTTAAATTCAGGAATCATAACGAAAAGTTACCAAATCTTAAGATGGTGGGGTATGTTCCCTCGTAGGATGGTCTCTTTTTTTCCATTCACCACGTGCGTATTCTTCAAGAAATTTGCTATGTTTGAATACGGTATACGTACTTGTAAGTTAATCAGTTTGAGGCTGGTTTTTTTTTTACTTACACTGCAGCAGATTTTGTAGCTGAACTCGTTACAGAGTTGCTGCCAGTGTTTTTTCCTTTACTTCCTTTCAACAAGCATGCATAGGCCCTGCATTTGTCGTTGCTGCTGATAGTACGTATTTCAGTCGTTTTGATAGCTGCGGAATGGGATTTTCAGCAGTGCGATCTGAAAGCACTTCCGAGGATTTATTTTTGTCTCTTTCTTGTGTCACGCATTTTGTATTCGGTTCATAACACACATCTAGAGCAGCCGACCATAAGAACAGGAAATGGTTGGTGGTGTGTTATCAATTGTGGTTTTCCTGTGTTTTGAAAAGATGGTTTGCTTTATCATATATTACATTTAAGCTCAAATATGAAACCGTCCTTAAATCTAAATGTAAAAATCATGCAGTTATTTTGTAAAATTAAATTATCATTTATTTTCAACAAAATCATTTTAATTGTGTGTAAGAAATTTCCTTGTTTGGAGCTTGCAATGAATGTTAACGTTGAGGTTTGCATTATTTCATTATGCAAGGTACCTTGTTTTTTTGAAGTTTTGCTTCATATGCGTTACGGAAAAAATGATGAGAGTGAATTGTTACGATGCACACGCACCATGCAACGAAATTTTCACAGGAAGATGGCAGACTCCACGTATATGAACATAAACCCATATCTAGTCACTTTCATAAAAACTAGGGGACATACCAAACATATTGGTGAACCAAATGATAGTTTATGATAGTGTAACTACCCTGGAATATATTTATTTGGTAAACTAAAATGGACATAGTAAAATAATAATTTTGAGTCTTAAAAAGCTAAGGATTCTGATAAACCATTAATTAAAGTACATATTCTCCTTACAATCCGTCATGTTTCGTAAGCACAGTGGTTATCTTTAATTATGTACAGTATTGGGAAAAAGGAACTGTTCTGTATAACTAGAGATACTGAAATTTCGCACATTCATTTAGTCGCAAGTTCGAATGCAAACCTCTACACTCTCGCACTATGTTCATGATTGGACATGCCCCTCTACGACCGTGAGCCAACGATGCCCGGCTAGGAGAGAAGTGAGTGAATCAGCTAGTGCCAATTAACAAGTATAAAACTGTTCTCGCTAATAAATTAACCAATGGCTAAGCAAACATCGGTTTAACACACTTATGACTTTGAATTCTACTTAAAGTTATTTATGAAAACAAAACCCATTCATGGCAAGTACGTTTATTTAAAAATTGAAGTTTAAAAGAACACGCCAAACAATTAAAATTAACAAGCCGCGCAACAAAAAACAAAAAAAAACGGCACATATCTTTCCTTTCATTGTTGGACTTTTTTTTTTGATGTACTATAATAATAAATGTTCCGAGAATTAGCATTTTTCTCTTGTTTGTATTTGCATGTTCCCCGTTGTTAGAATTGTTCGACTCCCTGATTTTCACCATCTTCATCCCTAACGAACAGCGTGGAAGTTTTTTTCCCTCTCCGTAATCGTTGTATTTGAATTCCGCCCCGAGGCCGAACAAATTCGCGAAATTTTTCCGGATCTCTGTGCATGACCGTGTGGGTAATGGCACAAGTATCGTGCTGCAGGGCTACACCAAGTCCATCGACATCTGGTCGGTGGGCTGCATCCTGGCGGAGATGCTGTCGAACCGGCCCATCTTCCCGGGCAAGCACTACCTGGACCAGCTGAACCACATCCTGGGCGTGCTGGGCTCGCCCACGCCCGCCGACCTGGAGTGCATCATCAACGACAAGGCGCGCAGCTACCTGCAGTCGCTGCCCTTCAAGCCCAAGGTGCCCTGGACCAAGCTGTTCCCCTCGGCCGACGCCAAGGCGCTGGACCTGCTGGACCGCATGCTGACCTTCAACCCGGGCAACCGGGTGGGCGTGGAGGACGCCCTGGCCCACCCCTACCTGGAGCAGTACTACGACCCCGCTGACGAGGTGCGTGTTAGTGGGGCGTCACTGCCTCTGGCCCCGAGGCTGCTGCCTGGAGCAGTGCTACGATCCCGCTGATGAGGTGCGTGCTTCCGGGGCCTCTTGGGGCCCGCCGAGCCGGGGGTGTGTCTGTGTTAGTGAGGCGGGGTCGGATTTGATTCCGAGGGGATGCTATCAAACTAAGTTGTATTTATTCTGAAATAATCCATAAATTTGGTTTCATCCCCAGTAACAATTGCTTCATTAAATGGAGTTCTTCAGGTTCGTGTATGTGTGTACATACACATACATATATACATACATATACATACACACACATACATTTATATACATATATATATATATTAAATTCATGAACCCATTTCTTTTTACGTTTACACACTGTGAGAGCCAGCATAATATTTTCATCATCTGAATTATCACTCGAATCCACTGGCATGCATGTCTCCGACATCGCGAACTAGACTGTCCAGTCTGGCCGCCTGGCGCAGCGAACATAGTGTAGCTTTCTGTGAGGCCTTGGCTTAATTTAGTGGCAATACCTTTTGTATGTTGGTTGTACTACAAGCAACTATTATGTTTTAATTAGGGATGGGATTTTCGAATCTTGGATTCGTCGAATATACCGAATCCTATGGATTCGAGGATTCGTAGGATCCGAGGTGGGATTCGAGGTGGGTTTTTAAGAGATTTAGGTAGTAATTGAAAATTGTAGTGCTGGGCGAAGTTTGGAAATTTCGAACCGAACTGAATCCTTACGTTCGGTTCGAAACCTCTTAAAATATATTCGAAAAACCGAACGTTCGTTTAAAAAAAAATTACGTTTTTATAATTTTCTAACCCCCATTTGAGATCATTCACAAAACAGCACAACAAAATTCCATTACTTGTAATATTCCGACTTTTATCGCATAATTGTCGCCTCAACAGTTTCAAGCGCAGACAAAATAATAATAAAAAAATTATTAATCGTCGCATAACTCTCATTCTCATAGCATTTTTTCATATAGGCGCGCTTTGTTTTTTGTTTACTTTAGAGAATTTTGTATGCATTTCTCGTACTACGTAATATAAACTATCGTACAAATGCCAAAGGTATTGTATATTATACCTTTAACTATAGTGCATGTACGAGAAGTGTTGTAAAATTACCAAAGATTGCGTACCCCATACGTTAAACTAAAGCGCATATACGAGAACTCTCGTATTTCGGCAAAACTAACGTGATCAAGTTAACACAAGACAAATGCGGTAGGAAATGATTATGTAAATCACGTATTTTAAATTACTGGAATGTATTTATTTTCTTTGGCCTTTTTGGTTATAACAGTCAGGTACTGAAAATATTAATTTAATCTTCTGTATTAAAAGTACTGGTCCAGTAAATTTTTCAGTACGGTACTAAGTTGACTAGCGTAGTCGCGGCAGCCATCATTATTTCTCGTGTTTTCTTTTTTCCGACGCAAATTTTTATAACCACACTGACTTACGTTACGTTTACAATATTATTGTTCTTGAGGTGATTTGCGATGAGCAGGCTTACGTCGTTAAAGTTTTCCAAATGGAGAAAAGATAATGACGACCCAGATGACCCAGAACCACCCCAAAAAATGTTTAAAGTTTCTTCTGACGAGCAGCATTCTTCCAAGAAAACAGCAACTGCAGTCAGCGGGTTTTGTAATGTAGATTGGTAACTTAATTCACATTCGACTTTTTTTTAATGTCCTATTAAAAAGTTTTACTTTTTAAAAATGTTAGGTTATGTCTACCACAAAAATATGTTGTGTGGCCTTATGCTGAATGTTCGTCATCTTTATAATCTTATATATATTTTTTTTTAATGAAGGTTAGTGTACACTGAAAAAGGAAGATAGTCTTTTTGAAATTTAGATGGAACTTCTTCATGAATTAAAAGTATGTATATATATACATCTAAAGAAATTAAATGTGAAATGATTTTCTCTAAACTGTTTTCTTTCCTTCATTATTTATTGCATAAACTTTACTTATAAAATGTTTTGCAATGTTTTAATAAAGCTAAGCTATATAATGTCTTAATTTTACATATGGCTGGAGAACCTTTCTTTCACACCATTCAGTTAAAGACCGAAATGTTGGTCGGTTCATTTTAATTCAAAACAATTATTTCTGTATGAGGTTCGGTTCAAAATTTTTTTGCTATGGTTCGATTCAGTTCGGTTCGAAACCAGAGAACTGAGGTTCGCCCAGCTCTAGAAAATTGTATACCTAAACTGTATTATAAAGGTAACGGAAATAGCACAAACATAAGATAAACTACGCTGCATTTTGTCAATTAGCATAACTACTCGATCATTTCCAACCTTCAATAATATAACATTGCAGAAAAAACGTAACTTTTTTTAAATGGTGTCTGTTATACAAACGTATTTTATTGAAAACATAGGAAGGATTAATTTAACAGAGAATTAGACAGATGCAAACTTACGTGTGTGGTTTTTAAGGTTATTTGTCTCTATTTTATATCAGGTGTATACACTATGCACTTATTTTACAATTTTATAAATACTCTTTTTTTTTTTTTAATACATAGGCCTATGTAATTTTTTAAAATAAATGTGTGATTGTTTTTAATAACATGTGGTGAAGTTTAGTGTGGGACTGGGATTCGAGATTCGATGACAAACACTGAGGATTCGAACAAGGATTCGGATTCGACCAAAATGTGGATTCGTCCCATCCCTAGTTTTAATTTTTTTTTTTTCTTGGTAATTGACAAGAAAAAGGACTCGTATACTGAAATTTTTTTTTAATGCAAGATATGGATGAATTTGGCCTAAAAACACATGGTATATCATAAATTAATGATCTATTATGTGCATTCAAGTACATATGTTTACATATATATATGTGTGTTTGTGTGTGTGTGTGTGTGTTTTATGTCATAGGCCAAAATATTTTTTTTTTTAATTTGTCATATTTACATCACTTAACATGTGAATATTAATTAAACACACAAATGGTTGCCCATTTGTTTTTTTGTTTTTTTAATCGTAAAAATACGTACTGCATCACAGTCAAAGTTTCCACCATTTCTGTGAAATAGGTATTGAGAAACATTTTGGTGTCATGTTTATTGAACAGTTAATATTTTAATGATTTAGATAATTCAAGTAAAAAAAATAAATTTCTTAATTAAATATGTATATATATATATTTTTTTGTTTTATGAACTCCACCGCCTGAAATCAGAACCATAAAGTGTTGTCTTTGGTGATGCCTGGTGAGCAGGGCCGGCGCGTCCACACAGGCGAACCAGGCAACCGCCCAGGGCGCCAAGTAGCTGGGGGCGGCGCAGCACGACACATAACAGCTGATATAACATGTTTAACGATTATTGAAACTAGATGAAAATGGGATTTTTGTAACAGTTTGGAATGTTTATATTGATATAAGTAATTATTTAAAGTCCACTGTGATCTGTTTTTGATTTGTAATAAGGAGAACAGTAAAAAAAAAACACAAACCTGCTTACAATTGATTGTTGACAAAGTCTTTAGGCTTACGTGATGTATTTTGAGGCAAGGGAAAAAAAAAATTTTGGGGGTGGTCCGGCGAGGGTGAGAAGGGGGGGGGGGGGGGAATTAAGGTTTTTCACCTAGGTCGCCAATTTACCTTGACACGAAATGAAATCGCGAAACACGGGTGTCCCTGCTGGTGAGTGTTTTGGTGTGTCGACCCGCTGTCCTGAAGCAGCGCCCGCTTGTTCCAGCCCGTGGCCGAGGAGCCGTTCAGGTTCGACATGGAGCTGGACGACCTGCCGAAGGAGACCCTGAAGAAGTACATATTCGAGGAAACAGTATTGTTCAAGGACAAGATGGACCTGGAACACCAAGCCATTTAGTGCTGTGGTGAGTGCATATTGGCAACCGGCAATCACGAGTGAACGTTCCAGGCCTCTGCCGTGTGGGGTTAGCGATTCTGACGGATTATCCAGGGTGTCCGCAAGGAAAAAAATATTTCGTACCAACTTAGGTGAGAAAAAAGTACTAGATTTGAAGAAAGAAAAAAAGTACTAAATTAAAATTTGTTATGGTTTTAACAATTTAGGAAGTTATTATGACATTGCAATGCTCTAACTTAAATTATCACACCACACACACACACATTCATTCCATAGTTTATAAAAAATAATTACGCTCGATAATAAAACATATTGGAGTTACTGTAATAATATTATATTTAAAAAAAAGTACTAGATCTGAGCGTAAATGTACTTGACCACTAAAAAACTTATAAAAGTACTAGATCTAGTACGAAAGTACTAACTGGAGACACCCTGGGATTATCCAACATACTGTAGTTTCACCGGGGATGCCAAAGGAAAATTAATATACGCAGGATTCGTAAGCCTCCTTATTATCCTTAAAAAGTCCTTAATTGGTTTTCATTGAACAAGGCCCCTTAAAAGTCACCAATAATTCTTAAAAACCTTTATAAAGGCAGACAGCATGCAATTAACGGATAAATGCGGGAATTTTGATGTTTTGTTTCCGACTTGGCAGAAATCATCAATTCGCGCACATGCAGTACAGTAGGCGAATTTCGCGCCACGTGATTACTTTTTATACATGAAATACTTTTTTGTTAATTCTTTTTGTATTTTGTGTCTCACCTCAAAAAAACAATGTGCACAATGTCCGACCATTAAACAAGAGCAGGTCAGCCAACCTTGGAGCGTGAGAGAACTTGACGCTCTGCAGCATTGCCATGTGCCCTTGTCAAGTTTCGTATAAGCCATGCACCATGCTTTTCCAACATAAATTTTACAATATACCTAGTTTCGCATTAGTTCTCGTCACAGATTCAAGTGGCTTGCGTTCGCGTCACAATTTTGGTTTTTTCTATTTAAAGTTGAAGAAAGGTTTTTGTTGCGCGACTTATTAATTTAATTTTTTTGGTGTGCTCTTTTAAACTTCAATTTTCAAATAAACGTACTTTCCATGAATGGGTTTTGTTTTCATAAATAACTTCATCTAACAATTTTTTTTTCTCTCGCGTAATCGTCGCACCCCTACTTTTCAAACTTGATTTTAGGATAAAATGTGTGACGATTATGCGAGGAAACACGGTAACTGTGTGCTGGTGAGTTCGGATGAATGTGGTATTATTGAAGTTTGGCTTTGTATATTTTTATGCTCAAATGTTGACAGTTTTTTGCATTGCTTGTTGCTGTTGATGTTGTGCAGAGAGCTTCGTACGTGCCGCGCGAAACTGTATACCGGAGACGTGCATCAGGCTTTGCCGGGATGCGCGCAGAAGACGCAAGGCAGCGGCACATATCTTTCCTTTTATTGTTGGACTTTTTTCGATATATAATAATAAATGTTCCAAGAATTAGTATTTTTCACTTATTTGTATTTGCATGTTCCCATTGTTAGAATTGTTCCACTCCCCGATTTTTGCCGTCTTCATCCCTAACGAATAGCGTAGAAGTTTTGTCCCCCTCCGTAATCGTATTTATTGTCTGGGACCATGTGTGTATATTTATTTATTTTTTAAAACGCCCTTGTATTGTGTCATTTTGATAATTTTTTTTCCACACAATTTTAGTGGTGCTTGAGTTGGAGTGGTTAAGTAAGTTTTCTTATTCTTACTATTATTATCTCTGGCCCATCCGTCTGAAGATGGTCTGGACTCTTATTTGCACGGATTATCAGAATTAGTATTATGGTGCGCATGTTTGTAAAGTTATTGATACGTACGTAATGACATTTTATTTAATCTTTGTATAGTATATAATATGTTTTACTCCAGTCTGTAACCACTCGATTGTATTTTACTAAAAGTAATGAAAAATGGAAGGTTGTGAAGTTATTACATTGTGTTTTAGTAGAGAGACTATTGATACTACTGTCACCAGTGTTTAGTTTTATTTAACTCATTACGTGACAGCTTCAATTTGTTGAGCACTTTTGCTGGCTTTGCTTGTGGTGTTATTGATTCCGAATTTAGTGGTGGAATGCCAAGTTGTATTTTTAGGTATTTCTTTATATTGGCAATGGTGGTGGTTTGGAACAAAAGGCTTTTAGTCTGTTTATGAAGTAGGACCTCCCAAATGTGTTGGAAAGTGAGCCAGTATTTTAGTGTGCATGCGGTGATAGTTTTGGTTTATTTGCGCGGTGTAGTGTGATTCCAATTGACAGATTGCAAATGTAGAAAATGTGTTTAGATACTGTCTCTTTGTAAAAAACTGCCTTCATGTCACGTGACTGTGACGTATTGTTTACGTGTGCATTAGTGTGTTTGATGGACTAGCTTGCACATTAGTAAAAACTAACCAATTGTAAGTGAATGGGAGATTGAGACAATCACTAGGCCACGGTGACCAACCTTTAAATATACTTACAGCCAATTTAAAAAAAATTTTAACTAGAGGGGGCCAATTTGTATCTTATTTTTTTTAGTATCGACAGCTTACTTCCCCTCCCTTATCCCTGATTGTATGCCATTAATGTTTTTAATAGAGCATAAGTACAGTAAACTTAAAATTTTATTTATAAAATCACAGCTCTTACCTACAGCAATTGATAATCTTAATTTATCAATTTATAATTGATGGAGCGAAGCGAGCGATTGGCGTTTGTATGTGACTTTGTCCGACGATAACTTTCGAACTGTTGATTGGATTTTCATAAAATTTTGGTAGGTTGATAAGGTATGGTCAATGGAATTTTTAATTTTGTGAATGATTAAAAACAGTCAAAGAGTTTTTGACATACATGTAAAAACAGAACAGCTTGACGTCTCGGTTTGGGGCAAACTACTATTTTAGCAAAAACATGTTGTCTTGATTGATATCAATGTACTACTACTTAGTTGTTCAGTAGTGATTTCTGTGGTGAATCAGACCGTCAACTGAGCCTTAAGTCCTAGGGTTCGCTGCCACGTTACGAAGCTATACTCACACTAGCGTTGTGTTAATATAGTGCTCAAAATTCCAGGGTGTAAGGTGGGCATTATATTTGCACGACCTTGAACACGGTAAGGCAGTGAGGTAGATGCTTGTGGTTGTGAGGGTTCGATCCGTGTCTGCGATGCATCTGTTTGGCACGGTTCAGAAGTTTTAGTCGGTCAACACAGCGATTCCGACCTCGTTTTGGTTGGCCTGTTCGTAGTTTATCTTTTAATTATGAGGAAGATGGGGTAAAATAATATTTCATAATTTTAGCTCAACCACTCCATCTCGCTATGTATTATTCTGGCCTGCTTTTTTTTTCTCCTTATAATTATTTATCTCAATTTTACTGTAGTAGAGTTTTGGTATCGTGTTTATTTGGTGTTCCAGACATAGTATAATTGCTAGCCATCTTCAAGATTCTGTGTTCCGTTGTCACTAGTAGTTTCCATGTACAATTGAATCTTCGTGTAAATATTTGTGTATATATATATAGTGGTGTAAACATAATCCATAGTTTCAAAGTATGTAGTTAGAATAATTAAGAGCTGTGCAATTTTTGTACTTTGTTTCATGTAGATTTTTATATATTTAATTGAATGCTGAATAAAATAATAATTGATTAACCAGAGCCCATCTTGCATGTCTGCTCATTTATTACACAGATTAAGTTACTCCATTTTGCTTGCATTTAGCTTGAGTAATTTTTTGTTTGCAGAAGACTTAATTTTTGTATTGGTGAGCTAACTTTTCACACCATAAACTGGTCAGAAGGTGTAGGTAGTTTTGTTGCTAAATGTTACACTCTTGATTTCGTAATATTGTGATTGTGCTGAGCTTTTTTTTTTAAATATAATTTTAGCTATAATTATTTTTATGTTTGTGTGTAGACTTGCAATTTTTTTGGGCGTTTGCTCGACTTGACTTTGAAAGCAAAAAAAAAAGCAAATTTTATGATCCTTATTGTGTAGAAATTGGCAATCACTTATGGCTGGGTTTTTTTCCCCTCACTTATTATTGTAATTTGCGAGCAGAAAAGGACTGCATAATTACGTATTCGTATGCTGCAATTTTTATTTAAAAACATAAGCACTCCTTTGTTAGGTTGCTTTGATGCAGTAGTGAAATAAAAGCCTGCATTAATTGGCTAAACGGTCTCCACTTTTATCCTATAAGATAAATGGAATTCTGTCCGTTTTGGTGTGATTGAAAAGTACTGAATTCACAGAAATCTTCGGGCATTTTGCCGATTGTCATACATTCCGCAAAGAGTAAACTAACTTGGTCGAAGTCACTAATTACTTACTTACCTAGTGTTGGTGTAATGGAGAAAATACGTACATCACTCACACAGCAGCCAGATTTCAGATTGGCAATGGCACATCTGTCTATATCAGTCATACCACCATCCGTCAGCCGCGTTACAGATAACCAGGGTACCCAAATAATTTTGTCCGTTCGTCAAAAGCTTTACCTTTTAATGGATGTACGGATGAAATTGCAACCTCCGAAATAATAGGAAGGTAATACTTGTCAGTGCTTATTATCTTAGATGGCTTTGAAGTATGTTAATTTTTTTAACTGTGTCCTTAACATTGTTCTAGTTGCATTTGAATAGATTTTGGTGTTTGAAACATAACTGTATTGAAGTATGAAGTGTTCTTAAATATACTAATTACATAGTTTTAACTCAGAAACATTATATATATATATATATATATATATATATATATATATATATATATATATATATATATATATATAAATGGTAAACAAACTTAAGTATAATTACAAGAGACAATTTCCCTAAAGTTTAAGCCATTTTCATTAGGTTTGTAGCATTGATTTGAAAAACTACCATGATGGACCTATGGTGAATTGAAAATCACTCTGAAAATAAGATAACAGATGTACACAGGATCTTTACTAATAAAATGTGACTGCAATAGTGTTTTTGCTGCTGTCACAAATGAGCTGGAAATTATTTTACAAATAAGCCTTAATCTTATAATGATTTCTGACTCCTCAAGTTTATGCGCATCATGGGCATATTTCATAAGAGGTCTGTAAAAATGTATTTTGCTTCTGTAGCATTTTGTGTAGTAAGCTACATTTCTGGATGTCGGAACAGAAATTATTCACCTCAGTCCACTTTTTAATTTTTTTGAAACTTTTTTTTGTATATATGCTGCCAGTTAATGTTTAAATAGTCGTTTCGAGTAGTTAAAAAAAAATAATGGCCCGAATTTTGAAAATAATGTTACTCTTTTAAAACTTTTTTTATATATATACTTGCCAGAAGTGCTTTTCTAAATTTATTACCATGCCCAGTCTAACTCATCAGTAACCTGAAGTATTATTTGTTTGCAGTTGCATATGATGAGTTTATAAATGTTAAATGTAATAATTGCATTCCAGCATGCTCAACTTAAAAATGCTTAGCAAATAAAATACTTATTTTAAATTAAATTAAATAAATAAACATTAACTCTACAAGGTTAGTTTTGCAGTGCCATTCAGGATGTCTGAATTTAACTGTATGTAAACAGACTAATGTTTAAAAAATTTAAAATCTAATTAGAATCTAGTATTATTTCTTTCTTTCTCTCATATATATATATATTTATATATAATTTCTTTCAACACTGCCTTGCTGCCAATATAAAGTTACTTATTTTCACTTGAGAAAAAAATATTATGTTAAAAGTTAAAAGAAATATGGTTGTAAAACCAGCTGTTTTAAATTGGTATTATACATTTAAAACTCTTTTGTAGTTTTTTGTTTTCAATTTTAAGTGCTTTACGCATAAACTAATATTGGCAATAATGTTCACCATGTTTGAATGATGTTTGTTATTAGCAGGTGTCCTTTAGCATTATGAATATTAGAGATTGCATTTATTGCAGATTTTAGTCTCGCAAGTGATAAAAGCAATTTTTATACTTTAAGATGTTTTGCAGTCTACCTTGTTTGAAATATAATATGTATATATATTGCTGTTACATTGTAATGTAAGGGTGGCCAAATTGTTTGTTAATCCGATAGTTATTTTTTATTGTGTTTGAACATTTTAACGCCTCTGGTTTGCGTGCTTGGATTATTCCAGTTGTGTGGGCTTGTTTTTTTTACACACACACACACACACAAATAAATGTTTGTGTTAATGTGGAAAGACCACGATAGATTACCGTAGGAAATGATAGTTGAGAGCAGATCTTTGTTTTTCTCAGGTTGGCCACCCCTGACGTTTTTTGTGTATGTGGACAGCTCGCAGTGTATTCCAGTGTTACAGTTTACCTGTGTGTAGTTAATTTTTGTCTCTCCATTGTGTGTTTAAAATGTTATAGATATAAAGGACGAACATTTTTATTAAAATGGCACGTATCATGGTATGAAACAGGTACCGTATTTACTCAATTGTAAAAATGCACTTTTTTTTCTGCTCATAAGATTGGGTACTTCTTAATGCTGGTATATTACATTTTCCAAATTTATTTGGTTACAAGATGTGCCTATAATTTTAATTTTTGAGACTTTCATTTAAAATTTCATGTAAAATGCTAATTGTAGCAGGTAAATAGCAGGCTAAGTATATCAGTAGAGGGGGGGAGTCATATAATCAACGTAATCTTATACTTGAGTAAATACAGTACAAATTTTTTTCATCTACAGTCATGCATGTATTATTTTTTTTTTTTTTTAAATTCCCTTTAAACTGCTGTACCTATCACTTTTACAGTTTCACTAAAGATTTGCTTTCTTAGTTTTTCTCTGCCGAAATTTCTGTCTAGATGTTGGTCAATTCATGTTGTTTCATCAAATAATGCTGTGAAAAATATCATTGTGCAGTGTATGTTTATCTTAAGAATTTATTTTTCTTGCCACTGATGTACTACTGTTTGTAATAAAAATTTTCAAAGCTCTTTTATGGAAAAATAAGCATACATAAAATGTCAAATAACTGTAGATTTTTTAAAAGTTGGTTGGTTGGTAAGTTTCTTTTTTAAGTAATGTCTGTAGAAAAATAGTTTATTTCGTGAAGGTAGGCAGGCCATTGGTGGAAGCTGTTATAAAATTCAGTGATGTATGTTTTATGAACAATCTCCTGGAGTTTTTCCCAATAACGGGACACACAGTTTTAATTTTTCTATGCTAGATTTTAATTTCAAAAAAGCAGTGGTAGTATCCTGTACTCTACACTTGGTTGTAATTACTATCTGTGGTAACACACTTTCGATGGGAAAAAAAGGGGGGGGTGACTGCTTTTCTTTAAAATTCTAGTTAATTTTTCATTCATTGCACAGACTTCGCACGATTGTGTGTGTAATCGATGCCAATATCATAAAGTATTTCTTGCCAATGAAAACTACAGAAATATAGTACTGTTTTTACAGTACATACAAATTTCTTTTTTAAATCCATACAAAACAACCATTAGCACTGCTTCTTTTAATGTGTTTCTTTCTACTCAAAATGCTGGAGATGTTTAAGTAATATGTTAGTAAACAGAACTTTTCTACACCATGCTAGGACTTGTAAACTTGAATCCATAATAATCAGATAATTAATTAGTAGGTGGCATCGTAGAAACTGTGGGAAAAAAAATGTTTTAACTTCGTTCCCAGTGGCATTGTGTTGTGTTTCAAAATAATTGGTATGGGGAAAATAACATCAATGCTGCTTATAGTAAAGTCATGATTTTACATAGCAATTTTTTTTACTGTTATATTTAACATATTGAAAAGCCTTTATTGTTTAATTTAACTTTTGGAACTGAGGTAGAGTATTGACTGTTTCTTGGTAATGGAGGTTCCCTTTCTTAGATTTAATTATTTCATAATAATAAAGATGCAAGTACATTCACTAAATACCTGAACATTCGCGGTCTAGTCTGTCGATTGAAAATATTTTACTGAATAAACTACCAGCCGAGACCTGATTCTTTGTGTCGTATTGTTGTCGGATCGTACTTGTGTAGAAGCACTTGGTCGCACTATGTCTACCAGGTTGCAATAGTCACTAATTGTCAATTTTATTAAAAGATTTCAAAAGCAGCCTAAAAAAATTCACGTGTGTTACTTGCTCGACTTAAACAAATCATTTTTGATCGATGATTTTCATTACATTAAATTACTGTTTGTGCTAGGCTAAATCGTGATGGTTTAAAGTACCTATATAAATACCAAGAATAATGCACACTCCTTTATTTTAAGACACCTTTGTCAGTCTTGTGTGAGAGATCTCAGGTCAACAGCAAACAAGAATACTACTTGCATTAAACAGTCTGTGGTGACAATGTCTTAAGCAGTTCAAATGTGAAGCAAAACATTTTAAAATAATTTTGTGTTTTTCGTGATTACTTTCTTGGCGATGAAAGCATAGTCTCTTTTTTTTTTTTTTTTAATGGATATTTGTGAAGTCAGTTATTTTTATGATTGCCAGAAATTTGGTGTGTGTTTCAACTCTTTATGAGTTGTTTCCAGAGTAAAAATTTTAAACTTGTGTCTTGGAGAAAGCAAAGCCTGTTTATGGTCGTGCAGTGGGTAAATTTTCTGTGTCTGATGTTGGCTACAAGTGTATTTAGTCTGAGAATTCTGAGACAGTACTGTTTCAAGATGTGTTGTCTTTAAAATATTTGTTGTATGGTACAGGGGTTCATAGTGATGTTCTTCAGTATTCTATTTCTGTCTCTCTCTTTCTCTCTCTTTCTCTCTCTCTCTCTCGTCTTAACTACTCTTTTAATTCAATTCTTTCTTGTTTAGTCCTGTAGACTTTCTATTAAACTTATTAAACTTTAATTGGAAATTTTGTTGTGTAAGCCAAGTTGAAACACGTGTACAGATGCTTTCAATGAATTTTCTTCAAAGGTATTTGTTCAGTATTTTATGTAAATTTTGGGAATATGTATAGGAATTGAGTTATTTTTAGATATAATGAATATCATTTTGATGGAACCTAGAAGAAATGTGCTAACAGCATTTACTAGTAATAGACAAAAATTGTCACAAGCTTAGATTGCATATTCGTGTGAACTTTGGAAAAGAACTTGCCTTAAATTGAAGATAAAAAATATATTTGACATTGCAGAGCCTTATCAGAAAGGTAAAGTTTATGTATATAATTTTACATTTAAGTTTGGTTTAGTAAAATTTAATTTATTTTGAATGTTACTTTCCACTAGTGGGTAATCT
Organism: Bacillus rossius redtenbacheri; assembly: GCF_032445375.1. Classification (NCBI taxonomy): domain Eukaryota; kingdom Metazoa; phylum Arthropoda; class Insecta; order Phasmatodea; family Bacillidae; genus Bacillus; species Bacillus rossius. Next base: position 5,540,451 of record NC_086343.1, read on the forward strand.
ATTATCTGCTGTCAAATTGTTTTGTTAAATGTCATATGTAAGATACTGTTACAGCAGCTCATAAAGGCTGAAATGATGTTTGTAACATGGTTGCCTCGTGTTGAATTGATATGTTGTTGCTCAAAATCACTTGTTCCATATAAATGTGTCATAAATATACATCAGTTTGTTCGGTAATGTACAAAATAAAATAAAAAAGATAAAATGTTGGGACACTTACTTTGGTTTGTTATTGAATCGTGGTGTTACATATTGCCTTCTTTGTTTGGAACGTAGAGTGGGTACCTGCTCCAGCTATTACGTATATGTATTTAGTGACAGTTGATGAGATAACTGTTTTGGTATGTACAGTGTTTTTCCTTCTCCCCCCCTTCCTCTCAGTTCGTAACTAGGTGGTGAGATCTTTGAAATTAAAGTAAATTTTCACCATACGTAGAATTTTAAAAATAATATTTCAGAGTGTGGCCAAGCATTGCTTGTGTGAAGTTTTAGATAAAGGCGCGCCACACTATAGAGTCTTTGGTATTTTACGTCATTAAATTAATTTATGAAGACTGTCGCAGACCTCAGGTTGCGTAGTAAAATTAGTACTAGAGTTAGTAACGTTTGTGGTGCTATGTTGGGTACTTACCGCTGTTAGGACCAGTGTGTCGGATAGTGTTTTGTACGTAATGTTAAACCTTGGGGCAATTGTTTGTTATGTTGTATTTATTGGCATGTGCCATCACAGAATTTTAAGTTGACGATTCTGTTCTGTTGTGTAAAATACGTACTAAGTGTAGCATAAGTTGATGAGCGAAGTGATGTGTACCTTTATTACATTAAAATTTTCGATCCCAGTGTTTTGTACTGTCAATGCAATTCACTGCGGGCCAATTTTCCACTTTACTTCTGATGCGCACTTTGCAGGCAAACAGAGATGCTGTTGAATGTGGACTGCATCGTACAAGCCACGCAGCGAAATGTTTCAAGTCCATCACTGAGCAGCAAACTTGCCAATAGAACCGTCAGGAAAAAAAAATCCATCATGGTGGACAGCACTTGGCGTGCCATTTAGGTTATTAAATCTCATGTTACCTTGTAAGTTTTAATGCTAATGTTTCGATACTTTAAATGTTTGATATTTCAATATAAATGCATTTTAATATCTTGTGTGTCAAATTATTACTTTACACTTAAAAAAAATTTCAACCGAAGTATGTGTTGTACTGATACACAAATTAGTGGATGACAGGTGAACTTGACAGTTGTGTTGGCAATGGGCCTGAGCAGAAGAAACAAATCAAGTCTTAACAAGCCATGTTGAAACACTCCACATACACCAGGGGCCTATCTCACGTACTTTACAATTTTACACACGACATGATTCTTGATGGATATGTAACTTTAAAAAAAAAATTTTTATTTTTTTTTTCACATCGATACAACAGTAGTGAGTTATGAAAGAAATCAAATTGATAATACAGTGTAAATCCAAATTAAGGATGAGGTTTTTGATATGAAGACATCTCAGCTCTCTGTATGCGACATTTGGTAGGAGTAATTCCGCGAATGGAACGGAAGTCGATTGGAACACAAATGTGTAAACACAGTGCTGCCATCTGTTGAAAATCTCATAAGTCTCAAAAAGGTGGCAGACCCATGTAAAATTCATCTGTATAAAATAACTTTCGCAAACAAAAAAATAAAATAAAAAAACAGGATCCACAGAAACCTGGTGGAGAATGCACACGGGTATGGTCGTTATGTTGCATGAACACTTGTGTCTGTGTGCGTCTTTGATGGTTTGTATGTAATGTAGAATCTATAAAGCGTTTGAAATTATATTCCATTTTAAATTCTTACCAAATACTAAGTCACAACATAGATAACAACACGTTGGGTCAGCAAGTACTGATTGTCTTTTACTACACGTGATAAGCATCGCACAAACGTACACACACTTAACTGGATACAGGAAGAAGAAAAAAACAGGAGTGGGGATACACTACTGGAGTGAAGTTAAAAAGGTTCACACGATTCACGAACCGACAGTCTGCCAAGCGTGGCAACGACACTGGCCGTTCAGGATGTCGTGGCAGCGAGTGTATGCAGTGGCCAGGATCAGGTGTGTACGCAGGGAGGAGGGATACATCCCCACTTCCCCTCAAAAAAAATCCTTAAAAAAAAAAAAAAATACATTCCCACCAACAAATGTAAATAATTAGAAAGCAAACAGCAGGAAAAGTGTTTCCAATCTCCCCTTCAAATGATATTCTGTGCACTCTCGAGGCCAGGACCACCAGTGGAGTCGCAGCTCGTCGTGTGGCAGCATGTGGGACGTCGGTGATGGTCGAAGATGAACCTTAATGACACCAGCACGTACGAGTCACGCCTTTGAGACGTCAGTGAGGTCTCTGTGCCCTTGTACATCGCGCCCAGGACCTCGGCGTTGAATCCAGGAGGCATGTCGATCATGTTCAAACACACACTAGAAGACTGCAGGGCTGAAAACCTGTTAAGGCAAGTTACTGCCTGGCTGATTTAACATGGAAAACTGGCTGCCATCCCTACGCATTTGGCAGGTATCTCTTGTTTTATAGGAAATAAAATGGTAAACATCTCCTTAGCTTATAACTCATCCCTGGTAGACTGAATAGGACTAGAATTGCAGTTTCATTCAAGCATGATTTTGATATAAAATGAATAATTTAAAACTTTATATACTATCTCTTCTACATTTATAGCTTCCTGGTCAGATGCTTATTTTTGGCAGCTTAGTTTTGGTTTTATAGTTTTTTTTTATTAATTCAGTAAATATACTGTAGGTAGCAGGACAATAACATCAGCAAGCATAAAAATTAAGGATACATGACATGCTCCAGCTATATAGCAAGTGCTGCCATCCATTGAGCACTGTTGAAATAACACTTCCTCCTTGTTTCTGATTCCCTGGTAGAATGAGGATGAAATGGATGAATAAATGCTGTTTGTGTGATTTAGCACTGTTTTTGACAGGTGCTGCCATCTGTTGAAATCTTTTGAACTAAGTAACCACCTCCTCCTTGCTTCTAACTCCCTGGTAGAATGAAAATGAAATGGCTGAAAAAATGCTGTTTGTGTGATTTAGCGCTGTTTTTGACAGGTGCTGCCATCTGTTGAAAACTTTTGAACTAGGTAACCACCTCCTCCTTGCTTCTAACTCCCTGGTAGAATGAGAATGAAATGGCTGAATAAATGCTGTTTGTGTGATTTAGCGCTGTTTTTGACAGGTGCTGCCATCTGTTGAAAACTTTTGAACTAGGTAACCACCTCCTCCTTGCTTCTAACTCCCTGGTAGAATGAGAATGAAATGGCTGAAAAAATGCTGTTTGTGTGATTTAGCGCTGTTTTTGACAGGTGCTGCCATCTGTTGAAAACTTTTGAACTAGGTAACCACCTCCTCCTTGCTTCTAACTCCCTGGTAGAATGAAAATGAAATGGCTGAATAAATGCTGTTTGTGTGATTTAGCGCTGTTTTTGACAGGTGCTGCCATCTGTTGAAAACTTTTGAACTAGGTAACCACCTCCTCCTTGCTTCTAACTCCCTGGTAGAATGAAAATGAAATGGCTGAATAAATGCTGTTTGTGTGATTTAGCGCTGTTTTTGACAGGTGCTGCCATCTGTTGAAAACTTTTGAACTAGGTAACCACCTCCTCCTTGCTTCTAACTCCCTGGTAGAATGAGAATGAAATGGCTGAATAAATGCTGTGGTTTGGCAAGCACTCACTGGCTTGCTTGGTTGGTAGATTTTTGATAGTTTTTAATTTTTTTGAATGTTTTAAATTAAAATTTCTACTTTTCATAATTTTCAAGTCGGTTATGGGAAAAGATTTATCTAAGTTACAAATTTGAGTTTCTAGCTCATCTGGAAGTGGGTTAGAATTTGTATAGATTAGTGAGTCAGTCAGCACATCTGGCTGTAATTTATATTTAAGACTCAAATGCTTTGGGGTTGAATTATTTTTCAAATGTATTTCTTTTTTCCATTTGTGAAACTCTTCCTGGACATACTTCTGCAAGTGTATTTCTGCATCTACTCCACATGACTATTACAATATTTGCATATTTTAATTTCATTTTCTTCGTCAAATATAAAAAATAAACATCCGTTTTGAATTCCTTCACACATTTGTGAAACGTTGGAAATTTGGGCATGTTGAACCAACGAACAATTATTATCAATAGTAAAATGTACATTCGCGTGTGCAGAACAATGCATCCAAATTATAAAGACAAAGAATGTATTGGAGTGGTGGTGACATTGCCTTATTCCAAATGCTGAGGTGTATTGGAAGAATAACCAACAAGTTCACACGGATGAAAGCCACAAATACATCCGAACGAACAGTTCCAAATATTACCCAATAATAATAACAGTTCTTTATTTTTTTCCGGGAGAGTGTGTAGATTATCGTAACTAAAATGAAAGATTGGTTAAGTTAAGTAGCGGATTCAGTGTTTGGGGTCTCAAGACTTCCCTCCCCTACAAATGCATCTGGGTCTTCCCCTGACGAATCTCTAATTTTACTCGATATTATCCTACAGTACAATTTTCATCACTTATACTTACTTAATCCATGTTAAGTAGGTATAGTATGTATAAGAAGGCCCTCTGGGTCAAGTCTCTCCCTAACCAAAATCCTGGACCCACCACTGGTTAGATTATCGTTACAGAAAATACTCCATGACCGTAATATGGTGTTGCAATATGGTGTTTACACAAGCGATCGGCAAACTTCTAAGGACTTCAGAACTGTTCAGGTGTGGCTTTCTTCCGGGTGAACTGCAGGCTTCCCACATGAGCACATGAGCACATGTGCATAGAAAGGTATGTGAGTATGTGGTCTAGTCTGCAGCTTCAACAAGCAAGCTAGCATAGCCATAGCGTGTGACTTTGTCCGTAAAATATCACCATGATTGTGTCTATGAATGGTTCCATTTAATTTATTTCAACTGCTTTATGTTAACCACACAGTAGTAATCTGAGCATTAAAAAAAATTATGTTTTGACAATTTTTCTACAGGGATAGAAATACAGTTTGGATTCCAAACAACATCCCGTACCACACGAATCAAAGTTCAATAATGTACATGTGACAGTTATTTAAGTATTGTTTCCATTTCTTGCTGTGTTTACAGTAATAAAATGGATGGCATATTATTTCCATAGAAGATGATAAAAGCAGGCATTGTCTTTGGTGTGCTAACAAAGAAGTTAAGGCATATATTCGTGATTTTTTGCAGGTTTTTCCATAAATTTGTCAAAACAAGGGAAATTTCACAGGAAAATCAGATTTCATAGTTTTATTTTTTTTTTCGAGATCGCTATAATTGCATGGCCCTTATCTACACAATATACGACAGAATATGAAAAATGTAACAATACTGAAATATACGCTAGTTAATTAATGGAAAAAAAAAATTAACTGGCTACATATTACAGGATAAAAAAAAAACAGATAATTGTATTTTTTAATATCTCAACCTTGGAATACCAGTTATTTAAGCTCAAATAGGCATAACATAGGCATTACAGCTGATTTTGCCTAGTCAATAGTCAACTTTATTAATCTTAAATTTATATTTTGAAATGAAATTTCTTTGCTGAGGGGGCATTTTTTTATGTTACGAAAATTCAGATCACATGAGGGGGATGGTTAGGAATGTGGTGGGAGAATCGGTAGTGGATGAGAGTGCGTCAGCGGTCAAATGGGAAGACGGCAAGAGTGGGGGGTGGGCTAGGTATGTAGCGTAGCATGCTATAGGCTTTATCTCTGGTATGTGAACACTGTGATTTTTGTTTTATTTCCACAACTGATAACCAAACTGTTAAGTTAAAGAAATAGAACTTTCTTTCACAAGGTTGCAGAAGATGACATACTGAGAATTCAAACAAGAATAACATAATCTAAACTGCACCAATTTTGAATTGGGGAAGAGGGGGGAAGCAACATTACAAGGTAACATGAAAATTATCTCAAACAAAATTAGTGCTTTCAACATTTCATGTTATCAGGGATTTTTCATTCTGGTTTCGTGACACACTAAAGAAACTTGTAATTTATTTTACAAGCAGGTTTTTACGAACACACAATAAGCCAACCAATATTGTCAATTTTTATTCTTTACAAATTTTATCCAATAACCGGCTGTACACAAAATTAACATTCAAAACTCCACTGATAAATATACAGTAATTTAAAATAAATATAAATGTGTCCTAGCTAACAGTGATTAAATACAATAAATTTATATTTAAAAATTATCAAAACTTTTATTTAACTTATTCAATTTTATACAGCTTTTTGCCAAAACTAAGAACGATATAATCCTAAGACTTATCACAAGCTCAATAAACCAATATAAACCCAAACAGATACAGTATGAAGCTATAGGTCATTTTGTATCATGTTGTAGTTAGCAATAAAGTTACCAAACCCAAATTCAATAATTAGCTATTTATTGTAATAAACAATATACTCATCTAAATGACAGAATAATTCTTGCAAGTACCATCATGAATTTAAAATTATTGTGTTGCTAATTTTATTATCGCTCTGGGAACTTAATAATAATAAATTTATAATAATATTACTCTCAAATGGTTTTGTAGGCTACAAAATATAATTCAGTCAATTTTAAAAGGCTCAATTATTTTTAAGTGAAATCAAAATGACAACCAAGCAATTATGGGACACAAATGTTGAAGACTGTTGTTTTTGTCATGAATAGGTTGTACATAAGTTTGTTCATAATGATCTCATTTAAGATTATTTATAATTATAAGATATTAAATAATAAACATTGTTCACAAATTTTTACAACAGACAGTACATAATAATTCTAAAAGCAATTCTCAGAAAAAGTACATACTACAAAAACATTTTCATGTCAAAGTACAAACTACAAAAATCATTTTCATTTAAAACTTATAAATAATGTATATGCAATTAGTGTGAGTACAAAAATACATATAATTAAGAATACTATAATTTACTCAGTTTGCATGCTTGTGTAAATACTATAAAAACATTTCATGTTACTACGTATGTGCAAAACATTGTCATATACAGCCTGGAAAACATAATATAAAATAAACTTTAAAAAATTCTTGTAATTAATGAGTTTGAGAAAAGAACAAATCAGTAACATACATCCCAAAGAAGAAATCTTATAATAAAAAATATTTGTAATAAATGTGTGCTTTACAGAATGCACATACATTTTTTTTTTTTTTCATTTATCATTTCATGATTTAAAAAAATCAATCATATTTACCACAGTTATTGGCAAAATTTCTACACAGGCTAAGTTTCTATTACAATTAAAAGCTTAATGTGTACATTGTATTTACTAGAATCACTCAATTACCAGCTTCATTTTGTTATGAAATGAAAATTGTAAGCATTTTTATAACATACTGCTAATGTAAGGTATAATATGTACCTAAAAATGCTCCAAAATAGTGACGTGTATTTGAAAACCACAAAACATTCATCTAGTGCAATTAAAAATAAAATCTCCAAAAAATACAGAAATTGAAAAACTTGAAAAGCCAAATCCCTGGAAATCTGGTTTGCAATTTCCAACTGCCTATAATAATATTCAATTCTGTTTGAAATTTAAAATACATATATTACTTTTGCAATACACTTGCATAAAACTAATCTAGGTAACGTTTATTTAACATTTTCATATATATTTTATTAACCTGCAAGTATACAAATGCAGGACTGAGTCCTGTACTGCCTCATGGTTATGATTTCATGTTAATTTTCAAAAAAGCACTTGAGACAAAATGCATTTTGCAATGCCAAAAAATGCCACAAGACATGGAAGACAAGACAGAAGCTACTTCACCGCGATGGGGGAGGGGGGGGGGGGGGTTGTGGTAATCCTTTAAAGTCTTAAATTTTGAATTTTATTCTTAGGGTTCAAATTAATTAGTTTTCATTGAGAAAATAAAACAAACAAAAAAAGTTGATTTGTTTGAGTAATTTTTGTAAGACCACTGATCTTTCTTAACATCTATTTTAATCAGGATATCAGAAATTGACTGTATTAATTTAACATTTTTGAATATTATCTTTCCATACAGAACAATTCATATAAATAACTTAACCTGTAACAATTTTCATGTGTATACTTAACAATTTTCCCTCTGGTTTCACAAAAACATAAAAATAAATTTTAAAACTAAACTAAGTTAATATGCACAGTATCCATTAACAGTTACTGTCAAAAATAAAATGATGATTATCAAAACAGACTTCGTAACTGGCTAGTTAGAACATAAAAATAATTTTACCGTTGGCCATTTATGGAGAGACATCATCACTCACTGAGCCCTGAAAATATAAAAGAAAAAATATTAACCATAAATAAAATTACATTATAGAAAAAATTTCATACAGAAGCTGAGAGAAACATTGGCCAGTGAACAGTTGATTGGATGTGTTTCATATAAATTATAAGCCGCAGTCCATTTTCAAATTTCAAAAAATCAATAAATGAGTCTAGGAAAATGAATAAAGTGGGTGAATTTAGCTAATACCCTTCAATTGTAAGATGCAACCTAATTTCTCAGCTAAAAGTCACACACAGTCTTAGAATCGAGTACACTTTAGTAACTTTTCCTTTTTGCACATTTGACTAACATTTATAAAATTTTCAAAAATTTTATGTCATAGAAATGGGTTTCCCCATGCCATAACAAAGTGTCTATGGGTCAGGAAAGTCACAAATAGGTCCCTAAATAGTGTTTTCTTTACTCACATTTTTTTCATTCCTCTCTTCAGTTTATAGTCGCAAGTTAAATACAAGTAATTGAAATCGTCGGCGATGTGGATTATCTCTGAAAAGGTTTCGACTCCCTATCTTAAAAGTCTGTACGATTGTGCGAATTGTAGTTACATCATTGCATCTGCTGGCGTTTAATTTTGGTTGTATATATTTTGAAGTGAAAACTTCTATAGGAAGGTTTGGATAGGGAGTAAATTCATTAAGTTGTCATCGACATGGTCACGTGACGTGTTAATTTTTTTTATATTTCAGGGCAAAACTTAATTTATTCTATTTTTAAAGATACAAGTTTTTAATTTTATCTTTATTTTCCAAGGAAATTTTTAACTTTATTGCGTGGTGCATATCACAAGTATTGGATATTTTTTAGTAGGTAGTTAAGTTGAGGTTATGTTCTTTCTTTTGTTTATTTATTTACTATGTGAATATCTTCAAATGTCAGGTTATTGATTTATTAGAGATAATGTTGATTATTTGTAGATTTAAGTTAGTATAATTTTTTATCCTTTCAAATGAAAAAAACTTCATTTCTTCTATGTAGTTTTAAAGTTATTATTGGTAGGGGCAAAACTCATGGGTTCGCGTCTCCGACATGCTAGTGATATAATACCAAAACCATTTTTCTTGCATACATTTTACGTAGAAATGATGTCATATCACACATTTAAAAACAAAATTTTTAAGTTTTCGCTTCTGTCGACAGTCCCCGTGACCGACTTCTTTTTTTTTTTTATATATATATAAATCGCCCACCGATGAAGGAAACTCGTGGGGGATGTTTTAAGCGAAAGGTGCCGGGGGACGGCAGGACGGGGAGCGGAGGAGCGGAGGAGCGGAGGGGGGTTGCCCACCTCTTGTACATGGTCCTCAGCAGCTGCAGGCTCGCCGTGTAGCGCTGCTCGTTGCGCTGGGCCGCCGCCCGCCACTTCCGGCTCACCTGGGCCCAGTGCTTCAGGTGTTCGCCCAGCAGGGCCTCCCGCCCGGGGGCCGCCTTGCCGTCCAGCTGCCACACACACCACGCTCTGCAGCCGGCCGCGTGTCCTCAGACACCCGCCGGAGGTGCCCCGGGGACCCCGTGACAGTCTTCCTTCCGCCTCGCTCCCGAGAATACCGGCCCTCCCGCTCGCGACGACGCGATACGGACGTAGTTATGCAAAAAGGGAACCAACCCACACGAAACCTAGTCCGAGTATTTTGAAGTAAAAGATAATCATAAATTGTAATTCTCCTGTTGATAATGTAATGTGGGTATAATTTTTATTTGGTCTAGTATGAATACCGATATGATAATAGCAACGACGGTACGATCAACCTTGTACTATTTTAATTTGTTTTCAAATGAAATATAACAAAATTGTGGGTTGGTTCCTTTTTTGCATAACTACGTCCATACGTGCTTTAAATGGACAGTAATGGCTACGGCTGTACGAGAGACTGGTAGTCTGGGCAAATAAGCATTAAACAAGGAGAAAAATTACATCACAATACGAGCACAGGTCAAGTCTCAAGACTGTTCATTATGTTTGATACCTGTTTCCAGTGCAACGTACAAGTAGGGAATTTTCTATTATAACATGTTCAGTGTATTGTGTATAGGTATATTAGTTTGTTTTTTATATTTCTGTAACATTTTTTGAGGTTGAATGTAATTTTTTTTCTTGTGTGTATCAAGTGTTTTAAGTTAATGTAAAACCACATGATTATCTAGACCGCTGATACCGTACACAATAACAGTGTCGTAGCCACAAAATTATGCACGCTAAATACGATCCTGAGTGGCTATGGTCACCCAAATGAGTAACTCAGCCAACATTATATCTTATGTGAGAATTTTTTTTTGTCACGGTTCCTACACCCTCCGCTAGCAGCACAAACAGTGAACGAGGGAGCCACAAGATAACTACACCACACCTTCCACGCCACTTTCAGGAGACGGGGCGAAAATGTGGATGGGTAAGGGCCATCATTTTTCTAATTATGACGTCTCACGATAACATATGTTCATGTTAGGAGTACTTCCATCACACAGGCTAATGGCAATAAATAACAACATAAAAAAGACATAATATAAATTTTATATGATTTCCTTTTATAAGTAAGTTCATTTCTTAGTGAAGATAAATACATAATTCTAACTTTCGTGACTTTTTACATTTAATAAAAATTTAATTCCCCATGTTAAAACTATTATAGAGTGGAGTTCATCGATAATGAATCATGTAACTTGTATTCAATAATTAATTATTAATGCTTATTACACACAGTTGTGATACCTGAGTGATAAAATTGAAGACTACAAATTTTAACAGCTAAAACATAGCATGAAAGCCACATTGGCAAAGTACGGAACTAAACATACAGAATCCGTAACGCACCGTGGAAATGCACATACACGGTAAACATCATCAGGAAATAGCAGGCATTGCCGGAGCACGTCTTCTCGTGACGTGCTCAGAACATCCGCCGTGCATGTGGATGCAAGCATCCATACAACGTTGCAATGATCGAGACCCAGGACGCCAGGATACACGTCGACTGCTCCTGCGTCCGCCGTGTGCTAGCGAACTGCGCAGAGTTGTGTGGTGCAGCTTGAATTTAACGTTCGAATTGTACCTATATTTAAATCAACGGAAAGAACTGAAATGTATCGTAAAGTTACCTTACCTACATTATCAATGCAAAAACCGACAAAATGGTTTGAAACGAACCAAATGGAAATAAAATACAACTACACAAAACCTAAATGAATCGAAACATTGTTTGTCGAACAAAATGAGTTTATACATCAGAAATGAATTTAAAAGTACCCAAATGTAATGAAATCAATGAACTGTACCCTACGTACATACCATAAAAAGAATGATTTAATTTTTAGACTCATTTCTAATTTCAATAAAATTGATAATCTTAATCTGTAAAAGTGTAGCTATATAATGTAATTATTATTTTTTTTTACAAAAGCCTGTAATATGTGTTATTTTCTCATCAAATTTATTACAATGACGGCAATTAGTAATTTTATTATAATGTCTATGTTTTGCATTTCTTTTATATGTGTTTTATATTTCAATGTTTATCCTTAATAGGTATATTTTAAACTTTATTTCTTTGTTTGTATTTTGTAGTTTGTATTTTGTTTGTATTGGTTATATGTTGTCCTTGTATGTATGTGTCGTGCCCACTGCTAAGGCCCTCGGCTGTTGGTGGGCAATGTTACAACATTAATAAATAAATAAATAAAAGTGCGTGAAACAGAGTCAAAAGAAGCCAACTCTCGTGAAGTAGCGCTTGTTCGACTGCACCGACACGTGTCCCAGGGACGGCGGGCGGGCACGCACCTCCGCCTGCTCGTGGGGCACCGGCGAGGGGATCCTCAGCCTGCGCAGCTCCCCCGGGTCGGAGGGCAGGGGGCTGGGTCCCGGCATGGCCCACACGTCCTCGTACTCCTCCCCCTCCTCGCTGCCCTCTTCTTCCTCCTTCACCGCCTCGTCGCCCGAGCGCTCCGGCGTCTCCGCCTGCTGCCTGCGACACCCACACGCAATCCCTGAAGCGAGAACTTCTCCAGCCGCGTCGGGCGATTTTCGGCAGGGTTCGCGTCACCGACATGCTAGTGACGTGTTTGCACCGGCCTGTGTGCATGTACATGCATACAGTGGCGCAAGAACTAAATTTCCAAAATGGGGGGGGGCAATATACCTTTTTATAAAGAATCTTCGATCCCCCCCCCCCCCCAATTGAAGCGGGGGGGGCATGCGGGGGGGCATGCGGGGGGGCATCCGGGGGGTTCTCCCCCGGGAAAATTTGTATTTCAAGTTGGAAAATGGTGCTGTTTAAGCAGTTTTATTATCTAAAAATTGATTACACAGCATTTTCTTTGCCCCCGTTTGCCCCCACTTCAAGGTTTCAGGGGGGGGGGGGGGGGGCGGGGGGGGGCAAAATACCCTTGCCCCCCCCCCCCCCTGTTTGATGCGCCCCTGCATGCATATACACACTAATACATTGTATATACTCAACTGTATCGTGCGCGTGTTGGACTCTTTTTTTTTTTTTTTTTGGATGGGTAAAATCTTGTGAGTTCGCGTCACCGACATGCTGTAGTAGCAGTAAGTGAAGTTAAATTGACCACGTGAATACATGACCTAGGTCTGACATCACTGGTAAGTCATGGCTAGGTGATGAATTATTACGTAATTTTTACACACCACTGACATCTTTTGTGACTAAAAAAATGATGTAAGGATAAATGATATCATGCTGACATCGTACTGATGTCATACCAAAATCATTTTCTTACGTACATTTGACGTAGAAATGATGAATTATTGCACATTTAAAAACCAAGTTTTAAGTTTTCACTTCTGTTGACAGTCCCCATGACTGGCTATTTTTTTTTTTTTTAATGCGAGATAGGTTTTGTCAAATTGCTGACTGAATACATGGGTTCAGTTAAATTTCAAGTACAAAATGGTGTATTAAATTGCACTTTGATGTGACATGTTTTATCGACAAGCTTTGCGGTGATATCAATGTACATAGATATTATGATCAGGTAAGGTTACTCAGGTGGGCATGGCTCCCAGAAAATTTTTTCGGTTTTTATCTTTTTTGCCAAAATGGCATGGCCTGTTCATTTTCTGAATTCCCCTCGATTGTATGTAATGTTTGTATGTTTCCGTCTCTAGTGTCGTCGCTCTCTACGGCAAGTACGGGGTTCACGTCAAGGGGGCAGGATCCCCAGGACACAAGTGGTCCCTGAACCACCTGGCTCCCGATTCTGTGCTCATAAAGTGGTCGTGCCGGGGTGTTGGGATCAAGCCCACAGACCCTCACCACATGAGCCAGTGACCTTACCAATTATTATATCTACGTACACTGAAAGTTATTTAATTCATAATGACAAGATAATAAGGTGAATTGCAATTAAAACCCAGATAACACCACACAGCATGTCGCTTAAACACATAACACCGAAATGCAGATTAACATACCATTCAGCACCTAAATATAAATAAACGCAATGAAATTAATCAGCAATTTGAAAAAAACAAAAAATGGTAACTCATATTACACCAAAATTTTGATCTTTTACTTCGGTAAATTCATTCAATGTAATTCATCTAGCAAGAATTTTGTACCAAAATGTATCCCAATTGCATTGGAAAAAATTAATACAAAGTTGTTTGATCATGCATCTCTTATTAATAAAACACTTTTTTTTACATTAATGAAAGTGGCGAATTTTTAAATACACAAATATTTACCTATTTATTTTTATTTTTCTGGTTAATTGTTATACAAACACTTATTAATAATGATTTTATTGTGCAAATGTATCATGTCAGTCAAAATAAGACTATTTTGGTGAAATAAGTACATATTACAAAATATTATAAGTTTCATATTTGTTGGCTAATACAACATTTACATGAATAAAGATGATGTACAAGTAGCAATAAAAACATTAACACCGAATGTTTTGTTTTGGAAACGAAATTGACCTAAACAAAACCATAAAATCTTGCCATTAATTTGAAATTAAATGATTCAACCCATTGTGTAACCCGGCACCAACCCAGCCGTTCTTGGCCACAATTCACTTCATTGGCTGCTCACAGATGATTGTTACTGTCAGTTATAGTTTAAATACAGCGTTTCCTGTTTTCTAGCGGGTTCCATTTCACATTTAATGTTTTCGCATTTGGTGTTTCCATTAAAACTATAGTGACATTCGACAGTCCTGCGAAATTGCTAATACGTAATGATGCTGGTCCCGAGTGTGATGTATTAAAGACTGTTCACAGTAGATACGACCCTTGCAATGGTTGCTTCTCATGGATTAGGGCAAGGTTTGTCAAACTTTTTGAAGTCAGGGAATATATAAAACCCTACATATAATTGTAGGCACACCATATATGTACAAATCTCTAAGATATCTGTTATAATAATCAACACTGACGGTCGATTCAAGGCCTGTTCACAAACAGTAAAGAGTGACTACATACAGCACCCTACTGAACCTGGTGAGTCGTTCAAATAACACCTAATAAAGATATATAAAGGACTGTGTACTTTTCGCGAAAACATTTCCAGACCAGCTGTTTGTTAAATCTCTGTAGCACTGTCGGTTTTTCTCGTGGTTGGCTGGGTTTCTTTTGGGTGCATGTCTGCTGTCAGCGCACCAATCACAGCCATTCAGGAACCGCGTCATGAATGGCCCCGCCAAACAGAGCAATGGTTTCTTTTGCAGACGGCTGCCAATTGCAAGGGAACCATAGCTGGAGCGGGCATACCTTACTGCAGTCCAATGAGCGATCAGATTATTTCGCGAAAAATACAAGCCCCTAATGCAATGTTAGCGAAAGGATCGGTACACCTGTGATGAATTGGTATAATTTATTTATTTACTCATTTATTGCCTTATTTTAAGTGGCGGAGTTAAGGCGTACCGTCTTGTCTTACACTTAACCACATACATTGTTACTAACTAGGTACACATACAAAAAATTGTCACACGTACATTTAAATAAAAACTGAATTAACATATAAAATATAAGAATGAAATAGAGCAACTGGTAACTACATTTATTTTTATTAATGTATTATTGTTATTTCATTGATAAGAATTAATTTAAAATTGACAAATTTAGTTATCATAATTTTTTAAATGTCTTTTGTCATGTGTTTTATGTTTGTGTTGTCCCATTTTTATTGTTGTGTTTATCATTGTGTTTTGTGTATGTTATTGTTAGGTATTTCTTTATGAAATATTTGTTAAGTGCCCACCTATTAATGGCTTTGACTATTGGTAGGCACTCAAATAATAATAAATAAATAAAATAAATAAATAAAAATATTCGCACAAATATCTCTCTGTGATAGCACAGAGCGCACCAGACGCGGATGGAGCGAGTGCTCACTTGGTCGGCTGGCCGGCGCCGTGCGGTTGGTTGGCCATCCAGCCGCGGCAGACGGCGTACAGGGGGGAGTTCTCCTCGAACTGGGCCAGGTCCACGCTGCGGTCGAACATCTTCATGACGAAGGTGTGGTGGAAGGCGCTGCCCGGCGCGGAATCCCTGCGCCGCCGCCGCTTGGCGCTCCTGGCCGTCTTCGGGGTGGATGGCGCGGAGGCCCGCTCCCTGCGCAGACCGGTGTCCCTCTGCAAGGTCCTCACACTGTCACACAAGCAAGCTTCACCTGGAGTCTCCAGGGTTTCTTTGGGGGGGTTGTCCGTAAAGTCGGTTTACGGACGATCATTTTACGTGATAACGTCATAAGAAAACATTGATGGAAATATTGCATACTTTTTTTTAATTTTCAAATATTATTTACAGTTTTTGGAAAAATTTAATTTAAATCATTTGTTTGAATATAATCACGAACAATTAGTTAAAAAGGTCCGTCTTAACCTGTTTGATATTATAGAAGATTTTCTCGCACGGTGGTTGGCCGGTTCTTGCACGCTCTGGCTCAGGCGGAACGTGACAATGAGTGACGCCCTTTTCGTGCGTGCAGCTGGCGTTCTTCAATTTATAAGACGTTATCACGTCAAAAGATATATAATTCCCTGTCCTTCTCGTAAACGAAGTACAGTAGTGTCTCGATCAACTGAGCTTCGATGAACCAAGTTTCTGCATTATTCGAGCCAACCTCATCAGCGGCAAAGACAGTCAAAACATTTGCTTGAGGAACTAGAAAGTGATCTAACCGTTGAAGGTGAATCACAAATATGACATTTTACTCGTTGGGAAAATCATGAAATGACGTAAAAGAATCTACACTGAAGAAACAATGGAAAAACTTCACCCCGAAAAAATACCTCTAGCCGAACTGAAAACCAAAACGATTTTCTTATTTTCATCTAAGGTTGGCGCAGTCCACTTTAACTCAGTTAATCAAAACTTTACTGATTTTAACCAAGCGTGCACACCAAAATAAAAATAAAAAATGTACATCTCTTTTAAAACAAAATGGCTGTATTGCATTTGTACACTTTTGTTTAGTAATGTTAGTTCATTTTATGCTATTTTCTGTAAGTATCCAAAAAATTTTTATTAATACCCATGGGTATTGTCTTTCAAATTCAATAATTTTATTGTCATACAGGTAACACCATATTTTTTTGAAATTTCCAACTTAAGATACTTTTTTCCTTAATCTTCAAAAATATTTTGCATCTAATATCTTATTTTCCCTGAACACATTAAATTAAACTCTCTATTTCAGGTTTCCCACATTTAACACACATGAAGTAAACCTTAACCTGCTGGAGCAGTAAAACTTTTACAACCAGCTTACAGACTGATTATGTAAAGGAGAAGGAAGCAGATACCAAGAATAGTATTATATTTTTTTTTATATATATATGATATAATACATAATATAATACAGAATATATAATCATTTATTTTTAAAAAATTAGTTCATTAATACATACCAAATAACTTAAAGAAACAAATAATATGCCATTAGTGATTGGTTTAATTTGGTCCTTCCCAATATGAAATAATAGGTGTTCCATATTAAATTACTTTTTCTAGTAATGACTACAACTACTAAATTATATAAATTCCCAGTCACTCTTTTAATTTACTCAGAAAACTTTAATATGTGTGTCCTGTGCTTCAATGGAGGCTAATTTTCCAAAAATTAATGCATACAGCAAGGAAATACTTTAAAAAAATCTTTAATCTTCAATCACATACTCCATATTGATTATTTTTTTCCATCATTACTTTTTTTTAATGGCTATTTATAAAATTTTAACTTGATACCTCCCTTGCATTCACTTAGTGTAATATCATGAGTGAAAAAAAAAATTTCACAAGTGATGTGCACATCTTTATAGTCATGCACCAATTAAGCATTAAGTTCAGAGACTAAGTGTCAGTACTAAAAGCCATCTCCCATTTAACCCATCAGCATGTCACTCTCTCAAAAGAAAAACTGTACAGAATGACTTGTCCCCCCCCCCCCCCCCCACATTCGATTACGGGCCCTGGACCCAGGATCGAAGACCAACACAACCCCCCCCCCCCCCCCCCACGTGCTACATCATAATTGCATGGTTATTTCTTACCTATCACTCTTTTTAGAATGTTATTTAACCTGAAAATACAGGGTATATATAATTATAGTTACTATTTTGTAAGTCCAAACTAAGCTTTCATTTATAAAATTATTTTACTTTAAAAATAACCACAGCGAGTATGTATACCTGTATGTATTTCACTCACTGAGATGAAAATAATCAGAGCTGGGCTCTGGACCCTGGGGTCCACCCAGACCCGCCCTTGTGGAGGGCCGTGCAGAATGATGTGTTGTGATGGGAAATTTGATTATGTTTTGAGAAGTGTTTTGTACTAATGTTGGTACAAATGACGATTTTTTTTTGTAAAAAAAAATAAAGTTTCGCAGTCTCAAGTGTGATAAAAAAATGTACATTTATGTAGGATGCAGCAATGTTGTATTTTGTGGTGTGTTATGAAGGTGGTTGATAAATAAGTACAATAAGTATATCTAGGTACTTCCTTCATTTCCAAAACAACATGATGCCCGAGATCAGGGGCGTAGGAACCAGGGGGGACGTGTCCTCCTGAACTTTTTGGGTGGAGGGGACTGTCCCCCCCCCCCCCCCCACAACTTTCTATACAGTGATATTTTTATTTTATAACATTATTCTGCCCAACTTTATTTGTAATTTCTTCACTCATCAAATGTTATCTTAAGGAAACAATAATAATTTTAACATTGAATGTATCCAATGGTTAGATACAAAAACTGTTTAAGAAGCGCTATTTTGCACTTTTAAAATCAAAATTTTCCGGTGAACCCCCCCCCCCCCCCCCGTCTTAGTAAGAGGGGAATGGGTTTACATGACATCAAAATCATTATTTGTCCCCCCCCCCCCCCACATTATGAACACAGCTACGCCGATGCCCGAGATGGATGTGTGTGGATGGACCGAAAGGCGGCTCGGTGGAAGTGTTCGGGGGGGGCCAGGGGACGGACTCACTTCTTGACGGGCGCGGGTCTGGCGGACTCCTCGCGCTCCTCGTCGCTGCTGCTCAGCGAGGAGTCGCTGCTCTGCCCCAGCAGCTCCTGCAGCGCCCCCTTCAGGCGGTCCCTCGCGTCGTCGATGCCTGCTCAAACCACCACAACCACCACCACCGCCACCGACCTCATGTGTTTCTGCACTCGTACAACCCGCTTACAGACTGATCATGTGAAGGAGATACGGAAGCAGATACCAAGAACTGTAATATATTAAGTATATATAATATAAAACATGTATAATACATAATATATTACACAACATATAAAACAATAATACATAGTATAAAATAATTATATAATAAATATAATAATTAATTTTTTTAAAAATTATTTCATTAATACGTAGCAAATAACTTTAAAGAAATGAATGATATGTCAATAGTGATTGGCTTAAATTTGGTGCTTCCCAATATGAAATCATAGGTGTTCCATATTGAATTATCAAATTGTTCAAATCGATTATCAAATAGGAGACAGTAACATAATATATGAACTTAAAACATACAACGAACCAATCAAAGACGGACAAGACATACACAATATTAGAGAATTATATATATATATATACATATTTATTAATGATGAGCAACTATATAGTATAAAACAATTTTAAAATATCTTTTGAATAAAAGTGTAATAGAATGGATAAAAGAAATAAAAATTACAGACACAAGTTACACCACTAAAAATAGTATTAAAAAATATACAAAAAAATGGTATAATAGTCCCATACATCTAAATAAACAAATAATACCACTAAATCACAGGTCATGGACGATTTAAATACTATCTATAAAATACACTCCACAAAAATTAATGAAGATACACGCCAGTGCGAAACAGGACGACAGGACCACCCCACCGCTGGCTGTCGTGAGCACAGGCCACTGCCCCCCCCCCCCCCTCCTTCACAAAGACAGCCACACATAACCTCTACTTCACGACAAGAGGCAGTGGCCTGGGACTCCTCGCGGGGTCCTTGGTTCGATGCCCGGCTCCGGCGCGCGGACCACGAGGCCCCGCTATAGCTGTGTGATGACAACACACACTGTGTCGCCGTGTCGTCTGATCGAGCAGACAGTCCGAGCACTCCTCCATCCTTGCCGAGGCAGGATGATTCCGCGGTGGTTTCCCACTGCCTCTCGTGGGATATTGGGTGAAGGCGCCAGCGGTGCTGACAAAGTCTCAGGGCTCAGGACACAGCCAACTGTCCGGTCAGCTGAGCTAGGTAGAGGGGCTGAGGCGGTGACTATGCTGGGTTGGTGGCCCCAGCCGCTGGTCATTGCCGAAACTCTAATACCCTCCCGACCAAACAACAGGGAGTGATCCCTAATAGTTATGTGTTATGAAAGCTCTGGAATGTTCTAAAAGAGAACAGGAAGATACTCCCACACTACCCTTCAAGGGCGCATATTGGGAGGGGAACTTTGAGAAATGCCGGCCTCTCGAGGGGTGCGGGTGAAAGGGACATCAAAAACAACCCGGTCTTGGACTGGCCGGGATTCGAACCCGTGCTAGCCGCCGGACCAAGTGGGAGGACCATTTAATTTATTCACAAATTTCACGAGCTGCCTGGCAGCCGGGTGGGTGACGAAACTTCCTTCGCCCGCCACCAGATGTGCAGCCCTGGCTAGGTACACAAACTCCACGTGCGGATACAAGCCTGATGCGGACCACACGATCCTCTTTTGTCCCGGATACTTAAACCTGCGCTTTAAAAGCGTGACTTATTGCTAGGGACCTGAAAAATTCGCGGTTTCGATGACCTCCAGGATAGTCTACACAGTCATCTGTACACTCGGGGCAAATAACGCCAGTTCGTTGGCTGCTGACTTGTGAGTCGTCTCAACTGGTTTTATCCCGAGATTCGTCACTTCTTTGGTTGGAGGGGTTTCTCATTGGCCCAGAGTAGCCCAGACGAACATGCGAGCCAATAGCAAGAGCAGCTTAAAGGTATACGTGTATGAGTTTCAAACTATCGCGAAATGAATCTGCGAATTTTTCCGGTCTCTAGTTATTGCAACCCGCACGACTGAGCGCAAGGTTTCATCCTGGTCCCGAGTTAACTAGTTGTAGTCTAGATCTAAGACGAGGGACTCGGTCATGGCTTCAATCCGCTGCCGTGGCTGGCCAATCCCAAAATGAAGTACATGATGCACGCTAGCCTTTCTACATGACTGAAGCCCAGCACGATTGGACGTAAAGGCTTCAAGCCTGGAACGCACTCGGTCTTCCCTTACCCAGACCCTTCTCAAACAAACACATTTAGAATAAGTTAGGTTAGGGGGAAAAAATCAATCCTCGCCACACTTCCTTCACCTCTCATTTGAAATTTCTAAAGCATACTTCCGGAATACCTCCGCCAGAAGGGCATTCTTTAATCTGGTACAATCGGGAGCCCAGCCGTGCCGGATTATCAAATGTAAATTAAATTTTAACAGGAATACTGAAGAAAAAAATTAATATATAATAAATTAATACAAGGGCTTAATCCAACATAAAACAGGGGGGGGGGGGGGGGAATTTATCACAATATAACATAATTGGGTGGAGAACATTTTTTTAAAATAACCTAAAATTTTTTAACACTAGTTTTGAGTATTAGTTACAAAATTTTACTATCTACAGCTTTTTACTCCTTGTTTTATAATTTTTTTCCCTTTTAAAGGGTGTTGCACCCTCCCCCCTCCCCCCCCCCCGGGCCAATCTCATAATATCTTTTACACATTATTTATAAGTTTTAACACAAATTGAAAAATCTAACTCAGCTGTAAATCAAGTGAAATTGGTTTGGTGTATAAAATATTTTTTTGTTTAGAACAATTTTACTGCTTGAGATGAACAAAATTATTTTTAAAGTTAGCCTTTATATCATTTAAAAAAGTTAAGAAATAAGCTAACAACCAACTAAAAATTACACAAGTCAGAAACTGTCTTTTGGAATTAAAAAATTTAAAGTTATTTGGAATATTAAATTATTTATAGTTCAAATATAAACAGGAAAAACGATTTGTTTTAAACATCTTTGACCAACCAAAACAAAATATATTTCCAAAAAAAAAAAATTAATTCCTAAAAAAAATTAATTAATGCGTTAAGTAACTGAACCATATTATAATCAGCAACAGTCAAGTTATTATAGATATACTTAACAGAAAAATTTCTAATGAAAGTAAAAATTTTGGATACTCTAAAAGTGATTTAATACTTTTTTTTGTGAAATGTAGACTATTTGTCTCTTGTATGAATCAATCATTACTATACAATTTTTAACGAGAAATAATAAAATATATATAACATATTTGTAGCAATAAAATTATATCCACAGGAGACGTAAAGTTCAACCAACACTAAAACACACTCAAACAGAAACTAACATGGCCAGTGTCGCATAAGAGAACAACCACGAAGCTGATTACATGCTTTCTTTCTTTCTTTCTTTCTTTGCTTATGCAAGGTCATGCCAATTACCAAGTTCAAGTCCATGAAATTACCAACCGAGAACCACATGGATGTCACATGCCATTTCGAACTGTGTTCAGTATCAAGAAACATAAACCTACTGTAAAGTAGCTTGGCTTCTGGGTTGTAGCCGTGTATTTGGCTAATAATTCACCGACGTTTCGGTCGACGTTGCAGTCGCCATCGTCAGGGACCAGTTACCTACTGCTACTCAGCAGTATATATATCGTAAATTAAATCAACAGAAACCTTGTCAAATCCCAGGAAAAAAATTCCTGTCACTCGAAGATACTGCGACAGTGCATTCTCATATCCGGGCGCGAGTGTTGCAGAATTCGGTTAATAACCAGCCTAGCACACTCCAATCCTGGGCAAGAGCAGATGCAATGGGACAAATATGGTTATGTTGTAACATTTACAACATACAGATCTGACGCTGACAAAAGCTCAATTCCTGCGTGAGTGCTAATCTTGCTCCTATATTATGTCTTCGTGCAGTAGTCTTACAATATAACTTTAAATTCTGTACATTTGTAACAAGTTATCAATTTTTTTATGTAAGATAAATAATAAATTTATCCAGAACACATAACTTAAAATAATGATTAAAAGTAGTACCACATTATTTGAATATTAGAGAAATCTCATCAGTTACATTATCCAGCCATAAATTGATATAATATTTTTATTTCATGAAGAATGACTGTTCGCCGTATATCTAATCCACTTGCAGGACAGCAGTGGCGTAGCCAGGATTTGTGTATGGGGGGTGTTAAGAAGCATCTTTCCCCCCCCCCCCCCCCCGTATTAAAGCGGGGGGTCCGGAGGTCCTCCCCCGGGAAAATTAGGATTTTAAGGTGTAAAATAGTGCTATTTTAGAAGTTTTCGGTACTTAAATTTAAATATTGTAATGGTAAAAATTTTATTAATTTTAATATGAAATTTGTTTGAGGGATGAATAAAAAATTAATTAAAGATTTGGTGCTAAGGGGGGGGGGGTTAAAACCCTAACCCCCCCCCCCCTGGCTACGCCACTGGGACAGATGCACGATTTCTGTGTGAAAACCTGGTGTTAGCTGGCACGTCAGTATGTCAGATGGCAGAGGGTGAGCGATTGATACGTTAGATGAATTTGTGGCACCAACATCATGACAACGAAAGTAACTTTATTTTCCATCAGAATGCTGTCTAAATTTATTGACGTGATAACGTCTTATAAATCGGCGAACGCATGACTCATTGTCACGTTCAGCCTGAGCCGAGCGTGCAAGAACCGGCCCAACCACCGTGCGAGAAAATCTTCTATAATATCAAACAGTTTAAGGCGGGTTTGTTTAACTAATTGTTCGTGATTATATCTAAACAATTTATTCAAATTAAATTTTGCAAAAACTGTAAATAATATTTGAAAATTAAAAAAAGTATGCAATTTTCCATCAGTGTTTCTTATGACGTTATGACGTAAAATTATCGTCCGTAAACCGACTTTTCGGACAACCCCCCTTTTTTTTTTCAAGAGAACATTATGAATGCTTCATCGAAGCTATTTTTTTTTTTAATCGTCTGGCGGATATCTGGAGTCGAAGAGAGGCGGTCTGCGCCGGGCAGACGGGCAGGCTGTGCTAACGGGTCAGGAGCAGGGATGCTGGATGCTGGATGCTGGATGCTGACGTGGACCGGGTGGTGCAGTCCCGGTCGTTACGTAAACAACCGGTCCCCCGGGCCGACATCTTCACGTTCCCTGTTGTCCGGTCTCTCAGGGACTCCCTCACAGTGCAGCGATCATAGTTCAAGTGCCCAACCCAGGGCCGGCGCGTCCACACAGGCGAACTAGACAACCGCCCAGGGCGCCAAGTAGCTGGGGGCGGCGCAGCACGACACACAACAGCTCATGTAATATGTTTAACGATTACTGAAACCAGATGAAAATGGATTTTTTGAAACAGTTCGGAATGTTTATATTGATGTAAGTAATTATTTAAAGTCCACGGTGACCTGTTCATGATTTGTAATAAGTAAAAAAGTAAAAAAAAACACAAGCCTGCTTACATTTGATTGTTGACAAAATCTTAGGCTTACGTGATGTATTTTGAGGGGGGGGGGGGGCAATTAAGGTTTTTCGCCTAGGACGCCAATTTACCTTGCACTGGCCCTGGCCCAACCCAAGCGCGGCTCCAGAGGAAGGCCGCAGGGGGCGATAAGCCCCTTCCGAACCCAAATTTCACTTCTTATTTCTTTGTAGGGAATATTGTTAACTTAAATACTTTCGTTAATGTGCTGAACTCTTCTTTCAATCAAAATTTGTACGATAATACTAAATGTCAGTATTTGAGACCATATATTCAGTGGATATCCCAAGGGCAATGTCATGATTACCAACTGCATCCTCCTGTGTGCGAGAGCCCTGCCAGAGAGGTCTTCCTGGAGCCGCCATTGGCCCAACCCCCCCGCATGTCAGACTCTTTTCTTCTCTGTCCAGCTCTTCTTCCAGACCATCTCTGTCTCCTGTATTCTCCTGCACTTGCTCCTCGCATGACAGTGCCCAGGGCTTTCCCCTGTGTCTGCGCAGGCTTTACCTGGGCCCAACCCATATCTCTAGTTATAGTCTAGAATTATGAACATGGCGCCAATCTCTATCCATGGCTGGCCAATCCCCTCCTAGCACACGATGCATGCGACCCCTCTCCCTGCATGGTTTTAACACCTGCATGATTAGAGCGTATGGGCTTCGACCAGAGATGCACCTAGGTCTCATCTCTAACCCGGACCCCTCCCGAATACACTTAGTTTTAGTTAGGTTAGGAAAAAAAATTTAAAAAATTGCAGCGATCACCATGGACCCCACAAGGGCGGGGCTGGGTGGACCCCTGGACCCAGAGCCCAGCCCTGTTTATTTTTAAATGTCTACCTATCATAATTTTTTTACAAACTAAAAAAAATATTTTTCCATCCAATGAAATTTTAAGAAGATTTTACTCACCTACGGCTAATTTTATTTTATCTGTAACTACTTTCATTTTTATCTTAGTGTGTGAAATAAATATAAATACTCGCTATGGTTATTTTTAAAGTAGAATAATTTTATAAATGAAAGCTTAGTCTGGACTCATAAAATAGGAACCATAATTAAAACAACTAACGTGAGCTCTGTCCACCCCTGCTGGACCCAAGGTCGCGACCCGGATGCAACCCGCCTGCACGGATCCCTGCAGGCGTGCAGTCTCATTGGTCGGGCCGGGGCTGACCAGCCACTGCCCCGCTGACCCACAAGGGAGACTCACAGCGCGTCTTGCCGCGCACGGACCCCGGCCTCGTGACGTCAGCAAGAGCACACGCCGGAAGTCACGTGCGCGCAAGCTTCCCAACTCTCGTGGGGCGCTTTCCTTCTTTAAAAAAAAAAATTGGTTGCCTGTAAAGTCGGTTTACGGACGATGGTTTAACGTGACAACGTCATAACAAAACATTGATGAAATTTTCTACTAACGGGACAACGCGTAACGGGACAATGTGCGTTACGGGACACTTTTTCGTGCGTGCAGCCGGCGTTCATCGATTTATAAGACGTTGTCACGTCAAAAGTTCGTACCGAAAAAAAAAAATATTCGTCCCAACGTTTTTTTGTCGGTTAGAACGGACGTTAAGACCAAACACGCAGAAAAACATGCATTACAATTGCTGGTGTTTGTGTGTGAAAACTTGGGTGTCGTTACAGCACGTCAGTCCGTTACTTGGCAGACGGTATACCCACCATGAACCACAGATGAGGGTGTTTTTAATACATTTACGGTACCGACGTTATGACAACGAAAATAACTTCCTGTTCCATCATAACGTTTTTCTTTTTAAAATCACTTTTACAGATTTATGGCGAAGAAAATAAACCTTAAATTATTAAATTTAAAAAAAAATAATAATTTAATCATATTTGGCACCATGCATGGTAAAAACAGAAAGACTTTTTAGAAATATTAACCCAGGCTTTGGAACTGATTTTTCGATCAGGAAAATTACTCCCCATATTGTAAAAAAAATTCATTAAAGAGTCAATACTATAAAGTTTCCCTTTGTCTTTGCGAACTTGAGTTCGCGCCATCCGCCACAGATGGCAGCACCGTTGTTCCGTCGCTCCAATAAAAAAACGCCGCGTTATCGAGAGCTATAGAGTTCAAAACAAGCACCCGATTGGCTGCGATTTCAAACCTTGAAGGAAACCTCGCCGAGAGAAAACTGCTCACGACGGAAGACCAAATCTTCCACGCAGGCGGTGGTCCTTCCAAGGACGGGAAGCCTGAGATGTACATCAAGTTCTGTCCCTGCCCGATTACACCCGAACAATTCACCTTCGGCCAACCTCGGGTTTATTTATATATATTTATATTTCTCTGTTTATTCTAATGTAGCTATACTAACCTAACTAACCGTTCATAGTGTTCAAAAGTGTTTTAATGCAGCTAACCTAACCGACCACTTTTGATATTTGAATTCATTTTTTCATGCGCAAAAATAAAA
This sequence comes from Bacillus rossius redtenbacheri, assembly GCF_032445375.1. NCBI lineage: Eukaryota > Metazoa > Arthropoda > Insecta > Phasmatodea > Bacillidae > Bacillus > Bacillus rossius. The sequence goes on from NC_086343.1 coordinate 5,567,299, forward strand.
CAAATCCCGAAATTGGCCGAAGGTGAATTGTTCGGGTGTAAACGGGAAGGGACAGAACTTGATGTACATCTCAGGCTTCTCTTCCAAGGACACATAACGTGAGGGGGGGTGGGGGGGGGCAGGAAGGACACGTGTCTCGTGATCCGTCAGTCGGCGGGGCGCTGCTGTGCCGTGTCGGAACTCGAGGATTGATTCGACTGCCGGCGAAATTGCACCGCTGCGCTGGAGCGTTTGAAATACGTCCGCGCGGCGAAATCAACCGACGATCGCGCAATCCGCTTTCACGACGAGGGAAAAAAAATAAATAAATCTTATTGGATGCCAGGTTTCAAGGTTTTTCGGATATGGTCACTCTAGGACCCATCGACATAGCCGCAAGAAACACACCCCGACGCTAACCTATTTTGAAGCCTTACAGTTTGATTAAGGAAATACCCAAGAAACTTCTTCGAAATTTGTGATAACACTTTCAAACAATAACACTTTTGCAAAATTCAATGCGAAAAAGTGGTAGCTACCTCCATTAACTCAAGGTAAATGGGATAAGTCCAAATTACTTTTTTCAATATGCCTTCTTTTTTCGACAAGTAGCCTACTATTTAACATTACTACTTTTCAGAAGTTTGTGGTATATTTATGTGAAACCATTGTAACGGGTGATTTCTGAAGATATTTATGTCTTTACAAATAACTTTTGGGGGAGGGAGAGAAAATCCTATGCATTTCCTACGTATTTTGACTTACATTAGAAATTAATGTCCTTTCAAGTTACAACGTGCTCCACTGCGTTTACAACACGTTACAACGAGGCTAAGGCAGTTACGTAAAGCACGGGGCTTATCTCGAGTTTGGATGCCTTCACCTCCATGCAAGTACAGGGTGGGCTAAAAGTCACGAAGGGGTTATAAATGCGAATAACTTGTTTTATTTATCATTAGTTTCCATTAGTTATCACGAATTGCATGCCACACATAAAGTGTAAACACTTTCCCATCTTTGGTCTTTAAGTCTGTGAAAAAACATGTAAATAAAAGTTCTTCACAATTCGCGGGTGCGCGGGAAAAAGGGCAATGTCAAAATGTCATTGTAAATTACTTATCCCCTTTTTCACGCACGAAAACTGTCAGTTTGTGATGTAACTCCAAAAGTTCAGTGCCATAGAATAACACACAAGGGTGCTAGACTTAACCCATTTGGACCAATTTGTAGAGCTTGTTCTCCTTTATCCCGTACCATAAAAAAAAAAACATTTTTGCCAACATTTGACTTATCCCCTCATTCCCTCGCACCCGCGAATTATAACCGCTACGTGACTTTTAGCCCACCCTGCATAACGGAACAGGAACCCTCTTTAGCTTCGTTAGCGAGTTTTCTCTTCCAATTTGTGCTTTTAATAGTGGCTGTGCCTCTAAACAGAGAACTGGCGACGTGGAGAAAGTTCACTGTGTACTCCTCGCGGCAACATTGTCTGCAATCCACTGGTTCACAGAACACCAGGCACTGAACTGGCCTGTGGTCTTCGCATCGGTGACGCGTCTCTGCGAAATATCAAACACGAAGGACTCCTGCCAGTACCTATTCTTTGTAGATTATTTCGGTTATTTCACATTAATATGTACAGTCAGGTAACCTTTCGACACATTTCAGTTCTTTTTCCTTTGATTTATTTCGTTACAATTCAAGCACTCAATCATTGATACAACGATACGATGATTTAAAAGTACATATAAAATTGTTGTTTGTATGTAGCCTTCTTTTCATCCTGTGTAAATTTCGTTGCATGGTGCGCGCGTATCGAAAAATTCAACTTGTCATTTTTTTTCATAACGCTCTTAAAGAAGTATAACTTCAATAATAATATTAATAATAACAATAATATTTACTACCACAGAAGGTAAATAATACCAACTAGAATGTACACAATGACCCGAAAATTCAAAAGTCTGTATAAAATCAATTTATCATTGGGATATAAATCGTAAATTACTAAGTACAAATAGACTGAAAGGTACGGCGGGACGTAGCTAAGCCTCAATTTAATTAAAATGTCTCGAATACAAACGACCCTAACGTCAGATGACTGCAATGCATCCCGGTGCTGGGGATAACACGAAACATTTCGTGCTATTGCGGAGGAAAATTATGTCGAAAACAGTAAATCATGTTATGAAACTGTATATTTCGAACACATTTGTTTTTGCAGTTATCTTATAACTCATTAATTTGTTTATTTACAAAAACGTTTGTAAAATGATTTTTTTTTCCCTTCTGTCAATTTTCCTTCCAGACACAACAGTTCCAGGATGTCTTGGTGAGATTGTGTTTGGGAAGGGAGGGGGGGGGGGCGCTTTACGTATTGTGCAATGTAATTATTACATAAGCGTTCTTGCCATTGAGAAACCTGAATAATAAACAAAAAAGGATGAATATGCGACTACACAGAAAACGAGCCGATGTAAGAAGTTAAATGCATAAACCGCACAGAAAATCCCGTGGAAGGTAATTAGAAGAAGAAAAAATATCACACAACAGACGAGCCCATTGGGCTGACAAGGACGAGACAGTCGTAACGAAAACAGTAATTAAATACAAAAAAATATCGATCGATCTTGGACAACAAAACGACAAGACAGATGGGCCACCACAGGCTGCGACGTTTCGGGAAGCAAGACCTGTTCCCATCCTCAGGCTCAGACTGTTTTAAAGGCACATCCTTGCCGCATGGCACAGGCAAGTTTCCAACCCGCGACACTCCGCAGTCTTATTTGTATTTGTAATAAAAAAATATTTAAAAAACATTATATAGGTACTAATATATTTCAGCATATTAAACATTGGTATTATTGTTGACGTGTACCTAAATATTTTTATTATTTGGACCAAAAAAAAACTCTAATTTAAAAGTAAAAAGGAATGTTATTATATACTATAAATTAAGAGTTTCAAGATGAAACTTACGCCTCCTGGACACGTGACCCACAAGGCCCAGCACTGATCACTATGCATTCGATGAAATGAATTAAGGGCACAACCAGTACATCATTTTTTTTTTTTTTTAGGAATAAAGGAGGGGGGAGTTTGCCTACACTACAAGCTTCGGCTATCAATAAGGCTATGTCACATATTCGTAAAGAAAAAAAAAAGGGGGGGGGGGGGTTGTCTGTAAAGTCGGTTTTCGGACGATAATTTTACGTGATAACGTCATAAGAAAACATTGATGAAAAATTGCATACTTTTTAATTTTCAAATATTATTTACAGTTTTTACAAATTTAATTTAAATTAATTTGTTTAAATATAATCACGAACAATTAGTCAAAAAGCCCGCCTTAACCTGTTTGATACAATAGAAGATTTTCTCGCACGGTGGTTGGCCGGTTCTTGCACGCTCGGCTCAGGCGGGACGTGACAAATTTTTCGTGCATGCAGCCGGCGTTCGCGATTTATAAGACGTTATCACGTCAAAAAAAATCAACAGTCACACGATTTACGTAAAGGTTAGGCTTGGGTTATAAACGACGCGATAACGCAACACGCAATCACAGCAAGGAAATCACGGTCGTTGATTAGGTACGCGTCACCTAGGTACCCCAACTCCAAACTGCAAAACAGAAGAGAATCAATTTCCTCCCCGGGCTTCTCTTGTTAATAATTCAACTGTGCGAAAGTAGAAAAAATGAACACGTGATGAATAAAAAAAACATCGTGGTCTTTAAAAGACTTCGCTACACTTCAAATAAGGTCGGCGGCATGGCCCCCACATTCGATTACGGGGCCTGGACCTAGGATCGGAGAAACAACCTCCCCCCCCCCCCCCCTTCTCGCCATAATTTTACAGTTACCTGCTACATTATGACTGCATGGTTATTTCTTACCAACACTCTTTTTTTTAGGATGTTATTGAACCTGAAAATACACAGGGTTAAATTATGGTTACTATTTTATAAGTCCAAACTAAGCTTTCATTTATAAAATTATTTTACTTTAAAAATAACCACAGCGAGTATGTTTATGTATTTCACACACTGAGATATAAAATAAACAGGACTGAGTGCGGGCCCTGGACCTACCCTTGTGGGAGGCCGTGGTCGGCGGAAACGCAAGTTGAATGCTGGTCGATGTTTATGTTGGGTTTTATTTTTTGCGTGTTGCGTAGTTGACAGACCCGGCCTCCAGGTTTAGCCAGCTCGTTACGTAACGCCGTTGTTTTAAGGTCACCGCACGGCGACATGCGAAGTCGCGGAGACACGAACGCAGCGCTCGCAGTCCAACCCGAGACGACCACGTGGTGTCTGCAGAAGCAGTTTCGGTGTACGCATGAGCGGTTGTGCACTCAAAAAAAAAAAATTTTGCGAAACAGATCCCTGGGAGAGGCATCGTTCGCCTGGATGGACACTGGGTCTAGGGGGGTTTAAACATATTTTCAAAACTCCCGAAACCCTCTGGCGAGGCCTCCACTCCCGACAGATTCACCGAGTGGTGGCCCCCTTTTTTCGTATTTCGCACTCAACAAAATTTTTTTTCAAAGTGCAATCAACCTTAGGAGAAGCGGTCGGAATACCAACTAATTTACAATTTTTTTTTGGAACCTTTTAACTTCAGGTACGCGTGGTCACGTTTACAAGCGACCGGAGGGGAGCAGCCTGAGAAGTTTGAGAACTGGCATAACTTTACCCTGTACCAGAATCGACTACGGTAAACTACTCACAATAAACCTTGACTGGTGGTGATACGTTATAAATAATCTTAAATAACTAAATGGGCTCCACTTGAAACTATTTTTATTAATTTTTTTTTAAATTTAATGTTAAAGAAAATTTATTATTATTGATATTTTGTCATTGTGAGTAAGGGGGGAAATTAAGTATTTTCCGTTCTCGAAAACCTTGATAGTGACGCCTGTGAGAAGACTCCGGTATTCTGCTGGGGAATGACGGAAGAGCGCAGCGGACGACGAGGAGGAGAAAGGGGGGAGGATGGATGAGGGAGGGGGAGAGGGAGGGAGGTAGGAGGCGGCAATGGCAGTGACCGCGGCGGCTGCGAGGCAGTGTCGCGCGCGACCGGCTGCGCGCAGGGCAGTGACAGCCCCGCACCCACGCGCCTGAAGGCAGCTCCCGCCAGGTACGTACCTCCCCGCCGTCGCTGCCTAGCGCTCGTCTCCGCTGGCCCCCGCCCACCCACGAACGAGAAGCCTAACATGTACATCCCAGATCCGTCCCTTCCCGATTACACCCGAACAATTCACCTTCGGCCCAACCTCGGGATTTGTTTTATTTTTTTGCGCAGGAAAAATTAATTCAAATATTAAAAGTGGTCGGTTAGGTTAGCTACATTAAAGCACTTTAAAACACTATGAACGGTTAGTTAGGTTAGTATAGCTACATTAAAATAAACAGAGAAATATAAATATGTATATAATAATCCCGAGGTTGGCCGAAGGTGAATATTCGGGCGTGTTCGGGCAGGGACAGAACTTGATGGACATCTTAGGCTTCCCACCACGAACACCATCCAACAACAAGCCGAGCGCGTATTGTGTACTTCTCTTCAGGTATTTCATTTTTTTTATAATACTATAAATGGCTGAAACGTGAGTAATTGTTTTAGGGGCGAACCACCCCGGTTACAGATTCTCGAAACCACTCCTCAACGGACCTGCATCGCACATCTACCTTCGTTTCCCCGCCACGTAATGTTTTTTTTTTCTGGTCACCGCCGCAAGCTCATACTTGCACCAAATACACCAGAGACTAATACCGGACAGCTCCAAGAAAATGTGTGTGAAAACCTTGCGTTGTTGCCACGTCAGTCCGATAGATGGCAAAACGGTATGCCCGGTATGAACCATGTATCTGTTAAATGCATAATGGTACCAACATTATGGCAACAAAAATAACTTTCTTTTCTCTTGGAAAAACCTTTTTTTTTTAATCATAGTACAGATTTATGAGAGATATTAAACCTCCAGTTCTTAAATTTTTAAAAATTAAATTTATAATGTTTGACAGCAGAAAATATTATACATGATTTGACACTATATATATATATATATATATATATATATATATATATATATATATATATATATATATATATATATATAATATGTTTGTAGTTACACCTCTTGCCGCTAGGTTATTTTTCACACTCTCGCCTGTGTTGTTAGTACAGAGCTGTCCGGTGTTAGTCTCTAGTGTATTTGGTTGTACCTTGCACGACGAGAAGACTGCGTCGGGATCTCGTGAAGTCGAGGTTCCAGCACGACCATTACATCATCCTCACCAGCAAGTTGTCTTCACAGTCGAATATCAAAATAAATAATTATTGTAACACTGAAATCTAATCGAACAGTAGACTTTTAACGTTCACGCATAGAAATTTTAAGTAATGATTTTGCTTCGTAAAAGAAAAATTAATATTTATATATTTTGGCTTTTATTTGTCTTTCATACTTTGTTATTAATATTATGTCCATTATTTGATGATTTCGCTGAAACTAGTCAGAAGTATAAATGCGAAAGCAGCATTAAATACATATTGCTTGGAAACACAATTCCAGCCACTTCTGTGTACGAGTCACATCGGGCCGTGACCATATTTCAGACCACTAACGATTACAATAATTCTTCTACAATAATCTCTTTAAAATTATATAGCTTTGCTTTGCTTTAATTTTCCTATTCTGTCTTTGCTTGTGTTTCTTTTCTTTTAAATCCTGTAAATGGGGTCTGTATCTCCCCCCTGGGTACGTCCCTAGCGATAGTCCACAGCCTAGACACCGCGCTAGAAGCACCAGCGAGCGTCGCGCTTATCATCCCGCCTCACTGACACACACTGACACACCCCTGGCTAGGCTGGCTCCTCAACGCTCACGCTAACAGCAGGTTAAGGAGCCCACCTAGTAAAGGATGCATTTTGTGTGAGTGAGCCTTAAGGGAGAGAAACAGGGACCGAAAGACGTTATCTCGGTTTCAACAGCTTTTAGGCGAATGAAATGTTCTATAGTTTGATTTGATAGTTTGTAGAAAATGGGGGAGGGGAAACTAGTATTTTTAATACTTTGGAAGACGAATCGGCGACTTGTAAGTAGCCATATAAAAAAGGGGGGGGGGGGTTGTCTGTGAAGTCGGTTTACGGACTATAAATTTACGTGATAACCTCATAAGAAAACATTGACGAAAAATTGCATAATTTTTTTTTTAATTTTCAAATATTATTTACATTTTTTTTTGCAAAAATTTAATTTAATTAATTTGTTTAGATATAACAACAAACAATTAGTTAAAAAGCACGCCCTAACCTGTTTGGTATCATAGAAGAATTTTCTCGCACGGTGGTCGGCCGGTTCTTGCACGCTCGGGCTCGGGCGGAAACATGACAATTTGTTTTCGCGCGTGCAGCCGGCGTTCATCGATTTTTAAGTAGAGACCGGAAAAATTCGCGGATTCATTTCGTGATAGTCTGAAATTCAAACATTTGTACAATTCTGCTGGTTCTGCTATTGGCTTCGCGGTTTAGCTGGAGCTCTCTGGGCCAATGAGAGACTATCGACCAAAGAAGCGTCGAATCACGAGCCACCCAAAGGAGACGCCTCACAATTTAGCAACCAATGAACACGCGTGTTTGCTTGAGAAATGCAGAGATGTAATGGAGGCTATCCTAGAGGTCATTGAATCCGCGAATTTTTCCGGTCCCTAGTTGTAAGACGTTGTCACGTCCGAATGTCAGGTGGTTCTCTTGACAAGAGTCTAGCGGCAGCAATGCTACCTTCCTGCAACTGGCCGCAAATGCCGATCCTTTCCGAAGTTAGCCGATCGGGAGCGCCTACCCCCTGGATGTTTTTTTATTTTTAAGCGCGCGTTTTTTCTCTCCAGTATAAAAATGCCACATAGACTGTTTAGTGGATGGTTGTTTATATTAGGTAAGTATAGCTATATTAAAAATACTGTAAAATCATTTTATGGTTGCTTAGCAAATAACTTTTTAATATGTAGCTATCCAGCGCTAGGAAACAGTTTACATGATTTCACAGTATCTTTAATGTAGCTATCCTAACCAAATCAACCGTCCACAAAGTTTTAAAGTATTTATAATGTAGCTAACCTAACCTAATTGACCATTAGTTATCATGGCCTTACCTGAAAATTACAATTTAATTAATAAATTTACTTTTATTTGCATTCATTATTCAAATATATTTATTACTTTTGAAATTATACGTGCTCGTATTTATTTTTACAAGTACAAAAAAAATTCGCACCTGCCGGGAATCGAACCGTCAACCTTACGATTAGATGATAGCGCCGCTGAGCGCTCAGCCACGAGGCCATATTCGACAAATGGAAGTTTCAGATCAGATATGATCGTGCCGCCGGCCCCGGAACGAGCCAGTTGCCAGTTGCCAGTTGCAGGAAGGTAGCATTGCTGTCGCTAGACTCTTCTCTCTCTTGGAGTAAAGACGCGTGACTACGCAGGGGAGCCGGGCAGACAGGACGAGCCCCGACACTCGGCTGTCGTGCTGGGGCAGACACACCCCCTGGAGGGACACGACGCCGAGGTCCCAACCCGGATCCCCGGGAGAGACAGTCCGGTGCCTCCAACACCGCGACGTCCCGCCATGTCCGCCGCTGATCCCTCGACAGGTACAGAGCCCAAAACCCCACGAACTTACCGACTCACTGCGGGTTATGCCAGAGAACATCGGCTCATGCGGGAAGCCTTCATCTCGCAGACGAGAGAGCCACAACCCGAAGTTCCCCCAAGTTCATGCTCGCCTTTTTTCCCCCCCGTTCTATCTTGTTGTATAAACCGGTGTGGCATTAAATTGTGTGGTCCATTAGGATAGGTTAGCTACGTGGATGGTTGTTTATATTAGGTAAGTATAGCTATATTAAAAATACTGTAAAATCATTTCATGGTTGCTTAGCACATAATTTTTTTTTAATATGTAGCTATCGAGCGCTAGGAAACCGTTTACATGATTTCACCGTATCTTTAATGTAGCTAACCTAACCTAATTGACCATTAGTTATCATGAGTTACAATGAACAAAAAAAAAACCGAAGATGCACGATCGGGCGTTTGGCTCTCTCGTCTGTGAAAAGAAGGCTTCCCCTCCAAAACCCAGCCCAAACAACCTGATTTCAGTTCCGCATAGTTTTACTCCATCTCACTCTATATGGCTATTTTTTTCTTTCTATAATTATTAGATGGTATAAAACAAAGACGCTATCCGATTCTGTCTGTCTGTTCGCTTACTTCTGAACTACACTGTGAATTTTGATGCGGTTTTCGCCATTCAGTAAACTCGCTCAGTGTAACTGAGCCCGCAACAGCCGAGACAAAGGCATCGCGGATGTTTGTAAACGCTCAGTGGCGTGGAATGCGGGGAGGGGTCGCGGACAATCCTTATTACTTCACTCACTCATTCATGTAGTGTCCGCCCAGTTGACTTGATGTAAGCTTTTGGACATACGCCATTGCTAAGCACATGTATGTCTGTAGAAGAAAACTACAAAAAAACACAAAAGACAAAAACACAAACTAAGCAAAAAAAATTGCTGTTGTCAACAGGATATAAACACCACATAATATTCCATTACAGGAATATCGTCAACAAACAAAGAAAAACAAAGAAAAATGGACTAACAGAACGAAAAAAAAAAAAACCTCAAATGATGACAGCACAAAAATATTGAACAAAAAAAATCAGCACAGCAGTTGAAACGAGACAAAAACACGACAAAACGAAAAGACGAAACAAACACAATAGTTTTCCAAAAACAGAAAAGAACGGAAAAAAAAAACCACAAATGATGACAGCACAAAAATATTGAACCCAGTTGGGCTGGTGGCTAGCGTGTCTGGCCGGCGGGCAGAGGGACCCGGGTTCGATTCCCGACCCGGGAGGGAATTTTACAAAACAAAGGATTGGATATTTGTGATGTCCCATTCAACTTCACCCCGCGAGAGACCTTGACAAACCATCGTGGCATCTTCCTACCTTGACAAGCACAATCCTACCGTGACCCCGCAATTGGTAAAAAAAATGAATCCTCACCATTTCACGTATCAAGACCCAAACGAGACAGGGCTCTGCGTCATACGGTCACGCACGGGACTCAAGAGGGAGAAATAGTAACTCAAGGACGCCAAACTAGCTTCAACGTTGTTAATTCCGTAACAACGATGTTTTGTTTAGTATTTAAAAATTGGCCTTCGCCAAAAGGCAGAGCTCAAATTCCAAGACCCATAGTATATTTGTCTACCGACAGTAAACAGTAAACACTAAACGCCAACGACATTCAATGGAAAACTATTTGTAGAGCAAACGCATTCCGTTAAATTTAGAGGGTTTTTTTTTAAAGGAAAATAAATTCTGATAATCAAACGTTAGAAATAATTTATGGCTGGAAGAACTTCTAAAATCAAGATAGTGTTTTTCGTTTCATACATTCCTCTTCTCCTCTTCTCCTCCTCCCCCCCCCCCTAGGAACAACTAGGACTCCCCCGCTCCTTGCTGCGGTCCGTGTTGTTATCCATGTCCCAGTTCTGCATCGAGCATTTAAAAAAAAATTGGTCGTCTGTAAAGTCGGTTTACGGACGATAGTTTAACGTGACAACGTCATAAGAAAACATTGATGAAATGATTGCATACTTTTATGAATAAAATTGAATCTTTTTTATTGAATTATCACTATTTTGTATGGATACAAAGAATGAGTGAAATGAAATCTACAATTTAATTGATAAATTTACTTTTATTTGCACTCATTAATACAAATATGTTTATTACTTTAACGAAGAGATTATTTTAACTATAACTTTTATACATGTTTGCTATTTAACTTCTTCCAATCTGTGTTATTCTGTTAAGGATAGGACGATGACAGGAAAAGTAGGAAACGAATGGGAGTGTTTCAAGTTTAATGTGCCTCGAAAAAGTCAAATCGATGGTTGTTCCAATCGAGTGGAAGAGAGATAGATGCGGCGCGAGCGTACAATGTGCGTAACGGGACAATGTGCGTAACGGGACACCTTTTTCGTTCCCTGGGTGTACCTGCGTGTTTCCGCTGGAACACGGGGAAACACGACGGTAGCGAGATGTTGCGACACGGCGGGGGTTCGGAGAACGCGTTCCGAATCGTTCGTTCTCGCGTGGGGCCATCAGGCTGTGCGAGAGCCGCCTTTGTCCTGGCGAACAATGCGCCCCCCCCCCCCCAACCCACCGAGCGGTACTCTCGTTGGGAGGAGAGTCTCTGGGTGGCTCGCCGCGTCCGTGCGACACCTGACCTCTGACCTCTGTGACCAGCGAGCTCACCTGTTCTCCAGTTGCCCGAGCACACTCGCAACCGACGACACTCGCGCGCCAACCATTCTAAAACAATCCCGAGCGTGATAAACATACGCAAACCCGTGTTTCCCAACCACATTACCGCACGCGAAACGACACGTAGTCGACACCAATCCCGGCTTTGAGACATGATTTTCCAACAATGAGTCTCATTAAAATGCTGCCCATCTTGATAAAATATTCATCAAACATGATTTCGTGTTTTCAGTACATGCTAGGATTGAACATAAATATTTACCGTTCAATTCATAAAAATCTTTGAGTAAGAATTTGTCCGGTAGAAAAATCCTTTCAGAAACAATTAAATATAGTTATATTATGACACGAACCATTCAAGCAAAATTGTTTAGAATACTACCTCCTTAAATAAAGTTATATTCAGAAAAAAAAAATCATAGGGAAGTGTCATCGATAGCTGCGGCCAGATATTTAACAATGCAAAAATGGTGGTGCCTTGTTCCTCTAAATGCCATGGAGCTATTGCACGTGCGTAGGCCTGGTATGACAACGCTGGGTGTAGACCTGCCAGGCGCGGCGCCTGAGTAGACGGCAACCCGCGCAACACGCGAGGCGTTGTGGTGGGGAACAGCAAGGGGCGCGGCGCCTGGGTACACGGCAACCCGCGCAACACACGAGGCGTTGTGGTGGGGAACAACAAGGGGCAAACGAAAACACCACAGTGCGCCTTTCCAATGCTATCAGCCCTGTTCTTGTTTCGGTGTGCTCCGTCGCCACACATACACCCAAACAGCTTTAGACCACTTATTAATGTAATTAAAAATTTGAAAATTTTAATCGAGTATTTTACGAAAAACATTTTATTGTCGTATTTCATCAATAATATCATCTGATAATATTCAGGTCTTAATTTTAAGAAAACATAAGAAAGACCGTTTTTTGCCATCAATTTTTTATAACATTTAATGTTTCAAATTGTAGCTGTTTGACCGTAACTTCACCAACCTCATTTCAAATTTTTCATTCATAAAGTATAATTAATATAAACCTCTCTCTCTCGTGTGTGTGTGTGTGTGTGTGTGTGTGTGTGTGTGTGTGTGTGTGTGTGTGTGCGCGCGCGCGCGCGCGTCAAGGTTCGGTCACACATTCCTGGTTGATTTTTAGTTTGTTTTTTTTTTTGTAATTGCTTTTATTTAAGGGCTATTTATTAAATTTTAACTCAATACCTCCCTTGCATTTGTTTTTCTGCGACAAATATTTTCAACAGATATTCACTTAGTGTAAAATTATGCGTGTGAAAAATGCGCGCAAGTCTTCGCAATTATCATAGCTTCCACGACTTTTTACACCTGTGAATATCTGTTCACTTAGTGAATATCTGTTGAAAATATGTGTGTCGGAACAACAAATCCGAAGGAGGTATCGAGTTAAAAAATTTTATAAATAACTTTTAAATAAAAGTATTGGCAAAAAAAACAAAAGAAATCAACATGGCATGATAAACCTCAAAGCAAAGTCATAGCGATCCGTGTAAGCTACACGCATGTTCCGAGGGAAATGATACTGCAGACAGTGAACTATTTCATAACTTCAAAACGTTTATTTTAAAAATATTAAACTAATATGAACCGAATATAAACAATAAACGAAGAAAACATTCGAAGAGATGGAATTTAAAAAAAAAGCCTATATGAGACTCTTAATAGCTTACTATTAGAAAAGATACGTGGAAAACGTGAAATGTGGGTGTTTACCGACTGTAGTGAACGGAAAAGTTTTTTTGCGTGGAACTAAGTTTGGCGAGTGTAATGACGGGAATGGATTGTGATGAGTAGAGACCGGAAAAATTCGCAGATTCATTTCGCGATAGTCTGAAATTCGTACACACATACCTTTAAGCTGCTCTTGATATTGGCTCCACTGTTCGTCTGGGCGAATCTGGGCCAATGAGAAACCCCTCAACCAAAGAAGTGACGAATCTCGGGGCAATACCAGTTGAGACGACTCACAAGTCAGCAGCCAACGAACTGGCCGTTATTTGCCCGAGTGTACAGAGGACTGTGTGGACTATCCCGGAGGTCATCGAAACCGCGAATTTTTCAGGTCCCTATAGTGATGAGCAACAGGGGTCGGCGGAAAAATAAAAGGTTTCCGTTGCGAAGAGGCGACGCGGACGGACAGATGACTGCCGCTGGGCTCCGGTCACGACCCACGACCCACGACCCACGACCCACGACCTTCCCGCCAGACCGCCAAGGATCTCGGGCACACGACACCCGCGCTTAGAGGGCGGTGGGCGACCTTCACCATCTCCACGTTCCAGGTCATGGTTCTGTGTTCGATTTGACTTCGACACTGTCCACTGTCAACTTGAGAAGGCACCAGCAGTTCTGACAAAGTCTCAGGGCTCAGGACACAGCCAACTGTCTGGTCAGCTGAGCTAGGTACAGGGGCTGAGGCGGTGACTATGCTGGGTTGGTGGCCCCAGCCGCTGGTCTAATACCCTCCCGATCAAACAACAGGGAGTGTGATCCCTAACAGTTCTGTGTTATGAAAGCTCTGGATTGTATAAACGAACTGGAAGTTTCTCCCACCCTGCCCTGATAGGGCGCACACGTGGTAGGGGTACGTGAGAATAATGCCTGCCGTAGGTCGGAACAATCTGTCCACTGTCAACCATGTTGGGATTTTGGGTGGCTTCAATTACACCGCATGTGTACATATGTACTAGCTATTTATTTATTTTTTAATTTGTTTTTTTGATTTAAAACCAAAATTACTTCACCTTTAAAATTTAAAACAAAAAAGGTGCTACAGACTACTTCATTAAAATGGTTCTATTTTCTTCCAGAAAAAAAAACTGTATTTATTTTCCATTAAAAGTATGTAATACGTGAATGTGTGTGTGTGTGTATATATATATACTTACATATATGCCTTTGTGTAGTTTAAGCCATTAAAATTGTCTAAAAGTTTAAGAGTTTAACGTGAGTCTAAAATACGGCCCGAAACGGAACGTAAATCCTTGACGTTTCGAGAAACTGCGAAGAAAGAAAACAACAGCTGTCCATGACGTAGCTGGAGGAAAAAAATAATAATTCGCCAGTTAATGACTTCCGCGATGTGTCGTCCGAGCCGACAAGAAGTAGACACGCAGCGCTGTCGAACCTAGTCTGTTAGACATCACAGTAAATGTACGGACTTCTCAACAAAGGAACCGCCTCAGATGAACGAAAGCTTTTTTTTTTTTTGACGTGACGTCTAATAAATCGATGAACGCCGGCTGCACGCACGAAAAAGTGTCCCGTTACGCACATTGTCCCGTTACGCACATTGTCCCGTTTGCTCATTGTACGCTTGCGCCGCATCTATCTCTCTTCCACTCCATTGGGACAACCATCGATTTGACTTTTTCGAGGCACATTAAACTTGAAACACTCCCATTCGTTTCCTACTTTTTCTATCATCGTCCTATCCTTAACAGAATAACACAGATTGGAAGAAGTTAAATAGCAAACATGTATAAAAGTTATAGTTAAAATAATCTCTTCGTTAAAGTAATAAACATATTTGAATTAATGAGTGTAAAATTATCAATTAAATTGTAGATTTCATTTCACTCCTTTGTATCCATACAAAATAGTAATAATTCAATAAAAATTATTCAATTTTATTCATAAAAGTATGCAATATTTTCATTAATGTTTTGTTATGACGTTGTCACGTTAAACTATCGTCCGTAAACCGACTTTACATACCCAATTTTTTTTTTCGCAGTTCCGTAAACAATGAATTATTGCAGAAACTACGCAGGTCTGATTGCGACTAACAAGAGTCCTGTGTTATGTTGTAAAGCAAGCCGATAGGCCAGAGACCAACAGTCACGTGGGACGTAAACATGGTGTACACACGTATATGTAGTCATCTTTCCTCGACTTTTCCATTACTTCCCATGACCAAAATTACTTTCCTATTTAAAAAAAAAATCATTGGCCTATTTGTGCAGTTTTCTGAAATAAGTACAGAAAATCCAGCCTCCGCCATTCCCACAGTTGGCCTGGTCAAAACACAACCTCCCATAAGCTCTTCTATAGTGTGCATGATTATACACTAAAATACAATCCGGAAACAAAAAATGCTCTCACAGTCTTGAGTGATGGCCCACTGAAGCATGATATTTTCCCCTAAATTACTATCACTGGGTAATTTCCATTACCTTTTTTTCTTTCTTTCAGGATTGCGTGTGAACTCCCTGACTTTCCCTAACCAACACCAACTTCCCTGAACTTTCCCCCCCGACTTCCAAGAAAGTGGACACTCTGGTGAGTGGTTTGGGCTAAAAAGGGGGGTTTTTTTCACGTAATGCTGTCATGCACAGGGACTTGAGGCGGCGGGAGCGCTCGTGTTGTAGAAGGATCCGGACCATTCTGGTGCAGACTTGATTAAGGGAAGGTGTGGGGTAAGCGTGGTGGGGGGGGGGGAATAACACCCACTGCCCGCTAGAGCTGTAGCAAACCGCATGTATTCGGTACTGAGTAGACGGGTGCGCCATCTAGTACCGAGTAACGAAACAAGTTACACACGAATGCATTTCGTTACTCGCATTTTTCGTATGTTTTACGCATGCGCGCGCTTATTCGATGAATTTAAAAAACGTACGTTACGAAGAACGATGTTTTTTTTTTATTAAGTAAAGTATAATTTGGAAATTCGTCGTCCAGGTTTTTTACTGTTTATTAAATGTATTGTGTGTGTAGACAAAGTTTGAGATTGGAACAGAAACAAGGTAAGAAAGTATTTTTTTACCACTTAGAAATATGTATGTTTTTGCTATTTATTATCGCGTATTTTCACGTTTTTTTATTGTTCTTATCTTAAAAGAGATATTATAATAAAACCGCTCTAATTAGATGTAATTGTTTCTTGATTAACAAAAACTGTTAATTATCAAATGTTGTTAATTGTTTATATTCGATTTATTATTATTTACGCGACGTCATACTGTACGCGTACGCAATACGACTCGATTCGTTGCTGTAACATAACATAGCATGTTATGCGATATCAGAAGTAACGAGTAACGTAACGATACGATAGTAACGAGTACTAATTGTTATAGTAACGAATACATACGGGTAGGCTTTTTTTTTCGATACTTTTACACCTCTACTGCCCGCAACACACGGTGTGACGCGTCATTACCACCGAGCACCGAGCGAACACTTAATTTCAGAAAGACCCTGACGTGCATTTACTGATATTCTGGAACATTTGTAACTTTTTTTTTTTTTTTTTTTAAGTGTAGCCGCTGAGCTCTCGGTATACGGCATCCGGTAGGAGTAATTTACTGAATGGATGGGAATTTTGTGGAACGTTAAGTTGCATGAAACGGAAATTTGTAACGACGGTGCCGCCATCCGTGGCGGATGCCTCAAACCAAAGTTCACACAAAGGGAAAATTTACAGTATAACTGCTTAGTGAATTTGAACAAGATAAGCAGTATTATTAATAAAATTCTTTGCCGAAAATCAGATCCAAAGCCAGGGTTGTGCTATGGTGGAAAATATGCCCGGGGTTCGTTAATGGCAATATGGGTAGTAGGTATATCTGAAATTAACTGGCCACTCTTCCGGCGTGATTAATTCCATGCACGTTTTTAGTTATACAGAGTTGTGGTGAAATTATTTGGCTGTTGGGAGAAGAAAAACAACTGAAATTTAAATTTTATTTTGTTTATTCAACGATAAAATCGTGTTTTCTTTTTTCTTTTTTTTTAGCTGTAAGTTTATTTCAAGTATTTTTTTCTCTTTTATCGGAGTCGTTTCATTATATACTTTAACCTTTCGCTCAGCAAATCCAATGATTCTATATTCGAAGTAGCTGCTCCGGTGGCGAATTCTAGCGGTGATTGCGGAAACTACGTGTGCTTCGCGTCCAGAAATGTAGTCGAAAAAACGCTCGGCATGATTTTAAAGAATTCTACTTCGTATTATAAGTTTATTTGTAACGTGAGAAAACACGCAATTGCTCGTTACCGAGATTAGATGTTAACACATCACTGGCGAGTGCTAATTTTTGACGTGACAACGTCTAATATATCGATGAACGCCGGCTGCACGCACGAAAAAGGATGACTCATTGTCCCGTTACGCTCATTGTACGCTTGCGCCGCATCTATCTCTCTTCCGCTCGATTGGAACAACCATCGACTTGACTTTTTCCAGGCACATTAAACTTGAAACACTCCCATTCGTTTCCTACTTTTCCTATCATCGTCCTATCATTTAACAGAATAACACAGATTGGAAGAAGTTAAATAGCAAATATGTATAAAAGTTATAGTTAAAATAATATCTTCGTTAAAGTAATAAACATATTTGAATTAATGAGTGCAAATAAAAGTAAACTTATCAATTAAATTGTAGATTTCATTTCACTCCTTCTTTGTATCCATACGAAATAGTGATAATTCAATAAAAATGATTCAATTTTATTCGTAAAAGAATGCAATCATTTCATCAATGTTTTTGTTATGACGTTGTTACGTTAAACTATCGTCCGTAAAACCGACTTTACAGACAACCATTTTTTTTTTTAAATTAACGGCGAAGTGTGTAAACGTTCCGTCCGTCATCGTGGCGACCCTGTACTCGCGAGTCACGGACCAATCGTGACGAGGACCGGTGTTCAGTTCTCTCGCGCGCTCTGGCTCACGATTCGCCGTCAAGCACCATCACGTTCTTCTTTCTAGGCCAATCCCCTGATCCAGCCTGGACCCAAGGCTCCCCCCCCCCTCCTCTCTCTCATTACTGTCACTTGTTCTTAATTGAACTTAAGGGGCCCGCCTACCTGGTCACACAGACGGTGCGCAGAGCTTCAGGGAAAACAACGCGATTTCAAAACTACTCCAGATATCCGAGTGGGGTATGTTTACGAAAAGCATTTAAGAGTTCGCTGAGGCCCGAAAAGTACTTTTAATTTTGGATCATGTTTTTAAACTGTATTTCTAGAAGAGTTAAAATGGCTAAAACGCATGTTTTCAGAGTAATTTTTAGGCGTAAAACAACCAGTACAGATTATTAAAAACACTTAAGGGACTTGCATTACACCTTTATCTTCATTTATCGGCCATATAATGCTGCGGTCACCGCTAAAATTTCACAGTTATCCTGTGACGACGAGAAGACTACGCGTCAGTTCAGAGCCTTGCGCTTAGAGGCGATACCACGCTAGAAATACCATCGAGCGTCGCACTTATCATCCCGCCTCACTAATACACATACACTCCTGACGAGGCGGGCCCCTTAACAGCCAGTTCGCGGCGAGGTCACGTGATACGCGGGGAAAACGCGAACACGCTAATCGGGATTATAAGGGAAGAAATCGCAGAAGGCATATCGTGAGGATGGAAGAGACCGCGCGAAAAGTCTCACCATTCGCCAGAAGGAGAAGAGACATGGCAACCGGGACAATAAAAGCCCAAAAAGTAAACATTCTCGAAAATATGTTTTCACCGGTCGCTTTAACTTCCAAAGAACATTCCTTGCACGGAAACTTACGGTTGACATGAAATATAATGATGGATTTCCCTGAGAAAAATTTAGGGGGGAAAAAAGACAATTAGATTCAACTGAATGAGAGAAGTTCCGAGTGTAGTTTCACGATCAAGAACCAACATGGGGAGTGTGTTTGTAAGGGGGTGGGCAGGTCTGTATGGCGATGGCACACAGTGAGTGTGTGAAGACTTTTTTTTTCCTTGCGCCATATGGGATAGACGCCCAAAAAAATCGGCTGAAGTGTGTGGAAACCGTTTCTTTTTTTTTTTTTAATGAAGTGACTGTTTTAAAGACCGTGATTCTAATCCGTACTTCCTAACCATCATCTGAAGTTATCAAGCAACCATTTCCGCAATGGTTTGGGCGGAACAATATGGCGAAGGCGAGATAAGTGACTTCAAATATGTCACGGCATGCCGTCTCCTGACAATTCCTAACTCCATTGGCATTGAGATGATTATTATATAGGTATTCTCCTTGCAATACGTCAATGGGCTCGATGGCACAGCGGTAGTAAGAGCGTGTGTTTATGAACCTCAAAGGAAATGGTTCAAAACTTATTTCTGGATTTTTTGATAACATTATAATGTAATATATTATAATAATAATAATGTTGAATCAGCTCAATAAGGTTACGGTTTGTTTGTAGTAATTATTTGCAGACTGATTTCAGTTATTTAGGCACAAAGAAATCTTCTAACATATACTTAGTGTTTTTATGTTTTTTAAATGTTTCAGGTTAATATTTTAGTAATGCGATGGAAGTTTAACTTCTAGCGTGTGCGGAACACATTAATTTTCTGCACCTGCCGCTAGAATTCGCTGCCTGAATCGTAAATGTTTCCTGGTACTATCAAACACAAGTAGGATTTAGCAGCAGGAAAAACAGGAAAATTTTATACTATTAAAAAAGGATCCGAAAAAAAATCCGGCTTTGGACCTGATTTTCGACAAGGAATTTAATTACATCAATAACCTTTTATTCGCTTCACACCACATACTGATACGTAGGATATAAAGTTTCGTCGGTGCGCTGTCTACCATCCTAAATGTGTGTTTATAGTCATACGTTGTAGTATCTACAGTCACGTCATCTACAGTCCCTGTTTGATGAAAAATATGTTATTCTCTTTGATACTGGATGTTTTACAAATTTAAAAAAATATATTTCTTTTTAAACATAATTGAAAGGATAAAGTTTTCTGGTAAAAGTAATAATTTTTATTTTTTCTAGCATTGAGGTTAACTGAGGGTAACCACTATTGGGAAATACAGGAGTGGATGACGAAGATGGGAGTAAGTGCCTTGCAAACTGCGGTTCAATGTGTTAATGTGTTCAGTGCCTGCACTAAAGGTATTTTTTTTAATATAGCATTCATTTAATAATAAAAAAATTTGGTTGTCTGTAAAGTCGGTTTACAGACGATAGTTTAACGTGACAACGTCGTAACAAAACATTGATGAAATGATAGCATAGTTTTATGAATAAAATTGAATCATTTTTATTGAATTATCAGTATTTTGTATGGATACAAAGGAGTAAAATGAAATATACAATTTCATTGATAAATTTACTTTTATTTGCACTCATTTATTCAAATATGTTTATTACTTTAACGAAGAGATTTTTTTTTTACTATAACTTATATACATGTTTGCTATTTAACTTCTTCCAATCTGTGTTATTCTGTTAAGGATAGGACGATGATAGGAAAAGTACGAAACGAATGGGAGTGTTTCAAGTTTAATGTGCCTCGAAAAAGTCAAATCGATGGTTGTCCCAATCGAGTGGAAGAGAGATAGATGCGGCGCAAGCGTACAATGAGCGTAACGGGACACAGCGTAACGGGACAATGTGCGTTACGGGACACTGTTTTGTGCGTGCAGCCGTCGTTCATCGATTTATTAGACGTTGTCACGTCAAAAAAAAAACAGGTGTCTTCAAAAACCATTTGAACCCGAGTCTCTCACTTGACATTGAAATGTGGCTGTACTGTGAATTACTTGGAAAGCGTGCGCCTGGGCACGGAATATCAGAAGCAAAATGATTTGCGACACTAACCTCTTTGGGCCTCTGCGCTTCAACCGTGTGACGTGACACCAAAACAGAGGTGGACTGTCTTCTCCAATCTTCAGCATGTCGCATGTCTGTCTCCCTTCTCACCGTATTGCGTCCTGCGCCGTGAACCTGGCCTTTCCATGTCTTGTTTTCCCACCATTATTCTTCCCTGAGATCTTCATCTCCGTCTCAATTCAGAATTTTTTTTCTTTTTTATTTTTGTTCCGAGCCGGCCTTCAAAGGCGCGGTCGCCCCAGCGTCAGGGGTCCTGCGTTCGAGCCTCCACGCAAGGCGCTGATGTAATCGTTGTATTTAATTGTAAGATTGAGTTCATTTAAATAATATGCTTTAGCTTTCGAAGTAGCTTGGCTTCTGGGGTGTGGCCGTGTCCTTGGCGGAATAGTTCACCGACGTTTCGGTCGACATCGCATTCGCCATCATCAGGGAGCAGTTACCTACAGTAGGTAACTGCTCCCTGATGATGGCGAATGCAATGTCGACCCAAATTACCTACTGTGGGTAACTGCTCCCTGATGATGGCGAAAGCGATGTCGACCGAAACGTCGGTGAATTATTTCGCCAAGGACGCTGCTACAACCCAGAAGCCAAGCTACTCCAGACAATGGCCGTGAAAGCCTGCGAACATTAATACTTTAGCTTTCGGTGGTGTGCCTCGCTCGAAATGGTAGATGGTGCCCAAGTTTCGCCCCTGCATTGCAAACAGGCATCTTCAGGGTTGAGAATTTAGTTGAAGCTGTGGTCGTTTATTCGGCAATTGCCTAGAAGGTCTGCAATTTACTAAAGGTTCATTATAGTTTGTAAGTCCCTTCCCCCTTAATTAAAATAACTACATGCAAGCAGGGACGTTGGTTAGTCGAATCATCAAAATAAAATGCTCACTTGGGATTCCGCTCGCGAGATAGAGTTTAATACCCAAAGCCGCATGCCCTTCTTTGCGTCTGACACACAAACCTAACCACAGGTAATAGTGAAATCTGACAACGTGCACAATTTGTGCAATAGATTTTTTTATTTTATCTTTTCTTATTTACATGACATATGACATAGACACAAAGCGAGTACAAAATTACTATAAGACAACAAAGCACTAATTGGCAGCAATAACCAAATTTAAAAAAAAAGACTATACATTTAGTGGAATGTGCTCAGGACAGGCACTACACACAAGACAAGCACTACATACAAGACAGGCACTACATACAAGACTACACTACATACAGGGAAAGAACTAATACATGACCGGCACTAGATACAAGGCAGGCACTACATTTAAACAGACACTACATTCAAGGCAGGCACAACATACAGGCAGGCAGTACATACAAGGCAGGCTCTAGATTCAAGGCAGGCACTACATACAAGACACGCAATACACACAAGGCAGGCACTGGTGTCAAGGCAGGCACTATATTCAAGGCAGACACTACATACAGGGCAGGCACAACATACAAGGCAGAAACAACATACAAGGCAGAAACAACATACATTCAGGCACAACATACAAGGCAGGCACAACATACAAGGTAGAAATAACATACATTCAGGCACAACATACAAGGCAGGCACTGAATACAAGGCAAGCACTTCGTTCAAGGCAGACGTTACATACAAGGCAGGCACTACATACAAAGAAAGCACTGCATACAAAGAAAGCACTGCATACAAGGCAGGCACTACATACAGTGCAGGCACAACATACAAGGCACACACTACATACAAGGCAGGCACTGCATACAAGGCAGGCACTGCATACGAGTGTGGCACTGCATACAAGGCAGGCACTATACAAGGCACGCAATACGTACCAGGCAGGTACTGCATACAAGGCAGTAACTAGAGTCAAGGCAGGCACTAGTCATGGCAGGCACTACATACAAGGCAGGCACTACATACAAGGAAGGCACTACATACAAGGCAGGCACTGCATACGAGGCAAGCACTACATACAAGGCAAGAACTAAATATAAGGCAGGCACTGCATAAGAGGGAATCACTACATACAAGGCAGACACTGAATACAATGCAAGCACTGCATATAAGGCAGGAACTAAATACAAGGCAAGCACTACATACAATGCAGGCACTACATGCAAGGCAGGCACTACATGCAAGGCAAGCAAAACATACAAGACAGGCACTACATACAAGGCAGGCACTACATACAAGACAGGCACTACATACAAGTCAGGCACTACATCAAAAGGCACACAATACTTACCAGGCAGGTACTACATTCAAGGCAGTAACTAGAGTCAAGGCAGGCACTAGTCAAGGCAGGCACTACCTACAAGGCACGCAAAACATGAAAGGAAACCACTAAATACAAGGCAGGCACTACATACAAGGCAGGCACTACATACAAGGCAGGCACTGCATACGAGGCAAGCACTACATACAAGGCAGGCACTGCATACAATGCAAGCACTGTATACAAGGCAGGCACTACATGCAAGGCAGGCACTACATGCAAGGCAAGCACTACATACAAGACAGGAACAACACACAAGGCAGGCACTGCATACGAGGCAAGCACTACATACAAGGCAGATATTACATACAAGGCTGGCACTGCATACAAGGCAGGCACTACATACAGTGCAAGTACAACATACAAGGCACACACTACATACAAGGCAGGCACTACATACAAGGCAGGCACTACATACAAGGCAGGCACAACATACAGGCAGGCAGTACATACAAGGCAGGCTATAGATTCAAGGCAGGCACTACATACAAGACATGCAATACACACAAGGCAGGCACTGCACACAAGGCAAGCACTAGTGTCAAGGCAGGCACTATATTCAAGGCAGACACTACATACAGGGCAGGCACTATATTCAAGGCGGACACTACATACAGGGCAGGCACTATATTCAAGGCAGACACTACATACAGGGCAGGCACAACATACAAAGGCAGAAACAAATACATTCAGGCACAACATACAAGAAAGGCACTGAATAAAAGGCAAGCACTACATTCAAGGCAGATATTACATACAAGGCAGGCACTACATACAAAGAAAGCACTACATACAAGGCAGGCACTACATACAAGGCAGGCACTACATACAAGGCAAGCACTACATACAAGGCAAGCACTACATACAAGGCAGATATTACATACAAGGCAGGCACTACATACAAAGAAAGCACTGCATACAAGGCAGGCACTACATACAAGGCAGGCACTACATACAAGGCACACAATACCGACCAGGCAGGTTCTGCTTACAAGGCAGTAACTAGAGTCAAGGCAGGCACTAGTCAATGCAGCCACTAGTCAAGGCAGGCAATACCTACAAGGCACGCAAAACATGAAAGGAAACCACTAAATACAAGGCAGGCACTACATACAATGCAGGCACTGCATACGAGGCAACACTACATACAAGGCAAGCACTAAATACAAGGCAGGCACTGCATAAAAATCAAGCACTGCATACAATGCAAGCACTGCATACAAGGCAGGCACTACATACATGGCAGGCACTACATGCAAAGCAGGCACTATATTCAAGGCAGGCACTTCAAGAAAAAGTCACAAATCCGACGAATATCAAAACACATAATATTACAAATAATAAACAGGTAGTAATTAATTATATTGTTAACGGGCTCTGTTTTATAAAGTGTTATTTGCTACTAATTAAATCACTACACTTAATATGTTCTCAAGTCACTAAGTATCTGTCATGATCACAGTTCACACTCCTCACTCGACAGTGTTTCGCTTCTTATCTCGCACCTGTCCACACACACAGTCTCGCGCCACTCGGTCGCACTCTCTTGATCATTCGCTCTTCGTCGCGCCGCTCGTCGAACTCCCATTCACTCAACTCTCATGTTGTAAATCTCTCGGAGGCCGGCGTCGCCTGTTTTTATACCCGTTGTCCGTCTTTCTGGAACGGACTGGAGTGGTTGCGACGGTTCGTGTCATCCCGGGCCGACCCAGACGCTCGAAGATTCCAGAACTGCCGACGCTTCATCACGCCACTCCACGCGGCGGCATCTGCAAGCCCGCGGAATTCCCATGTTACTAAGGGATAGATAACAGCGCCGAGGAAGGGAGTTGCGGTGTTAAGGGGATGACGAGGCCGGGGCCTCTATAATTTCAGAAGGTATGCGCGAGTTACGTCAGTGGCCGGGCGGGCCCGCCAGGCCGCCCGAGTACCTGGCGCGTGTCACACTCCTGGCTCCCGCTTTCTTAACAATATACAAACAAAAAAAGAATACGATTCAGGATCTAATGGACGTAGGAACGCATCAGAGGAAGCGAGTGTCGCATCCCTAGTTTAGTGGACGCGTACACGGACCCACCGACATCTCTCGTGAGAATTGGGTAACAACGCAGAGATGACCGCGTCCAACGTGATGCGCTTCTAGTGGATCCCTCAGATGAGGAATCAATTAGGGTAGTATGTGGATGCAGCTTGTGTTCATGAACATATTTACAAAAAAAGATTTCGAGAGTTATGGTGAGAAACTGCAATCCAATGTTAGCGCCGCGCCCGTGAAACAAGAATCAGTAAGTGTCACAAGTTTAGTCCAAGTTGCAGCGGGTGCGCACGCGTGCATGACTACAGTTAATACTGCGTGGGGAAGCTTTTTGTCCAGCTGACCGTCTGCGCCATGTTTGCAACACGCCCAGTACCCCGGGGCGAAGCGTGGTGTTTACATTCGAGGAAATGTGTTTCACCATGAACCATCACCAAGCATGGTCAAGCACCATTCCCGCAGTGTCTCGGGTGTCGCAACACGTGATGGTGAGGTGGAAGGTCAACTACGTCACAGCATGCCGTCCAAGTATATCGATAACATGTCAAGTGTATTCTACGTAGGTAATCTTTAAAGACGCTACAGTCGCTAGGGTTAAGTTCGGGTTTTTTTGATTCCCTCTAGTCCTCTGAGACTTAAAGTGGGCATAACGTCACAGAAAAACTTAATAGGCAACAACAAATAGCATCGAAGCTACGCACTTAGAATAAACACTTGTGTCCCTAACGCCTACATTGCCGTGCGTGACAGCTGGAGAGATCCATGACAACCCTTCCCCATTACCTCCTCTCAGGTCAAGGAAATTTCCAATTTTTGGGCCATTTTGCTCACGCTGCATCCGCAATAGAAAAAAAACTGTTGCAGTGTTCAACCAGCCATACAGCAATGGCGGAACCGTCGCTCCAATACCTGGTCACAATCGCGGGAGGAAAGAGCCAGCGGGGGGGGGGGGGGGGGGGCGATCGTCACGCAATAATAATTCCGAGCGTCACTGTTATCGTCAAAGTTGTCCCGAAGCGCGTTCCCCGATGGAAGGATTGAAGTTTCGGTGCAAGGATATATATTGGACTGGTGCCGTGCAAGTTTTAAGGCCCACACACACGTTCAGTCCAAGTCCGGACTGACAGTTTGGACTGAACTGAACCGAAGCCTCCCCCACACATCATCGGTCTTGTGGTTGCTGTCGCTGTTGGATGTAGAATATGGCAGAAACTTTGGTACTTACGTATTAACGCCACCGCAGCTACAGATTTGGCGGTTTTTAAGTGCCGCCAATCTACACCTAAAATTTTTCAATACCTGCGCATTGCAGCTGCCGCCGCCAGAAAATTCTTTACCCATGTATGTTTGTGTTTTGTTTTGATGAACTTTATTCAAATAATGTGAATGGTCGATTAGGTAAGGTTAGCTACATTAAAAAAAAAACTATTAAATATTTATTATGGTTGCTTAGGAATTACAAATTTAAGATGTGGCTATTCTGAGCTTTGGAATCTTATTTATCAGAGTTCATATGGCGACAGCATCAGGTGAAAAAAAAATAGAGACTGTTTTCAATCTATGTTAAACTATATGTCGGCAAAGTAAAACTATCCGCAATTGTATTTTTGACAGAAATAGCTAAATATGTCTGTGAATTGCATCTGAAAATCACAGTTTCCTTTTCTGCGATAATTTTAGCTGCCGCACTTAGAAGTCATTTTCTTCGAGTAGATACATTAGATTATTAATGTTTGCTTATAATCTCGCCTCGCTCACAAGTCACATTTTACGTGTGTTAGCTTCTTCCATAGAAGCATGCAATGCCATATCGAACGTTTTATTGCAGCCTTTATGAAACCACCCAGGAGACACAACGCTAGAAGCACCAGCGAGCGTCGCACTTATCATCCCGCCTCACTAACACACACACCCCTGACACGAAACGTTATCCATAACAATCACTCCATTCATGGCAATGTGAGACTTTTGGAAATTTACCGAATGTGGTAATAAATTTAAAAAAAAACAACAATACACGATTATCTAGTGTGTTTCCGCGTGAATTTGTGCTTGTTTTGTTTATTACTTCACAACATCGAGCTGTCATGGTCTGAATGTTCGCTGAAGCACCTGCCAAAAAGTCTCATCTTTTCTTGCACCTAAGTGTTCGTACGCGCGCAAGCGCAATAACGCATTTATGCCCATAAAGAAATATTAAAGTTTCTGTTATAAAACTTAATATTTGGTTAACCCAATTGGGCGTATTTTATTTGCCGTATACTGAGAAAAAAAATTTTTTTGTACTTCACAAAAGATTCCTTTGGAAAAGGAAATTGCCAAGAAATAGTTCGTAATACTACAAAAAAAATAATTGGAAATATTTACAATACATTGATATGATTATTTTTGCACACATATGAAATACATACTTTTTGAAAACAATACCGAAAATCTTTCGCCAAGCTTACGAAAATTGGCGCATAATTTTAGATTTTTGATTGATGTTTTATTCAAGCTTACGATTTATTAAACCGTGTAAAAGATAAAAGAATATTAAAAATTTTGACTTTATATTGTTTTATCGTGCTTATTAATGAGCGAAGTTAACACTTGAAAGCTATTCAGGGAACAGTTTACAAATATATTTAACTAAGTAAGTAACGGGACAACACGGAGTACGAATCCAGCATTACTGCAAACATTTTTTGACGTGAAATCTAATAAATCGATGAACGCCGGCTGCACGCACGAAAAAGTGTCCCGTTACGCACATTGTTCCGTTACGCTGTGTTCCGTTACGCTGTGTTCCGTTACGCTGTCGGCGAGTGCAGTAATAATAGGTTATGTTACAATTGACTAAAAAATTATGGTGATTCATATAATTGATAATTGATATTTGATTACAGTTTATTTATATGAAAACTTGTTCATAATTATATTTAAACTTTATAGCTAAACGCCAGTTTTTAAAATTAATTACAAGTCATCTACACGTGAACTGTTTCGTCGACTGTTTATAAAGTTAAGTGAAAAGTTAAAGGTTAATTATTCTTGCGTTTTAAAAATCTGATTACTATAATTTCAGGTATTAATTTTTTTATTATTAAAATAAAAATTATTCTATTTTATCCATAAAAGTATGCAATCATTTCATCAATGTTTTGTTATGACGTTGTCACGTTAAACTATCGTCCATAAACCGACTTTACAGACAATCAATTTTTTTTTGTAGCGATACAGTGGCTTTCGTGTAAATGTACAAATATCTGTAATTGTGCATGGTTATTTCAGTTCAATTTACAAAAGAATATTTCTAGGGAACATAACACGCAATTCGGCGTGCTGCGATGGAATGTTTTCCAAAGCCGCGCCAGGAACATTCCTGAGCTAAGTTCCTACTAACGGCTGGACAAGACGTCTCACGGCAGTAACGTACGCGAGATCCCTCAAAAGCTTTCGAACGAAATAAAGCCAAAGCCAAAAAGCATCATGAGGACGTCGTTATCAAAGACCGTGGCAGGTCCGTTACGACGTCGTAAAGAATATCGGAAGAGACGCTCTTCAGAAGTGGAGGAATCCATTTCCTGGATTCCTCTGTCAAACCGTCTTGGGTTTTATTTTATACACCCGGGGGGGTTTTCTAACGAGGGCGTAGCACCTTCAGCCCCTGCATCTACTATCGCGGGCATCGCAGCCTTTCAGCCCTTCTGCTCCTCTAGCTTCGAGTGATGGAGGACCTACCTGCCAGTCCTACCGGATTCAGAGCCATCCACGAACGCACAACATCCCGTCACAAAGCGTTAAAATGTTGGGAGCCCGCGATTTAAGTGGCGAGAGAGAAAAAGGATTCGATTTTTTTTCTCGTGTCGGCCGCCAGAAATGTTTTCCACGGCCTAGTGATGATTGTCGAAGTCACGTTCTGCGTGAAGTACGTACTTGCACCACTAGTACGTACGTACCCGCCTCGTCAGGGGTGTATGTGTGGGTTAGTGAGGCGGGATGATAAGCGCGACGCTCGCTGGTGCTTCTAGCGCGGTGTCTCCTCTGGACTGGCGCGCAGTCTTCTCGTCGTGCACAGGACAACTGTGAGATCTGAGCGGTGACCGTAACATTATATGGCCGAGGAATGAAGATAAAGGTGTAATGCAAGTCCTTAAGTGCTTTCAAGAATCTGTACTGGTTGTTTAACACCTAAAACGTACTCTGAAAACATGCGTTTTAGCCATTTTAACTATTCTAAAAATACTTTTTAAAGACTTCATCCGAAATCAAAAGTACTTTTCGGCCCTAGGCGAACTCTTATATGCTTTTCGAAAAATTTCTTGAAAGCAAGCTTCCGACGAGAGAGAACATGTGGCATATCAGTTTAGTGCTACCTTGTAAGAACATCAAACAACTGGATCACGGGGTAGTGGCTATACTCCTTTATTTTGCTTCTATTATTTTGTGGTTTTGCAAATTAATTATATGTTTAATTAATTTATTTATTTCACAATATAACTATATTTAATTGTTCCTAAAGGTTTTTTTTCTACCAAACAAGTCCTTGTTTAAAAGTTTTTATGAAATTAAAAACAAATTTTTGTCAATCTTTAGCATGAACTGGATCTCCGCAGATGCTACGCCAGGCTGCGACTCCACACATCTTGTGTTTCGCCACGAACATGTGCGGGGAAAGAATATGTTTTTTTTTTGTTGTAGACTCAACAAGTTTCTTAAGTTTTCGTTGAAATTCCAATGTGATAATTGTGAGGTGGTGTTCGAAATAGATGGGCTCAGAAGGTAGACCCTGCCCATGAATTATGCTGGATAATGTTAAAATGTTTAACAGCTCGTCGCAAGAAGCAGTTCTGCGGAGCTCTTAGGCGACACGGCATGAGTCAGTGGTGGATACGAATTTGTTTCAAGAGGGGATTTGAAAAAAAAATTGGTTGTCTGTAAAGTCGGTTTACGGACGATAGTTTAACGTGACAACGTCATAACAAAACATTGATGAAATGATTGCATACTTTTATGAATAAAATTGAATCATTTTTATTGAATTATCAGTATTTTGTATGGATACAAAGAAGGAGTGAAATCAAATCTACAATTTAATTAATAAATTTACTTTTATTTGCACTCATTAATTCAAATATGTTTATTACTTTAACGAACAGATTATTTTAACTATAACTTTTATACATGTTTGCTATTTAACTTCTTCCAATCTGTGTTATTCTGTTAAGGATAGGACGATGATAGAAAAAAGTAGGAAACGAATGGGAGTGTTTCAAGTTTGATGTGCCTCGAAAAAGTCAAATCGATGGTTGTTCCAATCGAGTGGAAGATATAGATGCGGCGCAAGCGTACAATGAGCGTAACGGGACACAGCGTAACGGGACAATGTGCGTAACGGGACACAGCGTAACGGGTCAATGTGCGTAACGGGACACTTTTTCGTGCGTGCAGCCGGCGTTCATCGATTTATAAGACGTTATCACGTCAAAAACACGTGTAACTCAATAAACTTTGGCAATTCAAACTCTGGCTCCTAAGTATATTGTAAGGGGTAAAACGGCATTGGGCACAGCACAAGGGGTAAAACTCCACATTGGAATCTCTTCGTGCGAGTGGTTGAACGTCCGGAGTCCCTGGCCGTTGGATTGGTCGTAACGGTCGAGTCGACATAACACTTTACCGCTGGCATCTACGGCCACTTGACATAACGACATGGAATTTTTTTTTCCTTTGGGGCTTTATAAAAAGAATTGTTACTACGTTCCGCCAGAGTTGAGATAGAACTGAGGAGGGTATTGCTTCCACTCCGGACTTGTCAACCAAAATGTGGGAAGAATTTGACTTTAGGTAGGATGTGTCCGTATAACTAAAGGTGCACATACTAACAAAATTTTTGTTAAATAAAACTAGGTTAGTTTACCTTCAATTTGATGTATGATTTGTTGTAAATAGTATAAAATAAACTGTTATAATATACCATTGAAACTGTGAGATTCTTTAATGGACAATCTTCAATTGTCAGTTGTTTTACAATACAGAAATTTTAAAAAAAAAATAATAATATCTGAAAATCAACACAAAAAAGGAAAAAAAGGGGGGGGGGAGAGAGAGAGAGAGAGAACAATGTGCACAGACAAAACGTAGGAAACGAGCTGTCTCCTGAATCATAGGAAGTGGATGACACGCTTCCTGAATACTTCACACACGCGGTTGGCATTGAACGTGGCCCCTGTACGGACTCCCAAACCTGACACCAGTCAAAAACCACGCTTCCTACATCCGTGTCAACAGCCCGTCCCAGCGTCCACACAGAATACAGACAGATTATTAAACATCAATAGTTTTAACAGTTACCAAACAATAATTAATATACATTACAATGATGTCTAAACATGCATTTGATAAGCTGCCCAATGGTCAGAAAAAAAATACACATGAGTGTTACTGTGTTTTTATTATTATTATTATTATTATTATCATTATTATTATTATTATTATTATATATCTCAGGGTGGCTAACAAACCTGTGATTAAAAATTCCCTGACTTTTCCAAGCTTTTGAGAAAAATTTTCTCTGACCACTGATAGTTAGTCACCAATAACTATTGAAATTTCTACTACAAAATCATGACACACTTCACTATTGCAACAGGCAACTATAAATTATTTTATCACACTACTGTCGATAGCATTGAAGTCAATGCACATAGTCAAAGTGCTGGTATATAGATACGAGATAAAAGGAATGGGAGAAAATCCTATGAGACATTGGAAGTTTTCTCAAAAGGTCTTCCATGACAGCCGGTATGGATGGTTCTGTAGAATAATTAGCAGAGCACTGGCCGTTTCCAGGGAAGTTTTGTAATTGGTCGTGTTCAAATTTCTGTGGAAGGTTTCGTAGGTGGAAAGTTTATTCAATCAGAACGAAGTGTTGTGTGTCCCTAGGACTTTTACAGGTTCTCTCTATTTCCCCTGTTTCTAGCCACCCTGCACTGACATCATGTTCCGGCCGTGATTCTGATCTCTTCTCCGAATATTAATTAGAGTATAACTAATTTACGAGTTCTACAAAGTTATAGCTAAGGTCGAATAACGCCCAAAACCATATAAACTCGATCGTTGCCAGACTACAGAACAGGCGAAACTAAAGAATGCCTGATTAAGAGCGCAAGGCTCTGAACTGGCGCGCAGTCTTCTCGTCATGCATAGTGCAATTATGAGATGAGCGGTGACAATAACAATGTGTGGCAGAGAAATGAAAATAAAGGTGTAGGCCCCTACTGCAAATCTCTTACGTGCTTTCAAGAATCTGTACTGGTTGTTTTATTCCTAAAAATTACTCTGAATACATGCCTTTTAGCCATTTAACTTTTCTAAAAATACAGTTTGAAAACCAATCCGAATTCAAAAGTACTTTTCGCCACTAAGCAAATTCTTAAATGCTTTTTGTAAACAGACCCCACTCGAATATCTCGAGTAGTTTTGAAATTGTGTTGTTTTTTTTCTGAAGCTCTGCACACCGTGTGTCCAGACAGATGGCGCCCTTAAACTGGTTAGGTTAAAAAAAAATTGTAAATTAATATATTATGTGTATGCTACCTCCTTTTCAGAAAAAAATATATAAATTAAAAAATATAAATAAAAAGCCGTAAGCAATAAGAGAATG
The DNA here is from genome assembly GCF_032445375.1 of Bacillus rossius redtenbacheri. NCBI lineage: Eukaryota > Metazoa > Arthropoda > Insecta > Phasmatodea > Bacillidae > Bacillus > Bacillus rossius. The sequence goes on from NC_086343.1 coordinate 5,600,177, forward strand.
GAAAAATATACCTTCACAGCACTTACTTTGTGAAATGAAAAAAAAAAAAAATGCACAAGCAAAAATTAAGTGACTAAAATATTTACAATTAAGTCATTACGTAAAGAACATTACTTCAAAACAAAAAAAAAACAATTACCTGGAATGCTTTTGTCTTCTGATTTCACTTCAACCTTCACGCGAGGGAATGTTATTGGGCCAGGTTTTCGCTTCTTCACCATGATTATTTAGGTATTTAATCTGCAACATGCGGAAACAATAAGAACAACATTAAAAAAATGTAGACCTTGCTCGTATAGAATTCATTTATTTTAATCAGCATTCTGCAGAGCCATTGTTATGGTAAATCCATCAGGCTACGGAACAAGTCACACTGAAATGTTACACATGGCGAGAACAACCAAGTAATCGCAATTCTAATCATACATATGTAAATAAAAACAAAGGTAGTACAGTATCCCTGAAAATAACCTGAAATAAGAACCTATTTAGGACCGGAAGCCAAAACATCACATCTAACAGAAGGAGCACGCAAATCTCAACACCACCGTCCATTAATCCACACTCCGTTCAACTGCTTATCAACTCTTAACTTCCCATCCAAGTTGTAAAGATTCCTCCGTTAAGTTCAAGTCTGGGCTTCATGTAATGCCTTAACCTACACACTGCGAAAGGCAACAGTAAACCATTGTTTGATCACGTCATGGTAGTCTCCCCAAGTACTTTAAAGGTCAGATTCCTTTGACGTGTCTCGACCGGCGACCAGTGTATACGACCAACCACACTGCTCCTTGGAGCAGTCTGATCACGGTTGCACCGACAAGTGGAAGTGTATTCTTGTGTGTTACTGTTTATTGTCACAATATTGTCATAATATTTTTAATGCATCAAGAGAGTAATTGTTGAACACAGTTATGTAAATTAGTTCCTTTACTCAATTAATTTTGATATATTTCACCAAGACGGAAAAATTTCCTTAACTTCCCAGAAAATTCCTGTTCATGAGCGTAGAGAAGAAACCTTCATCAGCTCACTGTCTGTACATAACACTAGCTTCGTCGTTCATTCTTTCGTGAAAACTGGCCCAAAATTGTCGAGAACATAATATCGTCGTCATCTTCCATCAAAAGGTATGTTAGAAGTAGTCTGTTACTTTTATTATAAGTCATTGTTCATGTTGTCACAAAAAGAAACTCACTACAAACGTAAAATTGCGGTCAAAAGTCGTTTCAGAGGAAAAACACTGTCCGAGCGACTGCAACTGGAATCTCGGTCGCAGTCGCTGGTCGCGTCAAAAGAATCCCACCATATCTGGGGTTCATGACAAGCAAGCATCCAGTCTGATCAAACCATCATCCAACATAGACATTTATGGTTCAAAGACTTGCAAATCCTAGCTACTAATTCGATCTCTCCCATCTGAGGAGCTCCATCACAGCAAGCCTAACTCTGTCCCTAGCTCTGCTCTATTCCCACTACCGTGAACGTGACGGGCAGGATAACCATATCTGAACTTCATTAACAGTAAATGTTGAAAGTAGCTACTGATTGGAACTAAGTTAAATGTAAATGATTTTATTTTCTTAGTTTTCTTTGCATTATAGTAATTCTAGTATTATGGTACATTACAGCACTTATGGTACATTGTGTTACAATTATGTTATGTTACTGTGCTATTGTAATACATGTTCCAAAAACATTACTTTAGCAAGTAAATAGTTGAATATTTAAACAATGCAAACATATTTTAAATTTTATCCTTTTACTTTTGTTACTATCACCCACATCTGCAAAAGTCTAAGTGTTTTCAGTGACAGATAGGTTTTTCACACGTCTAGGTAATCATAACTAGAGCCAAAAGTTAGGTTAAAATTTGTGCAGATATTTAAGCTATTAATCATGGATTATCCATACAAAAAAAAATAAAGTACCCAACTGATATGGAAAAAAAGTAAAGAAATCAAACTATTAAATAATTTTTCACAGGTCAAAAACCACTTGTAATAAAATATTTTAATGCTCTTTTCAGCAAATAGCACAGTAATAATTTCAGATATAGTTCAAATTTATTATGTGTGTTTATTACAATTTGTTCGAATCAGTACTTACGTTCAACATTTTCCTCATTGCCATATCTACCCTTTGAAAGAACAGTCATAAATCACTGTGAATTATTCACACAGCAACTCTGTATGTTTCTAAAATTTGCCAGAAGTGTATTGAAATGACTATTCTGAATTTTCCTTGGTCATTAAGGGGGAATACGCGAAAAAGTATCTCGCTAGCAACAGAGTGTTGCGGTTTGCCAGACCGACCCCTTGGGACGAGGCATGAAGAAGCAACTACAGTAGTTGCAACTATTGAGGGTGGACGGAGGCTGCGGCCCAAAGCTCTGTCATCACGGCTTCTAAGAACAAGCCACGCTGGCAAGGGCACGGAATTAACGAGAAATTACAGTTCAGTTCCTGTAAGAGGTAAGGTTTAACATTAACACATACATGCACAATGAAAGTTTTAAGGGTTTCTTTTAAAACATAATTTTGTAGAGAAAAAGATTAATATCAGGTAATATAATTTTACTATGTGTTAATACCATAGATTTATATTTATCTTGTCATTTCATCGTTAAATCCAAAAACCTAGCATAAGCCTAAACTACTATATTCATGATTGAGTGTGTAGACATTTATATGTACAGCTAAGTCTACAAGACTTCTCTAAAATTCTGGCATTAGACAAACATAACATTGAAATGAACAACTAAGTCTACAAAACTTCTCTAACAATATGGCATCTGACAAACATAACATGTACCATATAGAATACTTAAGTAAAAAAAAAATATTAGGCTTTTAGAAATGAGAAGAATAAAATGCTGAAATGATTTTATTTCACTTCATGACAAGTTTACAAATTTTTTCTAAGAGAACATGTTCTTTGAACAAGTATTGCAACGGGAAAATATGAGTTAATAATTTTTGGACATATTCCATTGCTGGTTGCATTATTTGAATATATTTTTTTAATATAAAAGATTGATTATAAACATTTTATTTTGTAAATATAATTTTATTGTATTTATAATGTAGCTAACCTAACCAGAAGTTCACATGATTATACTGTATTTTTAATGTATCATGCAAACATCACCAGTCTAACCACTCATGAATTTTTACAGTAATATTTTTGTTAGTGTATTATGATGTTGTATTTTATTTATAATGTTGCTGACAAAACCTGGACATATGTACTGTCAAATATAGGACGCTAATAAATGAAATTAAATGAAAATGAAAAAATGTAAAAAGTTAACTTTACCAAAAAAAATTACATTTTTTACAGTATTATTTATATATACCTTACATAATCTCACCACCCATTCTCACAATTAAATGTTATCTTTATGTTATAAACCTAACATTACCACTCGTTAAAACAGTAAACTACTAAGGAACTACTTGAAGTATCAAAAAGCCTAAATTCAATAATATGAACATACAACTTGCAAAAAAAAACTTAAATCTTTACTAAAACATAATCTTATTTAGCAATAATTGTTCCCATAATATCAGAATCACTAATCTCTTAACATTATGGACTAACCTAAAACCAAATATTGTAAAAGACAATATTTGCCGAAAACCTACAATTGTTATAAATAAACCAAACCTAAAGACATAACATTACCTTTTATTTACCGAACTATCAAGAAGTGATATAAAAAGTTTAAATTAATGTTAGACAAAAGTAAATAAAAAATTTTCAAAAACCAAATCTATTCAAAAATTGAAATAAAACATTTGAGTTATTATAAGCACGGCCCCCGGAACAGGTCCAAACAGCATAAAATAAAATATTCATACAAAGGAGTAATGTTAGAATGAATTATAATTACAAAATACGAAGTTTACATTTTTAAAAACTTACATATGCATGTTATGCATCCATTTGATAACTTTTACGCCTATGCACATGAGTATTATAAACGTAGTTTCTTAAAATAATTATTAAGTATATCAGTGAACAATTTTAATGCTTGGGGTATAATAATTTTAAAAAAACTCAAAGTATATTAAAGATTGAGGTATGGAATAAAATGTATTTTAGGGCCATTCAAAGATGTGATTTTCCTTTTAGAAATGTCTACATGGTACATTGGAAACCTGATTCTTGAAAACGATGCGCACAGCGAAAAGTGCGAAAGAACTCTGCAACATTGCACATGGACACCAGTGCACTATTCAAGATCAAACAGTCTCGTGAAGTATGCACAACCAAGAGTCGTCCCACAGGTCAGAAACTAAAGTTTTATAGTCATATAGGTTTCAGTGGTTGTAATAGATTGGATGTCGTTATTATGTAACTAGGTAGGCTACATTATAGTGCTTTGTGACATCCATAACTTGATGTCATTTATCTAAATCTTCCACAACTAGATGAAATATCGACATGAGAATTTATTAAAAATATCAGCAATGGTTTAAAAAAATGTAAACCATGGCCTCGACTCTTTCAAATTCGATGTATCAACCCTAAGATACCACACAATGTGACGCCCTCAAAATGTTAAGCACAAGATGTCGGTCTTGATTTGTTGTTATTTATACTGCCATGAGAATTTCTACATTAAGATTTACTTTTTATGCAAATTTTATTGAATAAATTTACAGTTTAAGGGAAATAGCAGAATCTAAAGGAGTGTTTTTTAGGACAAGATTGAGATGAAAGTATGTGCAATTGAGATTAACCTACTTTTTATGGGGCTGATATCGAATTTCAAAAACAATACCAAGTTCAAATTAATGTAGGTAAGTAGTACATTTTTTGCAGAAGAATATCAAAATATACTCCTTATCATTAAAGCATCAAGAAAAAGGATGTATGAAAACATTGCCTTGGTGAGGTCACTGTAACTCTTAATATTTATCAGAGTATCAAGCTTTATGTGTACTACTTCAGATGGAAGTTCATCATTGGCATGGCATTCACTCAGTATATATTAAAGGTATGAAAGTAAACATAAAGTTTCAGACACATTTTAATAGTGTTTTAATAAAATATTATATTTCCATAAGGTAAAGATAAATTTTTTAAATTTATAAATAAAATAAAAGTTTTTTCACTGAAGGAAGTTTGTATGTTAAAAAAAAATTTACACAACAGGTACTGGCAGCTGTATTTTCTTGCTGGGTGAACCTGGCAAGTGGGGCTAGTGTGGCCTACATCACACCTGCACTGCAGACTTTGCAGAAACCCGAAAGCAGCCTGGAAATGAGCGATGTTCAGGGATCCTGGATCGCCAGTCTCACCATGCTAGGTGCTTTCTTGGGTGGCATCTCTGCAGGACCGTGCATCGCTTTTGGCCGCCGCCGTGCGCTCTGGCTAGTCGCCTTCCCACTAGCCTCATCCTGGGTCGTCGTCATCGTTGCCAGCGCCGTTTGGTACCTCTGTGTCGCCCATTTTCTCATGGGTGTCTGCATGGCTGTGGTCGCCGATGCCTCTCAGGTATGTCCTGATTTCAATCCTCTCAACATAATCCAGGTGACTTTTATAATTATGTTGTCAAGAGTTACAAAACAAGCTAGGGTCGGTGCCATAATCCTAAAACCCTAAAAGACTCAAATTTCTGAATGAAACAAATGAAAAATTTAATATCAGAGATATTACTGTCTTAAGAAGTTCAAAAAGTGAGAATCAACCGCGATGCAACCTTAATTCAAGCTTGAAATAAGCTTAGATATTCTTGCAGGTATGTCATGACAAGCTAGATTTAAAATTGTCCAAGTAAACTAGCAATGAGCTGGTTGTGTGTGGACCTTATTTTAGCCAACTCTTTTGGACTTGCAGGACAGGACATGTTCCTACAAGACACCTTTTCTATCTTGCTTGGTTGTCGATTACATACTATAATTCGTTCCAACAAATTATAAAGCTAGGATAACAGTACAGCATAATGACATCGTACGGCCGAAGGCCACCCTAAAGCACGACCTGCAACCGCCAGTATTCGATCCCGCTAACGGAACGCGCCCCTAGCCATGACCCACCCGAGTCAGACGAGCCACCAGGACCAAGGTAGAACCCCCCCCCCCCCCCCCCCACGCCACAAATAAACAGACCGTCATCGCACCCAATCACGATATAAAAACAAGCAAAGATTATTAAACAGTATTATGTATACATTAACAGTCAATTAACAAAAGTGCGACGTAGGAGTGCCCGGACACTCACGTGTGTTAATACGTCAAGACATGTGTGAGTGGCCCCCTGGCGGCCTTCTGCCCAAATTAATCAATTAGATCATGTGACATAATTATTCATCCCTTGTTTTACGTTTTTTACCCCCACCAGAGCTATCCGGCAAGAAACGAACAGTCGCTGGTGTGACGTAGCATTTAAATGAATTTAATTCCTAAAAACAATAACTGCAATTTGTAGAAGGGACAAATGACACTAGTTCAACTTTAATAATTAATGTAAGAATTTAACGTCATTAAATTCTAATAGTTAACATGTCACATAGAAAATAACGTAATGAGGTCTACCCTGGCGCGAGGGCCACCGAGCCTCGGCCGGGCGCCATGACATGACGCCAGTACAGCGCGACTCGTGGACCGGGGCGGACGCACGTCCCACGGAAAGGCATCATCCTTTGTCCACACCGAGTTCACTTCTGGTAAATATAGTCACTTCTTAAAACCTCTTTTCTACTAACCTCTCCGTGCGTACCCGGTCCAGTTTTCGGTCCAGGACCTAATCCGGCCGCATAAATTAAACCCCCCCCCCCCCCTGCACCACACTTGGTCAACGGGGTAGGTTCAGCATCCGGCACGGGCCGTCTCCCGAGGAACAGAACTTTCGTTAACTGCGCTGACACCACCCGCAAGGGGAACTTTTGAACGAATTTAGCTGCGGTCCGCGCTCCATAACCGTGGACGCGAGCACCGCCTTAATACATAGACTTACGGGATTGGCCGCCTCCAATCACCCTCACCCATCGTGTGAGCAACCAGGCCCAGAAACGCCTAGTGCCACGCACCCTCGTGTAACATTTCTTTATAAACTTGTGCAACGCACCCTCGTGTAACATTTCCTTTGTAAACTTGTGCAACGCGCCCTCGTGTAACATTTCTTGCGTAGACTTGTGCAACGTTCTATCAAGTAACTTTCAGACTCGTTTCTTTGTAATTGTGTAATTTTGTATCTTGTGACATCACCTGTTGTACGACGTGGCATGTAACCATCGGCGCTACACCCGAACCACAGTCGCGTGAATAAATGACGCACGTCATCTATTGCCTCATTTCAGCGTACAATTACTTGACCCTACGATTCCCAACCACCGCCGAGTAGGGAATTCCTTACACCCACGCAACATCGCTGACGGTCCTAGTGGGCCACGCAGGGCAACCGACCCCACGACCCACCTATTGGTTAGACACCGAGCTAGCCTGGCGCCCACCCGGACAAACTACCTTCGCCACAGCCATCCCCACTAGGATCCACACCGGAACTCGAACCCGAGACCCCCGGACGACGGCAATAATAGAATAAAAAAACCTTATTAGACACAATATAGAGAACTCTAATGCTAGTAACACATACAACTTACTTGCATCCCTTCTAGTCTTGTTCTTGTACTGCATCATGTTGTATACAACACATGCCATGAGACAGCTATATTTAATCTGTCCCCAGGTTTACGTGTGCGAGATAGTATCAGCGGACTGGCGCGGATCACTGGGCTGTGTGCCAGTACTCATGTTCAACCTAGGCATGCTGCTGTGCTGGTGCGCCGGTGCATGGCTCGAGTGGGACCACCTGGCAGTGTTCTGCGCTGCGCTAACACTTCCCGCGTTGGTGCTGCCTCTGTGGCTTCCCGAGACGCCCAGCTATCTGGTTTCGCACTCGTGTACGGAGCAGGCGCTCGCCTCACTCAGCTGGCTACGTGGCAAGAGGTGCGACATCAACTCCGAATACCAGGTGTGTTTGTTTCGTTGGGTGTATATACTTTGTAGCATTTATATTTCTCTTAAGAAAATAAAACTTGTTGGAAAAAAATACTGTAAATAGTTAATTTGTATACAATATAGGAATTATGTACAGTAGACTTTCGATAATCTGGCAGGTTCGGGACTTTGTTGGAGCAGGATTATCAAAAATGCTGGATCAATGGATGGTATATCCCTTTAGCAATAAAAACTAAGTTGTAGAGTAAATGCATCTGCAAGAAATAGATCATCTGAAATATTTCAACTGCTACTTATGTGTGTAATGTAAAAGTTTTTTTTTCAACCCAGGCTAGAAACAATACAGGTTTTTAGCTTAAGTTTGCTTAGTTGGCTTAAGCCTGTTCATTCATAGGTTGTGCCAAACCATCAGGCTTTTAAGAAGCACCATAAAAGTCAAATATTTTGTTGTATAAATTTTGCTAGTATCGGATTCTTGGGTAAAATATTTCAGGCAACAAAAATTTTTTTTTAACATATCTTATAAATTTATCCACAGGAACTACTTCAGTGCGACAAAGGACCCGGCTTGATTGAAAGCATGAGGCACTTCTGTGAAAGAGATATGCTGAAGCCCCTTTTCATAACTGCAGCCATTCGCTTGTTAAGTCGTTTCTGCGGTCTGAGAGCAATCCTAACTTACACCAAAGACCTACTTGAAAGCTCACACTCCATGATAGACAAGAGGCAAGCGAATATAATGATTGGCAGTGTACAGCTTGTTGCAACTTTGATTGGAAGTTTGTTATTGGACAAGCTTGGAAGGCGTAAACTTCTCATGGTATCACAGGTGAATTTACATGTTTTTTTTTATTATCTTGTGCTCGCACACTAACAAAAAAATTTAAAACACTACACTTTAAATATATTATTGTTAATGTGAAGAGATAAAAATCTAAATGTTCAGTTTTAATCGCCCAGAGATTTTCTTCTATGTTTAGGGTGGACCAACAGGTTTATTATGGATATTTTACACTAAGACTAGGTGCAGAATAAAAAATCACAGTTACAGGAACAGTAGGTCGTACGCACAATATTTGACCGTCCTGTTTTCGAACTTGCTGATTCACAGTAGCACATAGGATGGTTGTGTCCATGGAAGAGAGGCTGTTCGCGTAAAAGAAAAATGATTATATTTTATTTATTTTACGAATGCATATAGTAATAGCCAATAAGAGCAGATTAGAAAGCTATTTTTGTTTGACTCGAGAACTGTTTATAGGTAATTATCATATTGTGGCAAGAAATTAAAAAATAATTAATGCTATTACTCATAAAAAATCTCTATCAATTAATGTAAATAGGAAATAAAAAATGTTAATAGGATAGAATTGTTAACTAAAAAATTTTCATAAGCAAATTAATTTACATGTTTAAAAATTAGTTTTACAAATTACTGGTCTGATGTCGTAGAGATAAACACTCAGTAGTTAAGATTAGTTTTTTACTAACACTACCAAGAGGTGTAGAATAAAACGCATAATTTCACTGGCTAAAATTAACATAAGACTTCAATTGTGAACCCATTTTTCATGGTTAGTGTACGTGCATGATGCTATGCACTCATTATTTATTGTGAACCCAGCCTAAGGTATCATTAATATTACACATTATGATGGTTACCATATGACGGAGAGAAAAAAAAAAAAAAAATTTGGACAACAAAGAGAGTCGTGCCTTACTTAGGGCATCTTAAACAGGTGGTGGCTACATGTTCATGATTGATTGGCAAGTTTTATTGGGAGTTGTATTTTAGCCAATGGCTCAAAGCCCACAGCCATAGTTCAATTTTTGTTGTATGCAATATCTATATAATTTCGTTCGCAATCAAATATCTGCATGTAAATTTGACAACAATGTCTAATGTGGGACTCGAACCCACGAGTCTTTGCACCGTTAGCCGATGTGCATCTAATTACACTACGGAGGTCGGCAAACAGGGTTTGTGTGTTTACAGCCATTATTTACCTTCAGCTGATTGTGCCATATTGGTTACAGACCCAAAACATAGGCTGATGTACAGTTTTTGCATAGTGGGAACAATTTTATATTACTTACTCAAAATATTGTTTTAAAATAAAAATTGTATTCTCTACTAAGTAGCACTTGAACTTCAAACAAATATAAGTTGTAACAAAATTATCTACATAACAAAATTGTTAGTTTATGTATTTATGGCCGTTTTATTATAGTTGAGGCCATTAATTTATACTTCCGGAAGGATAACCAAACTAGTAAAAATGAAGCCCAAACTATTTATATATATTGCATTTAGTTTTCAACATTATTTAAGCAACATATTTGATGTGTAAATATAAATTATTGGTCTAAACTTTTTGATATTTCTTTTAAATATTTGCAGTGAAAAAGTGTAAAACATTATCAAAAAAAGTCACATCTTACGGAACAGCAAAATTTTTGCAGCTTCCTTTCAGTCTATTCATTAATTGAAGTGGACAATTTATAGCTTAATAATTCAGTGTATAATTAGTTTTTTAATGTGCAGGTCATGGTGCAGCCTATATTCTAGTTAACACAACTCTTAAGAGTATGAAAAAAAAAATTAAGTATAATTTTAAAATATGTTATAAATATTTTCGAGTTCCCTCTTTAATTTCATGCCGTTAAATGTAGCCTTTGTTCTTAATTCTGTATAACATCTATTAAATATTGTACTATGACTTTAAATATTCTTTTAATTGCCATTTGATACCAGAGAAATTATGCTTAGGCAGCTGGGTTGGTATTCAGCACTGCATAAAATTACAATCCTAACCTACTATGAATTTGAACATGATCTTTGAAGGGTTTCAACTTTCATGTGTGTGCAATTCATTTTAAAAATAGAAATTATTTATACCCACAAAATTTAATACATATAAATTATAATCCCGCAAAATTTTAACTTAAAGTTAACAATAATTATCTTGTATAATTATATTAGTTTGACAATCATGTAAGCTATGTACTTGTAACTCATAAAGTTTTATATCAATATGTATTATAGTTAGAGCTTAAGATTATTACTATTACTTACATAGAATAAAAAAAATAAAAAAGGTCATTAAAATTAAAATATTTAAATGTTATCTCTGGAAATGAAAAAGTGTTAAGGGGTTTGTAAAGATGTAGTGCCATTGGTTTACCGTTAAGCATCTCTACAGCAGTCGCTTTTAACAATTGGAAAAAAGTCAGTAATCACTGGTTTTGATTGGTTAGCACTGCCTCACCTGCGAGACGTTCGAATAAATGACACCGCACTTGAGAATTTCTTGAAGTTAATAGTTAGGTCGTCATAAGATGAATTGTCATTGAAGGTTTTGTCAGTCCAAATTGTTGCCCTAGTACACAGATATTTTGGTATGATTTTTATTATGTTTCACATAAAAGAATTTAGAACCAAGTATATACATTTCAATACAAGATTGTGACTTACTTTTCTATCAATCGCTCTTAAATTAAAATTGTAGAAAATTTTCAGGCACCAACTTAAAACTTTCAGGCAGTAGAGAACAAAAGTCCAATATAAGAACGCTGCTGCTCTTGTTCTTGCACGACAATTCTGTATTCTGTATTCCTCTTGAAGACACGTCTCCGCCTGTCACGCAGCTGGTGATGGGCGTATCCCTCGCGGGACTCGGCTCGTTCTTCTACTTCTACGACGAGTCGGACTGCGCGCGCGGCTCGGCGCTCGGCTGGGTCCCGCTGGCCGCCATCCTGGTCTACATCGTGTGCAACTCGGCGGGGCTGGGCCCCGTCTCGGGGATCCTCATCGGGGAGCTGGTCCCCCAGCGCCACCGCAACCTCACCAGCTCCGTCACCAGCGCCGGCAGCTGGCTCGGCGCCTTCGTCGTCACCAAGACGTTCGTCGACCTGGACCGCAGCGTGCACCTCTCTGGCACCATGTGGCTCTACTGCGCCATGTGCCTCGTGGGGCTGGCGTTCGTCTTCTTCGCGCTGCCCGAGACCCGGGGCCTGTCCCAGTACGCCATAGACAACCTGTTTGCGAGCGACGCGTCTCTGCAGCCGCCGCTGCCGACGTCACGGCGGCACAGCAGCCTGACGAGCATCGACTTCAACAAGAACCAGACCAGATTTTGACGGGGAACCAGCACGGAGCGTTCCGTTTCCGCCGCGACTTTCGTCCGACTCGACCAAAGCCCCCCGATTTTCGTGCGGGCTCCTTGCCGTGCTATTGCACCATGGAGCAAATTTTTATCTAATTCACACTGCCCCTCTCACAGGTTATCCCAGGACACTACCAACATTACAAATGTTCACGTTTTGTCGGGCAAACACGGCGCATTCAAGTTAAAGATGCATCAGCACATCAGCTTCAAGTGCTTTGGTATCGACGAGTACTAAATAAATGAAAGAGGTAATGCAACCGAACTAATAGTGTTGGTGCCGATACTGTGTGCAGAGCAAATGGTTCATAGCTCCTAGGTAAAACGCAAGCACAGTTATTCTGGCTGACTGGGACAAAATTCTGTGCTGCCAGAAAACTACATTAAGGTTATCAGTGTTACAGTAAATTAACGTAAATAGACATGCATGAAGGCTTGCCTCACTGCTAGATATTTTTTCAGGGTCACGAGCAAATAACAGGCCCAACCCTTCACTTTAGGTTACAATGAAAATCTGTAAACAGTATTTGCAAAAACTGACAGCATATCTGCATTTACTTTTCTCGCATATCCCTAAGTGGCCTACACAAAAACTCTTGAACAGACAGACCATGTAAGTTGAAGTATCGGATGCATCAACAGGGATTCCCAAAGAATTGTCTAAAATTTTCCGAACTAAAATTTAGCATTTCTCTAGTTTTCCCTGGACAATATTTCAAATTTCCCTGGCAAATATTTTTAATGATTTACATATACAGCCTAAACCACCTCCAAGGCTGAACATAGTCTTTGCTCCTCTTTCTTTATTTCAAACTGAACCTCACATATGCCATTTTGTAGTTTTTATGACTTGGCAGAATAAAGCATGATATTTCACCCCCAAATTACTATCACTGGGGAGTTTTCAGGACTTTTACAAGATTTCAAGTAAATTCCCTGACCGATTACAGCTTTTCTGACTTTCCATAATGTAGATGCCTTGATCAAGAAACTTATTCATAGGCAAAGCATAATAATACTGCCTCTGCATAACGTCCCACCTCAAATCTTGCTTCATGCTGCTAATTGGTCAACGATCCTCTAATACCGGCCAGTAGCGTGACATAGTTACGAAACACGACACTTATTGGTGTTTGAAATTGGTTTTAAATCTTAATTAGAATAAATAAACTTGGAATTTAAATATTCCCCTTCCTGTTATTTTTTTATTTACTTTTATATGATGATTCAAATGCATATTTAGAGCACAAGTTTGAAGGGAAAAAATAATTTTCTCAATTCTTTAAAAAAATATATATTAATTATTCTTGCTGACAAAGAGCCTAGGACAGCAAAAGTCTCAGGTCAAAAACATTTATCGATGGCTTAGAATGAAAACCTTGTATCTCATACTGAACATACAAGGTTTTCTCTACAATGTGGAGTGCTACTCATATACGTGGTTTCTTTTTTTCCCGATAGAAAGCAGTAGGATGCACATTTTATTTCTTTCAGCCAAACATTTTGTGAGATACGAGGTTTTCCAGCCAAAAACATAAAAAACGTATTTTCGTCCAAAAATTGAGATACGAGGTTTTCATTCTAAGCCATCGTTATGTTGTTTTCATTTGCTCCAGTAACTTATGGTTACTCATGTAACTTACAGACTGAACTTTTGAATGAAAATAAGTTACATATAACATATAAGAAAAGTCTTATAATCTGAACTTTTTAATTATATTTACGACAAACTTCTTGCAAGTAACTGTTTGTTTGAAATTTTTTCGTAAAAATTTCATGCTGAAAATCAAGAGTTTGGAACATTTCTGAAAAGTTTACCACAAGTCCCAACTATGGAAAACAACTTTGTAGCTGCTTTGAGAACTGTCAAAATGTTGCACTTAATAAACCATTTTAATGCAACTAAATATCTCATTACTTGTCAAAACAATTTTTTTTTTGGTACATATGCTAACACCATTTATCTGTTATCCCAGTCAACATTCATACGTATTTTTATACATGTTACAGAATTACTTAATTGGCTTCGCTACACCTTTTCTATACTGTAAATGTATAGTCCACAAATAGACATTAGCATGTCATATTCTTGATACCACATTCGCAGGTACTGATGCGCGATATAACAATGTACCTACAAACCATCAGAAGATTACAAATGAATTATCTACAATAAAATAAGAAATAAAAATGCAAAACAACTATTTATTATACTTTGTTGATTAAAAATGTTAAAACTGTAATAAATTAGTATACTATAAAAATAAAACGAATGTTAAAACTGACATACATAACGTAAAAAATATAATTCATGGTGATTCACTTCTTTGGTATTGAGAGATCAGACTTGTATTGGTGTTTTTAGGCCTCTAAAGCATTCCAGAGACGTAAGCTGGCCACGACTCTGTTTAGCAACTCACACCATTCTTCCAGTTGTCTTTTGGAGTCTGCTGCAAAAATGTGCCTGCAAAACAGACACACATTTTAGGTTATTTAATTTCAAAATGTTATTTAAACATTCATTTAAATGTACTTAAAAGCAATTGAATTCAGACATATATAAGTACTGTAAATTAATTTTAACGGGAGTAGTGTCTTGATTAAGATGGTGTTCAACAAGCAAACTTACATGATTGGAAAATAAATTATCTCTTACAAAAAAAAACGTGTTTGACTAGCGCTGTTTTGATTAGTGCTCTGTTTTACTGGAATGAATTATCGTGTTACTTCGAGGGACGGGTGTTACAGTGTGTCTAGATATTCGGGATGAAAAATTTTTAATCGGTTAGTTTTTTAACATTGCTTTAACTGTGTTTTTCGGTTATACATGTACCCTTTGCAAGTCATCACCTCGGATAATCGGGACTCTACTGTAACTTGATTTACAGCAACAGCTGGAATGAGATGACAAACAAGAAGATGGGGAAGTAACTTACGTACTACCAATTAGGCACTACAGACACCTTACCACACTAGCAATCACTGACACAGAGGACATTACTAAACCAATTATGGCTTGAAGTCAGCTTACATCAGGGCAGTGGCGGATCCAGAGGTTCACCTCGGAGGGGGGAACTCTAGGATTTCAGAATAGCCAGAGAAAAAATGTCTTAAAATTACTAAATTTGTATTTAATCTACTCACACACTACACATAACATCCAACCACCAGATTTTATGATTCTACAAGAAATTCATTAATTATATTAAAATATTTTATTGGTTTAGAAACAATCATTTTTGTCGGCAATATTAATGTAGCAGACAACTGGTTTATGGGGGGGGGGGGGGGGGCACTTGCCCCTGGTGCCCCCCCTTGGATCCGCCACTGCATCAGGGTTATTATAGACAAATGAGGGGCTATGGGTTCAGAAAGGAGCATTGATAGCACGGAATGTGAAGGGAAGAAAAGGGGGAGGAATTACAGGAAAACCTCGAGAAATACCGCCGGCTCACCGAGAATTCTGCCACACTAACCCCCTGCAAAACATTTCCTACTCCAACTGGGAATCGAACCCGGCTCCCTTTGATGAGAGTTGAGCTCTCTGACCACGCTACCACCATGACCGCTCCAGTAGTCAAGACTCTCACAAATTATAACTCTGGGCACTAAAGCCTTCAATCAGGATTTGAATAGTTTTTTTATTAAACATTAGTGATGGGTCGAATTAACTTTTTTTCCCCTCTCAAACCTGGATCTAGAATCCAATTCTTAACAGAATGAATATAATCCAAATATAAATCTCAGGTGTCAGGAATAAAACTATGCGTGAGCATAAACACAGAAATTAAAATCTTGAAGGAACATTCACGTCATACTATTTTTTTAAATTAAAAAAAAAAAGGATATTTACATATTTAAGGACACAATTTCTTTTTGTGCCAAACAATGTTCCCTCAAGTTTTAAACACACATTCCCTGAGCACTGTAGCTAGAGGAAGATACAAACATTTCTTTGATGGCTTCTATAGGGATAAATAATTTACTCCTTGTCAACTACACGAGTGCTAGGGTTTGAATTACTGAATTATCCCTTCCTAAATTTTTCTCAATTTTTTTTTTTTTTCCCGAATATAAAATATTTTGGAATGACTTGATGTAAGCTTTTGTACATACGCCATTGCTAAGCACATGTATGTCTGTAGAAGAAAACTATAAAAAACACAAAAGACAAAAACACAAATTAAGCAAAAAAATTGCTGTTGTCAACAGGATATAAACACCACATAATATTCCATAACAGGAATATGGTCAACAAACAAAGAAAAACAAAGGAAAATGGACTAACAGACCAAAAAAAACCCACTAATGATACAGCAAAAAAAATATTGAACCAAAAAAAAATTCAGCACAACAGTTGAAACGAGACAAAAACACGACAAAACGAAAAGACGAAACAAACACAATAGCTTTCAAAAACTGAAGAGAATGAAAAAAAAAAAAAAAAAAAAACCACAAATGATGACAGCACAAGACATACATGTGCATAGCAATAGCGTGCGTATGTCCAAAAGCTTACATCATGTCATGCATTCCCGTTGCACAAATCTTTCAAAGATATTATATTTATATTTTGGGATGTTGAAGATCTGACGGTACTTGAGGAACTGGCAGGGCCGGTGCTAGGTAAATTGCGCCCTAGGCGAAAAAACTTAATGCCCCCCCCCCCCGCCACCCTCCCTCGGACACACCAAAATAAATTTCCTTGCCTCAAAATACATCACATAAGCCTAAGATTTTGTCAACAATCAAATGTAAGCAGGCTTGTGTTTTTTTTACTTTTCTACTTATTACAAATCATAAAAAGGTCACCGTGGACTTTAAATAATTACTTATATCAATATAATACATTCCAAACTGTTACAAAAATCCATTTTCATCTAGTTTCAAAAATCGTTAAACATATTGTATGAGCTGTTGTGTGTCGTGCTGCGCCGCCCCCAGCTACTTGGCGCCCCGGGCTGTTGCCTAGTTCGCCTGTACGGACGCGCCGGCCCTGGGAACCGGCCCATCCCTACTGCGAAGCGCTCGAAGGCAGGACCAGGCGACGCCCCACCTCTGTCCCCCGGACGGCCTCGACGCTGGCGTGCCGGGGCGCGTCTCCACGAGGAAGGCGTGCGGCCGGGAGCAGAGCTCCCTGGGGGCGGGCCCCACCTCGCCCACGCATAGACGCAGGTCCACTCGCCCCAGCGGCGGCTGCAACACCAGAGGCTCCAACTCGTTCAACACAAGTTTCCAAAAATCTAATTTATCATTTTTTTTCTTTCACATTATGGGCTTAACAAAATGTATCCCAACCACACCATGGCGGCCACTAATGTGGCATGAACCCTCTGTAGATGTGCCACAAGATTTTGGCTATACATATATAAATCATCTTAGCCTCATGTATGTTGAATTTTTTTCAATTAACATTTTGTGGATGAGTCCCATATGATGTATCTATAAATAAAAAATAATTCAAAAAATGTTCAATTTGAAATATTGGATCAAATGTCAAGTTATTCACAAATATCTTAATTTTTTTTATATTCGCAGACCCCCTATATTTGCAATATAAAATGCATCTCAAACATACGGTGTTGCTCCTACGTGCAACTCTTAAGGGGCCCGCCTACCCGGGCACACACGCGGTGTGCAGAGCTTCAGGAAAAACAACGCGATTTCAAAACTACTCGAGATAGCCGAGTGGGGTATGTTTACGAAAAGCATTTAAGAGTTCGCTGAGGACCGAAAAGTACTTTTAATTTTGGATCATGTTTTTAAACTGTATTTCTAGAAGAGTTAAAATGGCTGAAACACTGTTTTCAGAGTAATTTTTAGGTGTAAAACAAGTGGTACAGATTCTTGAAAGCACTTAAGGGACTTGCATTACACCTTCATCTTCATTTCCCCGTAATATAAAAATACGGTCACCGCACAAATTTCACAGTTATCAATTGATGACGAGAAGACTGCGTGCCAGTCCAGAGCCTTGAGCTTAGAGGCGATACCGCGCTAGAAATACCATCGAGCGTCGCGCTTATCATCCCGCCTCACTAACACACATGCACCCCTGACGAGGCGGGCCCCTTAACCGCAATGCAGTGACATTAAAAGGGCAGGACAAGCTCGGAGGCCCGCCGGGAGGTGTGCCACCTTGCCGAGGTGCTTCTCCGAGGGGTAGCCCCAGAAGCAGAAGAGCCACCCCCGCAGGCGGCACCAGCGGTGCTGCCACAGCCTCGTCCCGCCGGCCGCCTCCTCCAGCACGGACAGCGGGCCCGACCGGGACGCCTCGACGGAGCGGAGCGCCGGCTCCGTCCTGACGTGGGCCGTGCCCGCCAGCGGCGAGGCGTCAGTCACCTGGACACAACGCACGAGAGTCAGTCGCTCAAACCTACTCCGTTCACGACCACGCGCCACTCTCCCCGGCAGCATCCAGACTTTCCACAGCTCCACACCGTCAGGGGCGTAGCCAGGGGGGTGGTCATAAGGGTTCAAACCCCCCCCCCCCCCCTTCCGCACCAAACCTTTAATTAATTTCTTATTCATCACTCAAACAAATTTCATATTAAAATTAATACAATTTTTTACCAATACAATATATTTAAATTTAATTATCGAAAAATTGCTAAAAGAGCACACTATTTTACACCTTAAAATCCAAATTTTTCCCGGGCGGAGGACCCCCCTCGCAACCCACGGCTTTAATAAGGTTTGGGAGGGGGGGGGGAGTGCATGCTTCTTAACACCACACCCCCCCCATACACAAATCCTGGCTACGCCACTGCACACCCGTCACGTAATAAAGCATTCACGTGGCGACAAACTGGCACATCAAGCTGAAGCAGCTTGGCTTCCGGGTTGTGGCTGTGTCCTCGGCGAAATAATTCACATGACATTTCGGGTCGACATTTGCAGTCGCCGTCACCAGGGAGCAGTTACCCTACTGAGTTACCTACCGAATAACTTACTTACTCAGTAGGTAAACTGCTCCCTGATGATGGCGACTGCAAATGTCGACCGAAACGTCGGCGAATTATTTCGCCGAGGACACGGCTACAACCCAGAAGCCAAGCTACTTCGTACAATGGCCGTGAAAACCAGCTAACATTATGGTATATCAAGCTATTCATAAATAATCATCCTCATTGACTGACTTCGTAACGCTTCGTGAATCCTCTTTTCATGCGCTTAACAGTGTAACGTTTCCACTGCTCTTTGCCAACCTGTTCCTCCCAGCATTGCTGCGGAGTCCGCGGCACACAGGTAATATGCCTAGCGCCATGATCTGACCAGGCTGACAGTTTCAGCATTTTCTAGTGACAAAGTAGCGAGCCGTGGCTTAGTTTGCCACGTTTTGACCGCGCACATCTGTTTAACATAGTTCAAGTTGTTGGCCTCTCCCAATCACTGCTGTGTAAATTTTCCAGCGGTAATGTAATGACAGGATTAAATTGATCGCGAACAGATGTTGAGGCACGATTGAATTGTAGCATGCAAACGTTGCAAACCTCTTTTCAGTTAAGCACCTTCAAAGAATTGCAATATGGTTGCCATCCTGCTGTACACTGAATCAAATCTCAGTGAGGAAGATTATTGAATGACCAGAGACAATTGACATGCAGTTTAGTTTTTCAAAAAGGTTCATCGTGCGCTTGTGATGAGTCAGCGAGTTGTATTTCACTTTTCGATATATAAATATACATCTATTAATGTCTCGTAGACGAGGTCATCGAAGGCAATAACACATTACTACAAAGATGAAGGGAACTGAGAAGAGACATTCTAGCCCTCGCCTGGGGTGATTTCAGGAAAGCACGTAAAAACCGACAATTAGGATGGCAAAAACTGTAATTCGACTCAAGAGTCCTCTGTTACGCAAGTCCAGAATCTTCTAAACTGTGCCACCTCGCTCCACGATACTTAACCATCTTAAACTGTCTATTCAGGGTCAAGTGAAGTTTAGAACAAAACAGCTCAATTTTTCAACACTTGACTAAGCTCAAGTAATTTCTTTTGCTTAAAAAAAAAATTGGTTGTCTGTAAAATCGGTTTACAGACGATAGTTTAACGTGACGTCATAACAAAACATTGATGAAATGATTGCATACTTTTATGAATAAAATTGAATCATTTTTATTGAATTATCACTATTATGTATGGATACAAAGAAGGAGTGATGTACAATTTAATTGATAAATTTACTTTTATTTGCACTCATTAATTCAAATATGTTTATTACTTTAACGAAGAGATTATTTTAACTATAACTTTTATACATGTTTGCTATTTAACTTCTTCCAATCTGTGTTATTCTGTTAAGGATAGGACGATGATAGGAAAACTAGGAAACGAATGGGAGTGTTACAACTTTAATGTGCCTCGAAAAAGTCAAATCAATGGATGTTCCAATCGAGTGGAAGAGAGATAGATGCGGCGCAAGCGTACAATGAGCGTAACGGGACAATGTATGTAACGGGACATTTTTTTGTGCGTGCAGCCGGCATTTATCAATTTATTAGACGTTGACACGTCAAAAAAAAATAACAATAATCACACGAACCTTGGTGAGCTGCCACGAGCGACACTTCATGTTAGCTGCATCTAGTTCCAGGCTGCCAACCAGTGTGAACGACGAGCAGTGTGAAATGTAACACGGAGGCAAACTCACTTTCTTGGTCACGTTTTGTTTCACCCGGATGGACAGCAACTTGCACTTCTTAATCTGAAACGAACAAAAAAAAAAACAAATTAGGTATTCTACTACTAACCATCCTGCTTTCTTCCTATAAAAACTTTCAATCGTACAACCCTCCAATGACAAAAATAAAAATGGAAATGTTTTTTAATCGTCAATAATAATTGTCGAATTCACAGCCTTCTGGTGACATGTATTTGATACTAAAAAAAAAAAGGAAGGTTGGTTATTCCCACCTATGGTAAAGTCAACATGGACGAAGCTGGCGATCAATGTTGCCAGCTGCACAGTCCACAGACAGAACAGCTTGAATGAATGAGTGAATTAATGATTGAATGAAGAGTTTTACATCTCACTGACAAAAGTGACGAAAGATGGATGAAATATGAAATGACAAGAGGAAGCAGTGGCAGAATATGTCGAGTGATGGGAATTCGAGCGAGGGAAACGAGAATTCCCGGAAAACTGCTACCGCTAACGGCAATGCCCTCCACGCTACCCACGCACGAAGCATCTGCGTCTGATCCCGATACTGGCCACAGAGCTGGCATGCCGTGTTTCTACCCTCTGATCCGAAAACTGTCAACTTTCACATCGGTGCAGTGCGAGTATGTGACCAGATATTTTTCCACGAGATCCATACAAGTTTTTTTTTCTCTTCGCCACATACATAATTTTCATTTGAACTATATTAAAAAAAATTGAATTTATAATTCATCATTATTCAACAGGCACCTTAGGCACCTTACAAATAACTAGTTATAAATATTTTCAACTATTTCTTAACCATTTTTATATCCACAAATTTCCCATTTCTGCAGTTATCCTAGCAAAAACAAACAAAAAAATTCTCAACTAAAAATTAAAGGTTTTTACTGCACGGGACACAAACATTAAAAAAAAAATAATTGACGTGCCTTGTATTTCTTCTTGAACTGCGGCTTGACCTTCTTGAGACGCAGACTGTAAATGTTCAAGACCAGTTTGAAATGTTCGTCGAGGTCCGACAGGCAGAGCGGGCCAGAGAAGTACAGCGCGCCGGTCCCCAGTTCACAAGTGGCCCTCGTCGGCACGACAGACTCCCCGTGGAAGGCCAGGCACACGAACCAGAAGCTCACTACGAGAAAACAGGGAGCAACAATCACTTCCCGCATCCTTCATCAACCCCCCCCCCCCCCACACACACACACGCGCACACACACCCGCACGCACACGCACGCACGCACACACACACACGCGCGCGCACACACACGCGCGCACACACACACACGCGCGCGCACACACACGCGCGCGCACACACACGCGCGCACACACGCGCACACACGCGCACACACACACACACACACCATTTACATTGCAAGAGAATCATTTCCAACATACACACATTATTTTTCTACACACTGCCAATTTCGACTGCTACTATTTTTTTCTCCCTTAGCAAGAAATGCATAGCTCTTGTAATGTCGTAGTTGGTCTTAAGTACACGCTTATACGTAATCATCCCCGGAAGTGACATCATAAACGTTGTCCAAAGTTAGATCATTTTCACGTTACGTTTTACTAGGATTAAATTACTGAATAAAAAAAATTAAAACATTCAAACATTTTTTTTACAACAAAGTATCAAGAAATAAATTAGAAAATTACCATACATTGATTGTAGCTTACAAAATAAAGGTAGACACTTGGAGAGCCACCAATTCATGTGTTTGTAATAGAGTGCAAAAATGTACTAATTACAGATAAACATTTTTGCTGTGATTAAATTCATTTATTGAAAAATAAAAATAACGGCTACAGAAAGACTGGAATAAAGTCAAGGAGGACGAACGGCGGAGCGACAGAGGACACGACGAGATGTTTAAACTTTATTCATTCCAGCAACAGGCGAGGTCCTCACCTGCTTCCGTCTTAGCAGCGTTTACGAACTCTCCTCTGAGCGGGACGGTAATGTCCGTCAGCGTCAGCGTTCCTCTGCTGAGACTTTCCCTGCGATCAGGGCCACCGCTCTTCGCGTGATCAACTTCCTTAAGAATTGCTTTCAGCCTCTGGTCTGGAATCCGGCCACACACATCCATAGAGTTAACTGTACGGCTAAGTGATACGGCAAGAGCACCTAAACCTGTCACAGAACATCGCCCCTTTCATGTGCAGAGGCATCGGTCTGCCAACACTTTGGCATTCAAACCACGGCTGCAACTTGCACAAACATTTCTGGAAATGTTGGCACGTTTTTAACCAACCCTCTTTAATACTCTCGGCATTAATGAAATGATTGAGTAGCTTAGATTTTAAGAAATATTGTAACATAATTTATAAAAATATTTGCATACATTCAAGCAGTACTGAAATATCATACAGTTATCTCGAGAGCAAACCTGGCAGAACTCTCCAAGAGTTCAACTCGCACAAAGGAAAGTTCTCGCGTGGACATGATCCTGCTTGATACTCTCAAGAGAACTGTCAACTCTCAAGCGTGTCTGCGCTCTCATTGTGAACAACTGGAATGCATACATAGAGTTTGCTAGTGTTCAGTAATCAGCGTGATTGCTAATGAAAAGTAAACCAGGAGTTGCTGCAGAAAGTAAGCATGAAGTTTGCTAGTGAACGTAAGCAGGCAGTTTGCTGCAGAAAGTAAGCATGAAGTTTGCTAACGAAAGTAAGCATGAAGTTTCCTACAGAAAGCATGACGTTTGCTAGTGAACGTAAGCAGAAAGTTTGCTACAGAAAGTAAGCAGGAAGTTTGCTACCGAAAGTAAGCATGAAGTTTGCTAGTGAACGTAAGCAGGCAGTTTGCTAACGAAAGCAAGCATGAAGTTTCCTACAGAAAGCATGAAGTTTGCTAGTGAATGTAAGCAGGATGTTTGCTAGTGATGGTAAGCAGGATGTTTGCTAGTGCAGGTAAGAAAGAAGAGTGCTTGTGAGGGTACGCATGGAGATGGCTTGTGGAGACACTTAGGAAGCTTACCATCTACGATACTCATGGAATCCTCTAGTAAATGAGACACCTTAGTCCACTTATACGGAAACTGAGCCGGAGGAACGAATGAAGGCTGCTCGAGTCGGGAACCAATAGTACATGAGAACTGTACGACTGCCAGCTGTAGGAAAAGTTGCAGCGTCAAATAAGTGAAATGCTGTGCGTCGCAGCTGAAGATTGTAACCCAGGTGTTCGCATAAGAATTATATATGCTGGAAAAAAAAAAAAAAAAAGGTAGATGTAGAAGAATTAAACAAGAGCCCATTTTTGTTTCCAGACAAAATAGCATTAACAGATAAGCAGCCAATTTTATTTTCTCTTTCAACAAGACTAGTAAATTTTAAAGAGTTAATCAGTATGCAATAAAAATAACTGATTACAGTTCCACTTTAAACTAAACGTAACATATAAATTTACAAAAAAAAATCATTCCTTCAATTATGTGAAAAGATAAACACTAAAAAAAAAAAGTCTGGCTGTACAAAAAGAAGAAGAAAAAAACTAACAATAATAAATATCTGGGCAGGAAAACACTCACTAGCCAGCAGAAGAAATCTTTCACTTTCTACCCGCTCTTCAGACGCGCTGAATGTAGACGATTTGCACAGTTCGAGGACCTTGCAGACCTGAATGATCACGTCCCGCTGTGCACAGGCCTACCAATAAATGCAATATTCCAAGTAAAAAAAAACACTACAACAGTTATGTAATAAATACACTCATTTGTTTGTAACAGAAAAAATAACCAAATATAATTACTTACGACACTATTTTTTTTTTTTTTAAATATTAACTTAGTCCACGAAACCTAAGCCAATATAAAATTAACTAAAAAATCCAAACCTTTTTCAACAAATGGTTGAGGAAATCTTGATTATTTTTTTCCAAGCTAGTGTCTGCTTCAATTTCATCAGGCGTCACACTACCACAGTCTTCCAGAAAACTCTGTTAAATGAAACAAAAAAAAATTTCAAAGTCCAGAATTTATGAAAGGTTTGAAAGGAAAATTACAGTGCCAGTTTTTTTTTAAACTACATTTTATTTATCATTTCTCAAGTTAAAAAAAACCTGAAAACACAACTGCAATACTTTTAGTGCATGAATTTAAAAAAATTAACCAAAATAGAATCTTATTAAATTCCTCCCATCACTAAAACAAAAAATTTGAAATAAATATATAATTTTTTTTTTTTTTTAATGAATGTATGTTCAGTTAAAATGTTACAAAATGTCAAAAACTATAGGTTATTTAAAACTTGAACAACATACTATAATTATGAAAATTTTGTTACGTACCACACTGCTAATAGTTTGACAAATGGCTTGATTTTGATCTTCATTCAAAATTTCCCCTCTCAAATCTTGAATCACATTAGCATCAAATGCTATTATTCCTTGGAGTTGGTCAGCATTCATCATTGACTTGTTACAGTTCAACTGCATGAACAAAAGAAAGAAAAGAATATTAACTGTAATGATAAAGAGAAACCAAAGCATATTGTACATACATTTTAACTTTTAAAATAAAAGTGACTTTGAACAATGTGTTAAGACATTTAACAAAAAAAAAAAAAAAAAAAAAAAAAGATTTGGCTCTTCCAGGGCCAGATATCATTTCTGAAACTAATCCGAGGCCAGAGAGACATTATGTGATATTGCATTTTTTTTTTTTTTTTTACAATACTTTAGGCTTATGTTATATTTAGGGGCATGACGATTTCGCGTAAAGATTTCGGGACTAGATGAAAGCTAAAACACTGTAGCATCGTCTGTGTTTCGTGATTGGGTGAATTTCTTCCAGGTACATATCAATTGTAACAGCACCAATCACAGTGTGGAAGCAAACGCATCCCAAGTGGCCCGGTCAAACAAGGCAAACGACTTCTCTCGCCAGACGGCCGCCAATCACGAGGAAGAAACCACAGGCGCGGGTATACCTTGCTGCAGTCTAATGAGTGTTCAGATCTTTTCGCGAAAAACGTGCATGCCCCTGGGTATATATGTTATGCACAGTGAACAAACATCATTGAAGAACATCAAGATTGCGTGAAAATGAACTATGTATCGTAGTATTTGCGCACATGCAGGTCGGACGTGGTCACTGGGCCATCACTGGTCTAGTGAACCAAGGGGACACAGTCCCGCCCCAACCCACCTTCCCCACCTCCTCCTTGTGGCAGTCCACCTCGCACACCTCGTGGGCCAGCAGGATCTGCTCGCCCATCTTCAACCGCCCGCCCGCGGCCCACGCCCGGGGACTGTCCCGGTCGGAGCTCGTCCCGCTCTCCGAGCCCTCCCGGGCCTCGCCCCAGCCGGCCCCCGCGTGTTCGAGACCGCCCGGCTCCACCTCCTCGGCGACCGCCTCCCAAATCAACTGCCAGCGCGTCCGTCCCCCGTTCGTCCAGGCCGCGCTTTCCTTCCCCCGCACCGAGTCTGCTCTCCGTAAAAATCTCTGGACGAAAAAAAAAAAATTCAAAGTCAATCAATGCGTGACCGTGCTACTGAAGGGGGAAAAGCTTCAAAAGATACAGATTTAAAGTACCTACTAGCCAAACAGACACAAAGACTTAAACTGGCTTTAACCCTTTGAGGCACACAGAAATACATTAAAAATAAATTAGAATCTATTGTGTAACTTTTAGCAGATGTGGCGGAAGGAAAAAAATTAAAAGCAGCCAATGTTGCTTGTTCTTGTCAGGATCGCCAGATAGCAGCACAAGGCTTACTCACGCGAGGTATTTCTGCAATACCACTGAAACATTGAAAATAGTAACATTTTTTTTCAAAGTGGTATCATAGAAATAACACTACAAAACAAAGGGTTAAACCCGTGGTTCCCAAACTTTTTGGTTCCACGACCCCCTTTTGGATACTAATTTTTGCTGCGACCCCCTTAAACATTTTTGGTACAGTGATAAAATTAAAACATATAAATATTGTGCTACATTTTTTTTATAAATTAAAAAAAAAATAATAAAATGTGTATAACAAATATTTTTTTAGTCACCGAGCCATCGGAGCTGAAATATGTGAAGAAGTAGTTCAAACTGTCCCCAAAAGATGGCACACAAAGCCGTGATGGAAAACGGAGATAAACAAAGCACTGGAGAGTGCAGTGGCTCGAGCGAACTGTCGTTTGGTGCGTTAATAGTGTTTTGTTCGGTCACATATTGTTTGCGTTTATTCTGTCATGGATAAATTTGTTAAACGTGTGGGGCCTTCAGTTTCTCACGATAAGAACGAAACAAAAAAGGCTAAGATGAGAAAGTACAATGACTGTTATATTAAGTACGGATTTACAGTGCTCGGGAATCGGCCACAATGTGTTGTGTGCAGTGAGTTGTTATCCGCCGAGAGTATGAAACCATCCAAGATGATTCGTCACTTGGAAACTAAACATTCAAGTTTGAAAGACAAGCCAGTGGACTTTTTTGAGCGAAAATTAACTGTTCTAGTCGGTCAGAAAAACTCGGTGTCTCAGTTGAGTAGCAATAATGTGAGTAAAAATGCTTTGCTAGCATCGTATCAAGTAGCTTTACGAATAGCGAAGAAAGGCAAGCCACACACGATTGCTGAAGATCTCATTCTACCGGCCGCTCAAGACATGCTTTCAACAATGGTTGGTCCGGAGGCAGCTAGCAAACTGTCCAATGTTCCATTGTCAAATAATTCAGTGGGGAGGCGTATTACTGAAATGGCTGAAGACTGCAAGAACCAGTTGAAAGAAAAATTGCAGAAAAGTGAATTTCTTTCTATTCAAGTAGACGAGTCTACGGATGTATCTAATTTGACAGAGTTTATGTGTTTTGTTCGCTACGAAAATGATGACGGTGTGGAGGAGGACATATTATTTTGCAAACCTTTGCCTGACCACGCAACAGGTGAGGAAATGTACAAACTGTTTATTTCTGCCACCGCTTCCCTTAACATTGACTGGAAAAAGTGTGTTTCGATCTGTAGTGATGGTGCCAAAGCACTGACAGGTAAAAAAAGTGGTTTCGTGAAACTTCTAATGGCTATTATGCCTAAGGCTGTCTGTGTACATTGCTTTCTACATCGTCAGGCATTAGCTTCAAAGAACATGCCCATCGAAATGAAAGAAGTTTTGAACGATGTCGTTAAATCGGTAAATTTTATAAAAAGCAGGCCATTACAGTGTCGATTGTTCTCACAGTTGTGCGAAGAAATGGGGGCGGAATACAAATGCCTCTTACTGCACACAGAAGTTAGGTGGTTGTCACGTGGGAAGGTGTTCTCTCGAGTGTTCGCTCTGCGCACTGAGCTTAAAGCATTTTTTCAAGTTATAAACAAAGACTTTGTTGGTTTGTTTGACAAGAAGGAGTGGCTATTAAAGCTTGCGTACTTGGCGGACATATTTCAACATCTTAACGATCTGAATATTACCTTGCAAGGTAGAGACAAAACTATCATTTTTGCCCAAGACAGAGTGAATGCGTTTGTAAAAAAATTGGCAGTGTGGGCATCCAGGGTTGAGAAAAAAAATTTAGAAAACTTCGAATTGGCACACGAATTTCTTACGTCCCTTGATGAACGCGATGAAGATTTTCCTGACGTCAGCGAGCTGTCCAAATTGATTGTTACACATTTGACGGGTCTACGAGAGCAGATCATCGACTACATTCCCGAAGATGAACATACCGATTTGAGGTGGGTGCTGAACCCTTTTAACGAGCATTCTGTTAACCAAGCGGACCTAAGCCCACATATCCATGACAAACTTATTGAGTTGTCTTGTGACAAGACTTTGCAGCTGTCTTTCAGCACCAAAGACGTGGACAAGTTCTGGCTGGATAGAAGAACCGAATATCCGAGTTTGACTACGGCAGCCCTCAGAATTATTATGCCCTTTGCAACGTCTTACCTCTGCGAGCTGGGGTTTTCAACACTGATTAATATAAAAACCAAGGCGAGAAATCGGCTGGATGTGGAAGATGATCTTTTTTTGTGTATCTCAAAAATTAAGCCAAACCTAGAAAAACTTGTTAACGAGAAGCAGGCACATGTGTCGCACTGAAGCCACATCAGTTCCTTTTTTTTTTACATATTTGCTATTTTTTTATTTAAAAACTTTATAAATGTAGCCGATTTAACATACATCGCAGGCCCAGAAGCCAAGAATTATGTAGCTGATTTATTTTGTATTAATCTATAATTAATAAATAGATATATTGAAAGTTTGAGAAGATATTTCATTTTTAATTCACCACAATCGTGTTTAGTAATTAGTTTAATGGTAAATTAGTATTTATTTACTTTTAAAGTAAATTAATTTGTTTTAGGCAGAACTTCATTTTTTCTTTCGTTACTCTATTCGAGAGTATTTTTCGACTTTTTAAAATTATTTTGGAAACCTTTCGCGACCCCTCTCGAAACGATCCGCGACCCCCCCAGGGGTCGCGACCCCCAGTTTGGGAACCACTGGGTTAAACTATACATACATTCACATACAAACTAGGCCTACACATATTACATATATAAATTATGTAGGTATATACAATACACACGCGACAAAACTAATTTTCTTTAAATTTAGAATGAAGTACCATTTAACTTGGAAAGAAAATATGGAAGCAAATGATATAATTTAATCATCCATCATCTATAGAAAAAAAAATTTTTATCAGTTAATCAAGGACTGGCTTTGATGTAGAATTATCTCAACCAATGAACCTCCTTTATGTACTGCATATGTACACAGGCAAACAGATGTGGATATTTTAATTTACTTGCAGGACAAAAAATTAAGTAATATTCTTACAGCGCTGCTTTTCCATGATGTGATAATAAAATTACGAAAATGTTTTTTTTTTTTTTCAAACATGAGAGATGTAGGTACCTGTATTCATCCTAAAAACAGTGTTTATGAATTCCTACCGGTTTTCGAGAAATCACAGTTTATAACTTACATTGCAATGTGTGTGCATTGATGTGACTGCCACCATTTTTCGCTTTACCGTGTTGGTCTCTGTGTATATATGTTTGGGAGAACATGAGTTCAATTGTGAGCACGGTCGATTACGTTTGGTTAGCTACATTAAAAATACTTTAATACAGTGTAAACAGAAGTGTGTATTGTGCAATAGAGATCGGTTAAAATGTTTCTATAACTACATTTTTTTTCATGGAAAGCGGAGGAAATGTGGGTTTTGGCCAGAGTACTGTAGACGCAGTATTTTTGGCGTATTTAATTTTGGTATAATATAGGTTATGGATATTGTAATGAAAACTAAAATTCTATCCACTCAGGTTTTTTTTTTAACAGGATTTTCAAGATCAAATTTTCATGATATCGTGAAGTATAGTAGAATCCCACTGGGTCTTATTGTTTCACAATACTAGCATTTAAATAGTGAAAAATATAAAAAAATTACAGTAAACATTTTTTGGTATCGAGATGTAGAGTACAAACCCACCCGGTCTAGTCTATTTCGCAAAACTGACTTAAAGAAAGAAAAAAATGGATAAAACTAGGTCATAATATGGTTGTATCATCCAATAGAGTACAGTTAAAATCATTTGAAAACCAAGAATTTTAATTGATAAAGATTAGATGTTTTATAGGTGGTATCATAAAATAGAATAAAGTAGGGTGGATTATAATCTAGTTTCCAAAACTGAATTTGAATTATTTTAAGAAAATGACACATGAATGAAAGTGAAATAAATGTTCCCCACCCAAAACTCACATAACCCCAGGCTTGTCCCAACAAAAAAATAGGGGTGGTAATGACACGCGACGTTATCTTGATCTTTTAAAGTGTGAGATGACTTTTCACAAGTGATTATCCATCTACTTACTTCAGTCTTTGATCAAAATGTTTTAAGTCAACCAAACAGCAATCGTAGGTACCAAATTTAGTCAGCAATAAATTAAATTAATTATTTTTTAAATACATTCTGTAGATTTCACATGCACTTAGGCTCTGGGATATATAATCATTGGTAAATATGTACAGTCGCGGTAGATGCCAAAAAAAAAATGCTAAAAATCCGAAAACACTTTTATTCTGTGCTCTTTCACTTCCTCTTTTCAAATCAACCGGCGGAGATAAGAAATTCCAACTACTTTCGGAGATATCGAATTTTTTAATTTTCATCACAATACCTGCGTATTTATGCGGAAAAAAATGCTAACAATCCGAAAATACTTTTATTCTATGCTATTTCACTTCCTCTTTTCAAATCAACCGGCGGAGATAAGAAATTCCAAATACTTTATGAGATATCGAATTTTTTAATTTAGCAATACAACATCCGTTTAACCCTTCGAACGTCGCCATTTTTTATTTTGACGTGTGTTAGTGAATGCGTAATAAATAAAATGGTCGATTAGGTCAGGTCAGTTACATTATAAATACTTTCAAACTAAGCGGACATTAAAAATAATGTGAATTTAATTTAATGGTTCTTTAGTTTTAAATTATTTATAATGTAACTGACCTGACCTAACAAAACCCGGACAAATGATAAACATTAACAACTCATGTAATTTTTTTTTACTTATTACTTGCGCAACAATATCCAAATAAAAAAAATAATACTTTAAAATTAGAAACGTTAAAAACTCACCTAAGTTGGAGGCGGGTACATTTCCTTTGCTACTATAAGGAAATGATGTAGTCGTTCACGGCAGAAGTTGACCGATTAATTAAACATCGTATTGAACAATAAATGAATAAATAATCAAGTATTGGTTCGTTTGAATACTGGCCAATCACGGAACAGTCACGTGACAAAATTGTCCAATAAGAAATATGATACTTGTAAACAAGAAACCTTATTATCTATGACAAGAAACAATGGTGATCGCCGCATACTACGCAGGTATTGTGATGAAAATTAAAAAATTCGATATCTCCTAAAGTATTTGGAATTTCTTACCTCCGCCGGTTGATTTGTAAAGAGGAAGTGAAAGAGCACAGAATAAAAGTATTTTCAGATTTTTAGCATTTTTTTTGGCATCTACCGCGACTCTACATATGATGAAATTTAAAAATTCGATATCTCCTAAAGTATTTGGAATTTCTTACCTCCGCCGGTTGATTTGAAAAGAGGAAGTGAAAGGGCACAGAATAAAAGTATTTTCAGATTTTTAGCATTTTTTTTGGCATCTACCGCGACTGTACATATTTACCATACACATCAATAAGAATGACAAAAATCACAAATTTAACAAAATAAAAAAATTTGGTCAATACTATTGACTTATTTTATATTAACACATGTAATTCAAAACAATTTAATAAATATTATTTCCAAATAAAAAAAAACAATGTGAAGATACACAAGAAACCTTGATTTAAACGTTGCTAATAAAAAAAAATTGTTGAATTAACTTATAGACATAGCAATAACAGTAAAATTGGATACCGCAGATTAGTTTTAAAAATGCTTATGTAAAAGTTGTTTTAAAAAGCTTCTAAACTATGTTATCACAAAATATTTATTCTTTCTTACTTGCATAAAAGTATCCATTTGAAATCAAAACATGCAGTTTAATTCCTACGTAAATATTATCCTTATCATTGAACGTTCAAATCGAAAATGATTCACTGCCTCAATATTTGACATTTCACCATTTAGAGGGAAAACACCTAAAGAATGTTAGCCAACATAACATGAAAATTTAACAGCAAAATAAAGGAAATAACTATAATGTAAAAACAAATATGAAGTGAAACTAAGTAGAGTAGAACGAAACAGTTAAAAAATCCTCATTTTCATTTACACGTTTTCAAACAAAACAATTCAATAGAGATTTAGATGCGAAAATGAGTAACAGAAACTGGTCCATTATTTCCAGTGGAGCAACATTTGGAGACAAACAAAAACACTTCAATCTTACAAAAAAAAAACCTATTCTTGTGTTGTCAGCACGGTTGTCAAAATAATACTTATAGAGTTGTATTTTAAATGTTAAATTTTGAATGAAATAAGTGAAAATGCAGTTTATTGTTTATTTCATCAAGAACACGGTTTGATGATTTTAGTTTTTTAATTTAAATATAATGAAAGACGCCATCTTTGTTTCAAAGACATTTCTTTTTATTTTGTTTATAAACTTTAATTTAAAGAATTAGGCTCTTTTCAGCATTGCACATACTTTCGTGAAATTTCTTATTAATAATAGTAACTGAATGTTACAAATAGTTTCTCCTGTGAAAGAATAATTTGTGTTTAGCTATTACTTGATGGTCTTAAGACTGATTCATGGGTAGCCAGCTAATATATGAAGGTAACAAGTGAATCACGCAAACACTCGGGCAGGCATATTATCGTGTGGTTGTTTATGTGAATGGTATTGAAATTTACATGGATTAATACACTGCTGGCCACCTTATGGACCGAACTGTTGCGTTCCAAAAACAGTTAGGCAATTATAGGCTAAGCCATTTGCTGCGTAGAAATACCAGAGGGCTGTCGTCATCTATTTCCTGGAACAAAGAGAATCGTATTAAAGCGGTATTCTTAGATGTTCGTGTAAGATAGCGAATAAGCACTACCTTGTTCGGAAACAAGTTAACCTAACTAGCAGAACGTATCCCAGAAAATGCCTCAACTTTACTCCCGTCAGAGAAAAAATCGGCAGCCATTTTAATAAATGGTACCCTGGGTAAAGGTAGAAACTGATCCCAACGCACACTAGCGGATGTTTGCAAACATCGATACAATTGTCACGGCAAAAAAAACTAGAGATAGAAGCACTGACGCATGTATTAAATGATTTATTCTAATTTTCTCGTCTACATTTTTAATTTGCAATTATTTCTTATGACTAATGAATATATATACACGAGTTAATAGCGCCCGATGCGGGTCCGTCTGAATAAAATCACCTTAAACGTGAACTCTGCGCATGTACGAAATTTGGTCAGCAGATCACGGATAGAACATTAAAAACCTTTTCCAAAAATAAGGGACCATCCATGTACTATTTTTAGGGTACCGGTATATGTGTAGATTATTCAAATCTTAAAACATTTTTGTTATGGAATACGATGGACCGGCGGCGGTGGCAGAATATTTCTGTCTGTTGTCTTTCGTGCTTTTGGGACATGGGCGACCTGGTGGGAATTCGCGCAACCAGTCTGTCTCTTCACAATGATTTAAAATTGCAGTCTTCAGCCATAGATTAAAAAATAAAATTATTTTTTAAATGGAAGAGAAAAATCTATTTATGTACTTTTTGTGGACGTAATATGAAAGGTTGTGTAAATTAAATTCAAAATTAAAATTTAACATTACTTGTTCGCTACAAGCTTAGAAGTCCATAAATTGCGAACTTTTCCATATCTGAATTAAGAAATTTCCGTCTTTTCACAAACTAACAATTCAGATGGTAACACTTTTCTACAGGAAAAGAAGGTTGTATGTGCAATTTAAATGTCCCATTTTCATATTTAAGGATATGCATACCAAAATATATTAATTACTTAATAAAACCTGTCTTCTCAAAAGAAACCACACAATATTTCAACTGCACCTTTGTCTATTTACTCAGTAAAACTCCCCCTATTACAATTAATTATAGATTATGAAGGAAAGCATAATTTCCAGAATAACTTTATTTTTTTTTCTGCCCAACACAATTTACAATTATTCAAGTTATTTACCAGTGTTATACCACTATGAGTGGTTAGGTTATCTTTTATATATTAAAATTAGTGTGATAGAATAATTATCTGGAATAGGTTGACTAGTTTAAAAATATATTAAAATAGTGAACACTAGGTAAACAACATGAAAAATTTTTTTTGAATTTATTATAATGATCAGTAATGAATTATATATTCTAGCTAACCTATCCTAAAATGTGATGTAAAAAAGAAAAAAAAAATACTGAAATAGGACCCGTTTAATAGAATAACATGTAAAACCAAATTCATAATGTAATTTAAGTTACAAATTATAACTATAATTATTTACTTCATGTTCGCCGGAGGTTGCCAATTTCATAAGTTGAGGTTACCTGATTTTGAAAGCAAGTTCCATGAGAAATCACTTGATAGATGGCCTTGAAGATTTGCTGATTACGACGACACACATTTCATAGCACATTGCGGTTTTTCTTTTAAGTTTCTCTAATTTCTAAATGGTTCCCGATGCCATGTTTTTCCCCAATGGCATCACAACATATGCAGTCTGGTTATTCGTTTCATTTATTTTGTTTAATACCTATTAACACGTAAGCCCTAACTCATTGTTAACTTCATCTCAATTCGCAGAAGCTGGTAATAGTATCCAGTATTATTCTAAATAAATTTCATGTTGAATTATTTACTAATGACACACCCTTCAAATAAATTGCGTCAAAAAATAACACACTATGAGATCAAAATACGTGTTTGCAAATGATTACTATCAATACTCCTGCAACACTTTTTATCCTTCATAAAATACGTGTTTACAGAAAAAATCCTGGAAATTCACAAAAAGGACAACCAAACAAATTTGTGATATTAAACATATCCAGAAAGTAGAGGAGGAAGCTATATTTTCAGTTTCACTTTTGTTAGCACAAGAAGAAATTCCAGAAATATGTAGTGGTTTCGCTGACTTTTCCCAGTTTTATAGTCCTGTGGCAACCATGCATAAACTCATATGTATTATCTTTCATCGATATCAGCAAACGAACCAAACGTATTGGTGTGCCAAATGAAACTTTGTGACAGTGGAACTATCCTCGAATACTTTGTATAAACTTC
The DNA here is from genome assembly GCF_032445375.1 of Bacillus rossius redtenbacheri. Classification (NCBI taxonomy): domain Eukaryota; kingdom Metazoa; phylum Arthropoda; class Insecta; order Phasmatodea; family Bacillidae; genus Bacillus; species Bacillus rossius. The sequence continues at coordinate 5,635,699 of NC_086343.1, forward strand.
AATAATCGTGGCTAGAATAATTACATGTAATAATACGCAAGAAAAGTGGAGTTATGTATATGTGTGATCGTAGGGCATCAGGAAAGTGTGCGATCCTGTGAACATATCTAATGTTTTGATGTGCTTCAAACCTAGTCACGGAAAATAATTGTATATATTTTTTTAACTGCTTGTCACATTAAACAATTTGTACTTCCATGCACAATTGTAAAAAAAAAAAAAAAAAAAAAAAAAAAAAGAGTTCATCTAATTGCTTAAATAATTAATTCATTGCTCAGTCCATTGGTTTAATAATTTCACGCTGGGTAGGTCTATAGCCTTAAATTTAAAAAAAATAGTAAACATAAATAATCTGAACACAAGTAACTTAAACAAAAAATTACTTGTCTAACTGAAAAATCTACTTATATTTGTAAATGAAATGTTTTTGGTGGTGGTGATATAACCCAGTAGTGACCTTAGCTCTTTAGTTGATTAATATTTTGTTACTTTATGTGTTCATCTGCACACTTATGTACCATTTTAAACATAATTTATAAATCAATTTATTAAGATATTTTTACTCAATAGGTCGATTGCAACTATGCAAATAGAAGAGAAAACAAATATGGAAAAAAAGGTTTTTTTATTAATTTTTATTTGACAATCCAGAGCAAGAAAACAGCTGTGGAAATATTGCATTTTGAAACATCATTTCTCAAGAAGATAGCGTTGCTACAAACTTACGTCTTTACAATTATTCCAAACAAAGTAGTTAACGCAGTAATATAAAATAAAAATTTTCAAGTACCATATCCACCAGTAAATAATGTGATTTTTTTTTATTACCAAAATCGGTGAAACTGAAAGTGGAGGTTGCATCGTAATCGCAACCTTACGTCTCGCAGCTGCAAGTGAACCAGCGGCAATGGGAACGGGTATAAAACACTTTGAAATTTGAGCAGAAGGGGAAAGTCCTCACTTCAATCTCCTATCCGCTCCCGGGCAAACACCATCTATAGTCTTAATCCTCCATCACCAAATTCTGTTTTCTGAAGGATAGCTCCTTAATTGCACTGGCAAAAATCAATTTTTTTTTTTTTTAAACCTGCCCTCCACAGCATCAAAAGAGTGAAAAAATCACCAAAACTGACAAAAGTGGCACCACAAAATCCTTGATTAGATTGAAGAATTTTAATGGTGATTTCTATTACAAAAAGTTCCCCCCCCCCCCCCCCCCTCCTCAACCCAGAAGTATCATCAAAAAAAGTTGGGGTCGTAGTATATGCAATCACATTATTTTTTTAGGGTGAATAAGGTACTTAAATTCACTTTCCATTTATTTCAGTTTTTTTTTAATCTAATTTTTTTACTGATTATAAAAGTAACATTTGCATTTGCCGAATACCTGAAGGGCAGAAACATTCAATAATTTAATAATGGCTACCTTTCGATACACAATACAAAATTGCACTAACAAAACATACAACTATTAAAGCAGTAAATTTATTTAGAACAGTAAAAATGTCACGGAGTAAATTTATGAAATAAACAACAGAAAAAACAGTACCTTTTCTCTTATAAAAACAAAACATACCTAAACATACTTTTAACAGTTTCTAAGTACGACCATTATGCCCAATCTGAACTATTACTTTAACTTTTTGATTATGTATAGCCAATTAAGTTTTTATCAACAATTGAATTCTTACATATGTAAAATATTTTGCATGCTTATATCTTATATCCCCAATAATAACCTGGCATTTCATAGGTGTTTTTAAGGGCATAAGCATGCAAATATCCATGTGATCTTATTATTATAAATAATTACACTCTATGATTATGGGTAGTACATTTATAACTACAAAGTTAAATTAAAAATATTATAAATGTAATACTACAAAAAAATTTGTTTACATAATAAAATAATTCTAACTGCAAGAGTAAGAGAAAAACCATGAAGATAAACAGTTTTTATAGAGAAAAAAAAAAGTTTTTTGTAAAGATTTGCCAAAATTTTTATACTTTAGTTCTGATACAGAAACAAATTTATCCAACTACGTAGTGCCTAAATCCAAACAGAACTATACTAGTGGCACAAAATTAAATTTGTCATTGGAAATTAATGAACTGGAAAGATATTACAACACAGCAGCAATATATTGTTAACATACTGTGCACACACAGAACTTCTCCTACTACATAAAGTACACAATTAATTTATATTAAATGTGACTGATTGGTCATTAAAAGTTACAGCATACACATCTACCCGACAAACCTGAAAAGTTTAACCTCTGAAGTCAAGAGTTGTGTAACACAAAAATAAATCTAGCACAATCAATGAAATACATCATGAATGACAGACAAAAGTTTTTACTGTGAAAAAATAATGAAACAAACTATTATAAAAAACACTCGCATAGCACAACACAACAACCACACTTGTTTTTTTTTTTTAATAAAAACAACACACTACTCGCACATTTATGCATTATAAACTTTACAACTTTTATTTGCATATATATTATCACAGTTAAACGGTATAGACATCTGTAAAACGTGCTGTTGGTTAATTCTGACAAGCTACAACCACAGTTGTGGTTATACGGCCCAACACAGTTATCAACCCAAAATACACAGTCCTGTTCAAAGACTGTAATAAATTAAAATGCTGCATTCTGTTAAAATATGTTCTAAAAATACAATGTGTACCACCTGAGACAAGAACTCTTCTTACTTTAAAGAAACCTTCATAGATTTTTCTAACATGTAAAGTAAGTGACTTTTTTTTTAAACAGTTTCTTGCTTCACAAATTTTTGAAAAACAAAAAAACAAAATGAAAATTGGAATGTTTGATCAGCACCAAACAGTTCTGAACACAAACCCAAAATGTCAGTGCAGAATGCAACAAGCCTCCACTGGTGACAAAATTAAAAAAATAATTATACATGCTACAAATGCTAATATTTACAAATATGCACCAAAGCACAATTTTACAGAAAATATGTCACAGCACCTAGTCATTACAAAGTAATAAATTAAATAACCAACGCATGGCAGATTAACTCGCTAATAATAAAAATTCAAGAATTTCGTAAAGTAATAATTAGGTAGTCTTTTAATTACTATTACAATGAGAAAAACAATATGTGCAGTTGAAAAATTACAAAATGTCAATTAAGATTGTAATAGAAAGCAACATATTCTAAAATGAGTCATAGTTAAAAAAAAATAAAACTAATGAAAGATGTCACAACAAAAGGAAAAAAAAAAAAGAGTATTAAAGTAATGAAAACTGCACAAGTGGATTTAAGATGCGATAAAAAAAAATTCAAACAAAAAAACCATACATTTGATCATCATTGAAATATTAAATTATTAAATAATTTCTAAAAGATTCACTTTAAAAAAGCATAAATTATTACCCTCTTGTCACAAGCAGAAGATCCACATGATTAAAACACAATACTTAGAATGCAGAGAAAGCAAGTGTATGATTAGGGAGAGCAGGTATGGCATAAGAGATATTAAGCAAAATTATAAATTATCTTCAAAAAATAAATGTTATCATCAAATTCAGTCTTTCCAAATACAATATAAAGTATAATTTTAAGGTAATCTTTTCTAAAAAGATTTTAGAAGCCAAAAAAGATGTTATTTTCCCCATCACTACTCTTGTCCAATATTCACAGTTTATTCCGACAACAGTATTCTAAAGCAGTATTTCTGTACACAAAATGTTGATCTGCCTATCCAGCTAAGCCTCAGGTCAATGGTCGAATATATGAATTTTGCTCGCATCTCGTGGACACATACGAGTCATCTGAAGACGGCAAGATATGATGAGATGAGAATGTAGCATTGTCAGAATGAATGGCTATGGGGGGGAAAAAAGGGAGGGGGATAGTGGAGCATGCAGAGAAAACCCCATCGGGCCAAAGTACCATGTAACCCACTTGTATGAAATTCGTTATTGACTCCACCAGGGATTTAATTCATAATCATCTCAGAGCAGAAAATGCATCATCCGAGTCAAGTCGGGGTGGGAGGGCTTTGAAAATAAAACAATCTCTCGAGAATACTAAAGATTTTTAAAAGTACTGATGAACTGTCAAAAGCTACCTCTAAGTTTTGCATGCAGTCTTATCAGACAAACTTCACTCCAATAATCACAAATTTAACTTGTAATTATTATACAACTACTAAGACTTCAGTTAAATATTAAAAAAAAAAATTATAATTTATTGACTAAATCACATTACTGATGGTACCTACTTACTATCTCTCATACTAATTTACCTGTGCCGACTTAAAGAAACCAAAACAAACTTTGCTTCACCCTCACCCCCATTAAATTTTGGTGGTTTAATTTATTTTACACCAACATCCTGAACATAATTGCATTTTCATACTTCTCAAGCGCACAGTACGTTAATCTGCACACGGTTGGTTCCGAATGAGCACTAGCACTAACATCTTAAATTAGGAACTTAACCTTAAATTACTGGTTATAAGAAAAACAAAAACATCATAATGCCTTCAAAATAATACAGCACATGGAGCAGATTAAACACATCATCATAATTACAGTATTCCTGATCAAACTAAACATCATTAATAAATATTAATTTTTTTTTTCCCTTCAACAAATACAAAGTGTTGCTAGCTTACATCTGTAACAAGATTGGGGGCGTAAAAATTGAAGACTAGCTATAGATGTGAAAAAGGAATAACCATTATCTCTTTCCTCATCATTGTCATTTACCTAAAGGTTCCCCCTCGGCATATTTCGCGTGGCGAGAAAGACATCTGACATTTCGTTACAAAATTCACATTACATGGCACAGTGTCTAGAGCCCATGAATAGTGCATGTCTACTGAAATAGCTTTTTTTTTTTTAAAAGTGAAAAATGACCAAAATAAACCTGATAACACTTCAATCATGTATGATCAGCATTAAGAGAGATCATTAAAGTTTTTTCACACTGTAAAAAAATAAAACACAGAATATAAATTGCATAGCAACCAGAACAATAGCTATCTTGCATTGTTTTAAACATGAGATGTTATGCTTACTACCGTGCAAGAAATGAACTATCAACCAAAAACAATTTTGTACCTACATCATTTACCAGAGGGATATAAATAGTAACAAAAAATTTTTCAGCACGCAAAATTTGCTACTGGAAACTGATCACAGAAAAACAATAATCATTCATTAAAATTATGTACAAGCACAATTATTATTTCTTAATTTTCTTTATAATTCAAACATCAAATTCATCTGCAATACCATGGAGATATCATTTAAAGAATTATCACAACTTAAATACAAATTGAAAATAAAACTGCTAGTCAAAATCTATTGGAATTCTCATTACATTCCCTCAAATATTATGGTGGTAATGATTTTGCACTAAGCTGACTGGTGTTTAAAAGCAAATGTTATCACCTTTTACAAGAAATGGTAAGGAACATGAAGTCAAATAAAAATAATAAGCAAAACTTTGTACTCTAAAAACACACACTCTTAAAACAAATTGTTTAGCTAAAATAAATTAAGCTGGGCTTAAAATTTATAAAGTCCTGCCATACCAAAAATATTTGTACGTCCTGGTCGCTTCAGAATTTTTCTTTTGCAAATTTTATGAATTTTAATTCTACTTGAACTGGGCTCTGAAAAAGTTGAAGCAAGATCAAAATCTACAGACAACATTTGGTGGTGGGATTTTTCAAGTTCATAAATAATATTTGATCTTGTATTATAACAAGGCACATCTAATACTTGCTTACTCATTTCGATTTTGCCTACGTGATGACAACTTTGGGAAGGGGGTCTAGGGATTAAGTGTTCGTGATAACATAATTACACTTTCCTCATCACTGTTTCTACGAGAAAGTATCATACAGGGGCTGAACACGTAAATGAACTTTCAGAAAGACCACACAATTGGCTAGATTTGCTGGTCTCAATACGAAAACACTCCAACTGCTTTGAACGGCATCACATTTACGTTACCAATAGACAAAAATAAAAGCAATGTTAGAATATCCTTTCACAGAATTCTTATATTAATAACACTTTATTTTAAGAAAACTTACAGAGCTAAAGACATCTAAATAATAATTTTTTAATTTTTTTAACATTACATTTACTGTGAATCCTTAAATTATGGATTTTTTTTCTTATACCTAAACTTAAAGATATTTTATTTTAATTTTCTCATGTAGCCTTTAACTAATTTCCATACACTGAAGCATAATGGGTCAGCCAATAGAAACATCCTGTTTAACTGGCTGCCAAAAAGTGCCACAATACTACACAGAAAATACACCGCACAGGAAAGAAAAAAAGCAAGACTTACAACAATTTCCCCTGCACTCAAGACATTTGTTTTTTTTTTTTGAAACCCCTATGTTACTTTTCCAATTTTGAAAATCTGGCCTTTTAATGAAAATGGTATCCCCTTACGTGAATTGCAATGCAGAGTGTAACGGACGAATGCGCTGCGGGGCAGACGCGTCTCGTTCCCCCCCCTCCCTTCCCGCACCACCCTCCCTCCCACCCGGAAACTGGCGTCGCCCTAGCCAGACAGGAGCGCGCCGGTGCTGCGTGGTTTCACCCACCCTCCCCTACCCTAGGCCCACGACGTGCGGTAGCAAGTCTTGTCCCCCGAGAACCTGCAAACACAACGGCACAGTGATCCACCGTTCATTAGCGTAAAAACAACAGTACACAACATCATTTTAACGCATTAGTCATCAATGTAAAAACCCCAGTATGGAACATTCACTTTATTGCATCAGTCATTAAAGTTTTAAAATCGCGAGACAACCAAAATTAAATTAACTCAATTTTTTGCAAAATCACCAAAGTTTGGATTCACGGCCGTATAATGATCCCCGTGGCAAGTGGCACAAAAAAATTTTTTTTTACAATGATCGCAAAGCACACACAGTATCGTATATATTAAACCGACTTCAAACTACCTATCCTCTTTCGACTTGTTCCATTTAAACATTTCTGGTGATTTGCTATTGAATGCAGCGCTGATACAACGTAAATTGCAGGAAATGCATTCCCATAAAGTGGGACAGTTATGCATTATAATATTATAGGAAAAATGACAGTGCAAGACAACATTTTGTTAATCACAGGAATTCATAATTCCTGGGTACGTAAAAAGAGGTCCTACTGTAATTCAAACTTTGACACTACACCTTTTCCTTGAAGAAAGAAAGAAAGAAAAAAAAAATAGATTCCACCTACCCAAAGCTAAAAATTGTCTTTAAATTTTAAATATTTTAACTTACTTTAACCACATTACTGGCATCAAATGAACTAACTGCACATGAAGCGTTTGACAAGAAGTGACCGCTATGACTGTGCAATGTGTCAATAGTATATCAATTATGATACATTAAATTTTTTAAGATTGCTAAAGCAATATGGTTACAAAATAAAGAGCAATGAATCACATATGAGCATGTACATTCAACATACATTGCATACATATATTTGCGATGTAACGAAGACAGCAATATTTGAAATGCTCGCTAAATCAATTTTTTACTTATAGCAGTTTTTAATCAAATTGTGCCATATGTTGTAAATGCAAAATTTTAAGTGGACTGCAATTATTGAAGCTCCAAATGGACGCAAGTCCAGTACGATGGTGACGGTCACCTACATTAGAAGTGAGGCCGTGTTCTTCCAAACACTCCTCCAACTAGACGTGAAGATGTCGGAGTAATATTTGCATGCATTGAAAATGAGTTGGTAATACACAATGTTTCGATATCAATTTTATTAATACCAATATATACGCAATAATCTGCCTTCAGTTTTCAGTATTTTTTTTTTCTGGTGTCATGCATTTCATCAATATTGATTATTATAAAAAAATATGATGTAATAAGCATTTTAGCAACGCAGATTTATACTGATTTTCTGGTTCCCCCCCACTTTTTTGAAGCATAACAGATGACACACATCGCAACTGCCAAACCACGACCTGCGAAGTTATGTCGTACCTGGGCGAGAGGCTCAAACACCGTACATGGAACTCAGCCTTTCCTTCAGCTGAGGTGGGAACTGGTCAGAAAAGCGCTTCCAGTTGCTCTCGCCTACCTGAGTCTTAAAGCCGTGGAGAATCTACAGAGCAAATGAGGAACCACCATAGTGACACAACATTACAGTAACTCCTCCTCCCCCACAAACCAAAAAAACACCCAAAGATACAAAAACGTACACAGTCGAACCCTTTTTTTACACCTTTCGAACAAGAATAAACTTTTCAAAACACAGTGGGAACATCCGACATGTTAGCTATGTACTAGTTAGACATCTGGCAGATGAGTCAAAGCTTGTGGGTTCAATTCCCAGCCAAGTTTTCATTTCCCAGATAAGATTTTTTTTTTCCAATTGCAGGACTGGGTGTTGTGTGTTCTCAAAATTGCATACTACAGAAGACAATTGGTAACCACTGCAAGGATAACCTACTTATTATGAATTATTTTATTGTAATGTCTGTAAAAAAAATGTATCTTAGTAAATTAAATGGATTTGTAAGAATAAAAATAATAACTCCATCCTCTCCAGTTTTTAAAAATGAAATAACATCTTGTACCTACCAATAACACTGAAACATTCCATTTCAGAGATGAAACACAAAAGTTAGTTAGTCTCTAACTACGACCGACTGATTTTCTCCATGTCCATACCTTGTGGAATATCTCCTTGAGATCTGGCTTGGGGCTGACCCAAGATGCGACGGCATCGCAGAAGAATATGAAGTCTGGGACCACTCCGCCCGGGTTCACCGTTATCATCTGACACATGCCCCGGAAAGCGCTATCCTTCTCTTCGTTGTCGCGTATGTTACGCAAAGACGTGCACCTACACCAGAAGCACATAGCAGTTATGAACACACGGAGCATTAGCGCAAACGTTTCCTATAACCCCTTTGCCAAAATGAACTAACCTTCCCCCCAAAGTTACATTATCATCACTGAGAAACTTTTACTTTAAATGATTAAATGGAAAATTAACTTCCAATGAATAAAAAATATTAATAAAATATTCCCTCAGCTGATTAGTGTCAGATTTATAGAAATTTTAACCGGATGATGTAACAAAGCAAAATATTCATTTAATTACAAAATTAATGAGCATAATGAACTCCAATATAAGTTGAAAAATTTGATATTTTATAGTCTAATCGCCAAAAACATAAACTGGTAAACAAGCAAGACAAATGGGGTGAGTTAACACGACTAACGCTAATTACACTAAAATAATCAAAGCCAAACACTTAGAAACATCATTAGGCAAAAACCAAACTAAAACATTAGGCAAAACAAAAATTTATAGCCTACATTCAACTAAGAACACGTATTATGAAAAAAATTAGTAATAATAAAAGGGCGGTTTCTTAAACATTGTAAGGACACTACAGTAATGACATTCCAAATGAAGGCTACTTTATTTAATTACACATCACATTATCATCAATTCTTAAAATAAAATTAACAGAACCTTCAATCCTGGAGTTAAATAGAATAATTCATATTCATCCCCCAAAAAAATCACTCAAAAGTCTAACAGTTTCTTATCACTTGAACAATAGCTAAGAACAGCCATCATTAAAATGTCATTATAAAAAAGGACAAAAAAATTGCTTCAACTCAATGCCACTGAGAAAAGATATCTTAAATACTAGTTGAAATGTTCAAATTTAGTGAGTAACTAGTAACTATAATGTTTCTCATTCCTGAACACCAATTAATTTTTTATCATTTTATCATACAGTAGAAAACAAAAACATTAAATTAATAAAACATTTTTTAATAATATTAATTTTACTAACTCCATTGAAACAAATATATAATATATGTTTGGGGAAAAACAGTGAATGGGCATAAAACTTTATATATATATTTTTAATTATACCTGCCATATTAAATTTAAAAAAATCTCTAAAATTAGAAATTCAGGTAATGAAGTTATAATAAAGATGTGACAGTATTAAAATTAAATGTAAAATTGTTAGGTATCATAAAATACTACAACCAATACTTCAATAAGAAAAAAAAGTTTTACAAATAAAATATTTTGCCTTGTGATTTAATGCTGGTAATATAGACATTTTAATTTTAATACTAAAATTCACTAAACCAGAATATACTTACAGCAAAACCTCCATTTTACACTTTCACAGGGACAAAGGAAAAAGAATTAAGGTAAGAAAAAAGTGGTCAATAGTAACAGTAAATTTCAAAATAAATAATTTCTTTGGAAAACTAACAAGTACTACGTGCACACTTTTAAAATATTGATGAAAACACTAATAATGCATTTAATTATATACAATAACCATAAATTAATTATTTTAAAGCTCCAATACTATTTTTTTTTTAAAAAAAAGAATGATTTATATAAAGAGCTGGGCAGAATTACGATTTTTCGGGGGAAAAACTGGAAATGTAATTTTCTCAAAACCTTGAGTGGGAAATTACTTTTTCCCAGATCACAATTTTAATTTAGCAGTACACACATTCATGTGTCAAAATCCTCCTCAGCAAACAATTTTCAAATAAGCTCTGCACTTTAGCCTAACACTATGAACATGATTAAAAAGCACTATTTTCTTAAGTACAACTCAAAACTATTAATAGAAGAATAAAAAAATTTCATAGCGCAATCAGTAACACTTCAGCATTTGAACCACACAAAAAATAATCAAAGATATTTCACGACTGTTACGAAACAGTAGCAGAACAAACTACATCCAAAATTGAAAACAATGTCTATTTAACAAGTAAAAGGCATAATAAATAATTATTTCTTTTGTATCATTTACCGGTGTCAGAAAAAATAATGTCTAATATCACTGACATAAAAAAATACAAAAACTTTATTGCAATGGGCTAAAGGTGAACACGTTAGTTGAAACTATGTTTAAATCAATATATATACGATTGATCTACCCTTATGTTCATAACATAGTAGCTTACTTGCTGCATGTATCTATTAAACTATGGATGTAGAAACTAGCAACTCAAGAGAAAAATAAATGTTAACGTGAATAAAAGTGCCAAATTTAAGACAAAATTTGCTGTAAAGGAGTTTGTAATTTGTTTTAATTCAGACATTATCATAAAATTAAATTAAATTAGCCTTACTTAGTGGTATTTCGCAGTTCTGAAAAACCAACTTCTATCACTTTATAATCACTAGATTTGGGAGTAAACAATATTTTTATTTAAGTAGGTACAGTTTTTTTTTAAAATTTGCAACCTCAAAAATTTCCTGATCCTCCCACTTGAAATTTTTTCCTGCCCAAAATTTTCCTGAACCAAAATTTCTCATCCTGCCCATCTCCTGTAAAAAGGATATGCCGTAAAAATTATATATACTTAATAAAATGAAGCATGGGTGCAGCAAAAGCAGGTTAATAGTAGCACTGAATAGATGCAAAATCAATAGATTAAGCAAACCAATGATAATAAAATGACCACAAATGAACAAACCAAAGTTCCTTCTACTGCAGACAGAGAAAAAATGTATGTAGTAACAATACTAAAACCATGCAAAAAAATTCAAAAGAATTTTGTTTTTACATAAATGCAGGCATAAATGCTTAATAAACATATAGAGAGATTTGAGAAAAAATTTTTTTCGTGATTGACAGGGAATTAAAAATGATGGGAGTGTAACAATGAGGTTTTACTGTATTAATAAATAATAATAATCAGCTTGATGCAAGAAGTGTGGGAGTAAATGTTACTCCTAATCCTGCTAATACAGGGTTTGTACTCCTTTGTAAATGAATACTGTTGCATCAAAAATATTAATTACAAGATTAGCAATATTGAACACTGAAAATATTTTTCATCTTGTATATCATGTTTATTATATGTATTATGTTTATTTCATACTTCACATAACTGTTATTCATTTTCGACATTAGTTTTTAATTATCATGTTACACTTGATAAACAACTTTATGTCCCTGAAGATTCTGATGACGTGAAACTTGGCATCACAACCAAAACTTCAAATAAAAATTAATAGCAAAATTCCTGGCGAAGTCAAATTAAATATTAAAATATTATATTGATTTACTTAGTTGAAGCTTCGCACAGTCCTAACGGATGCAGCAATGATGATTTCCAAAGAGACCTTCTTTCATTATATTTCACTATACAGCAATATTTAATAAAAATTAATATATTCAAACGGCCATAGTAGGTACTGGGGAGTTTTAAGGGCTCCTAAATAAAGAGATGAAAATTTTAAGGACTGTACAAACCCTGTAATACCACAGCAGAACGACCCGAAGAAAATAATAATTAGCAATGTAATATGAATCAAACAAGCCTTACCTTACATTTACTCAGTGGCACAGAATTGCATGAAACCATAATTATAAATGTATAACATTAATGATAATAAAGTAAAGGGGTTACACACCACTGCCGAACAAACTGCTGTAACAGAGGGGCGACGTCTAGCGGACAGACATAACCTAGTCGGCCAATAGTAATGGCTAGAGCGAGCGAGCGGGCAAGAAACAAAACAATCAAAAAACAGAACACATAAAAACCAACTCAGGAACATAAATATACTGTATTATACTTCACAAAAAACATTACAGGCAAAAAATTATATTGCAATGGGGTTATTTATAAGACTCACTTTATCTTCCTAAACAAATGAACATAAGTCAAAATTAACAGTGTCAATGGGAACCAAATTTAGAAACAAAATGATCAATTTTTACTGCAACTTATGGCTTGCTTGTAAATAAACATTATTGCTAAAAAAAAAAAAAGTGGGAGGAAAAAAATTCATTTAAATGCAAAACCATTTCCAAACAAATACAGTTGAGTTCTTTTAACTTCAATCAAAGACAACAGTACTAATTCAAAATTAAAACCTGAATTTGGTACCACTAATAAAGATAATTACATCCAGAACAAAAATCTCTCACTCAAAATTTTAATGTTGGAATTGCGTTTACTAAAGAACTAACTGTAATTGATGGCCAGAACATAACCACACAAAATTAATAAAATGTATATATTTTTTTTAAATATGGCTTCATACTGTCAGTGTTTGCTTGCATGTACACTCACAATGATCTACAACAAAGCAAGTCATTATACACTATGAAACAAACGATAAGGCAGATACACAAAAGAGAAGTTTATTATGCTAATACCTTGGCAGAGGATTATTAAAATAGTTTCCATAACTGTAAATTAATCACTCACAAATAATATAATTTTACTAGAAAATTTACTCTGCTTTTTAATTGTACATACTCTGTATTATAATTGACTGGATAATATCTTAAAAGATTTTGTTGGAGATGCAAAATACCAAAAACTAATTTACAAATGTGCTATCAATTTTATCAATAAAATCGAGGTCTTGTAAAAATATCAACAAAATTTAGCAATTAAATAATGACTGGCAAATTGTGTATGGTTTACGATGACATCTATCAGGGATGGGGAAAATTCAAAGTTTTTCAAGAATTCGGATCCTCATCTTAGATTACCAATGTCACGCTTCACTATTTCTTTGGGTCGCTAACTATTATCTGTGTTATGGTTGCGATTCACTGTTGATTTACAGAAAGAATAATATTTTTACAGCAAGTTTTCAAGCGATAAATACACTTTCAAAATACAGCTTTATTCTACAAACATAACCTCAATGCAGTGTGATCAAAATGATTTTATTTATGAATGAATCTTGATACGAATTCTACATTGAATCTTGCGTATCCTCGAATCCAAGGATTTCTTGGATTCATTGTATCTAAAATTTGGTCGCCCCATCCCTAACAGTTATGCATACATAAGAATCATTAAATTTATAGCGTGGAATTCAAATTGAGGGATTGAATGTCAGATGCAATAAAGTCAAATGAATAAAAGTAGATCCAAAACTTAAATACAAAAATTTCATACCTGACTGCCATCCAGAACAGACTAAATTACACAAGCACTAAAACTTATGGATACTATTCTAGAAATCCTCTGCCCTCAAATACAAACAAACAGAACACACAACATCTGGTGCAAAAAAAAAAAACCAAGGTAAACTCATTTGTGTTGCTGATACTACTATTTACAGTACACACCTGTGAAAAAAAAAAATCAAGTACAAATCAGGAAACTGTTAATAGGTCCACTTTGCAGAACTGGTCAAAATCAATTTCGTAAACAAACTGAAATAAAGTACTGGAAAATTAGTAGAAGCACTTGAACCAATAAGACAGCCACAAAAAACATGTAAGTAATCAAACCTCCCCAAATAACTCAGACCAGCCAAAACGATTGGGAAGAACACGCTACCAACACCGTGAGGAAAGGAATTGTACGGTCTACCAAGTAACTGGAACGCGGTCATGCTTTTAGTCAAGCCGTCAAGAGAGGATGTAAGGTATGAACTTGCTTCGTAGGTTTCGTAATTTCCAAACTGGAATGAGATAATAGCCACATATAATTCTAATACAATTCCACGTCCTTCAATTCAGTGAATTACAAGACAGCGAAGACACAAAAGTAAATACCCTGATGATTTAAACTTATAGCGCAGAATAATTTATAGCACACATGATTTTTTTTAATTTCATCCACTAATAATAAAAATACAAGTATGTGGATAGTAAAGTATTTATAGTGATAACAATTATTAAATATGATTTATTAATCTAATACATTAACTCAAAAATTAAAAACATCTCTAACACTTCACTTAATATAATTAAAAAACTGAAGACGTTACACAAAAAAATATCCCTAAAATTACACACTTTCAGAAAAAAGAATAAAGAAATTAAATAAAATTTTCTATGTAATTTAGAATTTAAAAAAAAGTTTAATTTAGCAACAGCAGCCATTAAATTTTACACTATTGTCACAAACTTAAAAATCATTGCAAATATATCTAGTTATCAAAGTAAAATCCAGCTTGAAAACTAATATGTAGTTACACAGCAATAATCTTGTACAATTGTGTTACGAGAACGAACAATCCTACAAATATTAGCAAGTCCAATCTAAAGATTAAGTTACTCCAAATTCCATGCTTCATTTGATATTACAATTATTCCCAGCTTAAAGACAGATAGGCATTTTAAAACTTTATCTACTTTCATTGTGAAAACAATATCAAGAGTACTACGTAGAACCCTGTATGTTATGTTCCAGCCTATAATTTTTCCTGCTTATAACATTATATATATTTAAGTCAAGATGTTTTCCCTTCTGCTCCTCGTCATCCTAGTGTGTTTACAGATGTACAAAGGCAGTCCTTCAATATGTATTTTAGTTAGCCAACTACTTTGTGATGGCACAAAAAAAAAAAAAAAAAAAGCATTTTCAAGTGCTAATAGAGTTGAATTTATTTAATTTGTACACAAGAAAACAAAAAAAAACAAAAAAAAAAACACATGTTTATGTCGCAAAGGAATTGGACTAGGGCATTTCCACTCTAAATACAATTTGTCTCAAACTGAGAGAGAATTTTACAGAAATGTGGCGTTGTGTCTGTGAAAACAAAGACGACAGGAACCGGAAACACGGCGAAGTTGAAGAAAAATTGTGGCCAAATTTTAATATATTGTTTTCCCATCAGCATTTTTAAGATTGAATTTGTTTACATGGCATGATCAGTCCATCAGTAAAAAGTTCAAACATTTACAAGTGCTGAATTGATACGTCCTGCTTTTTTTTCTTTTCCTTTTGCCGCTTTGAAAAACATTCTCTAGGGTTCTAATGCAAATACACATACAAATTCTGAAGAGTAATATTTTATGTTACACTACCACGCTACGCTACGTATTAGTGCGGAAGCAGGCTCCCATTTCACGGTTCAAGTTAAAAAAAGCATATGAGAACTTAGGTTATGATTTTTTTTTTACTCAAGACCCAATTATTTTCAACAGAGAGTTCAACATTGAAGGAATATTCTAAATTATTCCCTGCATACAACACCCAAGACACCAATTCACAGTACAAGCTGCATTCAGCACACACATTCAATAGTAGAGACTACGAAAATGTGCAGATTTTTTTTCATGGCAGGCCAAAACTGAAAAACCTTTCACTTTTGGACTGTTTATGCAACTGGCCCGATCTTGACACAAGGACTGTGAACCAATGAGAAACACTCATCTTCAGTAGTACTGAATCACAGCCAATAAGCAGATACCATTTTTATCGGTATGGAGAGGACTATTGAGTTTATTCCAAGAGGTCAATAATCCTGCAAAATTTTTGTAGGCCCTACCCATCAGTTTTTCTACCCACAAACACATGCGTACAACCACACATCGTCAGAGTGACCACTTTAGCGGCTTGCCAGTATTACGTCTGGCCAAACTGTCACATACTAACATATGTTCTTTAACACTTATGAAAACTAACATTGCTATTTATTGTAGAACACTTTCCCCAATTCAAAAATTAAAAAAACTATTAAATATCACAAGAATGAAATGAAAATTAAATATTTATCTATGTTTAATCTAAGAAAAAATATTTTTTAACAAAAATTTTTTTACATCATTGTAAACTGTCTCATATTTAAGATATGGTTATATTGTATCTTTTAGCTAAGGTCACCTTATTTTTGAGTGTCTTACATTTAAGGTTGCCCAAGATTAGAGTTTTCATATCAGGTTATCTTATATTGGAGTATTGGAGTCTTACATTTAGTCATATTATATTCAAGGTAGTATTATATTTGAGTGTCTTACATTAAAGATCATCTTATCTTTGAGTGTTTACAAAACTTTTCTTATATTAGTGTCTCTGACATTAGAAATAATCTTATATATGAGTATCTTTTATAAATGGTCATCTTAGAATCAAAGACATTTAAGGTCTCAGAACTGAGATTGTCTTAGAATCAAAATTGTCTCAGAAGGGAGATAATCTTAGAGCCTATGTTGTCTTATATTTGTGATACTCCTTTACTACAAAAGTTTCCTTACATTTAAGGACATTTATGATTTAAAGCATATTACTTAAGCCACTAAAATTTGATAACATCTTTAACAATGTGGTGATGCTTCATATTTAAAAAAAAAATTAATTACTAAACAATATTTTTATCCCTAAGGAAAAATATAATTAATTTACTCCTAAACAGTACACAATTACATACAAACTATATTAACAATAATGGTTAGGTGCTTGTACATACATTAAACTCAAAAAATTTTTTTGTGTCTTTAAGTAACAGAATTAATTATCAAAATCAATAGTAAAGCTCATATTAAAAAAACCCCACTTGAAAATTTTAGCTTAATAACTTATAAAAAAAATTGACCTACAAATACATTATTTTTACCATTTAAATAAGTTTGACCTGTTAATGGGTTTTCATTTCTATTAACTTAAGAAACTTCTTAACAGAGTTTTACTTTACCCTCATGAACCCAGTAAAGTTAGCGAAAAATTTTCTGAACCAGCAAAAAGAAGTTAATACCCAAAAAATAATTTCAAATATTTAGATTAATTTAAACAGTTAAATAATGGTTACAGACAAGTCGCACACAACACAGCTGGTTGTTTATTTATGAATGTAACACTCACCTGATAGCCATGCCTGGTGTCATGTTTTTAGATTTGTCACAATGATCACGAGAGTAATAATATTTAAGAAATATATATGTATTTTGGCTAAAAAAAAATTTTTTAATCTCATGGAGACTAATAAGCAGATATTTATAAAAAAAATTTAGTTCGTAGGACAGTATCAATTATTCAAATGTATTAAATTATTTTCTTATAAGAGACTATTCAATGACTATCATGAACTAACTAACAAGCACTGTTTGTGTTCAGTTGTCTTAAACCACACAGGTTTTAATTTTAAAAGCCACATCTAAATACTGTGCAATTGCTTGATTTATATCTAACAAGAAATCACCTAAAACAATTCCTGACATGCTTTTACTCAATATTCAAAAATATTTATTTTCAAGCAATAGGTAACCATTTTTCATATTAAAGTTAAATTGTACTTGGTATGCTGATTTCTGTTCACACAGGAATTCATGAATGAAATAGATCAGAAAAAAATCTGTAGATCTAATACTGTTATTACTTAATAGTAGTGTTCTGCTGATAGTAATAAATAAAATTACACCCTCCATGTTACTGTCATGATAGAAACAAAATTAATTGATGTACAATAGCAGAACAGATAAAATAGCAATCTACTAGAAGATCCTTCAAAAAAATTAAAATGGAAAATAGATTAAGTTTGCATGACCAATGCAACAAGTGAACATTATGCACCAAATACCAGACAGAAACTAAAGAAATAAAGATTAGGACTCTAAAAACCATATAAAAAGAAAACTGCGATGAAAGAACTCTTCACAATTTGCAGCTAAAATAGTCTACATTAGCCAATACAACTTGAAATGTCAAGTCACAAATAATAGCAATTAGAGTAACAACAAATGAAATTAAAACCTAAAAACCCATCACCTTACATTACGAGTTAAAGAAGATCGCAAAAAATTCTACTATCCAAATATGCTACCAGCACAAACCACCGTTTCTGCAAACAAACCTTTGCACTTCACTGCACGATCTCGCACAAAGAAACATGAACACGCTACTGAGCACTCATCTGCCCCAAACAGGCCGGGACTTACCTGTGTTCTCCAGCAACGTCTTCGGTGTGTTCGGCCGGTTGATGATGGTGATGAGCTCGTTGAGGAACATCGATATGTACGGCCTAGTTTCTGGGCCTGCAAGTGCATGGTAAACAGAGAAACATAAATGTAAGTAACAGCTTAAGGCTGTGTCTAATTTACCATGTCAAAATTTTTCTCGTTCACCTATTCCACATTTTATTATAAACAAAAATGGGACTATAAAAGTAGATTCACAATTATCCTTCACCATTCATCAACCAACCGATTCTAAGTATATTTACGTTACATAATGAAACAGAGCATGAAAGAACTATACGCCAATACTTTAAACTCAAAAACAGCATAATTTCAATTAAATCTCCGAATAATTGAATATTTTAACACATTTGTAATACAAAATGTAAACAAAATAATATATAAAAATTTATTTTTATTATGCAAAAATGACAATATTTAATATTTTAATATAGAACTTATCAGCGTAACACATGAACGTGCATACAAGTGGAGTATTCCTTTTCTCAGCTTATTGGCGCGTAAGAAATGTGACACTGGTGTTGACCCTCGGCTCTTTTTTTTATCTATTTTACTAATTTTATAACCCCCCCCAAATTTACCACCCATCAAATGCCCACACTTCTTAACAAGCCAAAGAGGAAGAATGCTTTTTTTTTACACCACATTCTCCCTTTCCTCTTTTGTATTATTACCCCCCTGATCAAATAGCCGAGGAGAGAGAAGAGGCGGCAAGGTATTGTGAGTTCCCCACAAAAACTAGTACGCAGTTTCCCGCAACGCTGGAGGATTATAAAAGGTGCTCCTATAAACACCAGCGATGGCTGCAGTTTTGTCACGGGTATGGTTCAGTTGAAAGCGTGGGAAATCTCATTCAAAAACCAATAATGATTGGGCACAGTTGCACCGTGAACGTCTGTCAAGATAAGACACGTGTGGGTGCCAGTTCACGGGATATTTACAAAGACAATAGGGAGGCAAAAACAGCCAACACTTCCATAAGCCCTCCACCCCCCAACACAATTTAACACACAAAATCCAAAACTTTTTTTTTTTTAATTTTTTTAGAATCAACATACTACCCAAGTTAAAAAAAAATTTTTTACTCACCCAGTTTTACAGCTATTTCGCCTATCGCCCATGTTGCATTATTGCAAACGGAAATGAACTCGGGGTTCAAATTCTGACCAAGTATAGGTAAAAATTCAGCTGAAAATAGAAACAAACACACACAGACTTAAAAAGAAATTCAGTCATTTAACTGTGGGCAAACAGAACGTACCACCAGTAAAACGAAAAACATACATACTACTGCATTAAGTGCACAGCCTGTTTCCTGCTGTAGTGTCAGAAGAATATAGCAAATGATATAATTAATTCACTGGAAGGGGTGTATGTACAAGTGCATAAAAAGTTAATAAGTTTCTTGTGGTACTTGGAAATGTAGGCTTAGTAAAAGGAGCATTTTATGAAAAGAGAAAAATTTAATGTACCTATTTAGTAGTAGAGTGCAAAAATTTTTTAAAATTACTTAAGTGGTAAGAGGATTTTACTGTAGTCAATAACTGTAAGCCTGGCCAGCTACAAGTTCGTACACAAGTTTGTACACAAGTTTGCATGCATGTTCTGTGCTTCTACATACAAGACTTCTGTCATACCATGAATGTAGTCCCTAAATTAATACGGAAAAGATTTAATGATAAATTGAGATAAGATAAAAATATAACTGCAACACATGTCAACACACAGTATAATTAGAAACGAGATCAAGTGATGGATTGCGATAAACCTTAAACAAAACCAAAATTCAAGTTCATACACCACAAAGCATGGAAATGCAATAAAAATCATGAAACTAGCCAACATTTTCAATCAAAACTTAACTCTAACGACAAACACCTAATCTTTTAGATTCAGCGGAATCTCATTTTTACACACGCAGGATTTACGAATTCCCGTGATTTAACGTATTTTTTCCCCTTGTACAGTCATTTTCTCAATAACATTATAGTGCATTACTTTCCAAATTTATACAAAAGCATTTCTTACGTTTTACACCTCAACAACACTGCATTCTGACTTGATTTAAGTTTTGGACATACGCCATTGCTGAGAACTTTTTTCTGTTGAAGAAAAATAAAAAAATAAAAAGAAATAAATAAATAAAAATACCCAAAAAAAGGTAAAAAAAAAAACACAATTTAATTTGTGATTTTTGTTTTTTTATTTATTTTTTATTTTTTGTTTTCTTCAAAAAGTTCTAAGCAATGGCGTACGTCCAAAAGCTGACATCGAGTCACACACTCCCATTGCACAAATCTTTCAAAGATAACAACACTGCATCTTGTAGCGAATCCACAGGAAACGTTTAAACGGAACTAGTTTGCAGTTTATTTATTATACAAGTTGCTGTGTGTGCGTACCTATGCAGGGGTGCACGTGCTGGAAGCAGGCCTTGGTGAGGTCGCCCAGCAGCGCGAAGGAGCTCTGCCGCACCTCGGGCATGGGGTCCTGCATGCACTGGTACAGCAGCGGCATGATGCTGGAGCTCACCACCAGCTTCTCGATGTGGCCGTCCAGGCCCTCCGCCAGCCCCGACAGCAGGTCCAGGGCCACGATCATGAAGTCCTTGTCGGGCGCCTCGAACTGCTCCGGGTGCTGCGTGTTGGCCTGCGCACCCGCCCGCCCGTCCGCTCGCTCAATCCCTCGGCAACACCGACCACACTCTCTCTCCCGTGCTACAGAACGGCATCAGTCAACCTGCGTAAACAGCTGCTGTGTTCCCCGCCAAACTTTTATTTTTAAATTTTCAGAAATATTCAGGACAGCCATCCACTCGCAGACTCTCCACAAGCCACGCTCGTCGTGAAAACACCGACGACACTCTCTTTCCCGTGCTACAGAATGGTGTCAATCAACTTAGATAAACAGCTGTGTTCCCCACCAAACTTTTTTTTTTTAATTTTCAGAAATATTCAAGAATAACTTTAAAAGGCGGTAGAATTTTGATCAATTCACGCAAATTTCGCACTACACCACATTTTTGGGTCGCTAAATAGGGAAGTCTATACGTTCATATTTTGTTCCATGAACTAAGTTTTCCGGTTGAGTACACGTATATTTCATTTGCTGAATACACGTACATTAAAAAAAATGATATTTTGGAGAAATGTATTAGAATAAGTACAAAGAAAACCTATATATAACACTAGTAAACTTAGAGAGTTTGCTTATTGCGGGATTTTTTAATTTACTATTTTTGCTCCAATATTTTTCTTCGAATCGTGAATCTTTTGAATACTGGATATTTGGTGGGATTTGAAGATCCGACTGGCCCTTCTCTAAAGAAAAAACCCTAGTCACAGTATTGCAGAACATATAAACCAAACAATCTACATTAAAATTTTTTTTTAAAAAAATCGGGATTGGTGGATACTTACAATGTGCTGATTAAGCGTCTGTTCTACGAGAGACACGCACCGCCTGTACACAGGCTCGCAGTAGGGCAGGAAGCCGGACTGCAACGCTGTGGCAACGCTCGACAAGCACTGAAACACAGTTAGCACACCAAAGATTGGCTACCATATTTTTTTTTCTAATAAGTCTCAATCTCACATGCCATTTTGATTTTCACAAGGTTTTTTTTTTGTTGTACAGTAAGTCCTTGACAAATGGACACTTTCTAAACGGACATTTGTTATGATGATTTTGGTAAAAGGAGACCAAACTCGTAAATGTGGACATTTCCCTGTCGCAACTTACAAACGGACGGATTGGTACTTCTTGAAAAGTCTCCATAACAGGTACTCTTATCCAAGCGCTGCGCTGCACTGCTTGCACACGTAAATAATTCTTGCACGCAAGCATAACGGTCATCGAAAGATAACACACCAGTTTTAAAAGAGAGCCTGATATATTTTTTTTTCCGGTGCCTGTAAAAAAAACAGCTAACGCGTTCTGTGATGAAAAGGAAATTTGTGCAGATTGTTCATAGACTTGCCACAAGCCATTCTATTACAAACAGTTTAATCCTTAAATAAAAAGGTACTGTGCATTTGCAATGTTTTTACCCCAAATGAACAGATGAAGTTCTTATAGTGTGTTGCGCCCAGGAAAATATTATGGACACATTTACCGCATTTACTCACGTATAGGTCACGGCAATTTTACCAGATTTGATGGGGGAAAAAATAAAGTGCGACCTATATGTGAAAAAAAAAATTTTTAATTTTTTTTGCAATATTTTGCTTTAAAATGTGAAAAAGTTTATATAGGTATAGGCAAATTTATTTACAATGTACACATACAGCGAAACCCCGTATTTACATTACCATTATTTAAGTTTTCCCGTTATTTGCACTATATTCTTGAGGTCCCGTTTAGTTCCCATTTAGTCCAATACAATACTTTCACGCGAATTATGTCTCAAAAATCTAATCCATCACGTTATTGATGTCACGTAACAACCATAAACAACCAGAAAATACCGTGGATACTTTACGAGTATATAAGATTAGCTAGTAGGCCTAAAAACATCGTGAAAAACGTAACGTTTATAGTCGGCAATGAACATTTTAAATCGCAAAATATACATATTTTATAACATGAAAAGTTGCTTTTTCTAAACATGTAATAATTTAAGCCTAGGCGTGTAAAAGTCCGAGTAACTATAGCAGGAGACAATCTAAAATGCACGAGGGAAAAACGTCAACTCACGAATGTATAAACGTGGCAGAATTTTAAGTTCTGATACTGTATTTATGTCACAACTTAGCCGAAATACTGGTACGAGACAAACTTCACAAGATAAAATGAGCGGAGGTTTGGTAACTGTTTTATACGTATTTTATAATTTCGGAAGTATTGTACAGTGGACGCATATTTTTTAAACTAACAATTTATTCCTGGGGATCGTAATTAATTAATTATTGGTATCAAGACATCAAGATGAACGTAAACTTGAACATGTCACGGCAGCGAGAAAACTGGTGCGTATACCAACAAACTGGTATTAGAACTGGACAAAACTGGTACACGGGAGGTGGAGCTTATATTTTTTTCCGCTAAGCTCGCGTCTATTGGCTGGCTGCTGATGGGCGGAGCATAGAGTGAGTTATACTGCGCATGCGCAGCTCAGTGAACAAAGAGAGCCAGCCGGCATGCCGTAACATCTGCTGACCGAGTACAATGACCTTTCTCCGCGCACGGCTCGCTATTGACGGTAAATTTACATAAATTTGTGGCCCTTTGTTTTAAATTTTTTTTTTTACTGTGGTGCAATGCGTATGTGTAATGAATTACCGGTGCGACCTATATGGAGGGAATCTTAAATACCAAATTCAAGACCTCAAATTATGGGTGCGACCTATCTGCGATGGCGACCTATATGCGAGTAAATACGGTAATTCTACGTAGCTTATTGTTCCTCCTCAGATTTTGGCTTACATTATGTTGCGTGATAACGGCTAAGCAAGGCTGGCCCTGCTGCCACCCATCAGAGGCACGCGAGAGGAAATTGCACACTTGAAACACACTCTTCTCTCGCCCTCGTCCTGACACGGTCAGACGACTAACTTCTTTACAACCTTCACGATACAGCAGAGCGAACAGAAACAGTCCGCTCAAAGAATCTTTATAAATTAAATCTAGGTAATTTAAATTTTTTATATTTTGTAAGCTGTTAATATTCATGGGACTATTCCAATTCACACTGCTATTCCTGTTCACCATATTTTAAAGAACAAAATTAAGGAAAATGCATGTAATTCTCAATGAATTTGTCCTAAAACACAAAAAAAAAAAAAAAACTCGCTGGCTGAGCATCAATACAAGTCCTGTTCCAGCAGATTTAAGACCAATATCTAAAACTTTCCTTTAAAAGAAATAATTCAGAGAAATACTGACCTCGAGGAGAGGGAACAAATCTTTGTCCTCGTCCTTCAGGATGTTCCACTTCTGTATGAGGGGCGGCATGAGCAGGTTGATGTACTCTGGCTTGTTGAGATGGTGACCCACGGAATCCGCCAGAGTGCCGATGGCGTCGTACAGGATCAGCAGGTTCTTGTGCTGTGGACAGGGAGATTACGAGGAATGACAAAACAGTTAAGGTTTTTTTTTAGCTTTACTTCACTGCTGTAGATATTCATAGGAAGGTAAAGTCCACAAAAAAAAAACTTTTACCGCATTGAATTTTTAATTAATTCTGAATTCAACCCATTAACATAACCTCTTAAAATTTTCAATGTAATTAACCACACAAGGCACGTTAAGATCATGCCATAAAATGTTGTAATATCACTCCACCGGGCCAAACATATGATACAAGGTTAACATGAACTAGCAAGAAGAGATGGAATATTGTGTTATTTTGCCTATGCAAAGTTTTGCTCTTAAACATTTTTAATAACATATTTAAAAAAAAGTTATATTTAACAAAGTAACACACACAGAAAGAAAAAAACATACTTTATTCAGTTTTTAAAGGATTCCTGTAGTCACAATCACTATCAATGTGCCACAACCTGGATAAACATTGTTTCCCAAACCTATTAAGACAGGGACATGATACCATCTTGGTTTCAAGATTTTTTTAGGCCATAATATATTTCTATAACTAAAAATTCAAAACTGGATTTTGTTTAAACATTGTATATAACTTTGTGGAACGCAAACGTTGCAAATAGTTTCCTCTGTGAAGTTATTATAGAGTTTTGTAATACCCTCTTTTATTGCGTAATCGTCGCACTCGGATAATCGTCGCACCTATATTTTAGGCCATCAAAATTGGGATAAAAATAACTTCACGCGTAAATGCCAGATAGAGCGCGCACATGTAGTCGAACATCGATATCTCGCCGATTCCTGCAACGCGCGCTCTCTATCAACAGCCGAGTTGACTACATTTGATGGCCCGCATTCTTTCGCGGCAAGTGTGCACTACGACACGTCAGTTCACGTCACAGATTCAAGTGGCTTGCGTTCGCGTCAAGAGTTTTGGTTTTTCCATTTAAAGTTGTAGAAAAGGTTTCTGTTGCACGGCTTATTAATTCAAATTGTTTGGCGTGCTCCTTTAAACTTCACTTACTTTTTAAATAAACGTACTTTCCACGAACGGGTTTTGTTTTCATGAATAACTTTACCTAACAAAAAATTTTTTTTCTCGCAAATTCGTCGCACCCCTACTTTTCAAACTTGATTTTAGAATAAAATGTGCGACGATTATACGAGAAAACACGGTATTAAGACAGGGACATGATACCATCTTGGTTTCAATTTTTTTTTAGGCCATAATAATTTTCTACAACTAAAAATTCCAAACTGGAGTTTGTTTAAGCATTGTATATAACTTTGTTGAACGCCTACAGTTGCAAATAGTTTCCTCTGTGAAGTTGTTATAGAGTTTTGCAATACCGGCAAATGAACGTCGGGGAACAACCACTGTACTGACCTGGTACTTGCTGAAGGCGAACACCAGCGTCTCCAGGATGTAGCCGAGGTAGGGCACCAGCTCCGTGCAGGCCTCCTCCTCCAGCGTCGCAAACGCAGAGCACGCTGCCTCCTGCACGCGCTTGTTGCCGTCCAGCACTCTCTTCAGCAACTGCACACGTCGAGAATGTCCACAGTGAAATTCCCTGCTTGTCACGAACTACGACTTCTACCCGTCCATAAAGTAACAAATGTTATTAAAACAACATTATATACCGTATTTACCTGAATGCAAGACGACTATTTTTCTCCCGGCAACGGTAAAAAATTTCACATTCGTCTTGCATTTGAAAATCTTTATCTTTGATAGTAGTATGTCCCACATTTATAGGCTAATACAATGTGAAATTACTTTTATGGGTACAGGCAATAAATAACTATTAACATTATAATCATTTAATGAAAAATACAGTACAATTTAAAGCTAATTTGTACGCAAAAAGATTATAAAAAACATCTACGGTACTAGTCGCCATGCTTTATTTGCGCTCACGCCATAGATAAAGTATGCACGATAGAAGACGTGAAACCTAGACTTGGGAGTTGGTAAACCAGGTTATTTCTCATGCTGAATTTTGTAGTACATGATATCTTCACTATGTTGCGAGCGCTGTAACAATTTTAGTAACCCAAAGTGTTGTATACGTTTTAACAATGTTATTCTATGTAAAGGAAATTGTTAATTTTCGTTAATAAACAAATGCGGTAAATTGCGGGAACCTAAAATGGATAGTGTTGAAAGGCGAGGAACATCAAGTTCTTTTATAAAGAAAGGCTCTCGAACATATCACGATGCAAATTTTAAGCTCATTCTGGTAAAATATGCAGAAGAAAACAACAGTGCTGCATCAAGACGTTTTGGCATATCCGAAGCAAACGTGCGACGGTGGCGGTATAATGTTTATTTATAGCTTGTTATATACTATTTTCTGGTTTTTAAAGGTTAAAAAGTTGACCTCGTCTTGCATTCGAGTCGTCTTGCAATCGGGTAAATACGGTAACTGCAAGTGTTCAGTGACTTTAAAAAAAGGACCATTTGTATATATTTCTCATTTGTTTGTGCTCGGAGCGTGGAAATGTAACAGTGTTTTTCTTGTTGCTGTTGGTTGGATGCGGACGAAACTTTCTCCTTGCTTGTGTGTCCAACAAAGGAGAGTAAAAAAAATTAAGATGGCCGCCTAGACACACGTTGGTGCTGGGCGCTGCTATAATTCACCAATTTTCGGGTGAATTCTTTAACTTCCGTAGTCACGGAACAAGTGTCATCACCACAAAAATTTAATTTGTTTTATTGCTGCTATAACAAAGTTTTTCCCTATTTTTAGTTTAATTAATACACAGAATTTCATCACAGTATAATATACATAAAAGTCCTGTATCAACTAGAAATCTCAGGTTGACCCAGCAGGGTGTGTATTATTACTCAGCGGATGTGTAAGCTGTGGGGATGCTGCCCTGTCTATAAACTGTATAAAGAAGTGTCTTGGATTGTTTCTATATTTTATTTATTTATTTATTTATTTATTAAATCTAGTTTGACTCCTAGCTTGAGTAAATTTTACACGCTTGATGTTCAAAATAAAAGTAACAATACTGTCTACACCTGATTTAAAAAAAAAAAATTCCCAATCCCCTTCCAAACCCTCAAACTTTTCATTGCTAGAGACCATTTCATGTTTCTTAAATTTGGCCACCAGTAGTTTTAAAATTATTAAATAAAAATTACATTTTGGTATTCAAATTACTCTCTATTTAAAAGAAAAATGTATTTCCTAGAATTTTTGACTGGAACTAAATGTGCCTGCAACATGCAATAATAAAGTCCAAAATGCACGTGCATTTACGCTACACCCACAAGGCGAAGTCATCAAGATGACTGGCCTGCGTGTCACCAAACGGCCTGGGCAACGCAGGGTACTTATGTAGGGGCGTGCAAAGATCTTTTCTTTTTAAATTTCAAATTGAAGTCCGAGACTCGAGATCCAAGTCTTCGGAAAAAGATGAGACAAGTTGAACATTTTTGCCATATTATAGAAAATTCCAAAGATAAAAAATTTTTGGTCCTTGAGTAAGGTGTTTTATAAACAGCACATCCTGCACACCACACACTGAAAATACGAATAATATAAGAATAATTTTAGGAAGATAACTAACTGCCATAGCTGGTTATTTAAAAAAAAAAAATTGTAAAACCAAAAATTATGTACGTAATAGCAAGATTTAACTTCCGAAGCAGATCTGAAATGTCATCATTAGAAATCAGCAAAATTCGCAGGTTCATTTAGTGATATGCTAAAATTCAAATAATTATACCTTAGCGCTGCTTCTACCACTGGTTCACTGTTAATATGGAGTAATGGGGGCCAATCAGAGACCCTCGCTCACAAAGAAGTGTCGAATTACAAGACACTCGGTCGAGACGACTCGCAAGTCGGCAGCCAATGGAGCAGGTGGCATTTGCCCGAGTGTGTAGAGTAGAGTCTATCCTGGAGGCAGAAGCGGATCCAGAGGGGGGGCTAAGGGGCTCAAGCACCCCCCCCCCCAAAAGCCTCTGGGTCCACTATTGTTTTAGTGTTTGCCTTGATGAAGCCTAGCCTCAGCTGGGTCAAGCCCCACCCAAACCAAAATCCTGGATCTACCACTGCCTGGAGGTCACTGAATCCGCGAATTTTGCAGGTCTCTAGTCATCACATTACAATATTATTGCATGCAACTTTGAATCGTCCCCGACGCTCGCGCGCACCTCGGTCATGAGGGGCTTGAGGAAGTTCTCGTGGGGCTGCTGGCTGACGACCCAGTGGGCGTAGCGGCTCAGCGTCCAGCAGGTGATGGCCCGCACCAAGGACTTCTTATCCTCCAGGCAGCTGATGAGGTAGGGGATTAGCTCAGCCAGGTGGGGGATCATGCCCTGCATGCAGCCTGGGGAGCAACCACACACCAACACATTACACAGCACGTTACAAACCACTAACAGCTAGAGACCGGAAAAAATCCGGCGAGTTCGTTTCGAGATGGGCTCAAATACAAAATAGTTAAACCTCGGCGCAGCCTCTGCCATCTGCTCACAACTCGCCCGGATGACTCTGGGCCAACGAGAAAA
Organism: Bacillus rossius redtenbacheri; assembly: GCF_032445375.1. Lineage (NCBI taxonomy): Eukaryota > Metazoa > Arthropoda > Insecta > Phasmatodea > Bacillidae > Bacillus > Bacillus rossius. Next base: position 5,664,980 of record NC_086343.1, read on the forward strand.
CACCAGACCAAAGCTGCATCGAATCACACGCCGCTACGTTGGGACATCTCACAAGACAGCAGCCAATAAGTGGGTCACATTTGAAAGGAGTGTAAGTAGAATTATGGAGTTCATCCTACAGGTCATTGAACCAGCGAATTTTTCCGGTCCTGACTAATAACACATTCACTCTGTTCGTAGACATGTGAGAGAGTGTGTGTGTGTGAGTGTGAGTGTGTGTGAGTGTGTGTGAGTGTGTGTGAGTGTGTGTGAGTGTGTGAGTGTGTGAGTGTGTGAGTGTGTGAGAGTGTGTGAGTGTGTGAGAGTGTGAGTGTGTGAGAGTGTGAGAGTGTGAGAGTGTGAGAGTGTGAGAGTGTGAGTGTGTGTGTGTGAGTGTGTGAGTGTGTGAGAGAGAGAGAGAGAGAGAGAGAGAGAGAGAGAGAGAGAGAGAGAGAGAGAGAGAGAGAGAGAAAGCGACACACACACACAAACACAGTATAATTTTTTGCACGTGTTTTATAAGAGTGGGTTTCTGTGAGAAAGACATTGCAACGATTATATACTGATGGTTTGCCGTTACAAACTCTTCAGTTGCTAAAAAAAAACCTAAATTAATAGAAAATGTTCAGGAAATGGAAAATTGTGACCTATACGTAGGGCCTGGAATTTTTCGCGATCACGAATTTTGCGAAAATTCGCGCGAATTTCGCATGAAAACGCGAAAAGTAAGTACATTTGCGAAAACCACAACATTTCTATATTACACTGCGAATATATCCCCGAAAAGTACCATTACAGTAGAATCCCGCCGATGCGAGCCCCCTCTGATGCGTCCATTCCGTTTATATGACCGTTTTTTGAGAAAACATGAAAAATTTGAGCAGAGAAAGTCGAAAATTTGAGTAAAATCGGCTGAAAAACAAGTCTGTTACACTTTGTTGGGCTCTGTGTGTTCACGTTTATCTTGGCGAGAGCTGTACTGTAAGCAGCCAGGCATACAAAAGACGTCTAAAAATAGATACCACCCCTCTAGACTGGCCACGCGGCAGTGTCTAGACGAGCTCGGCGCCTCCACTATCGCACGAAAAGCTGTCTCAGCTGTCATGTTATCTTACCCGCCCGGCGGCTTGACGTCATACGTGACGTGATGCGACGCTTACATCTCCCATCCCCTGCTAATTCTTCAAGGCTCATCCCTCCCAGAGCCACAAACCATGTAAAAACAATTCCCCCCCTCCCTCCTTATCCAACTAACATTTCAACACATTCCCTCCCTTATTTCAACCTTCTGCGTGAGAAACTGTCAGCGTGTTTTTTTTTCTCTTTTTTTTTTTTACGCTGTGAAGGGACGTGGAAAAGATAATTGCTCGAGCTGTCAAAATAAACATCGCTGACGGCAAGGGCAGGAGCGCATCCTGTCTGTCTGTCGCTGTGATTATCTACTCCAAAAACATGTCACAGCATTTCAGGATAGCATTGTTCTTATTTCTTTCGTTTATAGCCGAATGTTTTCTACTTGATCCACACAAGGTTAAAGTGTCCTTTACCCAAGTCTTGTGTTTCAGCATAATTACCTTATTTTTACATAAGCCGTGTTTGTGTATGGTTTTGATGCTCAAAATTGATCTGGGGTATAGTTCACACTAAGTTTCTTCTCATTTGTGCACTGGGGTTTGTTCAAGTGGCAACCCCGTGTTCCTCCACTCCATTAAATACGAGCATATCAGTATCAGAAACATGGGTTTTATTGTACTGACAATAGCACAGTGATGTGCAAATTTTGCAACTGTAAAGTTTCATGGGATAGAAAAGATTTCATTGACAAACACCTAAAGTCGGCTAAGCATGTGGCATTGGCAGCCAAAAAAAAAAAGAAAATTTGTAGTTGCAAACATCTATAGCAACGTGTCTGTTTTGTGTAACTGTTTTGGATTTAATTGGCTGTTATTATGCATATTAGCCTATTCCTAGTATACATGGATTGTTTATTAAATATGTAAACTATTATATTCAATAACTGCACAATTTAGTCAACATTTAAAATACTGGTAAAATTTCCATTGCATAACGAAAATACCGACTTTAAACCACCGCTTTTCTAATTTGAAAGTACCGCTTTTTGCATACTGAAAACACCGAAATTTTCCAGGCCCTACCTATACGTGACTGAAATAAACAATAATTTTTTTTGAGTGATGGCGGTTTTGCAAAAAAAAAATAATTATTTGAAAGAATTTGTGGCATGTGCTGTAACAGCATTTATTTAGGTAATTCATGCCAAAGAAGTTAATGGCACTTCACTGCAATAAATGAAACAGCTGCCATATATAGTTGAATAAGTATGTAGACAACTTGATTAAAACACAAGTTCCCTAGCACCAAAACAAACGTACCTTCTGCAATTGCTCCCAAGGCAAGAATACCAGATTCCTTTATTTCCCATTCTGGATGAAACAGGGTTTCTTTGAGGATAGGCACAAGAACCGGCAGAAGATCTTCCCTGAAGACATTCGCCAAGACGTCAAGTGCTGCAGCACTACATTTCCCTGAAACAGCAGGAAACACATCAAATGCATTTAGCAGGACAAACATCTACTACTACAACTAGATATTTTCAGGCAGTAATTGTAAACACAATTACACTTACAGATTTAAAGCTGAAGAAACCTGCTCTGTAAAGGCAAACAACTTAATTATGGAGGGGGGCGGGGGAAATACGGACACAAGAAAGCAATGCGGAAGTCCAACTTGAAGAATCATAGCGAAACCAAGTACTTGCACTCGGTATTTACAATTTCCAGCAATTAACAATATTATCTTTAGGTCCCATTCGCATGCCAATAAATGAAGAAGCAGTAGCAAATGCAAATAAAATAATCTTCCAAATCATAAGAATTATTTTAGGAAAAAAAAAAATAAAAAATCTTGATATGAATCCTACTTCAAATCTTGTGCCTCGAATCCCCATGTAATTTTTTTTCAATTTTGACAGGTAGCGAAACTTAGGGCTAAACAAGGTCAACAACAACGTATATTAAAGGCAAATAAAATACGTACGTAAAAACACGCTTACTTTCGGTAATCTCAAGAGAAGTTTTTTTTTAACACGCTTACTTTCGGTAATCTCAAGAGAAGTTTTTTTTTAACACGCAGGTGAAAAAACACGCGACACATCTTTCCACCTACTCAGATTCCAGTCCGACAAAGAGTTGTCGTCATCCATTCCGTCGTCGTCGTCTTCATCCTCCTCGCCGTTCTCGTCCGCGTGCTTGACCGTGTGGGTCCGGGACTTGTGGAACCTGGGCCGGATGTCCTCTTCGCGGTCGGGGATCATCTCATCATCCTCAACATCCCCCTGCAAACACAACCAAAAAAATAAAAATTTGCATATTGTTCCTGTTGGATTTGTAAATAGTGCTTACCCTAGATTTATGTTAACTAATCCAAGTGTTGGACGCTTCAAATTCGAATATGGCGCCATTTTGCTGCCATTAACTCAAGCGATCCTGGTGGCCACCAGGAAAGACTCGGTGGTTCATCTGGTACCGGCGTCATCGGACGTCTGGCTATCGTTTTTGACTTTCACGTTATCTGTTAACAGTTTCAGTACGAAACAGTTCAGACTTTCTGTGTATATAGTTTGAGCATGTTTAGTGTAGCGTGTAGACTTCGAACATTTTAAACTTTCCCCGCCCTGCGGGGCATTGTGGTTGGTCACTCCCGAGTGGCCAGGAAGTGTAGGTTGGTGCACCTGCGCACAGGATAGAGGACGGTCTGATAATCAACATGTGGTGGTAAGTGGACGTTAGTTACTATGGCGACTCGTTTCAATCGAACTATAGTTGCTTACAAATGTTGCATCCGCTAATTATTTCAGTCCACATCTCTTCGTGCTACACATATAGACTACAATTCCATCCTTAAAACAAAACTTGAAGTTGTGTGTCAGGAAGGAATAAAGTAAAACCCCGTTAAAAAGTTTTTCAAAGGACTGGATGCTAAAAATGTGTCAGGGAAAACTTCTTAGCTTGAAAAGGAACAATTTTTCACCTTGACAAATATTAACTTTTCCTTATAACTAGGACCTAAACCTAAAGAATAAGAATTTTTTTTTATTTCTTATAGAAACAATTAATTCTTCTATATAAGGTTTAAAAAAAAAGCACAAAAAATTACAATTTGAGGTTAGTTTGAAAATGCATTTAATAGGTACTATTTTTTAGTGATCAACATATTATTAGTAAATAAATACTACAAAACAAAAAAAAAATATTTCGTAATAAAGGGATAACAAAAACCATGGCCCAAACATGAGACGGAACTAACTTTTTGCTATCCCTTTAATACAAAAAATATTTTTGTTTTGTTTTGTAGTATTTTTTTACTAATAATATTAGTGGTGCACCGATATGACTTTACCGATTACCGATTATGAGAGCAATAATCGGCAGATACCGATTCAGTTACAGTTTATAATGAAGAAATTTTTTTAAGTGTAATAATGCACACAAAAATTTTTATTCCCATGTGAATTTAATAACAAGATTAGGTAAAATCGAGAATACAGTTATAATAACAGTATAAAAATATATAAAATACACTATTAAAAGTCATTGCAAAGTGTAAATTAAATTAACTTCTATTTATATTTGTTATTGTAAACAACATGAACTATAGTCTAATAATTGTAATTTACAATAGGTAAGTTTTTGTTGCGGAAAACTAGCATTATTATTGACTATCACATAAGGTTGCATCAAAAAATTACCGTTTAGCAATGTAAACATGCTGCTTTATTTTGTTCACTTGAGTTAATAGAAAGATGTTTCCACACTTCACTTTTTTTCTCCCTACTCGCCATCTCACTATAATTATATAAAAATGACTAAAAACCAATTCTAGCACATGTGATTTTATTTATGTTGACTGAGTATATAAAATTATAAATACTTTTTCACTTTTCACGTCATACAAATAACAAACGGATAATGTTACCAAATACGCTCATAACGAGTATGTAAAACGCCGTGATAAAAACTAGAAGGTATTGGGACCACGATTTTAAACCGCTACTACGACTCGAAAAGATTGATTGTCATAGAATCCACTGCAACTGTTTGTGGTATTTTGATAGCGTGCCATCTAGTTTACGTCTCTGGCTATAGGTAATGTACAAGGCCACTAAACAAAAGACGAAATGTAAATAAACGTGTAGGAAAAATGTCTTTTTTTATTGTTCGAGGCAATGAGATTTATTAAACTTAACGAAATATCTGTAATTATGATATGACGGCGTTAGATGAATTTTGTAATATATACAAATATTACCGTATTTCATCCTAAAATCTATAACAAAATATTACACGGTAAAAACCTACTTAATTACGCCGGGACGTAAATAATCGGCAAAGTAATCGTTAAGATAATCGCCGATTACGATTAATCGGTAAGTATCCATAATCGCCGATTACGATTCATCGGTATCCGCATCGGTGCACCACTAAATAATATGTTGCACACTAAAAAATAGGATTAAATGCAAAATAATAGTATGCGTTTGATGTGCCAAATAAACTATAATTGATAACCTTACGCTCTTTTGTGGTTAGTATTGGGTATTCCAAGTTAGTTCCGTCTCACGTTTGGGCCATGCTCTTCACGAGAACATGATGGATCAGACACATCTGAAAAATTTGCTATCATAAAAAAAATTGATTTATAATACTTTAAAGTGATGACTTTCCAATTCCCCCCATCGACCCCCCCCCCCCCCCGCCATAAAAAAAACCTCATGTAAATAACGCCAAACCGGAAAGAAGCCATTGATTAATTTTTTCTCCTAGATAAATTAAATGAAGTAAGATAGGATGTTTATGAAACAGAATTTATGTTATGTTGTTTATAAGCAATAGGTTATGATTTAATTTATTTTTTTGTTAAAAGATTTTAAATCATCAAACAAAAAAGAGCGACAAAAATAAAAAAATAACTTGCCTTTTGTGTACAGTTTGTAAAAAAAAAAAAACTCACACGGCAGTACCTACGATTTAACACGAAAGAAGATATTTTTATTTTATTAGATCTGGCTGTGTAGCTCGAGTCTGGTGAGGTTTGTCACGCGAGGGCGAGAGCGGTTCACCTTGAGCAGGATGACGTCGATCTCGGAGTACTTCATCCCCTTGACGAGCACCGGGACCAGGCGCTCCAGGTAGCGGGAGAGCGCCTCCTTGCAGATGGTCTGCTCCGCCAGGGAGAGCCAGAACTCGCACGCCTCCAGCGCCACCCCCTCGTCGGGGTCCTGGGTTCGCAGCAGCATGTACTGCACACACACATCGTCCTCCAGCGTCACAACCCCAACCGTCACATCTCAAACTGAAGACGACATTATTTGGTGCATATCGATACAATGAAATATAATACACAAAACACTGTGTGTTCCTTGCCTTCCTCACTTTTTAAACAAGGTTTATAAGTTTGTTATGATCAGAAATAAAAACTTTTGTTAGGTTTCCTGATATGATTTCAACACCAGCTGTTTATTCTTTTGCGAGGTATTTGTGCATTTGCAGCACGCAGTATGATCGTGATTTTTAAGCATTTCTGATGATTTGCTAGCGAGACAGTAGCAAAAAAATACTTTAAGTACTGGTTGCATGTTTAAAACGTCACTTATTGTTCATGTTTTTGATTGTGATGTCCCGTTAAACATAAAAAAAGGGTATATTCACATCGCACAAACGACAATCTCGGCAGTTAACGTTGGTATTTGACAAACTCACGTGGTATGCCATGTCAAGTATTCCAAATAATATTTAACATTTCAAAGTGTAAGCATTCAGGTCGAATTCGTATTCGTGATGGAAAACTTGAATGTTCACACAGGCCTAAAAATGCAAACATAGTTTCGACGTCTTCGAGCACGTACCTGGGGACGACACGACACAGCGCTCCGGCAAAAGTACGACTCACAGGGTGTCCACAAGGAAAAAATATTTCGTACCAACTTAGGCGAGAAAAAAGTACTAGATTTGAAAAAAAAAAAAAAAAAGTACTAAATTATAATTTGTAGGGATGTGCGAAAGTGACTTTATCCACACGAAATGAAAGTGAAAGAAAATTTATCAAGTTTCGCGAAAGTGAAACGAAAATGAATTTTTCTATGAGATAAATATATTCTTAACGAAAGTTAAGCGAAATTTTTTAATTAACAAAGAAAAAAAGTGCCCCAAAATTTGCTCTTCAGTAATAAATTCTATTACATAAATCATTTTGGTACCTTTTGATGTATATATAAATATTACTATTTAATAAAATCAACATCCGCCCTAGACCACACAACACAGCCCCATGTCACTCGTAAATTTCAAGAATCAATCCAGATCTTTCAGCGCACAGACTATTTCCTTTACAGTCGTAATGTCGCAGTCTATGATAATACAGTAAAACCTCCATTAACGAATATTCTATTTAACGAAAAACCCCATACAACGAAATAAAATTTTGGTCCCGCCGAACCGCCATAAGATCAATGCTGTTTTAACCTCTAAATACCGAATTTTATTTGTTCCGAAATAGTGAAATTCCCTTTACAACGAACTGCCGCTTTTGAAAAACACGCAAAAATAAACATCTCCTACAAGACATCCGCTAATTTTTTTGCATTCACTGCTTAAAAATACGTGCGTATAACCTTAAAATAATAAGCAACATCGCGGAAGGCAATAAATAAACAAAGCATCATGGATAACACACGTCGTGTATACATGCCACACTTTGTTCAAAATGGCGGGTACATTTAGCGCTAGTGGCGGAAACCTCTCGTACCATAGCTTTGGCAAGACAAACAACTAGTGTATTTTGTGTTTCTATGGTTAAAGATGCGCACACGCAAATATTTTTAACTATGGTGTAGTATAATTTCCGTTTTTTCAGTTTTCACTGTTGTTTATTTATTTCCACACGTAGTTATGGAAATCAACACATTACTACTGTAAAATGAATTCTAATCCTAAAAAGCTACGACAGATTAACGTTAAAATAAAATTAGAAATTTTAAATGCAGTTGATGAAAATGGAAAAAAAAGTGATATAGCTAAACGTTTCGTCATCCCGGCGTCTACACTTTCGACCATATTATCCAACCGGGAACAGATCGAAAACAACGCTTCTCTGGTAGGTACAAATCGAAAACGTGTGAAAGTATGTAAAAATGATGATTTGGACAAGATACTTTTTGACTTGTTAATGGAGGCTAGGGCATCAAACATCAACAAAGGCATGCCAGGAAGCACTGGGGATGGGAATTGATAATTTCCAAGCATCAAATGGTTGGCCATTAAACAAGTGTATTCTATGTACTTTTTCATGTTTAATTCCTCATATCGTATTAAACAGTCAGAAAGACAGTTCTAGCCATTTATGTGAAGCTTTATGGTGACTAGAAATATATCGTGCGAAACCTCAATTTAACAAACCCCTTTACAACAAACACTACAAATTTTGGTCCCTTGAGATTTGTTAAATAGAGGTTTCACTGTATATTTATCACGTGCATGGTACTGATGAAAAAATACGTGAATGCTGCGGAACGGCCGCCATCTTGCACCACTGTCACACATGGCTAGCTCAGGAAGCTGTAAACTAGGCAATGGACATGGTCAAAACAAAACATAACAAATGGTTGCTGCCAAGTGGTCATTACATGCAGTGACTTGTTGACCTTTTTGTCTAATTGGCTGTATATTATGAGGATTTTATATGCCAGTCAGAGTATGTAAAATTTAAATAAAGCAGACGACAATGTTTTTGTTTGGCTGTGCGCGAATAAAAGTAGGTACGTTCTTTGTTTATGTGTATACGGTAAATACTAAATAGTGTACTAACAGTTCTGGACTGTATGTTTTACGAATATAGTACCTACACTACTGTTTGAAAGCAAATGAATCAGGTAATTTTTCAAATATTGCATGATTTTGTTTTGATACCTAGGCCTACTGTAATCACGGTTGAATTTTGTTTACTTTATCTGCCATGTTTGTTCATATTATGATTTAACCTTATTTTCATTAACGTGAGTTTTTTTCATCACCACGTAAATTAATCTTAATGGAAATCTTTTTTCTAATTAATGTCTTTATATGATTTGCATATGTTATTACATTATTAGTAATAACAAGCAAATCATATAAAGACATTACAGTAGAATCTCAGTGCTAAGTACTTAGGTACCTCAAGTTTTTGTACTTAGCACTGAAACATGCATACATATCTTTACAAAGAGAAAAAAATATATAAAAAAATAGCTACAGGAGAGCCGCAATGCCATATGTATTCGCAACTGCGACTTGCTTTTTTCCCCGTGTCTAGTTCTCTGAGTATATCCACTTTTTCCTTAAGCGTGAATTGCTTTTGTTTCTTTTTATCTCCAGGATCATTCATATTGTAGCACAAATACAATGCGGTGTTTAAATAACGTAACCTGAAAATAAACTCAACAATAACAATAAACAATCCCGGCACAGACATCAAACAGTATTTTTAGCGTAGCGTAACACTTTTGTCTAAATAATTAATACTTCTCTCAAACCTCCGTCTTTCGATGTATCGAATGGTGTTGTGTTGCTCACGTCGCATACTACGTACGGTATAATCTATGGTTGTGCGCGCAACTGTTTGTTAACTTTGTTTTGAGAATTTAGAGGTTAGAAAATATGTTGCGTTGGTATTTGTGTATCTTTGTTCTACTACATTAATCATTTAGCTGGAAATTTATTTACCAGTTTAAGTAAATTTTGGTGTAGTAATGCCACGCTACTAGTAGAATTTATACGTTATAGTGAAAATGATACTTTAAACTGAAACCGTTTTGCATGGTGAAGATACGATTTTTGGCGGGGACTTAAAAAAAATTCGTTAAGTGAAATATACTTTATAATAAGGAACATTATTGTACAGGTATTATACTGTACATTTTTATTAAATTACGATTTCTTTTTCAACTAGAACAAACGAACTTCGGTAAGCTATTGAACTTTCGTTTGGCTTGAAATATTTTGCTAAAAACGAACTTCGACAGATGAAATTCTTACCGAAATCGAAAATGAAAGTAGCAAAATTTCGATTTCGGTATCGGTATACCGAACATTCGCACAACCCTAATAATTTGTTATGGTTTTAACAATTTAGGAAGTTATTATGACATTGCAATGCTCTAACTTAAATATCACAACACACACACATACATTCCATAGTTTTTAAAAATAATTACGCTTAATAACAAAACATATGGGAGTTACTGTAATATTATATTAAAGGAAAAAAAAGCACTAGATCTGAGCGTAAATGTACTAGAACACTAAAAAACTTATAAAAGTACTAGATCTAGTAGGAAAGTACTAACTGTGGACACCCTGACGACTCACCTCTATGATGCTGTTCATGTGAGGAATCAGGCGGTCCATACGGACTTCCAGCAGCATCACCAGCGCACGGCACACGTTCTTCCTGACCTCCGGCTCGTCGTCACTCGCAAGGTGAAACAAGTTCTGCAAGGAGGGGGAAAAACCACTTCGGTAATTTACATCCTGCACTCCACACCAAGCACTCAATGTGGGTCTGATAATGGTCAAACGTTTATATACTTCGATATACAACAGACACAAAACCTTGATACAGTAAAGGATTTTTAATTGTACTTTCCAGACCCCTGTTGCGTCGGATTAGCGATTTTGCCGAATTATGGAAGGCCAATACAGTTTTAATGGGTTTAACGTGTGTACAATAACATTTAAAATGAGAACGGCAAGAAAAATTAGGGTATGCCAAGACAGTTTTTTTTTTCAATTTAAAATTGAACACTAGACCTAAATCTTTGCCAAACACCTAGAAGATTACCGAGATAATGAATGTTCTTGTGTATTGTCAGGCCGGGAAAAAGGGCATAAAATGTCAGGATAGCAGAGTTTTTGATTCTATCGTTTGTGACTGAATGTTTTCCACCAAATGTGTACAAGTTACATTTTATCTGCCATGTTTTAAAACAATAATTCTCCATGACATATTACATTAGTATTTTTGTGATTGCAGATGGTGTGGATGTTCGCTATGTAAACTTGACAATGACAATAAATTGGCAGTTAACTGTAATCTACTCGTAACAAAAGTTTCTGCATCTACAAAAGTTTAAATTTTCTCAAAGACTAAGCAGAAGAAAATTAGTCTTTCATTCCACTTCCATTTCTTGGAGTTTTATACACTTGTAGCAAAACTTTACACTATGTTACTGTTTAAAAATAGTCTCAGCTATCACACTGCATCAAAGATAACAAACCTGAAAAAATCAGAACGCAAGCAGCTCAATTGGTGCCAGATTACAGAATGTGACAACGATGTTGGATTAAAAAGTAAAGACTGTAGGTTGGGATGGGTGGGTACTGGTTTTCATTTCCTACGTTTCTCAGCATTTTATCCAGCACCGAAAACCATAGATAAAATGTCGGTACCGGTACTGATAGCATAGCGAAACACCTTACGAAAATGAAGTATTTCACTAAAAATTAACTGCAACATATCATGGCTCAACTCTGATCAAATTCGCATAAAAAATTGATCTTTTGACTTCTGTGAAATGCTTCTGCTTTTGTTAGTACCCTTCACAGGAAAAATTTGTGATTGTGACAAACCATTACTACTTTTAACTTTTTAACACAAATTTTTTCATGGTTCCTCTAAATGGGGTAGTAATAGAGAGGTGGTCGTTTTATTGTAGCATGAAAAAGAGCAAAGGGTTGGAGATTTGAAACACAAATTCAACTTACGTCTACAAACGAGTCGATGTGCATCATCAATGCCTGGGTTCTGCCGATAATGAACTGGTTCACACACGCAATAGCGTGAGATCTGAAATAAGTGAAACAAGAATGTTAAAAACCCTGCCCAATTTGATCCAGTGACTGTCCATCTGAAGCAGCCCTCAACAATAATTCAGTTCTAATTTTGAGATTGTAACTAACACTAAGGTTGTACCAATATCCCAATAATAAACACTCAGCTTTATTCAAAAAAACACTGAACTATTCAGTCATTACACAAAACTTTTTATTAAAATTTCTAGTGGGTTCATCTAAACTTAAAAAAAAATAAGGTTTAACATAATAACTATAGTATTTCTCCAGTCAATTGATTACTGATTTTAAAAAAAAAAACCATGTACTTAGTTAATATGTAGTATATTTTGTTTACTGACAATACATTTTTTTTTAAAACAATGTAATTATAATTTTTTTTTCCTTGTTTCAAACCTATAAAGCAATTTTTTTTTAAATTAGACAAAAATTTCATAGCAAACATAGCATAACAAATTTCATAAAATCTTCTAAGTGGTTCAAATCAATTCAAATTATGTAGAGAAGCACCAATTTTAATATTTGATTTCCTGGCAAAACATTTTTGGGATTTATTATTTAACTGTCGTCCAGACCCAAATGAAATACATGCCCAATTGTTTACCTACCTTATTTTGGGGCTAGTATGTCTGAAGAACTGAAGAAACTTGGGAATAAGAATGTTTAATGGCCTGTTCAGGGCATCACTATCCAACAGTTCAGCGGAGTCCTCGCAAATCTTCTGCAGTGCCCCAAAGGAGCCCTGAAAAGAACAGTAACCAGACTGATTTCGAATGATGTAAACACTAGAAATTAACTTAAATACAAAACGTAAAAATTTCCACGTATTCACGATTTTAGACATAGACTCGTGAACTTGTGGTAAATCCCGATTAAACGAAATAACACCGAAAGCCAATTGAAAACACTAAATAATATGGTATTAAGAGAAATCCATGATATATATTAGAAATCTTGCCTATTCTATTGAATATCCCCCTCCCCCAAATCACACAGTTGATAGTCTACCTTCATCACAAAGAAATACTTTTGGCAGTAAATACCAGACATATTTATTATTTCACAGAACAATTATTCTTACAATATTTTTTAGATATATCTTGGAGTTGATTTTTGTTTTTACAACATCAATAATATGATACTGAAATATTTATTATAGAATGGTGCCATTTGCTTTTTAGAAAAAAAAAAAGAAGCAAATAACCAATGTCATCCAAACCTTTTTTTTAATTATTTTAATATTAGCACATACAAAATTGCATTACTTTTACAGTTTATATTTAAATATGAATATAACACAAAATTAAATATACTTTGCATAATGTATTTATAGTAAATACAGGTGTTCCATGCATTTTTCTCGTCCGCACCTCTAAGTTCCTTACTCATTTTCATCCATTGGTTTTATGTTTTCTAGCACTACAAGTTTTAGGACGGTTTGAGATTAAGTGTCCCTTATGTAACTAAACTTTTTAATGCCTTAACTGAAGGTGTCTGTAAGTGACAGAGCGAAAGCATTTTTCATTGATGGGTTTTATCCCAACAAGCTTTCTTTCAAACCCCTCATTGACCCAGTAAAGGCCATCTTACTTATCCTTTACAGTAGACAGCAAGATGTTAAAAGGGACTCACATTACTAATGCAAAAGATATACGATGCATAATTATTTTTAGTTTCATGAAAATTAATATGATTAAAAAGTATTTCAAAATATGCTAAGGGTAGATGAGTAGTTCCGTTTCCATATTATTAGCTTATTTTTAGATGATTGAAAATGACTCATAATTTTTAGGCATGAAACTCCAGGTACAAATTCTTGAAAGCAGTCAATGGACTAAATTATCTTAATTTCCCTGCCACATGTTTCGTTTACCACTGGAATCTCAGAGTTGATCTACACCTGATAAGAAGGCGCTTACAGGAGATGTAGTAAGATTGGCTTCTGGGTTGTAGCCTTGTCCTTGGCAAATAATTCACCAACGTTTCGGTCGACATTGCAGTCGCCATCATCAGCGAGCAGTTACCCACAGTAGGTAACTACTCCCTGATAATGGCGACTGCAATGTCGACCGAAACGTTGGTGAATTATTCGCCAAGGACACAGCTACAACCCTGAAGCAGGGTGTCCACAAGGAAAAAATATTTCGTACCAACTTAGGCGAGAAAAAAGTACTATATTTGAAGGAAAAAAAAAAAGCACTAAATTATAATTTGTTATGGTTTTAACAATTTAGGAAGTTATTATGACATTGCAATGCTCTAACTTAAATATATCACACCAAACACACACATACATTCCATAGTTTTTAATCACGCTTAATAATAAAACATATTGGAGTTACTGTAATAATATTATATTAAAGAAAAAAGTACTAGATCTGTACTTGACCACTAAAAAAACTTATAAAAGTACTAGATCTAGTACGAAAGTACCAACTGTGGACACCCTGCCCAGAAGCCAGTCTACTTCGGACAACGTCCGCGAGAGCCTGTGGAGAAACCGCGCCAGAACCGCCGCCGACCGGGACGCTCACCTCGCACACGTTGTAGTCCTGGGAGTCGAGCATGTTGCAGAGGGCCGGCAGCAGCTCGGGCCACGTGGTCAGCTCGCCCTTGGACGCGATCGTGGTGATGAGGATGCCGACCGTCGCCCGGATCAGGGGCGAGGGGTCTCCGACGGCCGACAGGCATTCCTGCTTGATGAAGTTGGTCACCTCCGGGAGGAACTTGTTGTAGTGGGCCTTCACGTTGTTCTTCAGGATGAGGCCGCTGAGGGAACGCGTCGGCTCATCTGCCAAGCACACCGCCAGCTGAGTACCAGGCGGGCCGTTCTACACGGAGGCCGCTTCAAACACATTTTGGAAATGCAGCGGAGTACCGCTGATCCAAACCCAGCTATTCCCAAAATCTGACAAATCCGAAAGTGTTTAGGGTGAAAAAATATTATTAAAATAATTCGTAATTTTTTACTTTTAAAAATGATTTTCGATTTCTTCACTCAATTATCAATATGTTTAGTGTGTTACAGGCTCTGTTATGCTTATAGAGATGTATTTTACAACAGACTGTTGCATTACAGCAATTATTCGTAAAATCCAAAAATATATGGAGTTCCCAACAGGTCTCTGCCGAAAATAGTTCAGATTAGTGGGACTCCTCTGCATGTTTTTCATAAATATACAAAATTACTGATATTAAAATTATGTATGAAAATATTAGAACCAACTTTAAAATAAAATACCAAAATCACATTTTTAACTACACAATGGCTACCAGAAGCATATAAGACATCTCATACACACACACACACACACATATATATTGTACGTAAGTAGCTCCTCTCACTGAAAGCCACCACGTATCCAAAAATGTATGTGATTTTTGTAAGAATTTTATTGCGTCCTGTGTCTTTTTAAAAGTCTGTACCATTGCTATTGTTATGCTGTCTGCCGCGGAGTCTGGGAAGCCACGAACCCTTCCAACCCCCCCCCCCCCCCCCCAGTGAGGGATGTGTGTGTCGCCTGGCCATCAGAGGCCTGTAAATCACTGCCTTCCCCCTCCATGCACCCACCGCATCAGTATTGGAGCCCGGCCAGCCTGGAGGCCCGGAGAATTCTGGGGTCTTGGCATCGGGGGATGGGCAAGGCCTGCGCCATCAGGTCAGGGACACTCGTGACGCCAAACACTGGGTCTAGGTGTTTCCACGCCTGACCAGGGATGCTTACACGCCTGGCTTCCACGGGTATAAAAAAAAAGGCCCTGCCTCTGAGATTAGGAGAGAAAGTGGAGTGGTGTGGAAAGAGTCTCTACCTACCGGCGATACCGCACAGCGACATTGGAGTGACTGTTCGACGGCAGAAGGTCTGGCTACCGAGGAAGAGTCTCTTTGGTAGCGAAACCAGCAAGGGTGACCCGCGAGAGAGCATGTGGGAAGCCTCATCAGTAGGAGTCGGGAACAGTGTTACGGCGTGGTTGAGGTAGTCATCGATAACTACGGTGAGCGGTCAGAGAGTGGTAAGAGGAGCGAGTCACTGTAGAACCAGCTCCAGTGAGCAGGCTAATGTGCGATTGATCAGCGCGAGACTGATTTCGCAGACATAGATTGGACTGAGTGTGTTCTTGAATTAATTTCAGCTGTAGTTATTAGTAATTAATAAAACTGTAAAAAACAATTGGGCTATCCCTTACGAACCCGTTCCCCACTAGTAACAATAGTTATTGAAAACCTTTTTACCACAAAGTTTTATTTTCCACCAATAAACCTCCATTATATGACAACCTTCTGTTCTTGTAGGTTCTCAACCTCAACCACCCCCTTCCCCACTCAGAAATTTTAAGTGTGGTACTTAAAGAAACATACAAATGCTTCCAACTACTTTAAATGTCAACATTTTCCTCTCTATTTCGAGAATTTTTTTTTTAAGTTAGCAATTATATTCTGTACACTATTCTGGTTTTACCATACTTTCTTATGACAAATTATTAAGTTATTTCTTGCCATACAATTCTACCTGAAAAAAAATTTTTTTTCAATCATTGAATTTTTATGAAAATATTTCTGAAAATTGTGAAACTTCTTTATTTGCAAACTAATTCCCATCCCTCTCTTCTTTTTCAAAGAATCTAGATTTTACTGCTCATTTCGAAAACAAAGTAATTTCACCAAATTTCCATCATCCAGACTGAGGAAATCAATTTTCATTAAAGCCTCAATCTTGGAACCAAATTTAGAAACTTGATATCTACAAACAACCATAAAAACAAAATAAAATAAAAACATTCCACTCTCAAGAAACCAATCAGTAAAACTAAGCTTACCTTCAGATGTTAACTTTGTCAGAACAAAAATCAAATAGCTGTTGAAGTCTGGGAATTTGCTCAGTTCTTCAAGTCTCTGAAAAGGGATTAAGGTAAAAAAAAACTGATTGAGGACAATAATGAATGTTTTGGGTAACTGTCATTTTTATAAAAGAATTGTTTAGCTTCGACTATTTCAATATACATTTTTTTTCCATAGACTGGATTTCTAATTACAAAATATACGGACCTAGCATTCAAAAATTTCTTCACAATAGCTTTGACATTCTGCACCCACAAGCACATGGTAACTCTGTATCAAATTGTCAATCAGATCCTTGTAATTTCCACTTCTTTTATTACCTAGAAAACACTGCACTACCTTTCGAAAAGCTTCACAACAATTACATTCATAAAGAGTCATTACATCAACAAGTTCTTTAGATTGTAACAAATTGTACGGAATCCGAGGTCCGGTAAAAATTCCACCTTTTATTTTTGCTTAAGATAACTTGGGGAAACATTTTTTCTGATGAGAGTTACGAGCCTCAGAGTTGCTGTTCAAGCCTTTGCTAAATTGTTTGATTAGTCCAAGTTTGACATGGAGTGGGGGTAACAGAATCTTCTCAGTATAGACAAGTAGTTCATGTTTTACATTGTGTGCGCCTGGAAGCAATTATAATTATTTTCTGGTTTGGCCAGTCTCTCCTGGTGTAACGCTGATCGTCTGTCTTGCTATCCCAACAGCAGAGGAAACAAGAATACTGGATGCAGCCACCTGGAAGCCCCAGAAGAAACCCCAAAACCTTGCAATCACCACAAACCTCCCACTTGTGGCATCCACAGTTGAGTTTTTCCAAGATCAGCTTGACACGTTTTCGTATGTTTCTGTCAGGTGAGTAGAATGAGCTACTGGGAGCGCAGGACACTTGTTTCTCATTGTGTATTACGATTACGACAGCTTTAAGACTTGTACTTGAGCTATCTATAAAAAGTCGCCACTGGTCTGGATCATAAGCAATCTCTGTGTGTTGAAAGAGAGCATTAACACTGCTGCAAAAAACATAGATGTTTTGACATTACATTTCATAGAAGCAGGCAAAATCCATGTGCCGTACTCTGTATTTGTTTTATTGTTCATCCTTCGGCAAGCAAGCTATTTTCCTTTAAGACGGGATTCAAGGAGTTCGGCCTTTGATTCGGTTGGTTCCAACTCGCTTACTAGGTCATCCAACTTGTTTATAGTTAAGAGCTGTAGTTCCTTTCCATTTCTATTGGATAAATCACTGTCATCACTAGACTTCTGTACTTCGTCTTCAGTTTTAGAATGATCTGGTGGCAATGGTACTTGCAGATCCTTAGAGTGCGGTACTGGATGATGGTATGCTAAGATATGGAATGTTTTCTATTCTTGGTACTTTTGTAATGTGTAATGTCAACCATTCCAAAGTAACAAGTTACCAGATGGTTGGTTGGCTCTCTATCCACATTTGAGTAACTGCAAACGGCATAGATTTTCTTGTTCCACGTAACCAACCCGTCTAAGGTAGACATACAGCTACCGCAAGACACATGAGTCCGTGCAAAATTTTGATCTCCAACTGGTACACTGACATCACAAAATTTTGTCCCGGGCACAATTTTATGTTTCACTTGTTTAGATTGATATAATGTTGTCCACAAACATAACAAAATGTGTCTGCAGGCAATTTACAATGTCTGGATACTGACATGTTTAATTTAATTTGTTTCTATAATCCCAAAAATGCCACAGTATTTCACAAACAAGAAGAATGTTTTACAAAATTTTGATATATAAACATGGATAGGATTGTTACAGATGTCTTGTATAGGTACTGACTTTACAAATGAGAAACATCAATGCCATACTATTGCTAATCACCTTGAACTACAATTGTCAGAAAAAAGTGGTAAATTCAAAACTATTAGTAAATTATTAAAATACAATTACATATTTTTATTTTGGAAAGTATTAACATTTGAAAAAAATAATGGTATATACATGTTCAGCTCATTGATTTATCCAATAACACTAAAAATGGAACATAAAACAATTTTTTGTTACATAGTGTTTGAATTAATTAGCTTAATGTAGCTAACATAAAATGACCGACTACGAACTTCAGTGCAAAAGTTTGAAATCAGTGGAACTGAAGAAAAAACTCCTTAAAATATTAAAAAATTTGTAACTTATTTCAACCTCTCAATTTATTTTAAAGGGTTGTTAACTTAGCACTACGAAAGAGCAGACGAAAAAATTGACATGTTCAAGACCCAATAAAAATTATATTAAATTTTTTTTTAACGAATACAGGCCTAGTGCACCTTAGAGTAGCACTCTTATGTGTAACCAAGCTAATCACCACAGGTGAAAATCTCTTTTTTTTATGGGGTCGCTAATTTGGCACTTTGAACAAGCAGACGAACAAATTGACTAGTTTGAGACCCAATAAAAATAAAACTGAATTTGTACTGTATAGACCTTGTGCACCTTAAAGTACACAACGGTGTGTGTGTGTGTATATATAAACCAGCGTATCAGCTTCATAGTGATAACCTCTAATTTTTATTTTAAGAGGTTGCAAACAAACACCATTGTGTACTTTAAAGTGTGCTTTGTCTGTATACAGTACACATTCTGGTTTTTTATTTTTATTGGGTGTCAAACTTGTCAAATTGCTTATCTGCTGGGTTGACAACCAAATTGACCACCCCTTAATAGAAATTAGAGGTTATCACGACACTGATTAACTTAGTGTTCACATACCGCTGTGTATTTTGAGGTGCACTAAGCCCGTATACTGTGTAAATTTGATTTAATTTAATTTTTAATTAAAATTCTTACACCAGTACTTTTCCGAACATTAATAACAAAATTCTTAAAATACTTTTATAGAACACTACAGACGTTCCTGTTTTACACTGAAAACAGCATTGATAAATTTCTCTTGATTTATGAGAAATCACATGTGTGGATCTGTTATGTATGTTTATGATAACTCTGGTCAATCATGAAAATGGTAAATTAGGTTGGGTAAGCTACATTAAAAATACTTTAAAACATTGTAGATGGTTGTTTAGCTTAGTATAGCTACCTATGATTTTCTATTATAAAAATTGAATTTACACCTTTTTTCAATCCCTTAAGGATGGAAATTCATAATTAGATGTAGTCTATGTCACTCTCTTGCCCATAAACTTTCATTATGCAAAAAATCATGTCGATCCGTTGCTGCGTGAAAGATGAACAAAGAGACAAACACACTTTTGCACTTATAATATTAGTAAGGAAGTAGGGATTGAAGTTGTTTGAGCAAGCGGCAAACTTCAGTGAACCTCAAAACTGTTCGGACCGGAGTGGACTATTGTGAACTGGTTGCTATGATATGTGCTTATTCCTAAGCAAACATTAAAAATATTTTAGACTATTATTACTTAAGCTATACTAACCTAACCAACAGTCCACTATATCTTAAAGTATTTTTATGTAGCTAACTTAATAAAATAGTAAATTCTAACTACAACAAAAATATGTAATAGGCCTACTTAAAATGAACATGCACGAACACATCCTCGGAATGGACTGTTGTGAATGTTAGGTTTGCTGATCCTGTGATCCTCCATTTATAAAAACACTTATCTGAATTTGCATATGACACAAATGACGGTACTCGCATCATTGTATAGGTATTGTATTTAAGCTGTAAACTGTGATTTCTGAGAAACCAGAATGAATTTAAAGATGCTGTTTCCACGGTAGATTGAGGAACGTCTTAGTGTTTGAAAAAAGTATGTTCTAAATTTTATCATTAATTCACAGCAAAGCTGCAACATAAGAATAAAACCACACACAAAAGCTGAGATGTAAGACTAAAACCACACACTTCAGTTCATCACAAACTGGTGTACTTCAATGCAAAATATGTTTGAAACTTTAATATAAGAGTGAATATTACTGCACATAGCCTGACTTTGCAACAAGCTGAAGTTTCATATTTTAAGTTGGTACCATAATTAAGATTTAAGTACTATTTTTTTTTTTTGAAAAAAAGTAATTTCTAAAGAATTTCTAATTCAGAGTTTACGTCCTTTAATCAGTAAACTTAAAGTTGAAAGAGTGCAGCAAATCTACACCTATGGTTTAAATATTGCTATCCCCGAATTTGAGAATATACATTAATTTCATATTTCATCAAACGCCGTTTATAAACTCATTTCTTACAATACCGGAAACTTCCCATTATATTACAACACCGATGAAACTAATATACTTCGGAAATCACTTGCAAAATAAATCACGAGCGTAAAAATCGTTAACCTTTAACGTCACAGAAAACCTTAAATACCATTAGCACATACAAAGGCACCATAAATATTAAGAAAAAAATTATAATAATTTAAAAAGGATACTTGTTGAACTGATCTCTGTGTCGCTGTATCAGGTGACTGCGATTCTTTAAGAAGCTGCAAAATTTGTCTCAAACCCTCTTCTTGAGGCTGCCACGCCATTTTCATTGCAATTGCAGCGTTGCTCCTTGACGAAGGAAGTTAAAAATACCAAATGAGCATCTTAAAAAGAAAAAAACAAATAGCTGTCTAAAACTATACGTAAAAAGCTAATGCATAAATACTTACAATCCTAAATTATAACTATTTTTACTGCAATGATCTACTCGTAAAAGTAGAAGTTCCCACAATTTCTAAAAACACTAGCTTTGACTTTATTGATTGTTCAAAAAAAAGGCAACGTTGCCAGCATTATTAAAATTTATTCCATAGAGTTAAAAACTTTGTTTTACTCGCAACCACTTTTTGAACTTTTCAATTTCGGGTCATTGATTGAATGATTCAAACAATTCGATTGGGTTTCTACCAGACGGCAAGAAGTCCCTCTTACTCACCAAAGTTTATTTATTTATTTATTTATTTGTATTATGTATTTATTTTTTTTATTTATAGTTCTAAAACCTCTTCCTCGGTCCTTTCCTCTTCTCACATCCAATATAATTCCCTCAAACCCATTTCACTCCCGCCCCGTCCTCACCAAGAATACTTGCCTTCCTCTTCCTGTTCTTCTCCACTCTCTCTGAATCTTCCACCCATGATCCCTCCTCGCTATATACACCCCTTTGTTCAACATGTCTCTCAGCATCCCCCAACATCCTCTTTCTGTGTAGTGTGTCCTACCGCAGATCCTTACTCATCAAAGATGCCCTATCTGTCTCACACTTCACCCCTTCCCTCCACCAAATTCCCATCGCCTATCTAGTCGCTCTACGTTGCACCTTTTCCAGTTCCTTAATTTCTAACCCTAGGTCGCAAATTCCTGCTGCATATTCAAGCATTAGCTTCACCAACATTAAATTCGCCTTCTCCTATACTCTCTGTCTGTAGCCTTCAGTGTCCTAGCCATCAGCCATAGCCCCCTCTACCCCTTCTTTTCCACCTGCTGCACCAGCTTTTCCCAACCTAGGTCAATCTGTAGGGTTACTCCCAGGTACTTGTATTCCGCTACCTCTTGAATCTCTTATACCTTCCAAATATTTATGTGCTTAACAACCTTTCTTCTCCTTGTAAATCTGACCACCTTTGTTTTGTTGATATTTATCCTCATTCCATTTGCCCTCGACCAAACTTCCAGCTTCAAGTCTTCCTGCAGGTGTGCCTCTTCCCCCACAGTTTCATGGATCATGCAGTCATCAGCAAACAGTCTCAGTTTGTTATCCAATTCCTCCCCAACATCGTTAATCATGATTAGAAACAGCATGGGCCCCATAAAACTCCCCTGCAGTACCTGTGATGTTTTCTGACCATTCCATCCCCACCTTCACCTGCTGTTTCCTATCCCTCATGAAGTCCCCTGTCCAATTTACAACACCACTGTCCTCGATCAAACTATCAACCTTCGTCACCACCTATCGAACGCCTTCTCACAATCAATAAAAATTGTGTCTAAATGTTTGCCCTCATCTACTGCCTTCACAAAGTCCTCCAACAGTCCAGCTATCTGTCTCTCACGGGAGAAAACCTTTCTAAAGCCATGTTACCTCTCATCCATCCATTCCATCTCTCCCATTTTTCCTACCATAAACCTCACAATCAGTTTTTCCATCACCTTTTTACACAGTCACACAAAGTTACACAGTTCCCAAAGTTATGTTGTCTTGCATGGGTGCGAATTACAAACACAAGTAAACAGGTGGCACAATTTAAGGTAGCGTGGCACATTGAATGTTTGGCGCGAAAGAGACCCTGGAGGTTCAGCGACCTGATAGAAGCATGGACAGAGCATCCTGCATGGCAATACACCGCCAACTGGAATGTCCCAGATTGAACGAAACCTGCACCAAACCTCGTGGTAAGGTGGACAAGAACGAACAAAAGGAATGTCAGCAATATATACAATATTGATACCTAGTGAAGGTTTTGGCTGTGTAGCCGGTGATGTGATCAATATAATTACGTCGGTGATGGTCCCACAGATGCGAGCGCGTACAGCCCCGGTGCTGACAGAAAGACCACTAAGGCTCGGCGAGAGGTCCCAACATGACACGTCCGAGCTAGTCTCTGGGTGAGGGACGATTGCTCTGGCCTCGGGAGGCGCCACATAGCCTAGTGTTTCGTTTTTTTTTTTTTTTTCAAAGTGCACAGAGAGAGGAAGATGTATCGGCCTAGGATTTCGAATCGTGTCCACAGTGGCATCAACATGGCCAGCCCATGGATCCTCGATGTACCGAACACACCATGACCCGAGGGTCCTAGTGACAGCAGTAGGGGGTCGATACCCAAAGTCTAGTGCTTCCCCACCCAGGGGATGCAGAGCTCATAATCCAGGTGGACGAACCCACAGAGGATAGATTGTAAAATAACCTCAACGAGCACTGGGTACCCCATTTCTTGGTGCTCTATGCCATGAGGCTGCTGACTACCTGGAGAGGAACCTAACTAACGATGAGGCCCGAACGTACATACCGAGTGGGAGAAGCGGCCCAAAAACCTACGACCACAGTGGGAGTTTGTGCCTCAATCCTGCTGTTAAATTAGTAGATTAATTTTAATTTAATTTATTCTTAAAGAAAAATTATTTATATACTCATATGCAATGGGTTTAAGAATATTTCCAATTTACCGTATTTAAAAATTGCAAAGAGAGTGCCATTCCGACCTTCAAAATTTGTGAGATTGTGACGATAAATGGCTTGTAATTGAACTACAATTTGAAGTCTAATAATGATACATTTGTTTCCGTGATTGGCAGTGTCAGTATCTTAATATTAGATAACGAAAGTTATATTTACAATTTTTTGTTACGTAACATACTACTACGTACTTCACATGAAAAATATGGAAATTTTTAGCTGTGTAGAAATTTGATACATATTTGGTGGTTTTTTTATAAGTATACTATTATGTAGTTTCCATATAACGTAATTCGTTTTTCACACTAAATATTGAAAAAATATGTCATGTTTTGATTGGATCAGACTCATTAGGGTGGTAGTCTGATATAGGCTCTGCATATTTATTTGTAAAAAAGTACATCTCTTTTGGGATTTTAATGCACTTGAAATTAGTCCATTTATAAATTAATTTTGCTCAATTACAAGTGATTTTTTTTTAAAGTAATAAAATGCAAATTGAATTAGTAAACATAAATAATAGAGTAATTTAAATGAAATAGGTAATCATTTTTGTTTACTTAGTGGCAAGAATCATTGTCAATGATGGTGTAGGAAAGCATGTTAAACTTGAGAAATCTTATTTGTTGTAAGCTCTGAATCCAGTGAGGTTTTTGAATATCTTTGTGAACTGCAAGTTTTAACTTTCCAAATATGTACATGATTCTGAAATACATGCCTTTCAGCAATGATGCTCATATTAACATTATATTTGCAACAGTTTCTTTTTCTTCTTAAGATATTGATACATACTTTAAATTCTTGTGAAACAATACCATTACTAGTCCATGCATGGAACTGAAGATTGTTCACCATTTTAAAACTAATGCATGGGATAATATTATACATGTATTGCGATAGTCAAAATAACACCGAAAAGCATTTTAATACACCATGTAACACCGAAATGAAACAAAAAAAATAATTAAATTAATAAGAACATTTGATCAAAACTCAACCCAGCTATCAAAAACCTAATATTTCATCATATTTGATTCAATGAATGTAAATTATTTATCATTCAGTTAATACCTAAATGTATGTTATGTAGTAGTACACTGATTGGGAAGCATTATGCTTTTTTTTTTTTTTTTTTTCATATTGTACCTGTTATTAGTAACTAATTTTTTACATAATGACATTCATTACATTTTTCAAATGCATGTATACGTGCTCATTTATTTTTACTGTTCCCAGTAGTTAGACATGCTTTATTACTAATTATTATATTGTAAAGTGCATCATGTATCAGTCAAAATAACTCTGTTTTGGTCTAATAAGTATCATTGAACATGTAAGTATTATATTAATTTGTTAAAAATGGTGCTATATTTATGAATAACTAGTATATACATAAAAAATAAAAACTATTAACACTTTTTTTTTTTTTAATGAAATTGGCCTGAAAATAAAACTATAAAATCTCGTCTCCAGTAATACATGGTCTCTCCGGAAACCCAACTGCCCACTAAGTACGTTCATCATGCGTAGCTTCTTTCGGATGTAAACAGGGCTGTGTGTCACACACACACACACACACCCCGGAGCTCACTGGCTGATGCACTTGCTGAGCTGTGGGGCACAACTGAGAACATCCGAGGCAGTCACCGCCATCATAATCATTTTCGGATCTCGGCAACAAACTTCTCCTGCCTTGGCAAACCAGAGCGCCCGTCCTCGGAGGGAAGGAGGAACAGAATGATACACATTAAGGCACAAAGCACAATAATAATTACAAATTTTTTTTCCCACAAAATAAAATAAAATTACCATACTTAATTTTTTATGTGGCAAATTTTTTTTTGTATTCTTTGTTTTCAGCAGAAATACCAGTGTCTAAATCAATTCCCTTAATGATTAAAACGTAAAAAAAAATACGATAATGTGACCGGGGGGAGGGGGGGGGGGGAAGGGGCTTACACAGGGGGTGATAGAGGGTATATGATCACACCCCTCCCCCAAATCCGACAAAATCTGTCATGTCTACCAATGAATGGACAGAATTTGAAAGCAATCAGCACAGAAAGCTACACTCCCCCGCCCCCCTACCTACCCTCCCACAACGAAATGAAATTCTGCATACACTCCTCGAAATAAGCTAGACGTGTGGACCTCAGTTATCACATAATATATTATAATGTTAGTTTCAAGAAACTTATAAATGTCAAGTTTTCGAATTTTGCACTTAAGGAATTTCACACGACATGCTATTTTATTTCTTTTTTTTGTAAATTGCAGATTATATAAAGGAAAAATTTCAAAGTTGAGATCATAGAAGCAATTCAGATTCTGTTGCCCAACTGTAGAAACCCAGAAAATGAACTTTGAGTAAGTGATGACAATTAGTCAGGCAAAAATTGTAAGCAATGACTGACCTTCTACAAACAGCAGGTATGACGAGAGAGAAAATTTGATACAGAATACAAATTGTGGTGCTTATATAGTAGTAAAACATTCAAAGAATTTATACTAGATAAAAAATAAAGGCATTTGAATGTAATAACATGTCTTCAACATCAAGGTCATTAGAGCTGACTGCATGTGTTGAATAACTTAACAGTACATTGATATTTAGACAACAGGGAATGAATAAGGTACATTCTATGAAAAAGTTTTAAATCTTTTCAACAACAGTTGACATACAGCTGACATAGAAAATACATAAATTATATACCTATACATATATTTTTTTTAAATATTTAAATAAAATATTAAATTATGTTAAAATAACAGATAATATCATCTCAACGAGCAGACTAAAAAATACTTTATAAAAAAATGTTATAACAAAACTGAAGCTACATAAAATTAGCAGCGGCAGTATAAAATTACACAAAAAACAGCAAGCGTCCAGCATGTGATAAACTTGTGCGAGTTAAGTACAGTAGAGTTCAGTCGAGTTAAGTGTTGGTTGATACTGCCAGGCACTTTGGTTAGGAGCTACATTGCTGCAGCACATCGATGGAGCAGTTTGTGTTAGCGAGGGCCAGCGTCTTGTTCTGGTACGAGAGCTGAAACACAACACACACACACACACACACACTCACACGTCACCAGCACAAGTTCAGACACAAGAAACCGAACTGACGATCAAAGCAACACTTCCAGTTTTTAAATGAAAATAATGAGTAAAGTGCCTATTTAATAATGAAATCATTAAAAAAAATTACTAACTGATAGAAAACTTTCATGTTGAATACGCATAATAGAGTAAATATGGTAATCTATTAACATAAAAATGGATGTTGGTATGTATGAGATTGATAAACTCTGACATTGTTTGACAGATCGCCATGAAAGTTGGCACATCAAAGTGTTTTTTTCATGGAGAAGGATTTTTATGTTATCCATTTTTTTTGTAACTCGCCGCTAGATGGCGCTGCAGCTGCATCAACTTCTAAACCGTTCAACCGATCACAGTGGATGAACAGAAAATCTTAGATCATAGACATACAAACAGCATTTGTGTGTCATTTCTCTAGGTCCACCACACTGTCATATAGCGCTATCCATTTTGCTTTAACTTGCAGACAATATATCACCCTGTGTTAAGCCCGGGCAATGCCGGGTACTGCAGCCAACTGTTTTATAAAAACAGTTGGCACAAGAAAAGACACTGAACTAAATTAACATAATTAAATTAATTGATTTTTTTTTAGATACTACCAGACTTGGTTGAAAATTAATGCTTCCATGGCCATAACATTTTTATTTTTTACCTGACTTCACAAGTTATTGTTGTACCTGAAAACCATGAGTTTATTCTATGCAATGCTTCAATTTCCTTTCCTTCAACATGTCGTAGGTCTGTTGAAAACTGAAGAAATTAGAGACCCACATGGAGATGATATGGAAGCAGCGAGTTGTGAGCAAAGATACAAAGCTTGATTAAAAAGTAATGCCTCCATTGCCATTAATTTTTTTGCTACCCGATTTTCACTATTTTTGTTGCACCTGAAAGCTACATGTGTCCTTTACATAATCCACTGTTCACTTTTCAACAAACTCCCCATCCCTTTCTGGGCGCTTGCGCCTACGTGCAACTTGTCGGAGATCAATTCCGGTGGTTGTTGTCGACTCCAGGCCTGAATGGCAGCTTTCAGCTCATCGTCAGAATGGAAGGGATGTCCCTTAAGGTGCTCTTTCATCTTTGGGAAGCGGCGAGACTCGCAAGATGCAAGGTCAGGGCCAACGCTGCTTCAACTTCCGTCTCCAAGTGGGTCACCATTTACTTCAGTTTTAAACTCACCGACAACTTGGAGGAAAGGAAATCGGAGCACTGCTATAGAGGACACGTGTAATTTTTCAGGCACAACAAGAATTTGGAAAATCTGGTAAAAATTACAACCATTATGGCCGGGGGAGGCACATCTTTTAGATCAAGCATTGTCCATATCTTTACTCACAAATTACTTGAATTTATGAATAATGTATAAATTAGGATGTAATATCTCTTAGAAATCGGGGTCAGTGTCACAGAGACGATGAGGAGCGATGATTCGTGTTTGGAGCTCTGGCTGACTGAATGAAAGAGAGGGGGGAAACGGGAGCGATACTACGATAAAACCCACCAGCCCACAAAATGAAACTGCTGTGTTTCCTCCTTGCGAAAATGGCAGGTGTGAAAGCTGCCGAGAATGGGAACCCAATCGCGTCGGTGGTA
The DNA here is from genome assembly GCF_032445375.1 of Bacillus rossius redtenbacheri. NCBI lineage: Eukaryota > Metazoa > Arthropoda > Insecta > Phasmatodea > Bacillidae > Bacillus > Bacillus rossius. Next base: position 5,693,521 of record NC_086343.1, read on the forward strand.
CGACCACTCGAGCCTCCTCACGGCCGATGCCCGGGCAAGGTTGAGACTCACCGACGTGAATTCGCCGTGGTTCGGGCTGTACACGCTGACCGGCTTCGGGGCGTCCGTCGGCGCGAACATCCGCACGGAGCCGTCGACGGAGCTGGTGATGAGGCTGCCCGCCCCGTGGTGGATCCCCGTCAGGCCGTTGGTGTGGCCCACGTCAAACACCTGGAGCCCCGTCACCACTAGGGTCAGTTGTAGTCTCTCGTCAGTGTTTAAGTTACTGGAGACCAGTGGCGTAGCCAGGATTTGTGTATGGGGGGTGTTAAGAAGCATGGTCCCCTCCCCCCATATTAAAGCGTGGGGGTCTGGAGGGGGGGGGGGTGTCCTCCCCCGGGAAAATTAGGATTTTAAGGTGTACAATAGTGCTATTTTAGCAGTTTTCGGTTCTTAAATTTAAATATTGTAATGGTAAAAATTTTATTAATTTTAATATGAAATTTGTTTGAGTGATGAATAAGAAATTAATTAAAGATTTGGTGCTAGGGGGGAGGGGGTTTGAACCCCTAACACCCCCCCCCCCCCCCCCTGGCTTCGCCCCTGATGGAGACATTGAAAGAAAACTATCAGCAGAGCCCTGGAATGGGAGACAGCCGGTTCAGTTTCGAGATTCTTTTTTAATGCTTGGGTTTACCCTGATAGGATGAAAATTAAAAGTCTGATACTAATAGAAGTCAAACGAAACCTTTTAAGTTATGTGATTAACAAAAGTCACAGTTGCGGACACAGTAAATTTTACAGTTTTTTTTTGTGGTTCAAATAATTGCACATGAAGCTCTGGGGAGGTGGCCTGAACAAATTATTTGCCCCCGGACCCTTGTTACCCAGAGAAACCTCACCGGCTGGTTGCATATCGGTCACATTTCCCCCTAGTGGAAAATCCGGGTGTGAATCCAACAGGAATCAAACCAAGATATCCTCGGTGGGTGTTGGGTGGTCTGACTAGAAACCAGCTGTAGCCCTACCGGAGTCAGAGGCCAGAATATGACACGAGCGGCTTAGGAACAGGTAAATCTATTCGAATATTCAATCATTTGAATAGCCAAATATTAAACACTTATAAGTTAAAGATTATGTGAACTACAATTGATAATGAATCATATAGATGGGACCATTAATCAATTTTGAGTAGATTAATTCAATGCTAATAATGGTAAAATTCGTGTTACTGAGCTTCAATTCCACAAAAATGTTTTTCAGGTGCTCTGTCATTTTACTTGTTGTTTGGTCATCAATAGTCACATTCAGTAACCACTCAGTTATCAGTAATTCCTAGATTTAGGATTAAAGGTTAGATTTCATACCGGAATTCCGTTTTATTTGTTATAGTGAAAAATCTCTTTACCAAAGTTCAGGTCATGCCGGTGTTATTCCTGACTTAAAACTACTGATGAAAATGACAAACTGTAACTGAATCAACATGTCTGATCTGCCCTGATCCCAAGAAGTCAGCTTGACACTTCTAATTACCCACCTCTAACAAATACCAAATAAATACGGAACACAACAGTTTAATTTCAACAAATATTTCTGAAAAATTACATGTTGACACATTCAATTCATCAAATCTCTGATTCAAATGTATTTGTCCGTAATGTAACAAAAAAAAAATTGAAAGATACATTCTCAGATTACCAGAAGTTGGTAAAAATTATGTTAGGTAAAAATTTAATATCACTGTACTGATATTAATTTAACATGGACAATGATTAGCGGTTATTTGTAAATGTAGCAATATACATATCACCAGCTAAACATAAATTATATAGTTATTTAAATTTACAGACAAAAGCCAACTTAAGACCTCACCTTGACGAATTCAAAGCTCCCTTTTGACGGATTTATCAAATGCAAGTATCCTTTGCTGTCACCAACATAGAGGTAATGCTCCGATAGAGACAGTGACAATGGGTACGCATTCACAGGTGTCTAGAAAATCAAGAAACACACAAAAAAAATTTAATTATTGAATTATTTAAACAAAAGTATCCCAAAGTTATGTATAAAAAAAGGTAAAATATTTTAAAGTTGAAAGACAAAAATTCAAACAATTTTTTTTTTTTTTTAATTAACCTCAGAACACACTTTATCTGTACAAAGGCATAAAGGCTATAAAACCAGGTAGACAATTGAAAAAAAAATAACAATAATGGTAACAGTAGGTTGTGTGCAGAAGATATGAACACTTGTTTTTGAACCTACTGATACCCAACAGCACATAGGACAGTTATGCGCATAGAAGGAAAATTAATATATTTTATTTCTGTCAAGGACGCAAGATGCAACAGCCAATGAGAGTACAGTGGATGCCATATAGGCGGAACTATACAACTTTTTATAATTATCAATAATATTGTGGCAAGAAACTGTTGAGATATTACAACAGTCAGGTGAATCTTGCTTTAAAAATAAATTAATGCAATTATTAAAAGGCACTAGAAATTAATGTAAATAAAAAATAAAAAATGTTTTTTGTGTTAAATGGTTCCCTAAAAATTTTACATAAACCTAATTAATTTATATATTTAAAAAAAATGTGCACAAATTGCTGGTCAGATGTCATGGAATAATCATTTGGTAGCAGTTATGCTAGTTATATAGTAACACTACCTACAGATGTCGGGATACATCGTGAAATTTCATTGGCTAAAATTAACATTAAGATATCTCCTGTAAACCAACTTTGCACAAGTCGTGTGCTCAGCCTGCTGTGTACTCGCTTATGTTTTTTTTTTAATTGTGAACGTGAACCCAGCTACATAATTGAAAACCAGGTGGGAAAAAAAAATTACGAAGTTAAAAAAAATTGCATAAATTTATATGTAGGGTCCCGAAGCTTTCAGAGATGTAACATTAGGGCGCCGTGATATAAATTTAAGTTATAAAACGCTGCACTACAGTCCTTTGAAATGTGTGTAATCTCACACCAGGCAAGTCACTTGTGTTCTGATCTTCCGGGTGGAGTCTGGCTGTTGAACTAGGCCCACAGTTCACATAACTGCACGGCCTGCATTTTAAATATTACTCACGCTTTATCATTACAGTCGGTTTTCAATTCAATACAGCGTTTCCTGTTTTTTATACAGCACGTTAACCTTTCACATTTTGTACTCCCATTTAACTACATACTCCAGAAAAATCGCTAATTCTAATTCAGCATGGCTGTAGGTGTGTGAATCTTCGACCAAACGAAGCTCTTTTTAATATTCGATTTGATTTTGCCAAAAAAATCTGCTCTTCGTTTTATACGAAGCTTCAGTTGTGATGCAAAGCTTCGCGTCTTGATGTGAAACTAGGCGTTTGCTGTTAAGGTTTTTAAAACATGGAAGCCTAAAATTCGCTCATGAAAATATTTAGTATTTTTTTTGTACATGTTTTGAAGGAACAAAGTTGGTTACTTAAAAAAAATAAAATGTGGCAATGTCTGCTTTTATGAATGCTCAATATTAATATAATGCTGGGTTAGTTCCTGATTTTAGTGAATAGTGTTATGTATAGGACACAATTGTTTTATCCCTTAATCAGTTCAAACAGGACAAAGGTTTAAACATAATTTTTTTTACGTCAGTCCAGTATATTATATGAAAAAAAAGTGTAATACAGCCTTGCTGGGAACTATATTAGCAAATTAATTCGATTTTGCAAATATTTTAAACATTTGATTCGATACTTGCTTCGCATTAAAAATTAAACTAGTATTCACGCAGCCGCACACGGCCGTGTTCCCGAACATGCATTTGATTCGATACTCGCTTTGCATTTAAAAAAAAAACAGTATTCACGCAGCCGTACATGGCAGTGTTCCCGAACATGCATTCGATTCAATACTCGCTTTGCATTAAAAAAAAAAACAGTATTCACGCAGCCGTACATGGCAGTGTTCCCGAACATCCATTCGATTCAATACTCGCTTTGCATTAAAAAAAAAAACAGTATTCACGCAGCCGTACATGGCAGTGTTCCCGAACATGCATTCGATTCAATACTCGCTTTGCATTAAAAAAAAAACAGTATTCACGCAGCCGTACATGGCAGTGTTCCCGAACATCCATTCGATTCAATACTCGCTTTGCATTAAAAAAAAAAACAGTATTCACGCAGCCGTACATGGCAGTGTTCCCGAACATGCATTCGATTCAATACTCGCTTTGCATTAAAAAAAAAAACTAGTGTTCACGCAATCAGAACACGGCCGTGTTCCCGAACGTGCGGGACTGCACGAGGTCGGAGACGGCCGCAACTACAGCACAAAGAAGCGAACCTCGAGGCCGGGCGGGCACCCCAGCGCGATGCCGCGCCTGTGGACCCGGCCCGCGCGCTGGTCGAACACGGCCACGGTGCCGTCCTCGCCGGCTGACACGACCAGGTGCCCCAGGCCCGCCAGCGCCAGCGCCGCGCCCGCGTGGCTGCGGTACACCCGCGTCTCCCGGCAGCCCGCGCGGGGGTCGAACAGGTGCACGTGGCCCGTGTACGTGCCGGCCGCCACCTGGCCCCCCGCGCAGCACGCCACCGACAGCACGGAGCACTTCACCCTGCCGGCAGCACGGAGCACTTCACCCTGGCGACAGCACACACACCCGGAGAACGTCTTCTGCGACTCCCGAGCGGAAGAAGTCGTCTCGTCGACAGTCGTTAGGGGTCGTCCATCCATTAATCACGTGATAGGTTTTATAGCAAATTTTTAACCCCCCCCCCCCCCTTCCCCCCTAGTGGCCCCAATAAATCATGTGTATTTTTTTGGTACAAAATATTTTTTAAAAAATTTCAGTATATCATCTTTAAATATAGGTATAATCTAATTTAATTCTGGAAAATTTAAGCACGGTGATGGAAAATGTCCAGACACGCATTAAGGTCACAGGTTTATTTCTCACTGGCATGAAAAAATATAAAGGAAAGGCTCATTATATGTGATTTACGCACGTGTTCGGCGCCAAAATCACAGTGTCTTGCTGGCGTCCGGCGAGCTGAGCCGGGTAGGTTCATGTTGCGGCGGGCGGGGGGATGTTGTTGCCTGGCTACGACGAGTCAGGGTCACGCGTCGCTCTTCGGTTTAGTAGAAATTGCGCGAAAAAAATAAATACACGTGATATCTCTCCACACCCCCCTCCTCTCCTTGTGATATTTCGTGATTTTTCCCGACCCCTTCCCCCTCCCCCCCCCTCCCCTTTTTCGAGCCTCACGTGATTAATGGACGATCCCTTATGGTAGGTATTCCTACCTAACGATTTTGCCCCTAAACAACAGGACATCTGCGAAACGTTCAAGTCAAGAGGGTTGTATAACACTCAGGCTACAGGAGAGATAACACAGTGCCGTAATCAGGGATAATTAGGGGCACATATATTTTCCACAAAAACGATTTAGAGACCAGCTGAGAGTTAGAAACAACTGTAGCAACGTCTGTGTTTCGTGAATGGTCAATCGTCTACTGTCGGCACAGTAAATCAGGGCGGAAGCAAATCGCGTTCTGAATGGCCAAGTCAAAGGCAGCAGCTTCTTTTGCAGAAGGCAGCCAATCACAAGGTAGAAACAGCTGGTTTAGACACACATTATTGCAGTCTAATGGGTATTCATTTTTTTTTTCTGCAAAAAATTACGTGCCCCTAGAGATGAAGACGGGAAATACACTGACTTGTTAGACATGTTAATGGGTAAATATTACATTAGGGTTAGGTTAAACATTTATCAATGCTAGGCTTACGTCTAGATTATCACATGGCTGACTAAATGTGTCGACACTAAAATTCACTAATTAATTTAATTTAAGAGGTATTTAGCTGGGTATGATTTACAACTTCTTCAGATATTTTAAATGATAAGATCTTGATTAATATAATTATAATTTTTTTGTTCCTGTAAATCACAAGTAACATTAATGAGCCAAAATTTGTTGTTATTAGAGCGGAATTAGACCTTTCATTGAAGAAAATATATTCATCATTTAAAAATAAATTAATTTAAAAAAAATATTTTAATTATTATTTTATAAAAACCACTTGGTTTAAACTATAGTTTGAACCTGGTTTTAAACCACTGTGATTTAAATCGGCAAAACCTTCTGTAAATTACTGGAAAATCCTCCCAAGTATGCTTCTCCGGAAGACCAACATGTATAATTAGAGACCAGGAAAATTCGGAGTATTCCTTTCGAGACAGGCTGGAATCCAAACTCGTTTAGCTTGACGCTGCGTCAGCGATTGGGCCGCAATTTACCTGAAGGACTCTGAGCCAGTGGCAAACACTCAACAAAAGAAGTATCGAAATCATGAGAATCGCAGTTAAACAGGTGTCCCGAGAGTCGGTAGCCAATGACCACAGGTGATGGTTGCCCGAGCACGTGGAGAATCGTGGAGTCTATCCTAGTGGTCATTATTGAAACCGCGAATTTATCCAGTCCCTGTGTGTAATCTGAGCGACGGTGGGCGGGGCGGACCGACCTGAAAGTGGAGACGTTGACCAGGGAGGGCCCCAGGTCCCAGAGCTTGACCGTGTGGTCCCAGGACGCCGAGTACAGGGCCTCCTCGCCGGGGGACACCAGCTGCCAGATCCAGCCCTCGTGGGCGGCCGCCTTGGTCGCCGAGCTCGGGGGCCCCTCCTCGTCCCGCGGGGGCAGCCGCCACACCACCAGGCTGCGGTCACGCGCCCCCGACACGCACAGAGACCCCTCCTGCGCACACGGGGGTTCCACGAAACTGATCCAGCTCCCCGCGAAAAACATATTTCACACCAGTGTAAGATGCCATCAGAATGGGCCGGAAAGTGATTGGTTTTAACCCAGTATAAGTTGCGATCAGAACGGGCCGGAAAGTGACCGGTTTTAACCCAGTGAAAGTTGCGATCAGAACGGGCCAGAAGGCAAAGGCGTCAGCCGGGGGGGGGGGGGGGGGGGGTAGGGGGAGCAGTTGCCCCCCCCCCCAATAGAGCCCCAGAGATTCAAAAAAATGAAAAAATGCAGCCAAATGCAAAAAAAAAACACATACTCTTCCCACAACTCGCCTCCCCCTAGGCCATCGGCTGGCGACGCCCTTGCCGGAAGGGTGACCGGTTTCAACCCCTAGAAGCCGTCTCTCTCTTCTTTTAGCGTGTAACCCCTAGGGGGCATCCCTGCCTGAAGTGCTGCAGTGGACAGGGCCGGATTTAGAGGTCTGGAGGCCTCGGGGCAACAGAGGAGCGGAGGCCCCCTGGAACCCAAATTATTTTCCAAATTAAATGAACTATTTTTTTTTTCCAGTCGAGTTTTCCAATTATAAATTTATTGTGAAATCAAGTAGATTCTCTTAGTAGGTATTAAAAAAAAACATACATAAATATAATCGGAGACAAGAATTATATGAAATTAAATTTTAGTGTTAATGAATATTTCTGTTAATATTTAACAATAAAATAATCATGTACCTATGTACAAAGTACTGTAGGCAAAGGTAAAACAGCGAAAAAAGAATATCAAAGGCAAAGATGTTTACTAGTGTTTACTTGTCGGAATTTGAAAGATTTTTTTTCCGAAGTCTCTATTGTGGGGGCCCTCCGTTTGTGGGGGTCCTCCGTTTGTGGGGGCCCTCCGTTTGTGGGGGCCCTGGGGCTTTCACCCCGGTTGCCCTCCCCTAAATCCGGCCCTGGCAGTGGATAACACTGCAATAGAGTTGTTTAAAATAAAATAAAAAACATTTAAACATGTTATCCTACAGAAGAAGTGCACACGCTTGATCCACTATCATTGATAGTTAAATGGCTTGAAATACCATCATATTTGCAAATGTAAAATGTAAAAGCAAGCAAATGTTTTTTAATGTTTGTATAAAGGGTAGCTTTTTACGGAAATGAAAGTGGTCTAATGGTATTCCAGGAAGATGAAGAAAAAATTCTGTTTTGAATATATATTCATACAACCACTGAATGAATACATTAGATTTCAACATCTTGCAGACACCGAGATCATTAGGAAAGGAGAGAAGAGTGGAATGGTGGGATGGTGCATGGATGTAATTCACTGGTGGGAGAAATGTGAGCATCCAGAAAGAAACCAACCCCTCATGGTAACATCCGGATTTCCTGTTTGCAAAAAAAAAAAGAAGTGTGCATGTACTTGCATACACCCGGTAGGAGTTATACTTACCTGACGTAATACTAACTTCAATTTTGCATGCTAATAATAGAAATAAAATAATAAAAGGAGCTGGTGTGATATTATAAATACGGTTGGCAAAGTAGGTACAAATTCAATAAAATACTAAGTATTTAATATTAATATAAACACCTGTCTAAAATTAATTTTTTTATTTTAGTAAAGAAATCAAAATGAATTGTAATTAAAAATAAAAATAAATAAAATGCTGAATAATTATTCTAATTTATTAATTTTAATTATTTATTAAATATTAATATTATAATTTATGATGCTAATAAATTATACATATGGGAATATAACCTCACAAACGCTCACATGAAAACCGCCAGGAGATTACTAAACCTTCCACAGACATTCCAGCCGGCCAGGTGTGGAAGCTACAGAGGTAATGGGGTGAACAGAAAGAGAGAGGCTCGTCTTCCTAGATATGACTACAAACTATGGGGAAAAAAGGGAGGGGAAGTGAGAGAAAGGGGAGGATTCCTTGCCACCAGGTGAAAGCCCAATTGCGAGAGTAACATATCAATCGATCAAAATCAATACAAAATTACAGAATTTTGAAAGTTCAAAGCAGACAACCGATGCTTTAGGTTGAGCAAGTTACGAGGAGATGGCACTGAAAAAACTGTTACCTTCAAAAGTAAAACTGCATCTACCGCTGCATAATGAACATCAGCCAGCGAGATTGAACGTGTCTTGGTTTCATAATGGCTCCACAAATCAAACTCTTCCTCCAGCTCTATGCATGCATTTCTAAAGTTCACGTCAGCATTCTCTGCAAAAAGAAATTGACAAAAAAAAATCATAACAGCGATTGACTCTCCCAAAAATATAATGAACATGAAAATATTACCACTAATAACACATTCTTAGAGAGCTGCAAATTTGAAGTTGTATACGTTCCAATCTATAATTCAATAATTCAGTAGCAAAGGTTTTTCACAGATTCAAAAATATAATTAAATTTTTTCTAAAATGAATTTTAGACTGAGTATGAGCATGCAACTTTTCATCTAATAAATCTTATAGTATCTGCTTTTATGCAACCAGCAGTTAACAGTTGGCAGTGTTCAAACAGATTTGCATTGAAGGAAAAAAAATTTCACAGCTCACAAAGCCAACCTTCATAAAAGTTTCTATTAAAAGAGTCCTGACAAATACCTGGTATGGCAGGGTAGACAGATCCTCGACACTTTTTCGCTATCCGGGACCTCCAGATATTTTCATCAGAAACTATTTCATGGAATCTCTTGCATACCAAGCTGAGGGTGCATATGATGGTTCTTGCATCCAAAAATGAGCAAATGTGAAGCAATATCTACAGGAATAAAACAATACGTAGTTACAATCATTACCTTTCATAATATTTCAGTAAGGTAAAAGGTGCCAGACTGTCAAACGTATACTGTCTTAAAATATACTATGAGCAAAATATGCTCAGCAACGGTCACCACAGGAATAAGGCAAACATTCTAACAAAGTAAAGACAAACTGTGCAAAGCTTAAGAAATACAAAATTAGTAACTATTTAAATGGTTTTCAGACAGAATCAAGCGAAGATAACTAATACAGGGCTAAATATTAATTAATATAAAAAATATATAACAATTTATTTTTAAGATAAAGCATAAAAAAATGCTAACCTCAACTGGAATGTTGGATAGGTAGGAATTTGTAGGTTCACTATTTTCTTCATTCATATTTAATTACGTTATTCCTTTCTTAATGTATTGGCGAAAATTGGTCATAAGAAAAACCTCCGATAATCTTCGGAGTGGCAGAACACAACCGTACAGATAAGTCTAAAATTCCCAGTCATATCACACACTTCCAAAATAATATTTTAATTATAGAATAATATTCTAATACACCTGTGTTCTATCCAATTATTTTTCATAATAATACAAAGTGCCTGCCCAATTTTTTCTCACAATGTTTTCTGTATTCCATAAATGACAGCTGATCGAACACAACAGCTGACAGAAAACTCATTTAAACAAATGCCAACAACACTCCATGGTTATACCAAATATGGAAGCGTCTAGCGTTCTAAAAAATTTTCATAAACAATTCCTTATCTGGTAATCAATTTCCCACAGTTTCAGTATATAAACGAAAAGAGCGAAAGTTTTAACTGCGAAGATAAAAAAAAAGTTAAATTTTTATATAACAACACAATTATACTAACTTAAGATAAAGTACAAAAACTGAAGTTGCACTGTTAATACTGTGTAGCTTTATCACGATTTAAATTCATTTTTTAAGCTCACATTCTAATTGTTATTTAAATACTTTTGTTTTTGGTTGTGATAAAAGTTATATATAAAGCATTTACACCTGTTGATGTTTATATATATATTTATTTATTTATATCTATTTTCATTGGTTTGAAAAAATCCGAACCATGGGTTTGTTTCGCTCAAAGACTCTTTTTGACCTTTCATCCCCGGGGCGCCCTTGCGTATTTTACCGGAAACAGTTTGCGGATGACATGTTTACTCGAAGGGGCAAGATGCTCTCAGGTCACTATGCCCTCGATGCTCCACTCAAGGAAGGGTTGCTAGGGTACGTCGTCTGCTAGTTATTTCGGCACAATTATTTATTCTTATGTCGTTCATAATGTTTAGTGGATTGTGATTATTTGGACAATGAATAACTTACATAACACAATGACGCCGACCACCAATGCTCCCTCTGGTCACACAGACCACTGTGCCTCATCGACGCCTCACCAGTGCATGCACAACGAAAATGCCAGTGCGTGCAGTGCAACACATAAATTGTAATGTGTCAAACAGCCCGCACCGCCGATGTGTCGTGAGCAGCCTGTGTGACTATCACCTCCAATCATGTACTACTCCACCAAGGGTATGTTTGTATTCTTCCACCCAACCCACAGGCTCCGAATGTATTATCCAACTTATTTCAAAGATTAAAAAAAAATGTAATAATGAATTCACTAATATAATGCTTATTCATTATGCAATTACATCTAACTCTTGGCCTGATTTGCTTCTCGCGCTTTGTGCACTTTGCACAAGAAAGTGACCCCGGGCAGCACGCATCTCCTGATGGACACAACAGTTGCACTTCACCCAGCACCGTGCCAAGATGTGTCTGCGCCCCACAAAACCTTCCTTTTCCCGCCATCACTGAATAGCTGCAATAGTGTATTTTTTAATCCATTTCTATCTGCTCCGTGGCTGGCCTCCCTCAACTCGGCCAGAATACTACTGGTCGTTTAACTAATTGTACTTTGCTTCTCCAGGACACATTTTGTGATCTACATCATTTTATTATTTAATATGGACCACGAGTGTGAACCTGTCTTCATGTAATATGGACTAGCCGTGAGGGTCTATCTTGTTTTGACCGTACGGGGCTGCCTCCAGACTTTACGTGCAACTAAACTTAATATATCGCCATTAACTAGGACTTTGCAGTGAGCTGCAACGTGACCACTTGGGAATTGGTCTGCATGGCCCTCTGCCCAGTTTTCAACAAATAGGCTGGATGTCGTCTAGTTTGCCGACCGCGCTGTTTCAACTGTGCACATTATTAGTTTTCTTTGTAATCTGTATGTCGTTAAGGGTATCATCCAATCAGGCATCTTCCTTCATGTTTTAGTGTTTCAGATGTTAATTCCCAGTGTACTTTTCGTGGTTGTTTGTCCCACGTCTGCAGAATGGCTTTGTGGACTTTGCTTGCCCCACTTACCCAAGGAAGAGATAGGCTCGGATCTGTTTGTAACACCAAGAGAATCCTAGACTCCAGAGCAGAACAGGCTAAGACGCGGACAGCACCATGTAAAGGATGTTTGCTATCAATGAACTCAATGTCATGACTTGAACAGTTCAGGGAGCTCCACCGCCGACACGCCACTGTCTCTGGCCAAGTAGCCGATGCTGACCCCCTGAGAACTCTTGTGCTCTATGGTTAAATACATAGCGAGGCAGCTGGACCTGCATCAACATTACAACTGTCAATGATGATCGCATATTTATATCTCAGGATATTTTAATAATTTTTTTTTGTTAACATGTATTTGATTTATTACTGCAGGTCATGTGTAGTATATTCGTTTTGACGAGCTTCCATTAAAACACATAAAACATAATTTGATTAAACTTTCATCATTTTGTGACACGATATTAGGTATTGTATAAGCAGTTTCACCTTCAGAAAAATCTTAATTTGCAATTGCATCTTTCTAGTCTTCTGCTTTTGTGCCATATGAAGGGAAAATATTTAACCTCAAATCATTCTATTCGCATGTATGAGAGTTACTACCAACTCTTTTTGGCATAGGTTAATTTGCTCCGAACTCTTACAACTCCTTGGGAGCAAAAGAGACCGTGAGTAAAACAAACATCAACACAGACCAACGATTTTACTTATTATGAGGATATTCAATTATTTATCATGTCGCTGTTTATCAGTATGACAATGACCCTTTCTACGAAGATTAATTCAAAATGCTTTGATATTTTCATGAGTAGTATATCTAATTAGTCACAAACATATAAATTACTACGTATAAAGTGCTACATATTGAATAAAAACATTATTTTACAGTTCAACTTAATTTAAAATACCAAATTTGGCATTTTAATTTCTTAACACCAAAGTGGCTGCACAATAGTGTCAGTTGATAATTAAATATAAAAATAAGACACTTTAATAATCTCAAAATTTTAAGCAAGAAAAATTAGTTAAATATGATAGTGAGGATAATGATTTAAATGTGTGTTTTTAACTATCTGCCAGCGCTCCGCAGCGCTCCTAACCACGCAGCCTGCAAGCACAACGCCCAACCAGTGTTGCCATATTGTAAATGTCAATGTCTCGTACCAAGGAGTGAAAATTCTCGTACGACACACAAAACATCTCGTACACAATGGCATTGTAAAATCAAAAGTTTAAATGTGTTTCTACAATATTTTTATATACTTGACATTTGAGTTACAAGCCTAACAAATTTAAACTAAACAATTTACACAATCCTATGATTACATAAGTAAAACATTATTAACAACAATTTTCACAACAATACAATTATTCCTGCCATTCACTCTTTTTGCATTATTTTTTTAGTAAAAATAACCAGTTTATTTTTATTTTCGTTAATTTAACATACAAAAATACTCTAAATTGTGAGTTAGGGGTTGTGCATTTAACAATTATTTTTTGACTCTGGGTCCAGTGGCGTAGCGTGGGTGGGGCGGAGGGGGCGGCCCGCCCCGGGCGGCAGCCCGCGGGGGCGGGTCGCCGGTGAAGCGGGTTGAGATCTGATCTATGATTCATCCATTACATGTGTCAGACACACTATAATGTTCCATTTTTATCTAAAATTTTGCGCACCAACTATTTTTTAATATTTATTTAAAAGAAAAACTGCGAAATCACTGACAGAGCTCTTTATAACGTTTGTTTGTTTACATACGAACAGCAACATCGCATCACGCCGCGCCGCCCGGCGCGCGCGTGCCGAGTTGAGCGGCACTCCTTATTATGTTAATTACTCATACAAAATCTTTTGTTTCACGCGTCGGCCCGTGTCGATGCCTCTCTTTCGCACTCATTGAATTTAGTACTACGCATTGTACTGTAAAGTTTGACCTTAACCCAGGGCAAACCAAACAACTTCCGCAAACCGGGACACAGTAAAACTCATATATTTCCCCGTACCGCGAGCGCAGGTAAACCCAAAAAAATATTAAAACCCAAACTAATAGCAGGCTTAAAAAATACTAATAAGGTTGCGAACAGTGAGAGGAGGCAGCAAGTTAAAAAGACACAAAATTTATATGACAACATTTAATATATATATATGTATGTATGTATATATATATATATATATATGTATATGTATATATATATATATATATATATATATATATATAATAAAATCGTTTCATCAGAAATCGGTGCATCCATCATAAAATACATAACCTATTACTACTTATAAAAAATAGCTATATAATAATACTAAAAAAATACTTTAACAATTCCCCCGAAAAATTATAATTTGATCATATACTTCGGAGCTCCGAAAATTAAATATAATTACCAAAAAGGCATTAAAAATATATAAGAACATAACTCCGCTAGACTATCAAACTTGACTATATTGTCGATTGAACAAGAATTGGCTGCTAATATTAATTTTGACAAAGTTATTTCTGACTTCGCTGCTCATAAGGCCCGTAGAATCCGCTTGTAAAACCGCTCATCCTATTTTAACTTCAATAAAAGGTACCTCATTGTATGTGAAATTTAATTTTAATCAAGCACCTATAGAATGGGGGCGGCAAAATGGGTTTCCCGCCCCAGGCGCCGAGATGGCACGCTACGCCACTGTCTGGGTCATCATTTCCTGTGCTAGACAAATAGAGGTTGGCACTTGCTAATAAAAAACAAACACTATCTTTTAGTCGGCGTCGTCTGTGTTGCCAGCCAAAAAATAAATTGGTTGTCTGTAAAGTCGGTTTACGGACGATAGTTTAACGTGACAACGTCATAACAAAACATTTATGAAATGATTGCATACTTTTATGAATAAAATTTAATCATTTTTATTGAATTATCACTATTTTGTATGGATACAAAGAAGGAGTGAAATGAAATCTACAATTTAATTGATAAATTTACTTTTATTTGCACTCATTAATTCAAATATGTTTATTACTTTAACGAAGAGATTATTTTAACTATAACTTTTATACATGTTTGCTATTTAACTTCTTCCAATTTGTGTTATTCTGTTAAGGATAGGACGATGATAGGAAAAGTAGGAAACGAATGGGAGTGTTATAAGTTTAATGTGCCTCGAAAAAGTCAAATCGATGGTGGTTCCAATCGAGTGGAAGAGAGATAGATGGGGCGCACGCAAGCGTACAATGAGCGTAACGGGATACAGAGTAACGGGACAATGTGCGTAACGGGACATTTTTTCGTGCGTGCAGCCGGCGTTCATCGATTTATTCGACGTTGTCACGTCAAAAAAAACCAACATTGATAGTGATCTTCACAATTCTCGTACAAAAGCGTACGATAACAACTTTACCTCGTACAACGTACACAGGTTCTAAATTCTCGTACAAATACGATAATTATTGTATGTCTGGCAACTCTGCGCTCAACGTTTGAGTGCTGCCACCTACAGAGGTCTCAATGAATCTATTTTAGAATCTCCGTTACGTGCTGCTATCTATCGTGAAACTCCATCATCCTTACTGGTTGTCGCCAGCTGCAAGGATTGGTTGCTAAGGCCATGCAAAGTGCAAACATACACATGTCCCCACTCCACAGCGCGGCGTGGTGTGCTGGCTGCCGGTAATATAGCGCGTGTGTGAATTTTTTCGGTGCCCAAGAATATTGTGTATTCTCCGCAACTTTAATTTCTTGCGTAAAAATCTGCTTGGAGAAGTCATTTTCCGAGTGTAAATGATGACATTTGTGAATTACTATATTGTGAATGCCTGATAAGTGTTTATATTAATTTATTTATTGTTACCGATTATAAATAAGAATGGATGAAGATGACGCCGGCGGTGGAATTTCAAAATCTCCTATTCGAAGACTTGGCTCAACTAGAAAGCTAATAATATTCAACAGTAAGTAAAGAGATCTAATTGTTTTGTAGTACACGTGGATCTGCGCTTCATGATTCCTGCTGATGATGTGTTTTGTGTAGCCTTTTGGATGTGTAGAATTTCGGTTATTTGTCATTTTTTTTATATAGGTACGCGTTTATTGTAGCAAATATTTTAGAATATTTCATAACATTATTTTTGGATGTTCGGAAGTGCAAACCAGCGTTTCATGTTGAACTCATGTTTATATGTGTGCGTCTTTTAGCTGGCTTTTGTGACTACGACGGGCGTCGTCTATTTTTAAGTGATATAAATAAAACCTCAAAGACGGGTGGCGAACGAACCGACGGTGTATTAATATACTAGACGTAGGTACACCTCACAAACTTTAACGTGTGTCACCCACGTCAATGTTACACGTGACAACAAAACTCTTGTCACACGTTTACAATAATTCACTGGATCATGTTTACAGTATGCACACAGAATGAGCTCTTAACAGTGCGTGAGTGCATCTCTAATCAACGGGAAATTCAAATTATGTGTAGAGTGAGTCATTCATTCACCCCTTGTACTCTGCAAAAATCGATTATGTACTTTTACACCACACGTTGTGGCGATGGAGAATAACAAAGCTCATATTTTGTAACGATTCTTAACACGCGAATTAACTCTCTTGAATGATTACTGTTCTGAAAACTACACAAAGTGTTGATAATGCGCTGTAATTCAAATGTTGGGTCTTGCATAAATACTATAAGTATAATAGTTATAAAGGTAATTTTGTTTTTATTTTTCGAATTACCCCTCCCAAGTGTATGCATAATCAAAGTAAAGTTGATGTAGCTCGTATTTTTGATAGACGATGTGAGTAAAAATCATAGATTAAGAACAATTGAAAACATTCAAGTTGTCTGTAGATTTTCAATTGAGGAATATTAATTCAGAACAAGTTTTTAGTTTATATATATATATATATGCATTTTTTTATTACATACTTCTTAGTGAAAATATTCTCAGAAATTATACGCAGTTGAGTGCATGAATACGCCTATGATATGAAGCAGAAAACAGAAATATAAACTTCCGACGGTAAGTTGTCTACAGCAAATATATAGTTTATAGTTCTCCAGAGCAGGTTTTCCAATTACATCTCAACAGATTTTTTTCAAAATTCGATTTTATTTATTAGCTTTTTTTTTCTCAAACTTTTTCTTAGCGATTTTCGATTACAATTTACCATATCTCCACGTATAATCATCTTCAAATTATGATATTTATGTCATTATGTAGAACTTGATGGCGTGCATTAAATTACGTGTGTTTTGATTTTTGATAAATTTTAATTTTTTTTTTACCTTCCCCTCTGACCATTTTCTTCTATATAATGGCGCATCGGAAATCTTACAGTCACAACGTCTTAAGAAACTGTCTCATAATGTATGACATTTGATCTTCGTTGAAAATAAGAATGGTAAAAAATATATAGTTGGATTTTTTTCTATAAATTTTAGAATGAACAACAGTTTGTCAACGCAGTGTTACGTACATGTGGTTTGCTTTTAATTCATATTCTGGTTTTTACTTCTTATGAAATAAGCTGAAACGGGTTTTCAGACCAAAACGCAGTAAATTCTGATTTTCAACTTTTTTTTTGTGAACTGATTTTTAGAATCTGATCTAGACTAACGGTTTTAGAACATGTCAACAATAAAGACCGGTTCTAATCAAATAGGTTAACAATGGAATCAAAAATCCACTCGCTCACTGATTACTTTATGTTTAATAATTGCCTCACGTACATATATTTATGGGTTTATCGTATGTTCAGCATTAATAAAGGATACTTAGCGTCCTTCATATACATGCCTATAATTAGCAGTGCGTGAGACTGTAGACTTCTGTAGCGAAGCTCTAGCTTCAGCTAGAATTTTAATAAAATCCCTTTGTGCATAGCCGTGTGATAAAAAAAAACTCTGTATAGACAAACAAACCCACCAACTATACATTCGTTGGCAAGTTTTCTGTATTTGGTTTGTTCGAACCCGGGTTCTGCCGAAAGGAAGGTTGGTTTTACGTAATTGTGCCACCTCTGTGGGTAACATTAGTTACTTATTTGGCGAGACCAACACTCACACTTTGCAGTTTTGGTTGCGGATCTGTCTTTGTTCGGGCTACGATTATTTCGCGAATTATTTTCGTCCCAGGTTAGACTCGACTGTTATATACGCCGATCCAGACAATTTACATTAATGAGCGCATTGGTCTACATCAAGGTCAGAGGCTATTCGTTCCTTGGACGGAGTTGCACATGATTGGATAATCACTACTTCTATTTGTTTATGATGGTGACGGGAGATAACTACACTTCACTTGCAAAAAAAAACTAAGTTGGTTTAGTATTTAAAAACAAATACAGAGCAATTTTAAAAATCAGGAGATCGAATTTTTCTTGGTAGGTTAGTTTCAATATCTACTAATATAAAATTAAAATGATGCAAGGGAATTTTGGTTTCCTTTAATGTAGTTTATTTATGATATATTTATAATAGTACGTTAATCACATAGCCTATCTAGCTAATTCACAAGGCTACCGAGTTACATATTTATATATAATTGATTAATAACTTAATATACTACTTTGAGAAATTGTAACTAACAATTTTTGTTACCAAGAAACACGCATAGTTTAAGTTAGTATTAGTACCCGTAATAAACTTAATATTGAAGTGAAAGAAAACAATCTCCCATTTTCGTTTAGGTTTGTGTGTGGAGTTTCTATGGAGTGTTCAGTTTATTCATTAATAATTTATGGACATTCATTTTCTGCTAAACAAACCAAAACCTTCCATTCGTTCGCCTTCCCCGAAATTCTGATCCGATTCCGCCACTGCCATATTCATCTTCCTCCCTTCTTTTCTTCTTCGTAGTTTTGTTTACACGGAGTCAAAGCAGGATGTGCCCACATGGGTGGCCAAGGTCTCGTGTATGATGAGTCGTTTCTCTTACTCTACACTTAATCTTTCGTGCGCCTTCGAGCGTTCGTTTCGGCTCCGTGTAGTGGTCTCACGTCGCCCTCGTTTACCCCCCTACCCCCTTCCACACACCTTCTTCGTTCCTTCCTGTTATTTATTTATTTCGATGATCTTCTGGCCTATCCCTTCCTTTCTCATTAGGGGCAGTGAAGTGACCGTTTCTCTTCGGGACGCCAGCCGCTCTTCTGTGCTTCGCCCATCCGCGACCCAGTCGCTAACTAATTTACTCTGAAGATCCCTCGATTTATCAGGTCATTCCAGAATGCGTGTGAAGTAAATCATAGTCACGCGCAGACATGAGGTGGTCCAAACAGTATCTAACACGGTCCGGCGTTAATGGTAGTCGGTGGCAATGAATCAAATCTTATTACAATTGTATATTGGAGAACCTAAATAAGTTATGAGAAGTCGTACGCCTTTTTTTTTTTTGACAGAGCCACTCAGGACGCGTTTGCTTCCGCATTCAATCACTGTGATTGGTGTCGTAACAATCGACATGTACCTGGAAGAAATTCACCCAATCACGAAACATGGATGATGCTACAGTGTTTTAATTTATAACTAGTCTCGAAATCTTTTCGCGAAATATGCATGGCCCTAGTTATGTACATTAAGTTCTTAAAATATTCCAGAGTTTATAGAAGTTTCCAAAATATTCCCAGAATAAATAGGTGCTTCGAAATCTACCTACGCCTGTAGATTGTGCGGAAAGGGATTTTTTCTCTCTCCTTTTCGCGTCAGAAACTTTTTACAACAATGTTTCCCGAAAACGTTGCATTAAAAATTAGGCATTGTAATTTTACTCGCATCGCGCCCGAAGAAGTTTCACTTCAAAAATTACAGTGAATAATGTCGAAAAATTGATGATATTGATATCCCCCCCCCCCCCACTTTTTAAAATAATGAGCGTTCCCGCATTTCTTTAGACACTAAGAGTTACGGACGAATGTCTTCAAGGCCACACGACTAGTACTTTGCCGCTGAAGCACGACATGGCTCGTTCCTAAGGCTCGTTAACTGTACCATAAATAGAGACCGGAAAAATTCGTGGATTCATTTCGCGACATGCTGAAATGCAAATAATTGTACCTTTATGCAACTCCTGCTATTGGTTCACTGTTAACCTGGAGGACTGTGGGCCAACTATACACCCTCAGTCAAAGCAGTATCGAATCACGAGTCTCCCAGTTGAGACGCCTCACGAGTCAGCGGCCAATGAACAGGTGACGTTTGCCCGAGTGTGCACAGGATCGTGGAGTCTATCCTGGAGGTCGTTGAATACGCGAATTTTTTCGGGCTCTAGCCATAAACGATCTTTAAAATGTAGCTTTTTTTTTCTTCTTTTCAAAACCATTAACAAAAGATACTGCTCACAGTTGTGTGAGTGGATAGCGCAACAAACGTTTCACTGGTGAATATCAATTCTTAAAATTGTTATTATTAAAGTCTCTGTTTTTTTTTAAGTCTAGCCTATTTTCATCCTCGTCGATCACTAACAGGAGAGGCGTGGTGGTCGGGTGAAGTCGGCCTCCGTGGCGCAGTCGGCAACGCACAGGGCTGCGGTCCCGGGGGCTCTGGGTTCGATTCCCGGGTGAGACACAGATGTGATTTGTGGTGTCCTAATCTTCTCCTTGGCGCTTAACCATACACCAACAACTACAAATACAATTTCACAATGACGCGTGGTTACATGAAAAAAAAAAAAACATTAATTGTGGGGAGGGGGGAGGGGAGATGATTGGCACATTTGTGACTGTCAAACTTGTCAGTGTGCCATCCGTAGAGACCTGAAAAATTCGCGGTTTCGATGGCCTTCAGGATAGACTGCACATACCCCTGTACACTCGGGCATATAACGCAAGTTCATTGGCTGCCGACTTGTAAGTCGTCTCAGCTGGTTTGTCTTTGATTCGATCCTTCTTTGGTTGAGTGTTTAAAACTGGTTGAGATTCGTCCAGATGAACAGTAAGCCAATAGAAAAATTATCTAAGATATATATATATATATGTGTTTTAATTCTAGCATATCACCGAATGAATCCGCGAATTTTGCAGGTCTCTAGCCATCCATCTTTAAAAAAAAAGTGGTCAGAACACTTGCTTTCCTCCAGGGCTCGAATCCCGGCCGGGACGAACCCGGGATTTTCGCAAGTTGGGAAAACGTGGCGGACGTTGCCGTGGTTTTTTTCCTGGGGTGCTCCCGTTTCCCCCACCAACTCATTTCGTCGATGCTTCCATACCCCACCTCACCTCCAGGCTGATCGGAACGACAGGTATGCCCCTCGGGTAGGGCATGCAGACGCTGACCTAGGCGGGGAAACTACATGTTGATTCTCATTTTTCATATCCATTGATTACACGTTGGGTTTTCATCGCAATGCCCTTGCCCATAAACAACAAACCCAATTAAGTGATCAGATGATTTATTGATGGGACGACCCGTCAATTCACAAAAGAATTTACGATCCGGTTTATTTCTGGGAAGGTTCGCGTTCGGCGGCGTCTCCAATACAGCCGCCATCTGCTCCGCTTCGATCTTCGCGTAGGAATTTTTTGTATTATGTATGTAAATATCCCGGAGGTTCTTTCGGGCTGTCCATTGACGTGAATCGTGCTTGTTCTCCGCCCCTCCTCGCTTGCCAGCCGGTGCCTTTAATAGCAGCTTCGGCCTGAAGAACGGCCCGGGCGTTTTGTTGGGGTCCGCTTGCAGGTAGTTCGGGCGCATGACGAGGTGCGTTCCGTAATCTCGAGCTGTGATGCGCCGAATGCTCAGGCGTACAGCTCGCGCGGCAATCTGGCTCAGTCGCTCCAGCGCTGGCCGATTTCACTCTTTTCGAGGGTCCATATGTAGGGATTCAACGACCTCCAGGATAGACTCCACGATCCTGTGCAACACTCGGGCAAACGTCACCTGTTCATTGGCTGCTGACTCGTGAGGCGTCTCAACTGGGAGACTCGTGATTCGATACTGCTTTGACTGAGGGGTCTATAGTTGGCCCCGCAGTCCTCCAGGTCAACAGTGAACCAATAGCAGAAGTTGCACAAAGGTACGATTATTTGCATTTCAGCATGTCGCGAAATGAATCCGCGAATTTTTTTCCGGTCTCTAGTCCGGACCCACGGACGGACACTGGCGGACGGGGCGACTCAGAGGACGGCCATCACGCGCCCTATCGGCGGAGCGACGCAGGTAGCGCCCCGTTCGCGGCCTTAATTAACCGCTTCCTCGTTAGCCGAGGAGCGCCACGCTAACGAGCAAAGGTCGGACCTCAGCGCCGCCTGGGGGCGGAACGGTCGGGGAAGCCTTCATTTCACAGACGAGAGAGCCAAACGCCCGATCGTGCATCTTCGGTTTGTTTTTTTTTTTTTGTTTGTTCATTGTAAAAAGGTTAGGTTTGCTACATAATAAATACTTTAAAACATTGTGGACGGTTGATTTCGTAGGGACACCTGTATTACGCGAATACATTTCGTGTCAAGGTATGTCACAAAACAATGTAGCTTTTTCTTAGAGTAATGGCGAATCTTGTGCGTGCAGCAGTACGGTATCCACATTCCCATTGGCCCCGTCAAGTGCGGGGAAAACACCTCTCGCCGACCACAGCCAATAACTACAAGAAAAAAACTACGGTGTTTTGCGATGTACCTTGACACGAAATGTATTCGCGAAATACAGGTGTCCCTATTGATTTGGTTAGGATAGACAATAAAGATACTGCGAAATCATGTAAACGGTTTCCTAGCGCTGGATAGCTACATATTAAAAAGTTATTTGCTAAGCAACCATAAAATGTTTTTACAGAATTTTTTTAATGTAGCTATACTTACCTAATATAACCAACCATCCACAATGTTTTAAAGTATTTATAATGTAGCTAACCTATCCTGATCGACCGCAAAATTTAATGGCACACCTGTTTATACAATGAGATAGAACGGTAAAAAAAAAAAGCGAGCATGAACTTCGGGAATTTCGGGTGTGGCTCTCTCGTCTGTGAAAAGAAGGTTTTCCATTACCTGAGGCGTTTAGGGGTGGAGGGGGGTGAAACGAATCTCACCCTATCTCACGTGGAGAAGAGGAAATATCACGTATTCCCCCCCCCCCTCCTCCTTGTAAGAAACAGTGTAATATTGTGAGAAAACCGGGTTAAATTAAGTAAAATCGCGTTTCTCCACTGAAATATGGCTAAATCCTACACAATAATTTTTATCGTGGTTATGCGAACTGCCACAGAGTCACCAGAGACCACCCGTGGGGCTGAATTATAACGAATATTATTTTACGAATTTTAGTAGCTTCTTTTTAAAGTAACTTTTATGTTCGATTTTTCTCACTGTGATTCTAGACTACGTTTTCTGTCTTAAATACTAGTTTTAACTAGTCTTAAATAAAAAATAGTTAAGTAAATTATGTTATTTTTTTTTTAAATAAATCCAACGCAATCAAGCGCAGATTAACGTTTTCACACAAAAATACGAATTTTGAAAAACCTCACGTGTGATTGGGAAGGGAAGGGGGGGGGGGGTCGTAAAATCGCCAAAATCGCCTCACGTAATCAATGGACGCCCCCAAAAATGGGCGCAACTAGGCTGTCCTGCGTCCGGGCCAGAATGGCAGATTTTTTTTTTTTTTTTTTTTTTCCGTTCTCAGAGTGAACATATCTTGTTTGCATTGAAGTGACAATACAACAATGAGTGCAAAAAAAATAGCATGCATTCAAATGAAGCAACCACAGTTTAGGTTTGTGATCGTAAAAATATCGGTTTGCACCATTGCCAGTCGCGACGGTTGAATATCGTCGCGTCTGGAAGGACGTTATGTTTCATCAAATCGCAGTGGTGGGTGTGGAAGGGGACGCACCACAACGCCGAAATACCACAACGCCGAAATACATTAACGCCGAAATATGTCATTGCAGGACTGCCACAAAGGTTAGGTTAGGCTAGCCTAGGTTAAGTTAGGTACACAAATTCATTCAGTTGTTTTTCATTTTGCTCCTGTGCTCCCCCCCCCCCCTCCCCGCCCCGCAGGACATTTTTCAGCGTTACTGTATTTCGGCGTTGTGGTACACATCAAATTTCTAGCTGTCGGCGTTGCGGTCAATTTGGCATTCGGCGTTATGGTTTTCGGCGTTGTTGTACGTTCGGCGTTGTAGTATTTCGGCGTTGTAGTATTTCGGCGTTGTGGTAACGACCCGGTGTAGAACCGACCTAGTCTCCCCCCCCCCCCCCCAAAAAAAAAAACAACATAGTTTCATTTAATCGTCCGATTGAATTATTAAATGTTTTGTGTTATCGTTTGAGTGGATTACTGTGGTGCGAAGTTTCACTGCTTCTATCGCACTTTGCGGCCACAAGCGCCAGTGACGGAAATATATATATATATATATTTTTTTTGGGGGGGGGGGGGAGGGGGGCTGCCCCGGGCTGGGTTACAGTGGTCGCGGAATTGACCGACAATTTTCTGTAAACCACAAAAAGTGTGAAATAAGAGGAGAATAGTAAAAAAAAATAACTTTTACAATATCTAGGTACTAATATTTATATTTCACTCAGAATAAATAACCATGCGGGCAGAGCGTACATCTGGTAGTCGAGCAGTTAGATGTCCATAAATTGTTTTAAAAATAAATTTACGTTTTCTCATATAAATGGTTTATTGTTGCTTTCAGAACTGACTTTGAATGGAAAATGCAGGATGAAATGTAAAAAAAAAAAAAAAATAAAGAACTAAAAAAAAATTAGGTAATCGAATTTTAAGAGCGTGAATCGATTTATCAATAACCGATTATCGAGATGACAGGGTTTAGCCGGCTCCGGATGAAGGGTTGCGACTGCGGGAGCCGGCGTGTCTCGTGCTGGGTGGGAGGGGGTTGTTGGAGGGAGGGAAGAAGCGAAAGCAGCCGAAGATGGCCGAGGGTTCACGGCCGGCCACGGTCGCGCTCCCTCCCCTCCCCGCGGCGGGGGAGGGGCGGTAGCGGCTGCAGCAGGGGGAGGGGGAGTGCCTGGAGCCTGGAGCTCAGTAGCGACCCGCAAGCCAGGCCGCAGCATCCAGAGGATAGGACGCGGCGTTTTTCCGCGGAGCGTTAGCTGGGGACTCGAACCCCGGGGGATGACGACGATGAAGACGACGACGCCGGCGGCGTTGCAAGCGTGCTGAAAGGCCCCTCCCCGCGAGAAGCCAACACCACCTCCTCCGGCCATGTTCCAGTGCATCATCCAGCAGCGCAACGGCTGGATCAGGAACAGCCCGGAGCTGAAGGACGTGTTCCCAGGTGCGTACAGTCGCCGCGCCGTCGTCATAGACCTTCTCCCCCCGCCAGGCGCGCGCGTTCTAGGATAACTCCCAGTTCAACGTCGAGTCTGAAAAAAACAACTAATTGTTGTCAAAAAATGCTAATTTTTTTTACGTAGTGTAATGGAAACGTAAGTTAAATTAACAATTATCACCGAAAAAAAAAATTTTTTTATATCTATATCACTTTTACAAAAAAAAATACTTCGAAGGTCGGATTATAATTGTCACTCCATGTTCTTATTTTAGATCAGTGTTTATTTTTTTTTTGGGGGGGGGGATGCCCTCATAGCTAGGGACCTGAAAAATTCGCGGTTTCGACGACCTCCAGGATAGTCCACACGGTCCTCTGTACACTCGGGGCAAATAACGGCCAGTTCGTTTGGCTGCTGAATTGTGAGTCGTCTCAACTGGTATTGCCCCGTGATTCGTCACTTCTTCGGTTGAGGGGGTTTCTCATCGGCCCAGAGTCGCCCAGACGAACAGCGAGCCAATAGCAAGAGCAGCTTAAAGGTATATGTGTATGAATTTCGGACTATCGCGAAATGAATCTGCGAATTTTTCCGGTCTCTACCCCGTAGCCTCTTTCGTATGACCGCCACACGGACACCGACCAGGTGCTCGTGAATCTGAAACTTGCTATGGGGAGGAGGGAGAGGGGTCGGGATCGAACCCAAGACCCCAGCCAGCAAGAGCTATCACGGCCGTGGTCCACCCAATCAACGAGTCCACTTTTTTTAAATTATTATGTAAACAGATTCGTGCGAGGTACCTAACCTGTCATCCCGAACAAGTTATTACGTTGCTCCAATTTTGAATTTTTATGTATTCAAAAAACTTAATGTTATAATCAAAGCATATGATAAAAATCTGTCTTCATGGAATGCACGAATAATTCTGTGATAGTTAACTGCTTGTTTTTCCCTCCTGGTTTATCTTATACCAGCTGCAGTACCTACCCGGCGTTGCCCGGGCTGAACACAGGGTGATAAAATGACCGCGAGTTAAAGCAAAATGGACAGCACTATAATTATGACAGTGTGGTGGACATAGAGAAATGACACACAAATGCTGTTTGTATGTCTATGACCTAAGATTTTCTGTTTACCCAAAGCGTTCGGTTGAACTGTTTAGAAGTTGATGCAGCTGCAGCGCCATCTAGCGGCGAGTTACAAAATATATAGATAGCATAAAAACATTTTCCATAAAAAAACACTTCGATGTGCCAACTTTCATCATGGCGGTTGGTCAAACGGTGTCTGTTTTTATCGACGTCATACATACCAACATCTTATATATATATATATATATATATATATAGAGAGAGAGAGAGAGAGAGAGAGAGCGAGAGAGGGAGAGATAGAGAGAGATGATAAATAATAGATGCCACTCGATCAGTACTGGCACAATGTTTTTTAGTAAATTTTGTATAACATCGTGTGCTTTTTTTAAATATTTTATCTGTAAAGTAATTTACAAAAAAATAACTTTAATAATTCTAGAACGATGGAAGATTATTCAACTGCCAAACTTTATATTTTGATAAAATTACGTGTCAAAAAGTGCATCTGTTCGTGGGGTATAGTTTGTACCTTGGCGAGTAATTTCTGTCCACTAAGGCCCAGAATGATACTCGCTAATCACTTTTTTTTTTTTTTTTTGTAATTTCGAGTAATTTTTTTTTTCTCCCTGCAAGTCGTAAGTTGGTTTCGCTATAAAAGCATTTGTCAAATATATGCTACGCGATGGCTTCGTTGGTTGTTCTAAAGCTTTCCTGATGGTGTCGTGATTACTCTATTAGAAGTTCAATTTATGCGCTTCTATAACTGGATAACGCGCTCAAGTTGTCAAAATACATCTGTGGATAAAAAAAAGGGAGGGTGTGGAATCCAATATGGCGGATGATGCCGTATTTTGACACGTAATATCGCATTTGAATGTCTAGTTGACAGAAATGAAGACACTAAGAAAGAAGGATATAAAATTTAAATTAGCTTGTGATGCTTTAGGTATATCGACGTCTCAGTCGAAGAGGGTAGAGTTATTGATTCACTCACAGGAGCGGATGATGTCAAGAACCAAAATCATTTACGTCTGATGCTCGGTATGCTGCAACATGCATCATTAGTAGAGACCGGAAAACTTCGCGGATTCATTTCGCGTTATGCTTTAATGCAAATAATTGCACCTTTGTGCAACTTCTGGTATTGGTTCACTGTTGACCTGGAGGACTGTGGGCCAACTATAGACCCTCAGTCAAAGCAGTATCGAATCACGAGTCTCCCTGTTGAGACGCCTCACGAGTCGGCAGCCGATGAACAGATGACGTTTGCCCGAGTGTGCACAGGATCGTGGAGTCTATCCTGGAGGTAGTTGAATACGCGAATTTCTCTAGTTCCTAATCATAAGCGATGCTTTCTTCTGTACATTACAAGCGCCCCCCCCCCCCCCCCAGCCTTCTCACTCTCTTCCACGCGCATTGCGTCTTTCCATATGGTGAGTTAGCGGGAGGTAGGGACCTGAAAAATTCGCGGTTTCGACGACCTCCAGGATAGTCCACCCAGTCCTCTGTACACTCGGGCAAATAACGGCCAGTTCGTTGGCTGCTGACTTGTGAGTCGTCTCAACTGGTTTTGCCCGTGATTCGTTACTTCTTTGGTTGGAGAGGTTTCTCATTGGCCCAGAGTCACCCAGACGAACAGTGAGCCAATAGCAATAACAGCTTAAAGGTATGCGTGTATGAATTTCAGACTATCGCGAAATGAATCTGCGAATTTTTCCGGTCTCTAGGCATGGCAACCTATTCTCTTCTATTCAATAGCGATGAATTAGTTTTTAGCAAAGCCGTATTCTAGAGAAAAACTGGCAAATAAATTCCAATTGAAAAAAAAATACACATTACTCATATTTCTTGCTCCCCCCCCCCCCCCCAAATTCTAAACAACTTTAAACGCCTTCAAACATCTAGACGTCGGTTCCTATCATGTAGAACACCACATCGGGTCATTGTGTGCTTGGAACACAACATACTTACAAATACGTGATAAATCTGAACTTCCCTAATGTGGCAAACCTCATAACAGAGATCCAGTATATCTCACTGTACACAGAAATGGCTGTACTGGTAACGAGAAGCATTATCGGACCCATGTTGTGTAACATTTCTGGTTGTCATAACATCAGCTTTATGTTGTTCAACAAACTTTGTTCAACTTATTTGCTCGACACTATTTAAACGCGCGCGTACTATGCCGACTCTTTAACGAGTGTGCAGTTGGAAGTGCGGCATACGAACTTCCTTCTCTTCCTCGTAGCCATGATGTGGTAGATACTATACAAAAAATAAACTTATAGTTGGAGACGATTTATCGTGAAACTGTTTTGTACCAGCATAGCCCGTAATATTAATCTACTATAGCTTCCACGTTCTGGTATTATTGGAATAAATATATATTTCTTACGTGTCGTTATTTCAGCGCTAATCACGGACGTTCAGTATTGCTATACCTAGAGTCCCGGAAATTTCGCGGATTCCTCTGGCCTCAGGAAAGAATTTAAAGATATAGGTGTGCTCGACCCATGTTTACTTTCCCATTGGTTGATTTCTTAGCGAGAACATTTTTATCCTTGTTATTTGGCACTACCTGATTCGCTTACTTCTCTCCTAGCTGGGCATCGTTGGCTCACGGTCGTAGAGGGGCGTGTCCAGATAACTTCGGTCCGATCATGAACACAGTGCGACAGTGTGGAGGTTTGCATTCTAGCTTGCGACTAAATTAATGCGCGAAAATTCCGTGGCTCTAGCTATACCGTAGGGACTGAAAAAATTCGCGTATTCACTGACCTCCAGGATAGACTCCGCGATCCTGTGCACACTCGGGCAAACGTCGCCTGTTCATTGGCTGCCGACTCGTGAGGCGTCTCAACTGGGAGACTCGTGATTCGACACTGCTTCGACTGAGGGTCTATAGTTGGCCCACAGTCCTCCAGGTCAACAGTGAACCAATAGCATTTCAGCATGTCGCGAAATTAATTCGCGTATTTTTCCGGTCTTTAGTGATCAATTCCACTGTTGTGATTTCATTGGTTGTTGGCCGCACGTTTTTGGGTCGGACTTTATTAAGATGTTTGTCATCGGCTTCTGGAAATTCAGGGCAAATATCCCGTTATCAATATCGGTCATTCATGAGTGCGAGCATTTGTAATATAGACAGTCGCAAGGCTATAACGTGAATTTGCATTTGAACGTTACTACCATTAAGTTTTTTTTTTCGGAACAAATAAATACTCATAGTCGTTGATTTGTCGAGATTATCGGTTTAGTTTC
Source organism: Bacillus rossius redtenbacheri (assembly GCF_032445375.1). Taxonomy (NCBI): domain Eukaryota; kingdom Metazoa; phylum Arthropoda; class Insecta; order Phasmatodea; family Bacillidae; genus Bacillus; species Bacillus rossius. The sequence continues at coordinate 5,722,942 of NC_086343.1, forward strand.
ATCATTGGTTTCGTCTGTGCCTAGCTTTGTTAACTAGGGTTGTTATTTTTCTGTTTTATTTGTTCTTGTTGTTGTTTGACAATTTTTTTTCTGTGCTTTCGATTTTTTTTTGGGACAAAATATATTTCATTTGACATCAGCTCATACTGTCTTGTTTGCATTGTGTTCATGTTTTCAGATTTTTTTGTCCAATTCTGAGGGGGAGAGGTGTGGGGGCAGGCCTTTTTTTTTTTCTATGACAACCAGCGTATAAGTCGGCGATTGTGTGAACGGCCACGCATTTTCCGCGAAAAATGTATTTCCGGACCAGCTGTTGTGTTAAAAAACTCTGCAGCATTGTCCGTGTTTCGTGGTGGTAGTTGGTACATTTAGGTATACCGTCAGCGCACCAATCACAGCCATCCAGTGCATTGCTTGAGGGGGGGGGGGGGGGAACACGTCCTGAATGGCCCGGCCAAACAGGGAAATGGCAATGGCAGTGGCAATCACTTCATTCTTCCGCGACAAAAAAAAAAAAAGATGCATGGGAAAATAGGAAACTACCCACAATTATTTCAATTTCATCAATGACATATTTTCGAAGTATTCGATAGTCGACAGAGAGCTGCCCCGGCAGCGAATTCTAGCGGTGGGTGCCGAAACTATGGCGTGATTCGCGTCCAGAAGTGTAGTTGAAAAAACACACAATTCGCGTATGTACTTATCACTAGGGACCTGGAAAAATTCGCTGTTTCGATGACCTCCAGGATAGTCTACACGGTCCTCTGTACACTCGGGCAGATAACGGCCAGTTCGTTTGGCTGCTGACTTGTGAGTCGTCTCAACTGGTATTGCCCCGTGATTCGTTCACTTCTCTGGTTTGAGGGGTTTCTCATTGGCCCAGAGTCGCCCAGACGAACATGTGAGCCGATAGCGAGAGCAGCTTAAAGGTATACGTGTATGAATTTCAGACTATCGCGAGATGAGTCCTCTGAATTTTTCCGGGCTCTACTTATTGCTAGGGACCGGAAAAATTCGCGGATTCAATGACCTCTAGGATAGCCTCCATTGTCATCTGCACTTCTCAAGTAAACACGCGTGTTCATTGGTTAATAAATTGTGAGTCGTCTCCACTGGTTAGCTTGTGATTCGACGCTTCTTTGGTCGATAGTCTCTCATTGGCCCAGAGAGCTCCAGTTAAACCGCGAGCCAATAGCAGAACCAGCAGAATTATATACATGTTTGAATTTCAGCCTATCACGAAATGAATCCGCGAATTTTTCCGGTCTCTACTTATTGCAGACTACTGAGCAATATATATATTTTTTCCCCAGAGAATATTATGATAGTGTAGTCGATGTAGTCGCGATGACGAGAGGTTGTGCGCCCTGCCTCCTCCCCCCTCCCACCACCTAACCCGGGGGCCACGCCCCTCGCACGGGAGGAAATGGTCCTCTGTTGTGATCCAGCATCCCCGTCGGAGACCCAGGCGCCGCTCAATACTCCCGGCCATCGCCGGAGGAGGGGGGGGGGGGGGGAGTTGGAAGGGGGAGAGGGTGAGCAGGGCTCCGCATGCGTGCTGGGCGCCCGATGCCGCCAACTGTTCCCAAGATGAAATATTTTTTAACAGAAAAAGGAAATAATTGCGAAAGGGTAACGCGTGAAACATCCAACCCTCGGTTAACGAGAGCAAAATTCACGTGTTCGCGTGTTGCAAAATAAAACACTTATGACACGAAACTCGGACACGAAATTTTAACTTAAAAAATTATTTGAAAAATAACGCCGAGCGTGATAACGTAGAGACCGGAAAAAATTCGCAGTATAATTTCGCGATAGTCTGAAATTCATATACATATAACTTTAAGCTGGCTTTGCTATTGGCTCACTGTTTGTCTGGGCGACTCTGGGCCAATGAGAAACCCCTCAACCGAAGAAGTGAACGAATCACGGGGCAATACCAGTTGAGACGACTCACAAGTCAGCAGCCTACGAACTGGCTGTTATTTGCCCCGAGTGTACAGAGGACTGTGGAGACTATCCTGGAGGTCGTCGAAACCGCGAATTTTTCAGGTCTCTATGACGATATGTTTTGAAGAGACCAAGATGGCGGGGTAGCGGTGACGTCACGCGGAATCTCGGGCGACGCGCGGACAACGGTTCCTTGCGTCGCTCCAGCGGCCTCAGCAGTGTAAAGGAAATAGGCCGCGGGGTTGTGGGGAAAGGAGGGAGGGGGGGGGGGTGGTTGTAGAAGCTCTTTCCCGCTGTGCGAGCGAGTGGATGTTGTAGGCTTTGCTCGCATCCGGGCGGGTTTTTTTGTTCTCTCGCTCTCTGTCGCCGGGTTGTAAAAGTTTCTTCTTAGTTTTTTTTTTTTTTTTTTTTAAATGTGAGCGTGGCCTTCGGGCAAGGTCGCTCTACAAACAGCGGATTTGCTTTGCCTTTTTATTATTATTATTATTATCAAAGAGGGCTGTTATCCTATTTTTCTTCCACAATTTTCTTGTTTTTTTTGGCTCAATTATTTTTGAATGCATTCGTCACGTAACGATCGTTAATTGTTTGTAAAGTGTTTTGTAAACGTAATTTAGTAAGAGACTGGAAAAATTCGCGGTTTCAATGACCTCTAGGATAGACTCCACGATCCTCTATGTACTGGGATAAATTGCACCTGCTCATTGGATACTGACTCGTGACACGCGTTATTTCGGGATGCTTGTGATTTGATATTTCTTTTGTTGAAGGTTTTTCATTGGCTTGAGTCCTTCAGATAAACGGTGGTCCAATCACTGACTCAGCATAAAGGTGTACGAGTTTGGAGTCTAGCCTACCGCGAAATGAATCCGTGAATTTTTCCGGTCTCTAGTAATAGTACTTATGTAATGTTTTTTTTTCTTAAGAGCAAATTTGTGTCAACACTATCATATATCATTCATAAATCAATAATAAATGTGGGATTTCCCAAAACCTTGAAAAATTAAGGTTTGTAGGATTGTGGGGAAACCAATATTTTATTGATTTATGAATTAAATACAAAACAATTAGGTAGTGCATATCAAAGACTACACACAAACGATTAATTTAAACTTTTTTTTGAAACACGATGAGGTACATGCTTTTAGTTCATGCTAGGGTGGACATAAAAAAATGCTATTGAAGTACCATTAAATAAATACACATTAAATTTATCATTAAACACTTTATATACAATTAACTAATGTTTTATTATGAATTTATTAAAACTAATGGGCAAAAAACTAAATTATTAAAGAAAAATAATTAAGGATACTACCTCCTTAAGGCTAGGAAATAAACGCCACGATGAAGTTTTTAATTTTGTCGTCATTACTAGAATTTTTTTTTTTCGCGAAAACATCCAAATGCTCTTTAGACTGAAATAAGGATTAACTGTGAGCCAATAGAAAAATGAACTTAAAGTTATATTCATTTGAATCTTAGTCCATCGGGAATTGAATCCGTGAAATTTTCCGGTCTCTATTTATATAGCTGACGTTACTGAAACCATATTTTGTTTTCCTAACCTAAGTCCAAAACTAAGTGTGTTTGAGAGGGGTCTAGGTAGGGAAGACTCTTAAGTGCGTCTCAGGCTGAAGCCTGTACGCCTAATCATGCAGGGTTTTAGCCAAGCAGCAGAGGGTAGCATGAATCATGTGCTAGGAGAGGTATTGGCCAGCCATGGCAGCGATTTGCGACATGACTAACTCCCCTCACTCTTAATTCTAGTCTAAAACTAGGTAAGTTGGGCCTAGGTAAAACCTGCATGGACACAAGGAAAACCCTGGTATCTTACATGCGGGGTGCAAAAATTATGCATTAATAGGGCCATGCATATTTCGCGGAAAGATTAAGAGATTAGTTATAAGTTCAAACACTGTAGCATCGTCTGTGTTTCGTGATTGGGTGAATTTATTTCAGGTACATGTTGATTGTTACAACACCAATCATAGTAATTCAGTGCGGAAGCAAACACTTCCTGAGTGGCTCGGTCAAACAAGGCAACGACTTCTCTCGCAGACGGCCGCCAATCACAAGGAAGAAACCGCTGGTGCGGGTATACCTTGTTGCAGTCTAACAGGCGTTCAGATTTTTTGCGAAAAATGCCTGTCCTTATGCATTAAAGCAAGCAGTTTGGTTAAGGGGAAACAGAAGGATGGTCCAGGAAGAAGAGTTGGACAAAGTAGAAAAGAGTCTACCATGTGTGAGGGGTTGGGCGCTTGATGGCTAGAGACAGGAAATATTCGCTGATTCATTTCGCGATAGTCTGAAATTCATACACGTATACCTTTAAGCTGCTCTCGCTATTGGCTCACTGTTCGTCTGGGTGACTCTGGGCCAATGAGAAAACCCTCAACCAAAGAAGTGACGAATCTCGGGGTAATACCAGTTGAGACGACTCACAAGTCAGCAGCCAAACGAACTGGCGTTATTTGCCCTAATGTACAGAGGACTGTGTAGGCTATCCTGGAGGTAATCGAAACCGCGAATTTTTCATGTCCCTATTGATGGCCGCATTGATTTTTTTTTTGAGGGGGGGGGGCGTTGTTTTATTTCGGGGGCGACATTTTGGTCGCTTCCCGCCAGGCCTGCCAGCCGACCCACGCTGAAAACCACTGGCCGGCGAGAGATCTGCAAGTCACAGCAACCTCCAGTGGCGCAGTTGGTATCCGTGCCGGTCGCAGAGCGCACCTGCTGCTCCTTTTGTCTTGTCGCGGTCTCAACGGCCGCAACTGTTTCCACGCTCCGGCGACGGTCGCGAGTCTTCGGCTGCGGCATCTGGGGCGTGCGGCGCGCTTCGAAGGCAAGGAGTGTTTAAATCTTGAAATACGTAACGGTTCGGCATTCCTCGTCGCAGCCCAGTCGTGGATGTGGACCGCGTGAGATGCGCTGGAGGACGTCTTCCAACACTCAAGTTGACGACAAATCCGTCAAATACACATCCCCAAATTCTAGGATTACTCCTTCAATCCCTCCACATACTACTTCATTCCTGTTCCCCCCTTTATTCAATTTGAAACAGCTGGTATCATTGAAGGCAAACCGTATTTCTCTTTTATTACAATTTATTATGGCCCTCGTATCTGACAAAAAAAAATCTAAACCCAAAATAAGGTCATGTACTAAATTATTTACAACCCAAAAATTCCTACTCCATGAAATTTTCCAATTTTGAAATGCAACTTTATTTTTACTCGCAATTCTTGCTTTTTTCCGTCCGCTAAATAAACCTGCACGCTATCTCCCGTTTTAAGCAAATGCTGGAGATCTTTACTTTATTTTACCAAACTACTAACAAACTCTTGACTAGCAAAACAGCTACTCGCCCTGGTGTCTACGAGTGCCGTCCTGTTTTTATCGTACATTAGTACGTCTAAGTAAAAACTATTTTTCTCACGCATCACCGCTAAACGATGTTTTTTTCCAAATCGGAACTTCATTTCCTTTTTTCTATAACCGCACACTTTTCTCGCATGACCGCGCGTACCACAATACCCACACATTTGCTCTTTCTTTATTTGTTTGCCATGGCGAAACTGCAGTGGGCGCGTTGCAGAAGTTGGTAAACCTTGGGTTAGTATGCCGGATCCTTGGCGAATAATTCACCGACGTTTCGGTCGACATTGCAGTAGCCTCGGAAAGGGTACATTTCAGGATTTTGTTCTTTCGTAGTCCAATCAAAGTCATAACTTAATAATTAAGTACGTTTTTTTTTACATTTCATTTGAAGTAGTTTTGAATCATGTCGTAAGTAACGATTCATAGGTTAAGATTATAGGAAATATAAAAGAAAAAAAATACTTAAAAATATTGTGGACGGATGGTTGGGTTAGCATAGCTACATTAAAAATACTATGACATTATGTGATATTTTTCCAGTGCATATTTCCATTAAAACCGAACATTTTAAGGAATAGGAAAGGGTACCTTTCCAGTTTCTAGCCAGCTGCGCTACCACCACCAGAAGTATGAAAGGTAGCCTTTCTGAGGGGATACAATTTCTATCGTCCCAGTAAGCAGTAAGTAGAGACCGAAAAAATTCGCAGATTCATTTCGCGTGAAATACATACACGTATACCTTCAAGCTGCTCTTGCCATTGGCTCCACTGTTCGTCCGGGCGACTCTGGGCCGATGAGAAAAACCCTCAACCGAAGAAGTGACGAATCACGGGGCAATACCAGTTGAGACGACTCACAAGTCAGCAGCCAACGAACTGGCGTTATTTGCCCGAGTGTACAGAGGACCGTGTAGACTATCCTGGAGGTCGTCGAAACCCGCGAATTTTTCAGGTCCCTAGCAGTGAGTGTCAGGCGGTAGTTCCTGGTGTGACCGTGGCGCCGCGCTGCCATCAGCTTCACAACAAACGCCTCGGTCTCGGAGGTCGTTGGTCGGCGAGGGGAGGAGTGGGACATCCGCACGGAAATAGCCGCTGGGCCTCTGCCCCCCTGTCTAGGAGGATGCCCCTTCTAGCAGTCCCCGGAAGGTGCTCCGTGGCGGGGTCAGGACCAGTGTCACACACGGCGATAACTTCCTTTGAAGGAGTTGGGGTTCCGCCGAAAGAAAAGTCGTCGATCATAGGTAGAGACCGGAAAAAAAATTCGCGGATTCGTCTCGCGATATGCTGAAATGCAAATAATTGTACCCTTATGCAACTCCTGCTATTTGTTCACTGTTGACCTGGAGGACTGTGGGCCAACTATAGACCCCACAGTCGAAGCAGTATCGAATCACGAGTCTCCCAGTTGAGACGCCTCACGAGTCAGTAGACAATGAACAGGTGACGTTTGCCCGAGTGTGCACAGGATCGTGGAGTCTATTCTGGAGGTCGTTGAATACGCGAATTTTTCCAGTCCCTAATCATAGGGTTCCTTGGCAGGAAAAAAAATTGGGAACCCCTGTTCTACTGCATGGTTATAGCTAGGGACAGGCATTTTTTCGCGAATAAATCTGAACGCCTATTAGACTGCAACAAGGTATACCCCCCCACCAGCGGTTTCTTCTTTGAGATTGGCGGCCGTCTGCGAGAGAAGCCGTTGCCTTGTTTGACCGAGCCCCTCAGGACGTTTTTGCTTGCGCGCTGAATCACTGTGATTGGTGTTGCATCAATCGACGTGTACCTACCTGGAAGAGCTTCACCCAATCACGAAACACGGATGGTGCTACAGTATGTTTTAACTTCCAGCTACTCTCGGAATCTTTTCGCGAAAAATGCATGGCCCTGGGTGTAAGTGATGCAATTTAAAAAAAAAAAAAATGTTAAAATGAGATCTAAAATCGAACTGCTGTCAGAAGTGAGTGTGTGTGATAGAGACAGGAAAAATTCGCAGATTCATTTCGCTATAGTCTGACATTCATACACATATACCTTTAAGCTGCTTTTGCTATAGGCTCACGGTTCGTCTGGGCGACTCTGGGCCGATGAGAAAACCCTCCCAAAGAAGTGCTGAATCTCGGGGCAATACCAGTTGAGACGACTCACAAGTCGGCAGCCAAACGAACTGGCCGTTATTTGCCCCGAGTGTACAGAGGACTGTGTGGACTATCCTGGAGGTCGTCGAAACCGCGAATTTTCCAGGTCTCCTATGGATGTCAGCCTCCAGGGAGTTCGCAAATGCGTGCTTGCCGGGTACGCAGCTGCCTCGAGCGCGCGGTCTGCCGGTCTCTGCCCTGGCGACGACCCGCCCGCGTGTCGGCGGACTGACCGAGACGGCGACGAGACGCGAGACGCGATACGGCACGTCCTGTCGGAAGCTGTCTCATCGCCCCCTCCTCTCCACCCTCCTCCAACCCCACCTCCTGTCTGCCGGCGTGTCGGGGCCAAGTCGCGTCGACGAGGAGAAGAAACTGTGCAGTAGGTTTTAAATTTGCATAAACTGTAAATAATATTTGAAAATTAAAAAAAGTATATATTTTTCATCAATGTTTTCTTATGACTAGGGACCTGAAAAATTCGCGGTTTCGATGACCTCCAGGATAGTCCACACAGTCCTCTGTACACTCGGGGCAAATAACGCCAGTTCGTTGGCTGCTGACTTGTGAGTCGTCTCAACTGGTATTGCCCCGTGATTCGTTAGTTCTTTGGTTGGAGAGGTTTCTCACTGGCCCAGAGTCGCCCAGACGAACAGTGAGCCAATAGCAAGAGAAGCTTAAAGGTATACGTGTATGAATTTCACACTATCGCGAAATGAATGTGCGAATTTTTCCGGTCTCTACTTATGACGTTATCACGTAAAATTATCGTCCGTAAACCGACTTTGCAGACAAACCCCCCATTTTTTTTCTTTCTTTTCTTTCGAAGCGTTACTTTCGCGTTAGAAGAAATGAAGCAGGGGGGGGAGAGAGATAAAGAGAGAGAGAGAGAGCGAAATTACTTGCACGCGGACCCGTAATCAGTTCTCCGACGCACGTCTAACCCAGACGTCTCCTGCCTCTGCTGTGTGTTCTCCGATGGGCCGTTATTCCCGGGCCTGTAATGACAACGTCTGTGCGGCGATTTTAAAAGAGGTTGTTTCGTCTCTGGGTCCCGCTCCCCGCCTCACCCTTGAACCACCCCCAGAGCGCGCGCCTTGTGTATTCGGCCGTCGCACGTGTAATAATGACTTTCAGAAGTTGCCTTCCAACCCACCTTCTCTCTCCCCCCCCCCCCCCCTTCCCCTTTCTCATATAGACGTCCTCGGAGCGTGTGAAAGAAAAACAAATTACGAAAACGAATAAAAAAAAAAAAGAGAGGATTTGGGGGGTTGTCTCACGCATGTGTTAACGTGTAAATAAGGGAAATTTACATACCGGCAGGTAATTTTCAAAGGATAATAATGCAAGACGGAGCTCTCGTGTATTAAGATATCAAACAGAATTGTAGACGGTTGGGTGTATGTAACCAGCAGTATTATTCCGACGTTAGTAATGAATAATTCAGTGACAGTTCGAAGTTAATTTTTTTTGTATCTGTTCTACTTGTGAGTCCTCTTGCATTATCTAAACGTGTATAACACGGGGTTTCCAATGTATGAAGCGGACTGACTGCCTTTCGCATTAGGGAAATTGATCGGTGACAATCGAATTGAAAAAAAAAAAAGCATTTCTCAATTAAAACACTACTGAACATTTTTAGTTTACAAAAAATATATATATTACCGTATCCACATAATGGCTTATTAATAGGGACACCTGTATTTCGAGATTTCATTTCATGTCAAGGTATTTCACAAAACACTGTAGCTTTTTCTAAGAGTCATGGCCAATTGTGAGGGTGCAGCAGTACGGTGACCACATCCTCATTGGCCCCGTCAAGAGCGGGACGACACCTCTCACCGACCTCAGCCAATAACCACAGGCGAAAAGCTACAGTATTTTGTGAAAAACCTTGACACGAAATGTATTCGCGAAATACAGGTGTCCCTACTTATTAATGGAGACTGAAAAATCCGCATTGCTATTTAATGACAGTCTAGATTGTGAATATTTGTACTTTGAATAACCCTTGTAATATAGACCGGAAAAATTCGCGAATTCATTTCGCGATAGGCTGAAATACAAAAGGTTATACCTCAGTGCTGCCTCTGCTATTGTCTCACAACTCACCTGGATGACTCTGGGCCAATGAGAAACACCCAACTATAGCTTTATCGAATCACAGGCTGCTACGTTGTATCGTCTCAAAAAAACCGCAGCCAATGAGTGGGTGGCATTTGACCGAGTGCCACGTCGAACTATGGAGTTCATCCTACAGGCCATTGAACCCGCGAATTTTTCCGGTCTCTACCTTGTAACTATAATACAGGTAGAGCCACAACCAATTATTTCGTGTATTCATCGGGTAGCAAAGTAGACTTGAAGCACATATATATCTGCTTCACGTTGATGGTTGGACTACAGATCTCTGTACGACCCTGAGCCAGTCATAAACGAGGATGAAAAGTGGCCACGCAGTCACCTGCAACCCGCCAAAGGATGTAGCCGTGCTATCGACCAATGATCGCCCTAAAAAGGTGTGATTATGCACAAGCAGGTCGGTCCAGCCTAAAGTAGAACGAATCAGCGAAGTAATCGTGCACTAATTACGCATTATTTGTAGGGTCGGGCATTTTTTCGCGAATAAATCTTAACGCCTATTAGACTGCAACTAGCTATACCCGCACCAGTGGTTTCTGCCTTGTGATTGGCGGCCGCCTGCGAGAGAAGTCGTTGCCTTTTTCGACCGAGCCACTCGGGATATGTTTGCTGCCGCACTGAATTACTGTGATTGGCTTTTTAACAATCGACGTGTACCTGAAAGAAACTTACCCAATCATGAAACACAGACGATGCCACAGTGTTTTAACTTTCAGCTAGTCTCGGAATCTTTTCGCGAAATATGCATGGCCCTAGTTATTTGACGTGCCTTGAAGGACAGTAAGCTTTTGTGCTGCTACATTTTGTTTTGCCAACCAGTTGGCAACTGCTGACCAGAGTGACTTCATTTTTTTTTAGAACGGACACCCACTCCTCGGATTAGGACCTCCGTGGTTCGCCCGGAGGTTGGGTCGTCTTCGTTCCGGCCACTTCCGGCGCGGGCCGCCCGCGCGCTGAATGACAATCGACTATCGGCTTGCATCGACCACCGCCTTTGTCCGCCCCGCGCGTGTGTACATGTACCATTATAATGGCGCGCGTACCATTATCGCGGTACGCGTACCATTCTCATGGCACTTGAACCATTATCACGGTACTCGTACCATTACAATGACACTTGTACCATTATCACGGTACTCGTACCATTATAATGACACTTTTATCATTATCACGGTACTCGTACCATTACAATGGCACTTGTACCATTATCACGGTACTTGTACCATTACAATGGCACTTGTACCATTATCACGGTACTCGTACCATTATAATGGCACTTTTATCATTATCACGGTACTCGTACGATTATAATGTCACGCGTACCATTCTCATGGCACTTATTTTATACCATCATCACGGTACTGTCATCGTGGCATTTTATAAGCAGTGTATAAGCTGGTTATAGTTTGTGTATGGACTTAGAGCAACGCATTTTTCGCGAAAAGTTTCCGAGAGTAGCTGGAAGTTAAAACAGTGTGGCATCGTCTGTGTTTCGTGATATTAGGTTAAGGTTCTTTCAGATACGTGTCTACTGTTGCAACACCAATCACAGTAACTCAGTGCGGGGGAAAAAAAAAAACGCGTCCTGAGTGGCTCGGTCAAAAAAAAAAAAAGCAACTACTTCTCTCGCAGGCGGTCGCCAATCACAAGGAAGAAATCTCTGTTGCGGGGTATAGCTAGTTGCAGTCTAATAGGCGTTCAGATTTTTTTTCTCGCGAAAAATGCCTGCCCCTACGTATGGTGGATGGATGGGGTCAATGACCGACCGCCTTGACGTCACGGCGGCCATCTTGAGTTACGGCGTACCAGTTACACTTTTAGTGACGGTCGCCATTTTGATCTTTGACCATTGTGGATGTTTGTATAAAAATAAAATTGCAGTTTCTTATCCTGTACAGTGTTTGGCAGTTGAATTGCTATCGAAGCAGCACCAAGAAATCTTTCATACATGGTTCCCCCCCCCCCCTCCTTTTTTTTTGAACAGGGTTTTAATGGCAAAGTTACTTTCCGGGTGGCTTAACGTAATTTCCGTAATATCCGGAGTGCCGTATTACAGCAGCAGTAAGCCTAGCGCGACCATCGAAGCATAACTCAGCCTACTTGCAGCGAACATTTACTTCCCTTCTTTAATTCCTCCTTCTTCCGAGATGGGCTTCCTGAAGGATTACCGTCCTCTCTCCTCCCCACAGTTAAAAACTTAAAAAAAAAAAAAAAAAGAAGTTTGTTTGGGTTTAATAACTTTCCCGGTTTTATGCCTGCGGGCGAACTCGGACGGGATGGGGTTGGAAGATGGTGAGTTAAGGGTAGGTAGCTACTGCGAATAGGTTTCTTACATCACAAAAAATGGGGGGGGGGGGGGTTTGTCTGTAACGTCGGTTTTCGGACGATAATTTTACGTGATAACGTCATAAGAAAACACTGATGAAAAATTGCTTCTTTTTTAATTTTCAAATATTTACAGTTTTTGCAAATTTAACTTAAATAATTTGTTTAAATATAATCACAAACAATTAGTTAAAAAGCCCGCCTTAACCTGTTTGATAGTACAGAAGATTTTCTCGCACGGTGGTTGGCCGGTTCTTGCACGCTCGGCTCAGGCGGAACGTGACAATTTTTCGTGCGTGCAGCCGGCGTTCATCGATTAAAAATTCTTTCTTGCAGCACATCGATGAACAGAAACTCCTGATGCATATTTGAGCTGGTTTTGATCGCACATTTAAATTTTATTGCGTACGGAGCATTCTCGATTTTAGGTTTTGTGTTATTTAATTAATTAATTTTTGATTCTAAAAAGTATAAGGTAGGGTTAATACTTGACACAAAATAAACACACGACCACCCAAGATGCAAGATGCAAGAAGTCAAACTACACGTTTTAGAATACGTACCCGTTTACAGATTACGCTATACGCAAACACGCAACGCATCGCCCAACTCTTTCAACTTCCCGCGTTTCGGCTTGCGTTTCCCGCCTTCTGTAATCCAACTCAGTGTTTTTTTTTCGAATACCTTTATAGACGTAGACTTTACGTTACACAAGACTACGTGCGATTTTCTTTTTATTGCGTGTATCACGCATGGACGTAACCAGTGGCGTAGCCAGGATTTGTGTATGGGGGGGGGGTGTTAAGAAGCATTTCCCCCCTCCACCCCGTATTTAAGCGGGGGGTCCGGGGGTCCTCCCCCGGGAAAATTTGGATTTTAAGGTGTAAAATAGTGCTATTTTAGCAGTTTTCGGTACTTAAATTTAAATATTGTAATGATAAAATTTTTATTAATTTTAAAATTAATTTTGTTTGAGTGATGAATAAGAAATTAATTAAAGATTTGCTGCTAAGGGGGGGGGGTTTAACCCCTAACCCCCCCCCCCCCCCGACTGGCTACGCCCCTGGACGTAACTGGGCTGGTTTCCATCCGGGGCAAGAACTCATTTTGGTTCCCCCCCCCCCCCTTTTTTTTAAACCAATGAAACCAAAACCTTTCACGACCACAGCTCATATCGCCACCATGTATTAATTCCACTACACTATTCCAAATATTTTTTTTATTCAACTTAGATGGTAAATAAATGTACTTATCTGCAGTCATTTCATCTTCAATACCCGCAAAAATAGTCTACCAGTTTTTAAATTTTTTACGGTATACGTGTGTGTACATTTCAATACAAAATTCAGTTCATCTGCCCACCAACATTCCTTTGTGTTCCGACACTGCGATATTCAAGTAGTGGCGAATATTAAGTCAGTTCAGCCCCCCCCCCCCCCCAAATGTGGTGCGTGGGGTTCAAGACCCGTCTGCCCCCCCCCCTTCTCTGGTTACGTCCCCGACATCCCTTATTAATTTTTTTAACTTCCTTACAGTGAAAGTAAAAAAAAAAAAACACTTTTGTATCTCAAATCAGATTATTGAGGCTTTCACACGTTTTCATAAGAAAATAGCGTTAACTGTAGAAACTCGGAAGAAGAAAAATGTTTCGACAGTTTTTACGCTTTCAAGATGATGTGTTAGTGACGCGTAGCAATTTCCGTGATTTTTTTTTTGACGTGATAACGTCTTATAAATCGATGAACGCCGGCTGCACGCACGAAAAAATTGTCACGTTCCGCCTGAGCCGAGCGTGCAAGAACCGGCCAACCACCGTGCGAGAAAATCTTCTATACATACTATCAAACAGGTTAAGGCGGGCTTTCTAACTAATTGTTCGTGATTATATATTTAAACAAATTATTTAAATTAAATTTGCAAAAAAAAGTAAATAATATTTTGAAAATTAAAAAATAGTATGCAATTTTTCAACAGTGTTTTCTTATGACGTTATCACGTAAAATTATCGTCCGTAAACCGACTTTACAGACAACCCACTTTTTTTTTTATTATAACAGACCGCTGTTTGGCTTACCTGCGCTCGCGCGTATTTGGCGGAAGATTACAAACCCGGCCTTATCGACGGCATTTGTTTTAAGGAACGTTCATTTTCCTCGATCTTGGTCTCGGGGTATACTCGGTGGATAATTTCGGTTTGTAAACCCCGCCTCGCTTTCCACCACGACGTGGCCCGACCCAGAACAGTTTCCACTTATTTTAAATATGAGGATGTTTATTTACGTCGGGCAGTTTTAGTCTTGCGTCGGAACCTTTGCATTAACTTTCCCTCGGTACGTCCTTATCGTCGCATCGGGTTTGTCTCACGGCCGTTTCAACTCTCGCTTTCACTCGCGTCCGGGCAAGGAAAACTCCACCACACTTATTTTCAGCTCCGGTGAACTATACCGCTCTTTTTGCCCGGTGGAAAGGGGGGGGGGGGGGGTTGGGGTTAGAGACCTGTCACTGATGATGTAATTTATTTTGTTTGTAATTTAAACATTTGTACATTTGCGTTGAAAATAACTGAATCAACTACAGAATAGTGTTCGCAGTTATACTGGATTCGGATTCTTACCAGTAAATATATGCTTCCTGTTTGTGCCAGTACCTCCAACAGTTAAAAGAAGAGACTGGAAAAATTCGCGGGTTCAATGACCTTCAGGATTGACACCAATATCCTCTGCACACTCGGGCAATTGCAAACTGTTGATTGGCTGCTGACTTGTGAGTCGTCTCGACTGGGTGGCCTGTGATTCGACACTTCTATGAGTGAGGGTCTCTAATTGGCCCTCAGTCCTCCAGATTAACAGCGAACCAATGTCAGAAGCAGCACTTAGGTACAATTATTTGAATTTTAGCATAACACGAAATGAATCCGCGAATTTTTCAGGTCTCTAGTTAAAAGTTATTTGTAAACCGTTCCAGTACATAATGAACACGATGCAACAAAATGATAAAGTCCAATTATTGAATATTCGGTTATCTTTTCAATGATAAAAAAAAAAAAGTGCTTGAATGACCGTCAATTAGAATATAAAATTATGAGCCAATTTTCGTTGATAAATTGAGTATTACCTCGAAAAATTGTATTTCATATGTGCACTACCAACACTTGTCGGATGCGTCATGAAATTTCATTGGTTGAAACGAACAGTAAGATTCCAATTGTGAACCGATTTCGCACAGTCGGATGCTTGGCCTGCTATGAGCTCACTCGCTTATGTTTTTTAATTGTGAACTCATGCTTAATTTTTTTTTTTAGGTTCAACGATGATGCTGCCGGCTACTTCAAGATAGTTTTTTTAAATTTAAAAATCTAAAGTTGCAAGCATTTACCAGCCAAGAAAAATAGAATTAAATTTTTTGTAAACAGAAATAAAAACCCTTTGAAATTGCCAGTAGCATTGTCGTTAAATCTAAAATGTTTCAGTTCCGTAATCCACTTAATTCTTATCATTTGTACTTCCAAAAAGAATAAAAATGAAATTTTAGAAGCTAAAAATGCAAAAAAGTATGCAGTGTGTGTGTGTGTGTATATATATATATATATATATATATATATATAATTTCGTGAAAGTCAAACTATTCAAAAATTCTACATGTTCGTCTTCGACCAACGTAAACACAAAATCAAGGCCTGAAACGGGAGGCGCCCGCCTCGTCAGGGGCGTGTGTGTGTGTTAGTGAGGCGGGATGATAAGCGCGACGCTCGCTGGTGCTTCTAGCGCGGTGTCTCCTCTGGACTGGCGCGCAGTCTTCTCGTCGTCACAGGATAACTATGAAATCTGAGCGGTGACCGTGACATTATATGGCCGAGAAATGAAGATAAAGGCTGTAATGCAAGTACCTTAAGTGCTTTCAAGAATCTGTAGTCGTTTGTTTTACGCCTAAAAATTACTCTGAAAACATGCTTTTTTTTATAGCCATTTTAACTCTTCTAAAATGACAGTGTAAAAATCTTCATCCGAAATCAAAAGTACTTTTTCGGCCCTCAGCGAACTCTTAAAGGCTTTTCGTGAGCAGACCCCAACTCGATATCTTGAGTAGTTTTGAAATCGCGTTGTTTTTCCTGAAGCTCTGCGCACCGTGTGTGTACCCGGGTTTGGTGAGGGGGGGGGGGGAGGAGGGGGGTCTTAAGGTTTCCTCTGCGACTGGCAGCCACCTCTGAGCCAGTTCCTCGGTCAGTGAACCATGTCGCACGGTTCGACACGAGCCGCGGGAAACACGGGCTGAAACATTCATGCGAGCCGGAGTCGTCCGAGGCAATCGATAACCCGGCCTGCATTTTTAAAATAAATCGATTCTCTCCTGAGTGACTGGACCTTGATGCCCCCACTGTATATTTCAAGTCTCTCCTCCTACTTTTTTTTTCTCTTTTGTTTCGAACTTGTTCCGTGGGCAGGGGCGTAGTCGGGGGGGGGGGGGGGTTAGGGGTTCAACCCCCCCCCCCCCCCTAGCACCAAATCTTTAATTAATTTCTTATTCATCACTCAAACAAATTTCTTATTAAAATTAATAAAATTTTTACCATTACAATATTGAAATTTAAGTACCGAAAACTGCTAAAATAGCACAATTTTACACCTTAAAATCCAAATTTTCCCGGGGGAGGACCGCTTTAATACGGGGGGGCATGCTTCTTAACACCCCTCCATACACAAATCCTGGCTACGCCACTGTCCGTGGGTCCCCCCATGGTGGAGATACCGTCGCGTGCAATGGGGTGGATGTATGTTCTGGGAAAGCCTACAGTCCATAGGGATGAGAGCCACGCCCGAACAGTTCCGAAGTTCTCCGACGTTTGCCGATCGCTCGCGGGGAAAAAAAAATCATATTGCAAGGATTTATATATTTTACGGTCACGTAATCTAACCCACGTTTCATTTTAATCACGATAACCTAACCTATCCTCCCGGAACAAAGAAAAAAAACTATTATTTATTACACTGACCGAACCTAATCTAACCTAACCTTTTACTTCGGTAAACTTCAGAATTCAATAAAAATTAGTATTTAAAGTAAAGTTCAAGTACAAAGTTATAACAATATGTAAAACTTACTTGAATACTAAAAGCCATCTCCTCATCAGTTAAATTATCCAGCCAAATATCAACATGAAGTAGCTCGGCTTCTGGGTTGCGTCAGCCGCGTCCTCGGACGTTTCGGTCGACATTGCAGTCGCCGTCATCAGGGAGCAGTTACCTGATGATGGCGACTTGCAATGTCGACCGAAAACTTCGGTGAATTCAGAGGTGCCCACCCCCCCAAACACTATGACTCACCCCCCCTAACCTAATGATGAGCCCCCCCCCCCAACCGAAATTTTTTATGCCATTTTCTCAATTATTTTATAATATTATACTTTTTTAGTATTATATTTTGTCACATTTTGCATTAATTAAAACTGGTTTTCTAATAACAATTTTGGTCATATCAGGTAATATTTCCATCCTGAACCGACAGATGCCAAACTGCTTTTGTTGAGGAAAGTGCGGGGTCGCCAATTTGATTTACAAGATCCCTTTCAACTATCAAAGCACCAGCAACGTATTTTAACATTAGAAGCTATAAAGTATGTAAATAATATATACATTTTTCTCGTCTTTTAACCACCCCCCCCCCTGAAATTTTAATGACGCAGACTGCGTCGTGTCGTTCCCCCCCCCCCCCCCCTAGTGGTCACCCCTGGTGAATTACTCGTCCAGGACGCGGCTACAAACCAAAAAAGCCAAGCTACTCCAGACAATGGCCGTGAAAGCCTTGCGAACATTACCAAATGTTAGAGACCGGAAAAAATTCGCGGATTCATTTCGCGACATGCAGAAATGCAAATAATTGTACCTTTATGCCCAACTTCTGCTATTGGTTTCACTGTTGACCTGGAGGACTGCGGGCCAACTATAGACCCCTCAGTCGAAGCAGTATCGAATCACGAGTCTCCCAGTTGAGACGCCTCACGAGTCAGCAGCCGATGAACAGGTGACGTTTAACCCGAGTGTGCACGGGATCGTGGAGTCTATCCTGGAGGTCGTTGAACACGCGAATTTTCTCCAGTCCCTATCCAAAATGTTGACATCTCGCTATAGGTTTCCGTTGCACGTGTAGCGCGCGCTGGAATGTACTGGAATGTGTTCTTCGACCGACGCGCGCGCCTCATGGGTGTACAAGACTTCAAAAGGCCCCGTGCGCTCCCGTGCGTTCATTCCCACGCACGTGTGCGCATTTCAGCTTACCCTCCCCCCAAGTTGAAATCAAATAAAAATCTGACGGGCAATTCCTTTATTTTTTTTTGCCCGCGTCATGCAAATGATGGTGTGATGGAATTAAAGGCGGGAGGGGAATATGAAATTGAATGCGAAGGAAGGGCTGCATTGGGTCAGCTGTGTAACTTGCGGGTTCCTGAGGGGGGGATAGTAGTCCAGAGGTTGATTGACGAGGGGGTGACGAGGGATTAGGAGGGGGGGGGGTTGATCATGGCGGCGATGATTACTGCGGCTGTTCTGGAGGGGTCCTCAGCGAGGCGTGAAAAACTACCCCCCAACCACCCTCTTCTTCGTTGGTTTTTTTCTTTTTCAATTCTCCCTCGTTTTCTCGCTGCTGGTAGAGTGGTGCGCGACCCTCGCAGGCGTCTGTGCGGGTGTGCCGATGAGTGTTTTCTCCCGAGTCCCAAGTGAAGGGCCTTTTTTCGAATGTGCAGTTCCCTTCTCTCCCCTCCCCCCCCCCCCATAATTTTTCCTCTCGTCACCAGCCCCTCTTCCCTGAAGCGGCGCCCTAGCACCACGCTACAGGATGGCTTAGCGCGCAGAACTGAAACTACCGGGAGAATGGCTAGGAACAGGCTCTGCAAGTAACTTAGAACAACAATAACTAGGGACTGGAAAAAAAAATTCGCGTGTTCAACGACCTCCAGGATAGACTCCACGATCCATTGCACACTCGGGCAAACGTCACCTGTTCATTGGCTGCTGACTCGTGAGGCGTCTCAACTGGGAGACTCGTGATTCGATACTGCTTTGACTGAGGGCCTATAGTTGGCTCACAGTCCTCCAGGTCAACAGTGAACCAATAGCAGAAGTTGTATATAGATATAATTATTTGCATTTCAGCATGTCGCGAAATGAATCCGAGAATTTTTCCGGTCTCTAGTGATATAACAAAATAAGGTTTAATTTGAATAATTCGACTATTTTTCTATAATTAAAAATTTGCTTGAATGAAGCATCAATTAAAATATTAAATTATTCGCCAAGTTTCTTAAGAAATATTCGGTTTTATCTCGAAAAGCGTATCTCATTTATGCACAAATAACCATAGCCATGTGTTGTACAAAAGTTACAAAATCTGTGTTATATTACAAACTATTAATAGGTAGGGACCTGAAAAATTTCGCGGGTTTCGATGACCTCCAGGATAGCTACACGGTCCTCTGTACACTCGGGGCAAATAACGGCAGTTCGTTGGCTGCTGACTTGTGAGTCGTCTCAACTGGTTTGCCCGAGATTCGTAACTTCTTTGGTTGAGGGTTTCTCATTGGCCCAGAGTCGCCCAGACGAACAGTGAGCCAATAACAAGAGCAGCTTAAAGATATACGTGTATGAATTTCAGACTATCGCGAAATGAATATGCGAATTTTTCCGGTCTCTATTAATAGGCAACCGGTATCCAAGGGAATTTTTTGTAAACGTATATAAATATTTTTTCTGTGTGATCTACGTCCCGATATTTTTATTTTTTGCTCTTCTTCGATATTAAACATCCAATGATAAATCTAATGCTCGCAGGCTTTCACGGCCATTGTCTGAAGTAGCTTGGCTTCCGGGTTGTAGCCGCGTCCCCGGCGAATAATTCACCGACGTTTCGGTCAACATTGCAGTCGTCATCATCAGGTAGCAGTTACCTACTAAGGACGCGGGTACAACACAGAAGCCAAGCTACTTCATCCAATGATAATTTGTTCATATTTTTTCTTCTTAAATATTCAAATTGGTTGTAAATGATTGCTGATTTAGGCTTGCTCACAGTGGTTTTGTGTTTTTGTTTTTATTTTGCATTCTTGAAGTTTTTCCGTGACAAACAGTGCAAAACTGCAATGGCGCGTGTCCAGAAGATTGTATGAAATGGTGACCTGCGCATGTCCTGGGTTCGTCGGGGTGGGGAGGGGGAGACACGTGAACGCGACTGGGAGGGGGGGGGGGTTATGATGCAGACGCGTATGTGCGCGTACGTACGCATCACAGCCGACGTAAAATCTGTGGCGGGCCGCCCCATGGGACAGATCAATACATACTGTAAACCCCCCCCCCCCCATGCCCGACGGTACCCTCCCCCCTCGCGCGATAAACCTTCTCTTGTTGCTCCGATGCCGCTCTCTCATCTCGGACCTGTTGGAGAGAAGAACAATACCATTGCGTTACTGACTCACAGATTTAGCTTTCCATCGTCTGAGGCAGCAGGTTCCCAAACGGTGGGTCGCGGACCCACTAGTGGGGTCGCGGTTGGATCACAGGTGGGTCGCGACTCGATTCTAAAAAAACTATCCGAAACCATCGAATAAACATTCAGAAAAGATAATAAAAATCGAAACAAATCGAATTGTGTGCAAACACATATCTATTTGTATATAAATACCTAACTGTTTTGCTACAAAGTGTTTTTATTTTGTCAATCATTTTCAAATCAGAACACAAATTGTTTATCAATAATCAGGGGCAGGTATTTTTCGCGAAAAGATCTGAACGCCTATTAGACTGCAACAAGGTATACCAGCAACTATGGTTTCTTCCTTGTGATTGGCGTCCGTCTGCGAGAGAAGTCGTTGCCTTTTTTTTGACCGAGCCACTCAGGACGTTTTTTCTTCCGTACTGAATTATTGTGATTGGTGCAATCGACATGTAACCGAAAGAAAATCACCCAATAACGGAACATAGACAATGCTACAGTGTTTTAACTTTCAGCTAGTCTCGAAATCTTTTCGCGAAATCTGCATGCCCCTATCAATAATAAATCGGTACTTATCTTTAAAAAAAGCATACATATGTATATAGATGCAATACTTGATGTTAAATTATATATACATAAGGAAGGGATACGATACAAATAAGGTGTTTTACTCCACCATGGACCGATAGACCGTGTAGGTATTCCTATAAGGAAAGGTGGGTCGCCAACTGAAAAAGTTTGGGAACCACTGGTCTAGAGCAAATACATATCCGTGTAATTGACCAAGAATGGCACCCTCTGACTGAAAGTCTCGCTTTTTTTTTTAATTTCGCAACAATACGAAAGACAATGTAAAGAACTAGTGCTCGAAAACAGCTAACCGCACATAGATGGTTTCAGATCGAAAATAAATTCGCGGATTCATTTCGCGATATGCTGAAATGCAAACAATTGTACCTTTGTGCAACTTCTGCTGTTGGTTCACTGTTAACCTGGAGGACTGTGGGCCAACTATAGACCCCTCAGTCGAAGCAGTATCGAATCACGAGTCTCCCAGTTGAGACGCCTCAGCACGAGTCAGCAGCCAATGAACGGGTGACGTTTGCCCCGGTGTGCACAGGATCGTGGAGTCTATCCTGGAGGTCGTTGAATACGAGAAAATTTTTCCAGTCCCTACCTATTGATAATAATAGTTTCGTTGTCGTCAGGAGCTTTTTGGTCGAACCATCAGCGAGGAGCAGAAATCTACTCTGCCGCCCAGTGAATCCGCGAAGCAGTAGGCGGCCGTGGAATAGTTCCCGGCGTCAGGGGAGATAAGGGCCCCTCTGGAGGATGGAGGGGGGGGGGGGGAGCCAGGAAGCGGACTGTCGGCTCGAGACAAATGCCCGACATGTGTCCTCCCAGTACCTCCCCCCTCCAGGCAGCCCACACGCGGTGCTCCGCCCTCGCGTCGCGTCTACTACGTTGGGAGAGATCCGCACTGGCGCGCCTCATTCTAGCGTTGCCACAACTATCTCAAGGATTACATGCTGTTTTATTGGACATACGCCATTGCAGTCTTGCACTGTTTGTCATGGGGAAAAAAAAAAAAAAAACGGAAGATCAAAAATAAATAGCTAGGGACCTGAAAAATTCGCGGTTTCGACGACCAGCAGGATAGTCTACACAGTCCCCTGTACACTCGGGCAAATAACGCCAGTTCGTTGGCTGCTGACTTGTGAGTCGTCTCAACTGGTTAGCCCCGTGAATCGTCACTTCTTTGGTTAAGGGTTTCTTATTGGTTCAGAGTCGCCCAGACGAACAGTGAGCCAATAGGTAAAGCAGCTTAAAGGTATAAGTATATGAATTTCAGACTATCGCGAAATGAATCTGCGAATTTTTCCGGTCACTATAAATAGGGCCATTATTTTTCCCCCGAAAAGATTCCGAGAGTAGCTGGAAGTTGAAACACTGTGTGGCGTCGTCTGTGTTTCGTGATTGGGTTAGGTTCTTTCAGATACACGTCTACAGTTGCAACGCCAATCACAGTAACTCAGTGCGGAAGCAAACACGTCCTGAGCGGCTCGATCAAAAAAAAAAAAGACTTCTCTCGCAGGCGGCCGCCAATCACAAGGAAGAAACCGTCTGGTGCGTGTATAGCTATTTGCAACCTAATATCAGCTCAGATTTTTTTCCCGCAAAAAATACCTACCCCTAAAAAATATATATATAAAAATATGAAGATAAAAGAATTCATAGAAAAAACGATTGAATAAGCTGATTTCGGATAAACGGAACCAACAATGAAACTAAATACGATGACGACAGCACGGACAAAAAATGTCCAACACTATAAAAATCAGACAGCACAAGAATTCCGTTTGAAGAAACTTAGTTGTGAAAAATCATAATTTCGTATTGCTTTTGCTCATTTATAATTTTACTTATATGTATTCACGAAGATAAAAAAAAAGCACCCTGTAATGTAAAAAAAAAAAAAACTCGTTAGGAAATGTGATTTTAATAGGACATGAAAAATTGTTGATACTGGTTCGGGGAGGTATGTGTATACTAGGGTGACCAAACGTCCCGTAAAAACGGGATTGTCCCGTTTTTTAACAATCGTACACGGGGTCCCGAAAAAGTCTCCCGGGACGCCTAAATGTCCCGTATTTACGCTGGGTTGATGATACACTTTTGTCGCGCCTCTCCTCGGACCGTCTTCCTCTCTCCAGAACAGTATGTGTTTGCGATCCCTGCCCATAATGGTAATACTGAAAGAATATTTTCGCTTATGAACATTCAATGGACGGATTATAGGAACAAGATGGGAGTGGATACCCTTTCTGCGATCTTGCAGGTACTCTACAATTTAAAAATGGACTGTTCTAGTTTTTACAACTTTATATTGGTAAAGAAAGAGGTTTTAAAATTGGCTGGAACGAAAGAAAAATATCCCCAATTGAAATCCTAAAGATTTTTAACAAAACTTTGACTAACAATTTTAGTTATCTTGTTTAATTATGTTTTGAAGTAAGTAATAAATAAGTATTCACTGCAAAATTGTTGTTTTTATTTACTATACGCCTCACAATTTAAATTAAATTACATATTCATAGTTAAATTGAAAAAGATTTATAGCTCTCAAATTAGCAAAAAAGAGCATGTTTCAATGATTACGTCTCTATAGAGGCGCCTCGGACTCCCCTTCAGCTGGAGGGTATCGCCCCCAAACCCTCCTTGGATGTGTCCCGTTTATTCAAGTTTATGATTTGGTCACCCTAGTGTAGACACTTTGTAAGCCTGCGTTAGGAGTTCGGGCTGGCATCGTCTCCTGAGACGGTCTCCTGAGAGAGAGATAGAGAGAGAGAGATGCCCTGCCGAAAGAGTGGCAGCTGCAAGGGGTGCTGCCTCCAGCATCCTTCTTTCCCCTCCCGTCTCCCCTGCTCCGGTTCTCCAGCCGCAGCATCCGAGGAACCGGTGTCTACCCCTCCCTCTCTACTATCCTTCTCCTGTACCTCGAGCTCCACGCCGCGTGTTTATTTATACCGACGGCGGTCCAGCGTGGAGGAGATGGCGCCACTTTATCCGTCTCCCGCCCCTCTCCCCCTCCCTTCTCCAATCCCCTTCCCTCCCCCCTCCCCCCCCCCCCCGTGTGTGTGTGGGGGGGGGGGGGGTGAGGAGGGGTGTCCACCTCTACCCACCGCGAGCTACTACTCCCACCGATAAAGATTGCATAGCAATATTTTAATTTGTTCCATAAAAATTAACAGTATTTTTGATTAATTATTAGAAAATGTATTTTTAATTTTTAAATTTTATTTTGTGTTTAGTTATTTTTTTTTCCCTTTTTTTTAATGTTCTGCCACAAAATGTTTTTAATGTGTTATACGTAGGGGCAGGCATTATTCGCGAAAAAAAAATCTGAACGTCTATGAGATTGCAACTAGCTATACCCGCACCAGCTGTTTCCTCCTTGTGATTGGCGGCCGTCTGCGAGAGAAGTCGTTGCCTTTTTTTTTTTTGCCCGAGCCACCCAGGACGTGTTTGCTTCCGCACTGAATTACTGTGATTGGTGTCGCAACAGTAGACATGTATCCGAAGGACCGTAGCCTGATCACGAAACATATTTGTAAGTACTTTTCGTTTATCTTAGCAATAGTTTTTATTACGCCAACCGTACATTTCGCCACGTAAAATAAATAATATTAAATTAAATAACCTTAGGGTTTAGCGGAGATAAATCGCTGCCATATTGAGCTTTTAAAATTATTGTGAGCATATAGTTTCAATTTCCGGTTATTTTTCGTAATGTTTGGCACGAGACACAAAAACAAAATATACCAGTGAAAATGAGGCTTAAGACACTGCGTCACATGAACCATATTTTTCGTGAGAACAGTTTAAAGAATTTTAAATAGTACCTCATTTATTTACTCAACTATTATCTACCCAAAATATGTGAATTGTTGACATAGGTATCGTAGATTATAATGTTGTATGCCAACAAGAAATAACGTCAGACGGTGGTCAAGTTGATGGTTAAAAGTGCATTTTGACCAAAGGTGGAAATAGTGTCTTATGCCTCCGAGGTGCAGATTCCGTTTGTTTGTCTCGTATCCAATTCCACAGTTTTACTCCGATATCAATTAAATTTGGCACATCTGACCTTCGAAACACTAGGAGGAAGGTCGCTGTCAATTTTGATATTTCGAGATAATCGCACCTTAAAGCGACGTTGAAAATTTGCTGTTGCATTGCTGATGCTTTCTTCACCATATGTCAACAGCTATTACATTGTTTTTTTTATATATAAATCATCGAGGCGCGACAGTTTTCATAAAATATTTTGGACAAGATATGCGACGGGAAAGAATCCGAACACTACATACTTTGTAGCGATGCAGTTGTTTTAATGCAAATGTACATAGGCCTACATCTGTCATCTTACACGAATTTTTATGTTACGTTTACAAAAATAAAAATTTTGCAGCGTAGACGTCATTACTTGATGTAAGCTTTTGGACATACGCCATTGCTAAGCTACAGAGGAAAGTCGAGTTATTGGAACCAATGTGATAGATCAATTATTTTCTTTTCCAACTTCCTCAGAGAAAATATGCATACCGGGTCCATACCGGGCGTTGATATTATCTTTGAAATATTTGTGCTTAGCAATGGCGTATGTCCAAAAGCGTTGAGCCGGCAGCCCGACGTAATGACTTGGATTTTGAAGTGCCCGCCGCGGGACTGCTGATTTCCCCTTCCCTAGGTCCGGCTGTCCTTCCTTACCCCTCCTGAGTTGGACCCGTCCACGCTGCGCATGCGCCGACGTCATGTCGAGGCCATATAAAGACGTAAATTTGGTTAACTCGTTCTTCTTCGGCGTATTTTTTTAATTGATATGTTGTAGACCAACCCTGGTCGCTAGTGCAGGCGGGTGCGTGGGCAGCACTCACAGCACACGATCGTTAGGAATACTTTTACTTTTTCTAGCTAGTCACTTTGTTTCGGCTCGCCCTTAGAAATTGACTTAATGATGTGTTTAGTAGAGTCATGCACTCCCATTGCACAAATCTTTCAAAGATAATAGTAAAGACGTCATTAGCTCACGCGTGCGTGGAGTCGAGGAGGGTAAGGGGTTGATGAGAGGGGGGGATGCGCTCCGGGGCCAAGCGCGCGGATCATCGGATACAATTACCTCCCTCCCCCGCGGCGACGCAGCCTCCGCGATCGATGGATCGATGGATCGATATGCGCGTCTCTCGACCCGAGCTCCGGCGACGGGGCGACTGAAATGCTGCCCCTCGGAAGGGCAGCCCTTCAGGATTTTTCTGGCAACGGTTTGTTTGTACAGCGGCTGGAAGGGCAGCCCGCCCAATTTCTGAAAACGTGTTTCTTTTAAGTGTTTAAAATAATCCTGAAAACTTGCCCCTTGGAAGGGCAGCCCATCAGGATGTTTCTGACAGTAGTGTTTTTGAAAGTTTGTCTGAATTGTTGCCCCTTGGATGGGCAGTCCTTCAGGATTTTTCTGACAGTGGTTAGTTTGTAAAGTGACCTAACCTAACCTAAACTAAACTAACCACTGTCAGAAAAATCCTGAAGGACTGCCCTTCCAAGGGGCAACAATTCATTTCCCCCCCCCCCCCACCCACCCCCAAACGAGCGCGCGTTGTGCGTTCCATTTCCAGAGGGTGCAGTTTCATGTCGTTCAATAGAGGAAACACGGCCTCGTTGAAGCCGTAGTACACCATGTAATTAGAGCGTGGCATAGGCAGGCGTACGTCCGTGGTTGTTGGCATGGGGGCAAATCTGGAGGGGGGGGGGATAACTCGTGGATTCTAACCGACACAAGCCATCTCTGGATAGGGTGCTTGTGTTTTTTCATACTGTCCCATGTTCGGCCTGTACGCTCGCAACAAATAGAAAACGTTTAAAACGTACAGAATTTTTCCCCCATGGAATGCAGTTTTGAGGTCCACGTTTGTTTATCAACCCCGTTTCACAGTCACTTTTCAAGTACGAGCGGGCGGGCAGCTCCAGTGAGGGACTTCTCGACTCTCCAGGACGTATTCATGCGTGGCGAAGTAACGGTTATTTTCCTTTTTTTTTTTTTTTTTTTTACATAGTGACTTTACTTTCACACTCGGCCACGAACGTTTAGTTATTCTCCTCGGTCTACGTTTACAACCCGCTGCCGTTATCGGCGTAATTTATTAACATTTTTTTTTTTTTAACGGTAGCACCGTTACGTCGGACAGAAGCTAACCACCGTTGTCCGCCGTCCGCCTGCCCTGTTTCGGAGAAACGGGTGTTCCGGATCCCTCGTCCGATATCTTTGTTAAGGCCCCTGCCTACCCGGGCAAGAAACTACGCACGTCATTTGAAAACTGCTCCTGCCACCAAAGTGGTGTCCGTTTACGGAAAAAAAAATAAGGCTTGCCTGATGGCGGATGAGTAGTTCTGTTCCCGTATTTCGCTTTTAAACATCTTTATTTGGAAGAATTGAAAATTGCTAAATAGCGTGTTTTCAGAATAATGTTGTTTCGAACGCGAGAGACAAGACCGCGATGCGCGCCAGGTTCGGAGCTGGCTGGCGGCCACGCACGGCCACTGACGTCACGCGCCGTCCTCTGACGTAAGGCATGCCACGCGTGTCCTGGCCGGATTGCAAGGGTCCTCGCAAAACCCTTCCTCCTACGCTCCCCGCGCATCTTCCCGCCTCGGGACATTATCACTTTTTAGCGGCCTGTGGATTCCGGGCTGACAGAGGCCGCCGCGGGGAGTGGCGTGAATAAGCCACTCTGCTGTTCTGGGTGTTTCGGGCGTCTCGTACCTTCGAGAAGAACGCCACGCGTATATAAGCGACGACGCCGGCCTCCAAGGGTTCGGAGAGTTCTGAGAGTAGGGGAGAGAGTCTTCCCCCTCGGGGAGTGATGCTGTCCATACCCGTGCGACCAGCGAGAGGTGAAGAAGGCAAGTGGCCCTTGCTGAGCGAATCAGGACCTATCGGGAGGCGATACCTGCGAATGAAGGCCTGGCGAGCGATAGTTGGGGACTGTACTGCGGCGCGGTGTGTGCGAAGGAAGCGGACAGAAGAGCGAGCCACTGTCGAGCCAAACTCCAGCGGAGAGTGTTAATGTTTCAATGATCAGTGTAAGGCTAATTGTTTTGGGCAGAAATCTTGAGTGCAGTAATTAAGTTTATAGTGTAGACATTGGTAATAAATAAAACTGTACTAATTAATTACGAACCCAGTAAGTAGATCTCCCCACATAAATCGTAGCAATATTCAGATATGAAACTACTGGTACAGATTCGTGAAAGCACTCAAGGGACTTGCACTACACATTTTATCTTCATGTCTACGTCATATCATTTTATGGTTACCGCTCAGATCTCACAGTTGTCCTATGCACGCCAGTCGACAGCCTTACGCTGAGAGGCGATACCGCGCTAGAAGCACCAGCGAGCGTCGCTCTTATCAGCTCTCGTCACCAACACAGACCCGCCCCTGACAAGGGTCGGAGCTCACACACCATGTTGATTTCTTTTATAATGAACATATGCCGAGAATATTTGTGGCTGAACAAAAAAAAACGCAAGGGAGGTACCGAGTTACAACTATAGCAATAGCTCTTAAATAAACTCAATGACGAAAAAAAAATTGGTTGTCTGTAAAGTCGGTTTACGGACGATAGTTTAACGTGACAACGTCATAACAAAACATTGATGAAATTATTGCATACTTTTATTGATAAAATTGAATCATTTTTATTGAATTATCACTATTATGTATGGATACAAAGATGGAGTGAAATGAAATCTACAATTTAATTGATAAATTTACTTTTATTTGCACTCATTAATTCAAATATGTTTATTACTTTAACGAAGGGATTATTTTAACTACATGTTTGCTATTTAACTTCTTCCAATCTGTGTTATTCTGTTAAGGATAGGACGATGATGGGAAAAGTAGGAAACGAATGGGAGTGTTTCAAGTTTAATGTGCCTCGAAAAAGTCAAATCGATGGTTATTCCAATCGAGTGGAAGAGAGAAAGATGCGGCGCAAGCGTACAATGAGCGTAACGGTACACAGCGTAACGGGACAATGCGCGTAACGGGACACTTTTTTCGTGCGTGCAGCCGGCGTTCATCGCTTTAATAGACGTTGTCACGTCAAAAATGAAACAATCAACACGGCGAGTTAAGCACGAGCCTTAAAAGGACGTGTCTGACGGCGTTACCTGCGCTCATTACCTGCACTCGCTGGCGCAGTCTGGCGGGGGACTGAAGCACATCGACGGACGGGCATTGTAACACCGTGACTATGGAAGGAACAATGTGGCGTGTAGGACTCAGCACTTTCCCAGCGTTCAGTTTCCTGAAGCTTTTTTTTTTTTTTTTTTTCTCGATCATCCTCTTTCTTTTTACTGCCTCGAGAACCTGTTTCGACAGCTTGCGTATTGAATAGTCCTTTCGTTTTTGTTTATCGGTAGCCCCGGTAAGTTGACACGTTGATGACCCGGTAAGTACGTGAAACAAGATGTTATATATATATGTATATACATACACACACATAACATTCCTCTGCGTAGATCGTTGAACCGGGGAGAATCCAAGTCATGCCTTTCCCTGCCTCGAACCCCCCCCCCCCCCCCCCTCCTCACCCGGATTCTTCTCTTTTCAATCCACGCTCTTATTTTTTAAATCTTATTTTCTCTTGACTCGTGTTTTTTTTTTTTACTCCGTCGCTCTCTGTTTTTTTACGAGTCCACCTCTGGAAGTGTAAGGAAGATGGCTGGAGAATCGATCGGATCAAGGATGGACAAATTAGTGAGTATAAACTACTGGAAAACCGGCTGTGTGGCCAAATTGAAACCTTTCGTAAATAGACATAAATGTTGCTGTGGCAAAAAAAAAATTACTGTACCTTTATACGAAATTGCTTATCAGTGAAGACAAATTTTTTAATTTAGTGTAAGTGGGGCATAAACGTCATGTTGATTTTTTTTTTTAATTTTCTCGTTATAATAGTTAAAGGCTATTTCTGTAAATTTAACACTGTACCTACCCTGCAATTAAAATGAGTAGATAGTCGACGTAACTGCTCCGGCAGCGAATTCTAGCGGCGGGTATGGAAACTACAAGTGATTCGCGTACAGAAATGTAGTTGAAAACAAAGTGTGCGTATATTTATCACCCTCTGAATTATTTTAAGGAATTCTACGTAATTTTCCGGTCCGAGTTTCATGTTTATAAGCGTATTGCGACGTGAGAACACATGAATCTACTCGTCACCGAGATTAGACGTTACTAGAGACCGGAAAAACTCGCGGATTCATGTCGTGATAGGCTGAAATTCAAACCTGTATACAATTCTACTGGTTCTGCTATTGGCTCGCAGTTTAACTGGAGCTCTCTGGGCCAATGAGAGACTATCGACCAAAGAAGCGTCGAATCACAAGCTACCCAGTGGAGACGACTCACAATTTAGTACCCAATGAACACGCGTGTTTACTTGAGATGTACAGAGGATAATGGAAGCTATCCTAGAGGTCATTGAATCCGCGTATTTTTCCGGTCCCTAGACGTTACACATCACTGGCGAGAATATGAGAGACTCGCTCACGTTTTTCTTCTTCTTCTCAGTTTGACAATTCACCGACTGTGTGGCGAGAGTTGTTATTTGATCGCACGGTCACCTTTTCGCTGTGACCCGGGAAGCCCTCGCAGACGTGGTTACAACTTCACCGCAGGAGTCGGCCACCACTCAACCACACAGTAAATATCTATACTTTTTACAAACACAGCCCTGTAAACCAGTTGCCAATAAATAGTTTGTAAGTTACCAGAAATATATAGGGACTGGAAAAATTCGCGGTTTCAATGACCACTAGGATAGACTCCACGATTCTCTATGTACTCGGGCAACTATCACCTGGTCATTGGCTACCGACTCGGGACACCTGCTCACTGCGATTCTTATGATTCGATACTTCTTTTGTTGAGTGTTTGACATGGGCTCAGAGTCCTTCAGGTAAATTGCGGTCCAATCACTGACGCAGCATTAAGCTAAACGAGTTTGGATTCCAGCCTGTTTCGAAAGGAATCCGCGAATTTTTCCGGTCTCTAGAAATATATTGTAAATTTGAACAACATATTGCCATGGCTATAAATGGAGACTGGAAAAATTCGCGGATTCATTTCGCGACACGCTGAAATGTAAATAATTGTACCTTTGTGCAACTTCTGGTATTGGTTCACTGTTGACCTGGAGGAGTGTGGGCCAACTATAGACCCTCAGTCAAAGCAGTATCGAATCACGAGTCTCCCAGTTGAGACGCCTCACAAGTCAGCAGCCAATGAACAAGTGACGTTTGCCCGGGTGTGCACAGGATCGTGGAGTCTATCCTGGTGGTCAGTGAATACGCGAATTTTTCCAGTCCCTAGTTATAAAGTACGTTTTTGGCATCAATACTGAATATTTCTTGTCGCGCCAACGAAAATTGGCTCATGATTTTAAAATCATATTTAATATTTGTACCAGCATACATTATTTGAAGCGCTGCAAAGAAGATCGGATATTCAACAATTTTACTTTACTTCTCTGTTTTATTGACAGCTATTCAAGGAACGGTTTGCAAATAACTTTAATGTAGGTACAGGGACAACATTAACAGCCCGATGCAATTTTGACGTGATAACGTCTTATAAATCGATAAACGCCGGCTGACTCTTTGTCACGTTCCGCCTGAGCCGAGCGTGCAAGAACCGGCCAACAACCGTACGAGAAAATCTTCTATAATATCGAACAGGTTAAGGCGGGCTTTTTAAAAACAAAAAATTATTTTTTTTTGTTTATTTGTCCATTTTCGTCATTTCAAAATTAACAATTTATCGACATTGACTTTATTTCAGTTTATTTTTATAACTAACTGTTCGTGATTATATTTAAAGAAATTATTTTAATTAAATTTAAAAAAAAAACTGCAAATAATATTTGAAAATTATAAAAAGTATGCAATTTTTCATCTATGTTTTATTATGACGTTATCACGTAAAATTATCGTCCGTAAACCGACTTTACAGACAAACCCCCCCCCCCCCTCCTCTTTTTTTTGGAATGATACAGTTGCTTTCGTGTAAATGTACCAATTTACAAAACCATATTTTACAGTGCACAGTTTCCCCCCCCCCCCCCACGAGCGTGGGTTGGTTAGGGGGGGGGGGGTTCCATGGTGGGGTAACGTGAGCTTCCTCCCCCCTACTCTATGCCCTGATAGTGGCCGGACAAAGGGACGGCAGAGAGAATGTGAGCGACCAGCTGTGAGAAGGCCGAAGTGGGGGGGGGGGGGGGTGGAAGGGGCCCCTTCTGGCCACGAACGCTATCGTAATTACAGCGGCTGCCTGTTCGACAGCGGATATATTATAAAAGAGTCGGGTTCGGCCGGGGGATCTATCTGTCCCCCCCCCCCACCACCACCCCCCCCCCCTCCGCTCCCACAAAGAGGGCATCGGGCCCACGTGGAACAGCTGGCCCGTGAAATGAAGCTTTGTTTGGTCCCGTCAGCTCGAAACTCGCGCTGCGCGGGAAACATTTCAGTGTTTGATCCGTCGGGTTGGTGGAGGGGGAAATAGAGAGAGAGAGAGAGAGGAGGTTGACCAGAGTGGTTTTCGGGGGGGGGGGGGGGAGTTACGGAACACATTAATAAGTAGGGACTGGAAAAATTCGCGTATTCAATGAC
Organism: Bacillus rossius redtenbacheri; assembly: GCF_032445375.1. Classification (NCBI taxonomy): domain Eukaryota; kingdom Metazoa; phylum Arthropoda; class Insecta; order Phasmatodea; family Bacillidae; genus Bacillus; species Bacillus rossius. Next base: position 5,755,580 of record NC_086343.1, read on the forward strand.
TTCCAGGATAGACTCCACGATCCTGTGCACACTCGGGCAAACGTCACCTGTTCATTGGCTGCTGACTCGTGAGTCGTCTCAACTGGGAGACTCGTGATTCGATACTGCTTTGACTGAGGGGTCTATAGTTGGCCCACAGTCATCCAGGTCAACAGTGAACCAATACCAGTAGTCGCACAAGGGTACGAATTTTTCCGGTCTCTATTAATAAGTATTAAAAAAAAGTGGGGGGGGCGGTTTGTCTGTAAAGTCGGTTTACGGACGATAATTTTATGTGATAACGTCATAAGAAAACATTGATGAAAAATTGAATTTTTTTTTAATTTTCAAATATTATTTACACTTTTTGAAAATTTAATTTAAATAATTTGTTTAAATATAATCACGAACAATTAGTGTAAAAAGCCCCCCTTAACCTGTTTGATATCATAGAAGATTTTCTCGCACGGTGGTTGGCCGGTTCTTGCACGCTCGGCTCAGGCGGAACGTGACAATGAGTCATGCTGTTTCGTGCGTGCAGCCGGCGTTCATAGATTTATAAGACGTTATCACGTCAAAAACTAAACAAAGTCCTATTATTGCATATTCGATTATCTTTTTAATGGTTTTGAAAAGTTGTGCTGAAACGAAACTTCAATCGAAATATAAAATTATGCGCCTTTTTTCGTGAGAAATACTCAGTATTATCTCGAGAAAAAAAAACTTACTTTTTTCGTATACGCAAAAATAACAGTGGCCATGCACTGTAAAAAATTTACAATATCTTTTTTTTTAAGGTGTAACAAATTATTTCTTGGCAATTGGTTTCCTAATGAATGTTTTGTAAAGTGCAGAACAGTAAAATATCGCGAAAGCAATTTCGCTAACTGGAATTGTTCCAGGCTGTCGAACCTCTCTATTTGGTGATGAGGTTTTTATGTGTGTATGTGTGTGCATGGCCCCCACATTCGGCTACACCACACCCTGGACTCAGGATCGAAGACACCCCCTCCCCCCCCCCCTCATGTTCTACATTATAATTGCATGGTTATTTCTTACCTGCACTCTTTTTGACAATGATATTTAACCTGAAAATACAGGGTATAATTATGGTTACCATTTTATTAAGTCCAAACTAAGCTATGTTTATAAAATTATTTTACTTTAAAATAACCACAGCAAGTATTTATATTTATTTCACACACTAAGATAAAAATGAAAATAGTTAAAGAAAAATAAAATTAGCTGTAGGTGTGTAAAATCTTCTAAAATTTCATCGGATGAAAAAAAGTCAATTTTTTTAGTTTATAAAAAATTATAATAGTTAAACATTTGGAAATAAACAAGGCTGGGCTCTGGACCCAGGGGTCCACCCAGCCCCGCCCTTGTGGCGGCCATGTGTGTGTGTGTGTGTCGTTGTGGGGGAGATAGGGATGGGGGGAGGGGGAGGGGTCGTTTGTAATATTGGGCGACTGTCTGCTATAATAGCCTTGCGTATTTTACGATGTCTCGTAAAAAAATATCTTGCCTGCTGTCCAGGCAACCAGCGTGGCATCTTCAGCGGCGAAGCTGCCTACCAACCAAGCGTTCGCGTAGATGATCTTTTGGGCAATGATCTTTGGACAATGAATGATCTTTGGGCAGACCACAAAGCCTGTCGATTGGAAACGTGTCGTTGACGAAGCACGATCTGTAAGCTTTTAGTCGTAATGCCCACTCAAATACCTTAAGCCATAAAAATCAAAACTATCTGCTTTGAATACAGTTTTAAAATCTCGTATCAAGCCTAGCCAGGGGTGTGTTTGTGTCGGTGAGGCGGGACGATAAGTGCGACGCTCGCTGGTTGCTTCTAGCGCGGTGTCGCCTCTAAGCTCAAATCTCGCTCTGAACTGGCGGCAACTATGAGGTTTGAGAAGTAACCGTAATGCAATCTTGCGGATAAATCGAGAATGAAGTGTAATTAATGCAAGTCCCTCGAGTGCTTTCAAGAATCTACGCCGCATGTTTCATGCCTGAACATTATTCTGAAAAAAACACGCGGGGTGCTGTCACAACTTAGAAACCCGCCAATTAGAACTGTCATAACTTAGAAACACACTACTTAGAACAGGCATAACTTAGAAGATTCTATCTTGTGTGTTTCTAAGTTGTGACATTTCTATCTTGTGTGTTTCTAAGTTGTGAGTATCTAAGCTTTGACAGTACTAAGTTGTGAATTTCTAAGTTGTGACAGTTCTAAGTTGTGTGTTTCAAAGTTGTGAAAGTTCTAAGTTGTGAAAGTTCTAAGTTGTGAAAGTTCTACGTTGTGAAAGTTCTAAGTTGTGTGTTTCGAAGTTGTGTATTTCTAAGTTGTGAGTTTCTAAGTCGTGTGTTTCTAAGTCGTGTGTTTCTAAGTTGTGACAGCACCCCGGTCGCGACGGCCAGCGACGACGGCAGATACGAGTCCTCGGGGCTCGAATAACGACGTTACTCCCTAGAGGACTCTACAGGGAGGGGGGGGGGGGGTGGAATTACCGCCGTCTTGGGCTGCCTCGCTCTGCGCCGCTCTGCCGATAAGGATCGCGTCGGCGCGGGGGGATGAGAAGGGGGGAAAGCGCGACTCCCACAACCGCTGTTTTGTATGCGGCCGCTTATTTACTCTTTTTTTTTTATTCTTCTTTATCATCCCACACCCCCTTTTCGCCGGGAGTAATTTTGGAAAATTGTGCAGTGCGCGCACCGCGGGTCGGTCTCAATTACTACTGGAAACTGTTATCTTCAACCCCCCCCCCCCTTCCAACCCGGTTTGTATAGCTCCGGCCCGTGTGTGGGCTGTACCGCCGCTCACGATAACCCGCGCACTTTCGAGGTCAACCTCGACGAATTACATGCAGGATGTTCCGAAGATACTTTCTCATAGAGAGATCGGGGGGAAAAAAATGTTCCAAAGATCCTTTCTCGTAAAGAGATCGGGAAAAAATGTTCTGAGTTACTGTGATTGGCGTTGCATCAGTAGACGTGTATCTGAAAGAACCTTAACCCAATCAAGAGACACAGAAGATGCCACACTGTTTTAACTTCCAGCTACTCTCGGAATTTTTTTTCGCGAGAAATGCATGGCCCTACGTATATAGAGACAGGGAAAATGCGCAGATTCATTTCGCGATAGTCTGAAATTCATACACATAATACCTTTAAGCTGCTTTTGATATTGGCTCACTGTTCGTCCGGGCGACTCCGGGCCAATGAAAAACCCCCTCAACCAAAGAAGTGTCGAATCTCGGGCAATAACAGTTGAGACGACTCACAAGTCAGCAGCCAACGAACTGGCGTCATTCGCCCGAGTGTACAGAGGACTGTGTAGACTATCCTGAAAGTCATCGAAGTTGGGAATTTTGCAGGTCCCTTTACATGTAGCATGCTACGCTACGTACATATTCCCCCGTCTCTTTTACCGTCTTCCCATTTCGACCGCTAGTGCATTCGCTTGGAGTGACTGACGCACTCTCGTCTACCGGTTCCCCTCGGGAAGCCTGAGATGTCCATCAAGCTCTGTCCCTGCCCGAACACGCCCGAATATTCACCTTCGGCCAACCTCGCGTTTATTTATATATATTTATATATTTCTCTGTTTATTGTAATGTAGCTATACTTACATAACCTAACCGTCCATGGTGTTTTAACGTGTTTTAATGTAGCTAACCTAACCGACCACTTTTAATATTTGAATTCATTTTATCCTGCGCGAAAATAAAACAAATCCCGAGGTTGGCCGAAGGTGAATATTCGGGCGTGTTCGGGCAGGGACAGAGAACTTGATGGACATCTCAGGCTTCTGGTTCCCCTCACGCGATCCGAATTGTTGCCAACACTTGAAAAAATGGAAACCGCCGCTGTGGCTCGCGGGGGGGGGGGGGGGGGCTGGAGTGTGGATGTGGCACCAGTGGGCGGACCTCGCTATGCGCTGCCGGCCGGGGTATCTCTCCGCGGGCCAGAGCCGCCGGCAGATAGCGGCTCCGGGGGTCTTCTGAATGAACGGGCCCCCTTTGTGCGCGGGGAGGAAGCCGCGTGCCCCCTGCTATCGCCCGGGATTCCTTTTTGATAAGCACAAGTGTGAGATGAAAGGCGAACAGAAGAAAAAAAACTAACTATACAATAGCTATTAATATTTTTTCATCATTACGTAACCATACACAGAGAAGAAAAAAAGGTTTGTTTGAATCAAACAAATATTTGTTTTATATTAAGGCGAAACAAATATTTACTTGCTGCAACAAAATATTTTGTTAGCTTAACCAAACTCGGCGAGTAACAAAATCGATTTGTTACACATGACCAAATATACCGTTGAGTTGACAAAATCATTTTGGTTGGGTCAACAGAATCTTTCCTACTACAAAATATTTGTTTTGAATTAACAAAATGTATTTATTTCGCCGTATACAAACAAATATTTTGTTGAGACAAACAAAACTTTCTCTCAGTGTACGGGGCTTGATAAAATGAACTTTAAGTTTTACATATATTGCAAACGGATAAAAAAACTTATTAATGGTATGTTTATTGATGTTTAACGTGAGAGAGATTGGTTAAGTAATTTCGGTTTAGAATATTAAAAAAATATATATATATCGCTGGTTTTTTTCACTGTGTGTCACAGAGAAACCACAATTATGGACAAGAATGATGAATACAATACAAACACTCTGGAAAAAAAAAACAAGCCTTAAATCAGCCGATGTCAAACGTGAGACTGAACTAACGGCACAGAGAATTACGTGGAAGGAATTGGTCGGGATAACATGTGTGTGTGTGTGTGTGTGTGTATATATATATATATATATATATATGTGTATGTATATATATATATACCTTTCCTTATAGGAATACCTCCACGGTCTATCGGTCCATGGCGGATTAAAAAACTTTATTTGTATCGTATCGCTTCCTTATGTACATATAATTTACCATCAATTATTGCAAATACAATATTAGCTTTTTTTTAAAGATAGCGATTGATTATTGATAAACAATTCGTGTTCTGATTTAAAAATGGTTTGACAAAATATAAGCACTTTTCAGCAAAACCGTTATTTATTTAACAATAGATTATGTGTTTGCACACAATTCTATTTGTATAGGTTTTTCTTATCTTTTCTGGTGGTTTACTCGATGGTTTCTGATAGTTCTAGGAGCGAGTCGCAACCCACCGTTTGGGAACCGGTGAAAATAAGGTTCTAACGGTGATGTAAATAACGGTTGGTTTGGTGACCCTGAGGTGTGTGCGAGAGAGTTGTGTATAGCTTGGTGGGGTTGCGTTCAGGACTCGAACCCGCGCTGTGCTGAGGGCGGTTCCTAAAAGCATGGGCGGGAGAATGTAGGTGAATGCGATTCTGGTCCGTGAGTTCGCTGCCTTCCCTTCGCTGTGTATAACCAGGTGGCACTCGAACCCTTACAAGTTATTCTGTGTGCACAGATCGCATGTGCAGTTAGACGTGGTGCTGTCACAACTTTTAAACACACAAGATAGACACAAGTTATGCCTGTTCTAAGTTGTCTGTTTCTAAGTTACGTGTTTCTAAGTTATGACAGTTCTAAGTTGTGATTTTCTAAGTTGTGATAGTTATAAGTTATGACTTTCTACGTTACGACGTTTCTAAGTTGTGTGGTTCTGCGTTGCATGTTTCTAAGTTGTGACAGTTCTAAGTTATGACTTTCTACCTTAAGACGTTTCTAAGTTGTGTGATTCTGCGTTGCGTTTTTCTGAGTTACGTGTTTCTAAGTTATGATCTTTCTAACGTACGACAGTTCTAAGTTATGTGAATTTTTTCGAGGTTTCTAAGTTATGACTGTTCTAAGTTGTGTGTGGTTCCCCAGTTAGACTCTACCTAGATCCTCGCACTCACGGAGCGTGGAACAAAGATCTAGTGCCGCTCGGAGTCGGCGTGGATGTAATTCACTGGAGCGCGCTCTCTCCGCGTATTTGACGCGGCGATTGTGAGCATCCGTCTGTTTGGTCCATTGTTTCCCCGCTAGGCAGCGGCACCTACCCGAGCAGCGAGAACTCTGCAGGCTGTTGCTTCATTGCTGATTCACGTGCGTGTTTTCCTGAATTCACATTTCGCATTTTGTACCGAAAGAAATTGGACTAAATAACAAATGTAAATAACAAAAAAAAAAAAATAGCCGTATTGGCTTGTAAATTTTATTTTTGAGTAAGACGTACGTATGGTGATAAAAATTATGGTGATTAAGGCCCGTTCTACAGTGACCCTGAAGCAGAGACTGATATCTCGAAACTGAGTATCTACAATGGCACGCATGCGAAAACGGACCCGTACGGACATGTTCAGATCTTCCTTTAACGTTTCTCCGTGCGACCATTAGAAGCCGAGTATTTGGTCACGTTGGTAGCAATGTTTGAGTTTTAAATACTTATGAAATTGTTTCAAGTACAAGGACATAGTTTTATATAATTTCTATAAGGTTTTTTTATACATGTAAATCCTGAGCGTACTATATTATGTTCTCGTGTCTCAATTTTTTTTTTAAATTAAACTAATTTTTCGTAACTGTGAATTTCAGTATCATTGGTTGCCATTTGTTACGTAACCGTGCTTTGTGAAAGCCGCAGGCGGATAGTGAAACGTAAATACCTTGCGGGTCCGCATCCGTTTCCGTTTTAACGTTTTCGCGTCATTGTGGAACAGCCTAAGATGGAGAGATAGGAATGAAATACGCTGTATCGGTTTAAACAGTTTTTTGTGCCATGACAATTTTTTTTTAGCGTTTAATATTGAAAATTGGTCTTCGTCAGTGTCTTTTGGTAGTATTATTACAGTTGCAGTCATTCCCAAGAATGAAAATCTCATGAATAATAAAAAAAAAAATAGGGTGTGACTGTGTCATGGACACGGCCGTGTGTTGTACGTGAATACATGTACGTAACAGGCAATATTTTCTATACAAAATATAAAATACTCTATTTTATGTATGTTATAATCATGTTTTTTTTAACACCATATATATTCACTGAAACTATTTTACACTAATGTTTTATATATGCGATCGATAGATTTTAACGAGAGCTGACGATTGAAACCTAAACGAACGACGTAGCTTCTCCGAGTCAAAAGTTATACCAAATTGAAATCTCGAAACGCACCAAAATGACTTCAAAATGGCGGCGCTTCTCCCTCCACCGCGCGCGATGCGTCACAGTCCTTCACTTAGCGTGACGAATTCTTTGATCCTTTAGCTATCCAGTGGTGTAATTAAATTTCGGATGGAGATGATAGATATGTAGCTGCAGCACCAAACTGTATCCCCCGGTTTTGTTATCATTCGTTTTTTGAATCGCCTCCCACTATGGAAGCAATTTTAAAGACGTATTCACGTCAAAAAAAAAGTGACCGACTTGTCTTCTCTGTATTAGTCATGGAGGTAAGAAGTTATGGAGTAAGTGTGCACAATCTTTGCCACGTTGATAAACTGAAATTATAATGAAAACGACTCTCCACATTAATTTGTTTTTGTCATATCGAAGTTAACCGCTGATTTAAATGCTGAGGTTTTGTTAGCATCTTCGTTTCACAGTGCCCACTTCATGATAGCATTTTCTTTTTTTACGATTATTCCTAGCGATATACTTTACAAGTTATCAAGTTAGCCAACAAACTTCGAGTGTTAGCCTTTGTGCACGTACAGTTTTTCTTTTCTTACCATAGTGACTTCAACACCCACTCAGTATACTGATACCTCCATTGAAATGCAAATCCAACTGGAAACTTAAAAAAAAAAAAAAAAAAAAAAAAAAAAGGGGGGGGGGGGTCAATTTTTCGTATGATTTACAATATTATGAGAAATCCTTAACTGTTCACAGATGACGCAGTAGTGCCTCTATTTTGCAACTGGTTTCTTTCAACGTGTTGAAGTACTAATAATTATTGATTGAATCAACCTGTTATTATATATATATATATATATTTAGAAATGTGGAGTTAATATGTTTTTTGATGTGTAAACATCTCAGCTCTCGGTATAGGACAAATTTGTAACGCTCGGCATTATTTAAAAAAAGAGTTCTGACTTTGAATTAATTTTGTGATCAACTCCCGTGTTGTAAGTCTATTTGCAACATTGAGAACACGTGTTGCTCGTTACCTGGGTCAGATGTTTACACATCACTGACGAGTACACTCTGAAAGACTCGGCTCACTTTGGAAGAGGACAGTTGAACCTCCACTAAAAGGCTCGCTCAGTTTGCAAGAGGACAGTTGAACCTCCGCTGAAAGAATCGGCTCACTTTGGAAGAGGGCAGTTGAACCTCCGCTGAAGACTCGGCTCACTTTGGACGAGGGCAGTTGAACCTTCTCTCCCTCCCCCTCTTCCTTCCTGTCCAACCCACCACTTCTTGTATTCGTCCCCGAGGTAGAGGCTGCTGCCAAGTGGTCCGCCCCTGTGTCCTGAGGCCGCCGTCACGTCAGGAGGAAGTAGGAATCACGCCGCTCCTGGGGTTGGATTAGCCACATCCTCCCAGGCCTCTCGCTGGGGTGACGGGGTGAGGGAGCTAATTAGCGGTCGCGCCCCTCCGACCCCCGGTAGCTGTGGGCGGTCGTGGCTGGCCTACGCCCTCTCGCCCACGCTGCGCTGCTACCACAGGACGTGTGTCGAGGTAACAGATGTCAGTAAACATAGGGCAGGAAGTGCTTCTGCGTGTCAAAACATGTAGTGGAAGGAGAAATGGCAATGAACATAGGTCTAGATATGCTTCTGCACGTCAAAAAAATGCAGAGGAGGCAGAAATGTCAGTAAACATAGGTCTAAAACTGCTTTTGCACGCCAAAACTAGCAGAGGAAGCAAGATACGTCAGTAAGAATAGGACAGGAAATGATTCTGCAGCTCAAAAAAATGCAGAGGAAGCAAGATATGTCAGTGAACATAGGACAGAAATTGATTCTGGAACTCGAAACATGCAGAGGAGGCAGAAATGTCAGTAAACATAGGACAGGAAATGCTTCTGCATGTCAAAACATGTAGTGGAAGCAAGAGATGTTAGTGAACATAGGTATAGTAGATATGCTTCTGCAACTCGAAACATGTAGTGGAAGCAGAAATGTCAGTGAACAAGGTCTAAAAGTGCTTTTGCACTTCAAAACATGCAGAGGGAGCAAGAGATGTCAGTTAACACAGGTCTAGATATGCTTCTTCAACTCAAACATGCAGAGGAGGCAGAAATGTTAGTAAACATAGGCATAGAATTGCTTCTGCACCTTAAAAAAAAATGCAGAGGAAGTAAGAGATGTCAGTAAGCATAGGACAGGAATTGCTTCTGCAAGTCAAAACATGTAATGGAGGAAGAAACGGCAATGAACATAGGTCTAGATATGCTTCTGCAACTCAAAACATGCAGTAGAAGAAAGATAAGTGAGTAAACATGTAAGTCAGGAAACGCTTCTGCTTATCTCTAGAGCCGCTTGACATTGGCCAAGCATACACACACCGGAGCCCCGTTATGTAGAACGCCGTGATCGTCAAGGCACACAACTCACCATATGATTGGTCGTGTGTTGTTCCGTTCACGTGATGGCTTATATGTCATTCCACTTAAAATGGATCCAGTGTATCTCGTTGTACCTATTTTTGGTAACAGCAGACCCAATAGTTACAAAAAAATTATAAGGATCCAAAGTTTAAGCGACCCAATTTTTTTTTATTACATATGCATTGAAAACTGCGTGGTACAGTATTTTTACTTAATTAAAAATGGTAAGTTCGTTTCAAAATTCAGCTTTGATGATGCCTTCCTACTCGCGTCCGAGAACGGTGACCCGTGTTGATGCAAGCTGCTACGCTGCACCTATGGGTTTTCTGTGTCACGGTGATTCTGCGGTGGTTCGCCTGTAGCCTTCCGAAGAAGAGGGTGATAAGCGAGGCGATAAGGCAGCGCGTGGCCTTCGCTCGCTCGCGAAAAACGAGGTTCATCACCCTCGGGTCAGCGGCGGTTCGACCCCGAGGACATGTTTTTTTTTTCTGCGCTCGGCGCGCCCGGGCCATTGTGTTTCGCGACGCGGGCGTGTGGGAAAACTAAAAGCGACCGCGATAATAATGTCCGTGGGAGCTCTGGCTCGACTCACACCCCCCTCTCCCTCATCCACCCTCCGTGAGCCACTCGTTTTTTCCTGCTTTCCACCGCCACGAGCCACTTTGCCGGCCTCCGTAGAGTGGCATACACATCGGCAGAGGTGTGCCTCTATCGGTGCTTCTAGCGCGGCGTCTCCTCTGGACTGGCGCGCATGTCTTCTCGTCGTGCGTATGGGCGGTGACCGTAACATTAGATGTAGGATAAATGAAGATGAAGGATGTAATGCAAGGCCCTTGGGCGCTTTCTAGAATCTTTATCGCGCGTTTCATGCCTGGAAATTACTCTGAAAACACGCGTTTTTAGCCCATTTCACTCTCCTAAAAATTACAGTTTTAAAACGAAATACGGTAACAGAACTATTCATCCTCCCTCAGCGTATTATTATTATTATTATTTTTTAGTAAACAGTCACGCACCACTCTCAGATATATCGAGCAGTTTTTAAATAGCGTGTATTTTTTTCTGAAGCTCTGCGCACCGTATGTATTCCCGGGTAGGCGAGCATTAATAAGAATACCATAAAGATTGTATATCAAACGATTGGGTCTTTGGTCGTTGGCGTAAAGCTGTTGCCCATGAACCAATTAAAAATTATCATGTGGTTCGATTACACTGGACGAGTTCACTAGACGCTTGTCGGTGAGAATACTTTTTTTTTTAAAGTGAAACTTCTTTACACCCGGTAGGTTAAATCTAGACGATGACTACTCATAAGAGCGTAACGAGTGGGGCATTCGATGTGGGTGAGGTTGACTAAAGTAGAGTGACAGAGCATGCTTTAAAACTTTCTGCCCCCGACCAAACCTGCGTTCTTCCCGAACCATCATTTCTTGTCCTGTGCTGAACCTGCCTGCTTGATGCTTGCAATGATTTACCTCCCGCAAAACTTGCGTACAAGAATCAACTGATTTCAAAGGACACTTGATGTAAGCTTTTGGACATACGCCATTGCTAAGCACACGTATGTCTGTAGAAGAAAACTACAAAAAACACAAAAGACAAAAACACAAATTAAGCAAAAAATTGGTGTTGTCAACAGAATATTATGTGGTGTTTATAGACATGTTTTGCTTAATTTGTGTTTTTGTCTTTTGTGTTTTTTGTAGTTTTCTTCTACAGACATACATGTGCTTAGCGATGGCGTATGTCCAAAAGCTTACATCAAGTCATGCGCTCCCATTGCACAAATCTTTCAAAGATAATTTCAAGGGACACGTTGTTTTCGATCGCTTCAGTGTTTTTGGGTTGGAGGGATTGTACACGGGGGGGGGGAGGAGGGGAGGGGATCGCAGGACTGAAAAGGGTGGGGGGCGAGAGTGGGAAAAGGGGGGGGGGGGGGTGTTTGTATGCAAACAGCTACGTCCAACATGCGGGCGGGTGCTCCACTTCAAGGTCGACGGGCACAATGGCGCCGGCGGGGGAACCGCAGACCTCCCCCGATCCAGCACAAACGACCCGCCATCGACACTCTGCCGCAGCGTTTGTTAATGCCGCCCGCCTCGTCAGGTGTGTGTGTGTGTGTGTGTGTGTGTGTGCTAGCGAGGCGGGATGATAAGCGCGACGCTCGCTGGTGCTTCTAGCGCGGTGTCTCCTCTGGACTGGCGCGCAGTCTTCTCGTCGTGCACAGGACAACTGTGAGATCTGAGCGGCGACCGTAACATTACACGGCCGAGAAATGAAGATAAAGGTGTAATGCAAGTCCCTTTAATTGCTTTAAAGAATCTGTACCGGTTGTTTTACCCCTAAAAATTACTCTGAAAACATGCGCTTTAGTCATTTTAACTCTTCTAAAAATACAGTTTAAAAACTTCATCCGAAATCAAAAGTACTTTTCGGCACTAGGCGAACTCTTAAATGCTTTTCGTAAGCAGACCCCGCTCGGATATCTTGAGTAGTTTTCAAATCGCGTTGTTTTTCCTGAAGCCCTGCGCACCGTGTGTGTGCCCGGGTGGGCGGAGCCCTAACAATGAACTACCGGCCACAGTTTGGGTGTTATGTAGCCCTCTTGTTTGGTTTCGGACGCACGTATGTGGAAATGTAATCACGTTCATTTGCACGCTATATATTTTTATTATTGGGGGTGCTGCATTGAAGTATAGTATTCTCTTGAAAAATTTTTTTGTTGTGAATATACCCAAAACTGTTTTTTTTTTACGTGCAGGAACATCCATGATTCTTTAATTCGAAATTTTCTCGTGTCTTTCGTAATTGTTTAAACAAATGATGTAGTTTAATTTTTTTAACTTCACAGAACACAATTTCATTAGCATGCATTTTCCTGGCCTGAATAATTTTCAGATTTGCTCTTAATTCCTTATCAGAGTTTACCAAACTTTCTCAAGTATTATTAACGGCACTTCCATAAATAATAGGACTTTTTTGAACCACACATAAAATGTACTAAATATCTCAATTCCAAATATATTAAAATTTTATTAGGAAATTTAATTTGGCCTACCCCTGACCATCATTCTGTATCCGCCCGCCTTTGTATAGAATGGATTCCCCCCCCCCCCCCTTTCCGCTGTTTCCTTTCATATTCTTTCCTTTTTTTTGGTGGGAATTATACATTTTTATAGATTTTTTTTTTTTTATGTTATTTGGGTTGGGTTGGGGTGGGGGATATCTTCCCCCATCCGGTGACACGGAGTAAGTTAGTCCTGGCTTTTCGTTATTTCGTGCGGAGAATTATCATAAATTTAGAAAGAAAAAAAATCCCGGTGGGTGGGGAGGGGGGGGGGGGAAGTCCTGTCCCCGGGGTTCGCTCTCTGTACACATTGTATTATTCATCGCCTCCTGGCGTTTCTCTGCTGTCGACTCGAACACGCCAGCGAGGAATAATTCAAGCGGTTAATGCCTCCTTCCTCCTTGTACGCGCCGCTGTCTCACGTAAATATCCCCGAGTCGCTGCTGCGCTGCCGTCTCGTGAGTGTTTTTAATAAGTCGTCAGCCGGGGAGGGGGCAGTCGCTACAGTCTGTGGGAGGGGTGGGGAGGAGGGGAAACGGAAATGTGTGGTCGGTGCCCCTTCCTGCCGGGAGTTTACTCGCGCTCGTGTTATTTCTGTGTCAGCCCTCTCAGCCGGGGCGCGGCTACCCCGTCGGACGACTTGGCTAGGGAAACGACTGTCGGTGAACGATTTTCGGTCAAATGACGTTTCGGTCAAATGACGTGTCGGTCAAATGACGTTTCGGTCAAATGACGTGTCGGTCAAATGGCGTGTCGGTCAAATGACGTTTCGGTCAAATGATTTTTCGGTCAAATGACGTTTCGGTCAAATGACTTTTCGGTCAAATGACATGTCGGTCAAATGTCGTTTCGGTCAAATGACTTTGCGGTCAAATTACTTTTCGGTCAAATGACCTTTAGTCTACTGTCGCTCGTTTGGCAGCTTTTTCCAATAGTTAAATTTTCGCAGCTAAATACATAAATTTTGGCTTTTCGGTCAAATGACTTTTCGGTACAATGAACTTTAGTCTAATGCCGCTCGTTTGGCAGCTTTTTCCCCCCAATAGTTAACGAATTTTCGCAGCGAAATACTTACATAAATTTTCGGTTTTTCCGTCAAATGACTGCAGGTCTAATTATTTTCTATTAAATGACTTTTAGGTTAAATGACTTTCAGTCTGCTACCGTTCGTTTGACTGCTGTTTTCAAGAGTTTACATGTTTTCGCAGCGAAATACATACATTTTCGGGTTGTCGGTGAAACAATTTTAGGTCTACTGCCACGCTTACGATAGTTTTCGTCCGGATTTTCACAGCTTTTTTTTATGTTTTGGTAAAAATTAAGAAGGCAAAAGTAAAGGAGGTTTTTTTTTTGTCGAATGGCTATGATGAGTTAAGATTTAGACAACGGGACTGCTCAGTATTTTAGTGGGCTCCGTACGCGGTGTACTGACTCCGTGCTCATGTGTTAATATGAGTCGTGCTGGGGGTGGGGGGGTGGGGAGGGGTGTAGCTAAATTACACGACTTTACCACATGAACCTCAGAACTGAAACAACCGAGGAGTGTAATGGGCCTTCTTTGCCGGTGGGGCCAGTATTGTGGAAAACAGCGGACACCTGGAATTGTCAGGGAATTGAGAATTCCTGTCAGGGAATTTCAACTGAATGGTTAAACACAAGCTAATCATGTATTGAGAAATCATTGATTATGTTATGGCATGTTTAAATCGTTATGTGAGTTTGAATTCCATCTTTGATAGTGCCACGAAGTGGGACGTAAGCAACATCAATGTGTGCATAGTTTTTTGAAGGATTTTTTTTTGTCACGGCATTGAAGAATCCGTAAGTACATTGTGGCTTTTTCAGTGTAAGCACGTAGTGCAATAATTTATATTACTTTCTATGGAAAAACCGTAGGTTTTTTGGTCAGTCAAAAAATTATAAAAGACCGGAGAAGTCAAGGGAATTCTGTCTGTCGGTTTTTCTGGACACCTTGCTTTGGTGACGACTTATGTGTTCATTCAAGTAAATAAATGGATGAATAAATGAATGGATGACTGAATGAATGCCGCAAACATGCAAGAAACGCGTCCTTTAAAATTAAATTTTTTTATTGATGTGAAATAATCATTAAACTTGGTGACAGGGTTCTCTCTGAACTGTGTCCTTCTGAATTGAACATGGTGTAACAAAAACAAAACTGTCTGTAACTTTTAATTTGAATCTTTCTTTGATCATTTAATTCAGTTGTAACTATATAGTTAAGCATATCTTTAATGTTGCATGCAGATATGAATACTATTTATAAGCGTATTCTTTACTGAAATAATTAGTGTTAAGTGCAACTGCAGTTAGTTTTAAGGTCAAAGAATTATTTTCAGACTGAAGCATTTGATGTCTGCATGGATTTTTTTTTGACTTGATGTAGGCTTTTGGACATACGTCATTGCTAAGCTTAGCAATGGCGTATGTCCAAAAGCTTACATCAAGTCATGCACTCCCATTGCACAAATGTTTCAAAGATAATATGGATTTTTTTTTCTTCTCGCATCCGGAAAAAAAAAACTGAATTTGGACGCGTGTGTGTGTGATTGTGTAAAGGTATATGTGAATATTTTTATTTTGAATGATTGCTCTAATAAAAAGAGGTCGAAACCGTTTAATGAAAAAGACCGTGGCACCAAAGGTTTCTCGCCATGTAAGGCCGGTAGACACGTCCTTCCAGACCACATAAGGCCGAAACAGACGAGTCGGTCACAGCTTTGAATATATATACTGTATAGAAGTCGCGAGTGGATAGGATTTACTCCACGTTTTTCAGAAGCGTATGATGAGCAGCTTGGGAACTTCACCGCTGAAGTGCGCTGCCGTAACGCCCTGTATCGTCTTAGTTGTTATTTACACGTTAGAGCGCAGCTCTGTCGCCCGCTCTCATTCCCCGCACCCCCCGTCTATCATTCACTGCAGCTCAAGTTTGTTCATCGGGAGGGGGAAGGGGTGTTTGAAGAGTTCGACACTTGTCCGCCAGGGACCACCACGAGTCGATGCCCTAGAGATGGTGGCGATTGCGGCGGTGAATTAACCAACTATCTCAAAACCGTATTAGAAATTTTAACCTGGGCTGGCGACTTCTATACAGTATATATATTCAAAGGTCACAGTTGGTGAAGTTACAGGCCGGAGCTACGTCTTACGTCGCAGGACAACAGGCCACAAGTCTGAAGGCTCGGTCTTCACACGACGAGTGGCCTTTGTCATTTCAAATTCATCACAACAGCTCTCTCACGTGTTTTGTTTCGTCACAAATATCCTCAAAAGATATTTGCTAAAACGTTTGTTTTCGATGTGTGATAGGTTGCGCAAGCGATCATAATTTACTATGAATACTCGGCGGGAATTACGTGACGCTGTTTGATATTTTTTTTTTGTTGTTTGCGTGGTTAACGGCTTTCGCCCACAACCAGTACTAGATGCCTTTTCTTAGTCGAAGCCTCGTCCTATCACTTCGTCAATGAAATATTCGAAGCATTCTTGATCATAGAAATCAAATCTCCGTATGTAAATTAACACCAATGCCTTACCCGGGACTCGAACCCTGCACCGGCGTGCATCCGACTGCGCTACGGAGGTCGGCCCGCTGTTTGATAATGTTGAGTACATTATGTGTTAAGAAAATTTGAGACAAGACATGAGTGAACCATGTTTCAATTCTTGCTAGTAATTTGTTTATTTCATTTGTATTTTTATTTTGTAAGTTGTTTATTGTAATTTATTTAGGTTAGTTTAGTTATGTATGTATGTTTGTTTTGTTGTAACTTTACATTTAATTAAAATGTCTGTGGTTGAGTAGTAGAAAACTTTGGCACGTAAAATAAGTCGATTAATAAATTTAAAAAAAAAGTGTGTTCTTGAAGTTCACGCGCGACAGAAGTTAAACTTCTTGCATATTATGTACCTATATACTTAAAAATGAATTATACTAATTATAAAGTTAGTTGCACGAATCAATAACTCTTTTCCACACAAATAAATTAATATTGTAGATATTTAAAAATTAAACAAAAGAAACATGGTAGCGTCAATCGATAGCCGTTACCAAAACTGATGAGTAGACAAACACAAGCAGCGTTACGAGAATTCAGTAGCGTCACTGCTGCGTCATTTCTACCTCTCCCCCCTTGGCGTCTCATCTACCGGCCGCTAGTGTTTATAAACGGTTTGAAACCAAAATGTAATTTGTCAATTAAAACTCATAAATTAATTAAAATAAAAAATTGTAATATTCAGGTGATGAAACACACAAGGAAAATGTATTTCCAACTATTCTCATTCCAAATTTTACATTACAAAATACCACTCCCCCCCCCCCCTGTTACATTAGACATATTTTCACCACGTTGCAAAGTTGTGTCTGTAGGTTTTTGCTCTATGGCGCGCACCTGGCAACATGGCACGCGGGAACGAGGACAGCGCGAACGGGAAGCCTTCATTTCACAGACGAGAGAGCCACACCCGAAGTTCCCCGAAGTTCCCCGAAGTTCAAGCTCGCTTTTTTTTCCGTTCTATCTTATTGTATAAACCGGCGTGGCATTAAATTTTGCGGTCGATTAGGATAGGTTAGCTACATTATAAATACTTTAAATAAAACATTGTGGATGGTTGGTTACGTTAGGTAAGTATAGCTACATTAAAAATACTGTAAAATCATTTTATGGTTGCTTAGCAAATAACTTTTTAATATGTAGCTATCCAGCACTAGGAAACCGTTCGCATGATTTCACAGTATCTTTAATGTAGCTGTCCTAACCAAATCAACCGTCCACAATGTTTTAAAGTATTTATAATGTAGTTAACCTAACCTAATTGACCATTAGTTATCATGAGTTGTCGAAAATAAACATTCACGGACACACGCACCGGACGCTGTTGCCGGGACACGTCAATTTGGCGCCCAGCGTGGGGCCTGTGAAAAATATGGCGGCGTACAAATAAATACCGTTGCCTTGTTTATGGTCTTTCCTTTTATCAACAACGCCATATTTATTTACAATGAACAAAAAAAAAAACCGAAGATGCACGATTGGGCGTTCGGCTCTCTCGTCTGTGAAAAGAAGGCTTCCCGAATGAGGACAGCGCAAACGGTAGGTATCGCGCACTGGAGACCAGTGGCGTAGCCAGGATTTGTGTATGGGGGGGTGTTAAGAAGCATGCCCCGCCCCCCCCCCCTCGCCCCCCGTATTAAAGCGGTGGTACGGGGGTCCTCCCCCGGGAAAATTTGGATTTTAAGGTGTAAAATAGTGCTATTTTAGCAGTTTTCAGTACTTAAATTTAAATACTGTAATGGTAAAATTTTTATTAATTTTAATATAAAATTTGTTTGAGTGATGAATAAGAAATGACTATGCACCTGCTGGAGAGAGAGAGAGAGAGAGAGAGAGAGAGAGAGAGTGTGTGTGTGTGTGTGTGTGTGTGTGTGTGTGTACGTGTAAATGCACGCTGCGATCTAGGGACGAAGTTGTTTGCGCGGGGCGTCGCGGAGGGGCCTGGAAGGGGGGGGGGGGGCGGTGTTATTTCCGGGCCGGTCGCTGACAAGCGCTGGCGTCGCGCGGTGTAGCTGGCAGCTAGCTGCGCAGTCAGTCAGTCAGTGTCGCGTAGGACGGCGGCGGCGCAGGGAGCAGTGTGTGTAGCTCTGTGCAGCTGTGCAGCTGTGTACAGTGCAGCCAGGGAGCAGTGTGTAGCTCTGTGCAGCTGTGTACAGTGCAGGCGGGGGGAGGGGCATGGCGTTCATGCTCGTGGCTTTCGGTTCGGGAGGCGCGCCCGACGACAAATCCAAAGGTGAGTGCAGCGAGGCCCGACCGACGCCTTTTGCGGTTTCGCCCGCGGATCTTCCTTCTCGACTGACTCTACCGGTCTTCGCTCCGTCATCGGCCCAGTACCACAAAATTATTTTATATGCATATGATTTACCATGTTAAACGTTTATAAAAGGCTTTATTTTTCTAACAAACAAATGATTATTTAATAGTTTTTTTCTTATGTCAGTCCTAGCACGAACTGAAATCATTGAATCTTTGTGGCATACAGTTTTGGATTAGCAGTTAGTATTGTTGCCTTCGTAAAAAGAAAAAAAAAAAAACATTTAATTCATAGTTTATCACTTTAAAAGCAAAACAAATTAGGATTCCCCGAAACCACAGAAACCTTAGATCTTTACGAAAACAAAATTGGTATTTATTTATGAATGATCTACTAAAAATAAAATTTTGTTTGACGGAAGGCTACCGTACAAACGGTTGATAAAAAAAAACACTGCGTTCCACACATGATTTGATGCTTTCAGCACATGCTACGACTGACATAAAAATTTGCATTTAAGCACAAAAAAAACTTCTTGATTATGAAATGCCATTTACAAAAACCGATATGGTTTGTATTATAAATTTATATTCAAATCCGTGTGCAGAAACTAGAAATATTGGAAACAAAATGATTTTGTATACTACCCCATTAATCGTTTGTCATTGCGGTGTTATCAAGTTAACTCTTTTAGGCCCATTCTCCAGTGACATGGGAAAGGAAACGGACACGGATAACTTAAACGGGCACGTGAATAATGGAACACAGTTATTTGCAATGACACGTGCTGGCAAGGAAGGGTACAGATTAGCCTGGACAACGCCCGTATATATTGTGTACGTTACTCCGTGTGACAATACAAGCGGAGTATTTGGCCGCAGTGGTAGCAGTGTTTGTTAATGTTTTGAATACATTAATGATTTGTTTAAAGTATAGGACCGGTGAGTTCTGTCATTACTTTGTTTTTTTTATTTACATAATAAAGAAAAATTTCGAACGTGTTTTATGTTCTCGAACCTCAACGTTTGAATTAAATTGTTTCGTTTACGTGGCATTCTATCTCGGTGGCTGTCGTTTTGTTACCGTTCACTGTCCAAACAACTGACTGATAGTGTACCGTTTTCAAGTTTTTGTGTCACTGCTGCAGTTTGTTACCGTTCACTGTCCAAACAACTGACTTATAGTGTGTACCGTTTTTAAGTTTTCGTGTCACTGCAGGCCTCTGCCGCTTGAAATGTCTGCACATTTTATGAAAGACTTCAGAAACATTGTGTGTCAGTTGATTCAAAATTTTCAGTTCACTTGCTTGTGATATTACTAGAGTTATTTATACTGTCATATCTCTAGGGGGGTTTTTTTGGGGGGGGGGGGGTAACTTTATTAATTTATCTAACGTCTTTTTGGAGGCGTAATTAAGACAATACGCTAATTGTTGAATACGAAATTTATTATGGACATTTTTTTCGCATGTTAAAACATTGTTTTTCTCTGTTAAACGGACGTTCGTTTGTGGTTTAACGGGATTGAGGGGGTATGTCCCGTTCCGTGTCATTATTTTATTCTTACATTTAACACGTTTAAACGTGACATTTTATGCGGTCGTAATTAAACTATACATAATCTATCATAATTTGCTGACAAGTTTAATTTTTTCACATTTTTGTGCAGTATGGATAAGGAGTACCAAATGGAATAAATATCTGAAAAAAGTTTTTGTGTTCAAAGGCAATGCTAGTGGCTACTGCGTGTTACGGTTTTTAATCCTTTCAGAAAAAAAAATTAATTCTATTTAGCCTTTAAAAATCATAACAAATTCTGAGCATTTTAAAATTCCAGGTAAAATTAAATATATATACATTTTTTTAAAAAAAAAGAAAATAAACCATATCACATGGCAGCCAGTAAAATTTATACTTCAAACCTAGGAAGTTCCAGTTGTATATTCCATTTCATTCTCCTTATCCAAACTGCACAAAAAACATTAGAAATGCGACCAGCCAATTATGCAAAAAGTACGCGTTGTGTGTGTGTGTGTGTGTGTGTGTGTGTATATATATATATATATATATATATATATATATATATATATATATATATATATATTTGTGGGAAAGTTTAGCCACTCAGTCGAGTTTAACCGTGTGGAACGGACATACGCCCGTACGTAAGTTATTTTCCAAGCCGTTTTTTACATAGAGGCCTTGTCAGGACTCGAACCAGAAGAACGCCGGCAGCTCACACGTGCAAGTCGCTCGCCGCGACGCTACCTGGCGACGAAGCGCAGTCCTCGCGGGGGCATACATGCGCTACGACTCTGGTAACGAGCATTAATTGGGAATAATCGTCACGCGCGCGATGCATCCGCCTCGCCCGTCACTCCCCAAGGACACACCCGTCCCATTGTTCCCACCGGGGCCTGGCGGCCAGCGTGTGTACTCGCCTCGTACTCTTATCTGCCGGGGGTTTGCGTGCAGGGGCCCCCCCCCCACCCCCCCCCCACACATCATTCTGTGGGCCCCGTTGCTAGAAGTCATGATGCCAACCCCCCCCCCCCCCATTTTTTTCTAACAGAGATTTAAAAAAAATGTATTTTCTTTTATGTACATTTTTTAGTTATATATTTTTTTAACATTTTCACTAGGTATTATGTTTTAAAACACATTAAAACCAGTTTTAAGCCAGTGTTTCGATTGTCGACGAAAATTTATTTTGAATAATGGCAAATAAATGAGTGTAAGTGTACTTGCCTGTACTCTCTGCCGGGTGGAGGGGGGGGGGGAATTGCGTGGCTCGTGCCTCAATTCTTACTTTCCCCCAGTTTATCATTTGGTAATTGTTCCGTGTTCCGTGTCCAGTTCAAATCATTAGTTTTCATATTATATTTTTGGATATGACAAAGCTTCGCGTCACAAACACATTCAAATGCTTACTTTATTTAGATTTTTTTTTGACGTGACGACGTCTTATAAATCGATGAACGCCGGCTGCACGCACGAAAAATTGTCTCACGTTCCGCCTGAGCCGAGCGTGCAAGAACCGGCCAACCACCGTGCGAGAAAACGACTAGTTTCCTTTTTGAACCGACAAATGCATCTCTGCATTCGCTCAATCTCTGAAGTAGAAGTAAATTTCTTAAATAAGTGCCATTCATTTGCCACTCACGCACAACCGCCCCCCCCCCCCCCCAAAAAAAAAAAAACTGCCTAAAAGTGTTTTTACGTCTAGCGACCAGGGGTTGTCGCTGGTGTGTTTCGCTGTCTTGTCCATGGAGGTATAAGTCTCTGGAGTATGTGTGTATGTTCTGAAGTTGAAGTCTAATGGGTATCAATTGGCTAGCAAAACAAATCGTATTTGTATAAAGGCGAGGAAGAATCGTAAAAATGCCATAATGTAGGGAATACTGCCAAACAAACAACACCGACACATGTGCTAGAAGTTAGCGTTCATTAAAAAAAAACAAAAAAAGTGTTGCTATGCAGTTAGGTAATGGGGTGGGGATGTTCTCATTTTGAATTCAAATATTAACATGGTAAAGATTGTACGCACCAATTTCTTTCGTACCTGAAGCGGAAATGGTGGCGCGCTCGAATGTGTGTTTGCTATGCCCGTCTCCCGAATAACGTCCGGCTTTAATTAGACTTTTAATTAGGCTGTTTTCACTTCCTCTGGGATGTCGACGTCCTGCCTGTAACAGCGCAATCTCCTCCCAGCTTCTGCCGCTTTCCGTCACAAACAGGTTAACCCATAAACCTCTCGGATTACAAGGCTAGCGTGTTTTTTTTTTACCTTGCATAATTCACGTTTAATAATGCATTTTTAAAGCGGTGATTTCGTTGAACGTGATAAATCGATTTGAGAGCTGTTTTGTTGTTAACGGCCAAAAAATTAAAGGGGATATAAAATCGACAACTGCAAACAAATTTACAATCTCTTAAGTAGCATAAAGCGAAGTCGCTATCCGCGTTTGTTTGTTCGCTTACTTCTTCCAAACTACTCAATGGATTTTGATGCTGTTTTCATCATTGTTAATAGAGAATTTCTTCATATTATTTTAGAAGATAGTAGAACCACCTCTGTTTTGTAGTAGTCGCAAAATGACGCATTTAGGACCTTTACATGGCGGTTAGGTTAGGAGCGATGAGGTCTACACTGACGTGAGTTTAGAGGGGTTCTTCGCCTTTACGGACAAGACCGTCTTCGTTGTCCGGCTTGAAACTCATCTGAATGTCCCGGACTTTTTTGACAAAACTGACATGAGCAAGCAAAACAAGCAAGTGCGTATTCATGTGTGGTACCGGACCAGCCAATCATATCATCAATGCGTATTATAATTTTATGGGGATAGTCGGTTGTCAGTCTGGAGATTTCGCTGAAGCACCCGTAAAAAATAAATAGCCAGTCATGGGGACTGTCAACAGAAGTGAAAACTTAAAACTTTGTTTTTAAATGTGTAATGTGACATCACTTCTACGTCAAATGTACGTATTATATCAGTACGATGTCAACATGATATCATTTATCCTTACATCATTTTTTGTTAGAACAGATGTCAGCGGTATATAAAAATTACGTAAATTATTCACTACCTAGCTATGACTTACCGGTGATGTGAGACCTAGGTCATGTGTTCGCGTGGTCAAATTAACTTCACTTACTGCTACTACATACAGCATGCCGGTGATGCGAACTCACAAGATTTTTACCCGTCCAAAAAAGAGTCCAACACGCACATATGATACAGTCGAGTATATACTAGCATATAGCATGTCGGTGACGCGAACCCATAAGTTTTTCCCCTACCAACAAATTGCTCAATGCGGCCAAAGGAAGTTTTCACTTCAAAAATAACCGACCTTATCTGGAAGAGAGCGTTTTCTTGCGGCGCGCCGGCGCGTGTACGTGAGAACGAGAATGTGAACGGGTTTGGCGGCACTGTAGTGTCGTCCGTGGGAACTGTGTCGCAATCTGCCGCGAAGACAACAGAAGTTTCTCCCCCCCCCCCCCCTCTTTTTTTATCCTCTCCTTCTTTGACTGAAATCTGGAGCGTGGTCGCGCGGACTCACCGCTGTAGACCACCGCAGACATCGTTCCATACGACGGCTCGACTGATGCCAGCTCACTGGAACAAAAAACAAGAAAATTGGTTGTCTGTAAAGTCGGTTTACGGACGATAGTTTAACGTGACAACGTCATAACAAAACATTGATGAAATGATTGCATACTATTATGAATAAAACTTGAATCATTTTTATTGAATTATCACCATTTTGTATGGATACAAAGAAGGAGTGAAATGAAATCTGCAATTTAATTGATAAATTTACTTTTATTTGCACTCATTAATTCAAATATATTTATTAGTTATTACTTTAACGAAGATATTATTTTAACTATAACTTTTATACATGTTTGCTATTTAGCTTCTTCCAATCTGTTTTATTCTGTTAAGGACAGGACGATGATAGGAAAAGTAGGAAACGAATGGGAGTGTTTAAAGTTTAATGTGCCTCGCAAAAGTCAAATCGATGGTTGTTCCAATCGAGTGGAAGAGAGAGAGATGTGGCGCAAGCGTACAATGAGCGTAACGGGACACAGCGTACCGGGACAATGTGCGTTACGGGATACTTTTTCGTGCGTGCAGCTGGAGGTCATCGATTTATTAGACGTCACGTCAAAAAACTTGGCCATTATAAAAAAAAGTGGGACGGGGAAATAATGACCATGGAGGAGAAACTCTTTAGTTTCAAGGACCGAGACATATATTTTTTTAAAAGTAGTTTTGGGCCCACCCGCTATTTAGTAGCTTTCATAGTATATTACTAACATAGCGACATTGATTATGAGAATTAATGCATAAGACAGGCAAAAAAACCAATAAAAATTAATTCCCTTTATTTTAGTAGCCACGTTTTTTGGTGTGTGGCACACCAGAAATATTGCATCTCGTACTCATTTTGTAAGGAACACACTTTTTTTCTCTCGCAAACAGTATTTTTTTTTGCACAGTTTAAATTTCTTCTAAGCAATTAGTAGTCAAGAAGTTAATGGTTAGTTTCCACTGCAAGTGTCTCACTTCCATACCTTCCTCCTTGTTCTGTGGTAATGACTGCCTGGACAAGTATGCGAGATATTCTGGTCGGAAAGATGTTTTTCGCAGAATTTGTTTAATCACAAGAACCATCTTTCTCTTGTCTCAAAATTTATTTCAATTTTTGTCTTCTAAAATTTAAAAAAAATGTTTTCGATAGATATTTGGTCGCCAATAACTGAATATACTTCTTTATTTAGAAATTACGTAGATATAAGTTGAAAGGAAGGAAAATGAGTCGAATTTATTTCTCTGTAGATGGTTATGCTGTTGCATTATTATTATTAGTGTCAGGGGCGTTGCCAGGGGGGGGGTTAGGGGTTCAAACCCCCCCCCACCCTCCTCTAAGCACCTTTAATTAATTTTTTATTCATCACTCAAACAAATTTCATATTAAAATTAATAAAATTTTTATCATTACAATATTTAAATTTAAGTACCGAAAACTGCTAAAATAGCATTATTTTACACCTTAAAATCCAAATTTTCCACGGGGGTGGACACGCCCTGACCCCCCGCTTTAATTCGGGGGGGGGGGGGGGGCGGGGCATGCTTCTTAACACCCCCCATACACAAATCCTGGCTACGCTACTGATTAGTGTAATCTTTGAAATGAGCTCATGCACAGTACTTTTTCCTGATGAAAGTGAAAAAATTAAAAATTAAATTGTAGAAATATTTAAGAACACGTTAAAATAAAATCCGTCAAATCTTGATGGCTGCGGTGTGTTCGGTGCATATGTAATTGTTAACTATTGTGTGTCTTCGCGTATGAGAAGGGCGTGTTCGGAACAGCGCGATGTTCTCTGCTGTCGCGTCGCGGCCTTGGCGTCGCGCTATTGTTACACCAGCTCGCGGGCAGGTCTTCCTTCCTCCCTGCCGCGCCAGCTGTTCCGGTAGCAGCGACACGTAGTCCGCTCCACGGCGGCCTGCCCTCATCCGGCGCCCGCATGCGGTCGTCAGCTCCGAACAGCAGTCGGAATGAACAGCAGTCGGAATGGAACGGGCATGTCGGAATGGAACGGGCATGTCGGAATGGAACGGGCATGTCGGAATGGAACGGGCATGTCGGAATGGAACGGCATGTCGGAATGGAACCGGCATGTCGGAATGGAACGGCAGGTCGGAATGGAACGGCATGTCGGAATGGAACGGCATGTCGGAATGGAACGGCATGTCGGAATGGAACGGCAGGTCGGAATGGAACGGCAGGTCGGAATGGAACGGGCATGTCGGAATGGAACGGGCATGTCGGAATGGAACGGGCATGTCGGAATGGAACGGGCATGTCGGAATGGAACGGGCATGTCGGAATGGAACGGGCATGTCGGAATGGAACGGGCATGTCGGAATGGAACGGGCATGTCGGAATGGAACGGGCATGTCGGAATGGAACGGGCATGTCGGAATGGAACGGGCATGTCGGAATGGAACGGGCATGTCGGAATGGAACGGGCATGAGTTCGAGTCCTAGGTGAGACGCCCACCTGTGTTCACTGAGGCGGGAGGGATGGCGACTTCTCAGCGACGCGCGGTCTTCTCGTCGTGCACGGCAACCGTGACAATCAGCAGTACTGCCAAGTATTACTGATTTTTTAGCAGAGGGCGAACCTGTAAACTTTATTTGGCAACAAGATGGAGCCCCACACCTTTTAGAATCTCTTTTGTAAGAGTGGTTGAACTTCGGTTGGATTGGCCGGTATGGTAGACGACAGAGGTCTTTTTCGCTGGCCTCCACTTCCACCTGACATAACGCCGTGCGATTTTTTTTCCTTTGGGGCTTTGTGAAAGATCGTAGGCTCCCGCAAACGTACGACCACGCATCAAGCCAGGGGCTTATCTAGCTCAATCCGGTAGAGGGGGAGGGCATTTTTCTGAATCAAATGGTCTCAAAATAAAATAATTTACAATAAATTAAAAAATATATTATACATTAACTATGGCAATGACAACATTTAAAATGTTTTATTCGTGAACTAAGTTTCCAGAATCAATACATGTTGAAATATTTACATAACTTCATGTTAAAATAAGAGTGCACATTATGGCTATGAAGAGAAAAAAAAACCCTAGTAAACTTAAGAGGTTGTCAATGCTGAATTTTTTTTTTAAATTTATTCAATTTTCTCTAATATATATATTTTTTTTTTTTAGCTTGGGATATTTTTCCTCGAATATCGATACCTTTGACTAAGGATTTGATGGTATTCGAGGATTTGACTAGCCCTTCCCTGGTATATGTATTCCTCTACTTCGGAACGGGGGTAGTTGCCCGCCGTGCCAAGCCCCCCCCCCCTCCTTCACCCAAACTTGATACGCCCTTGCATCGCTCGCCTACCGCAACGTAAGTGGCGCAGCCGACACAACGTCAACGCAGCGAGCAAAAAAAAAATTTAAAAAAAAAAATGAGGCGAGATACAGTCTGTAGCTCGACGTAACACGTCAGTGGGTGTTTCCCTGGCAGACGTGAGGCCAGAACACGCCACGGGGCTACACGCGACAAGTTCACGAGACCTCGCAGTTTACATAGCACGAGTCTGAGACGTCACCAACCCTACAACTTGAATTTATAAAATTGTGGAGGGAAAAAAAATAATCATCTTGAAAAAACAGGTCAAATCTTTAATAATTTAATTTTTACGTGGTTTTTTTTTTTTCACTTCGAAAATTTTTAAACAAGTGAAAACATTGTGTGTACAAAAAAAACTGAAAAGAAAGCTATCCTTCTGTAATTTCAGATAATTTAGTTCAAACATTTTTTTTTGAGGTTAAAACTTTATTTTAATTGTCAAAACCACGTAGTGGACATTAGCGTACGCAGAAATTCATTTGGTGTTGGCTAGGGTGGGAGGGGTTTTGGGGGGAAGGTATCCCCCAAACCCCCACTGCGTACGCCCTTGTTAGTGCTATACTCCTGAAAAAAACATATCAGTATGAATTATTTTAACAGTGTGACTGATTTAAAAAAATGTAATTGTCTATCCGATTTACCCCCTGTTAGATTTGTATGTAGGTATGAATCACCGCCGAACTTGATAGTATGTAAAAAAAAAATTTTTTTGGGAGTTTATATTTTCGTATCTACGTCTAGGTCGTGGTAACTGGTAACTAAATGTTTGTTTGGTTAATGTAGGTTATGTTAGCGACATTTAAAATACTCTTAAAGTTGCGAAAATGTATAACATATATCAAAATACCGACGTTTCGGTCGACATTGCAGTCGCCATCATCGGGGAGCAGTAGGTAACTAACTGCTCCCTGATGATGGCGACTGCAATGTCGACCGAAAGGTCCCTGCATTATTCGCCAAGGACGCGGCTACAACCCAGAAGCCAAGCTACTTCAGACAATGGCCGTGAAAGCCTGCGAACATTATATATCAAAAAATTTTGACGTGATAACGTCTTATAAATCGATGAACGCAGGGTGCACGCACGAAAAAGTGTCACGTTCCGCCTGAGCCGAGCGTGCAAGAACCGGCCAACCACCGTGCGAGAAAATCTTCTATAATATCAAACAGGTTAAGGCGGGCTTTTAAGCTGTTCGTGATTATATAAAAGCTGTAAATAATATTTGAAAATTAAAAAGTATGCAATTTTTCATAAATGTTTTCTTATGACGTTATCACGTAAAATTATCGTCCGTAAACCGACTTTACAGACAACCCTTCCCTCCCCACCCACCTTTTTGTTTGTTTTTGTATTCCAACGGTGAAGTTGATACGCTCGAGCGAGCGGTGAACTTTGGATGTGTTCGGATGTGTTCGGAAATGTTCGGTTCCTTCGTGAACCGCGATTGACGCGGTGCCCGCGACGGTGAATGTGTGTACCACGTGACCAAGTGCTGTTCCTGTACATCATTCGTGGGGGTGTTCGTTCACGGGAGGCCGTAAATAACCCGCAGCTGTCAAGGATCGTTATCGGAGATAATCTCCACGGAGCTCATCTACGTACGTCTGGTATCATGCCAAACAGCGCTTTGTGTCGTAGACATGCCCCCCCCCCCCCCCCCCACAAGGGTGGGGCTGGGTCCGCAGCCCGGGCCCAGCACTGTTTATTTTTAAATGTGTAACTATCATAATTTTTGACGTGACAACGTCTAATAAATCGATGAACGCCGGCTGCACGCACGAAAAAAGTGTCCTGTTAAGCACATTGTCCCGTTACGCTCGTTGTACGCTTGCGCCGCATCTCTCTCTCTCTTCCACTCGATTGGAACAACCATCGATTTGACTTTTTCGAGGCACATTAAACTTGAAACACTCCCATTCGTTTCCCACTTTTCCTATCATCGTCCTATTCTTAACAGAATAACACAGATTGGAATAAGTTAAATAGCAAACATGTATAAAAGTTATAGTAAAAACAATCTCTTCGCTAAAGTAATAAACATATTTGAATTAATGAGTGCAAATAAAAGTTAATTTATCAATTAAATTGTATATTTCATTTCACTCCTTCTTTGTATCCACACAAAATAGTGATAATTCAATAAAAATGATTCAATTTTATTCTTAAAAGTATGCAATCATTTATCAGTGTTTTGTTATGACGTTGTCACGTTAAACTATCGTCCGTAAACCTACTTTACAGACAAACAATTTTTTACAAACTAGATAAACATTTTGAATATTTTATAAATAAAGCTTAGTTTGGACTTAAAATAATAGTAGCCATAATCATACCCTGTATTTTCAGGTTAAATGACATTCTAAAAAAGATTATAGGTGAGAAATAACGATGCAATTATAATGTAGCACGTGTCTGTAAAATTTTTTTTTGGGGGGGGGGGAGGGAGGAATCGTCGTCGATCCTGGGTCCATGGCCCTTAATCGAATTTGGGGACCATGGTCGTAGATGGTCTTCAGTTGCCTACCCGGTGGTCACAGGATGTACTGCACTCGGCTCTCGCACGGCGTGGGTCTCGGGTTCGATGCCAGACTGTTGCGAGCATCCGGCGACTGAAGCTGTGAAGGGATATCCATGCTGAGGAAATAAATGGTTTGTGTGTTTGTGGCACTGAACAGACATGAACTAGTTTTTTTTTGAGAATCTCTCAATGACTCCCCAGACTCGGGTAAATACTTAACCGATGATAAGATGCGAAGGTCCAAAGATCAGATTTCAGCCCACTACGGTCCTGACTTCCCCTTTCCCCCCAACACCACCCCCTTCCTTCCTGAATCACTCGAAGAGATACTCTGGTGGTGTTAGACATATCCCAGTAGAAACAATTACATTTATTTGTAACCTGCATATCAACAGTTAGATTACAAACAAACATTCCTAAGACAGACCGCATTAATTGACAAAACTAATCATAAAAAAAAACAAGACTAATTGAGGCGGGCACTGCACAAAGAATAGGCACTAAATACAAAGCAGGCCCCACCTACCAAGCAGGACGAGACATACACTGAAAGACCGTAAAAACTAAGACAAACACAAGATAAATAACACGTAAAAACACAAAAACCAAACACATTATTACAAAACATGCACAGGTAACATGTATAATAATTAGTAATAATATTAAAATAATGTGGTTGATGAATATTAAAATAACGTTAATTACAACTTGCAGGAGATTAATATCATTGTACATTATTACAATTCACGTTAGTATAGGAGTAAAGAAAAAATGGGCTTGTTAAATTATCTGCTGATTGCATGTAGTTGTACAGGCTTTGTTAAGAAAAGACGAATGTTGGATGTAGATAATGTATTGTTTAGAGACCTGTAAAATTCGCGGATTCATTTCGCGATAGGATAGAGTCCAAATACTTTTGACATTATTTTGCTTCAGTGATTGGGCCACAGTTTATCTGAAGGACTCTGGGCCAATGAAAAATCTTTAACAGAAGAATTAACGAATCACGATCATTCCAGTCAACAGGTGTTACGAGTCGGCAACCAATCAACAGATGTAATTTGCACGAGTGCGTAGAGGATCACGGAGTCTATCCTTTAGGGGATTTGAAATCGCGAATTTTACAGGTGTCTGGTAATGTTTGCTGTGCTAAAGTACGTAAAGGCGCTGTTGCTGTGTTCGCGCGCAGAGACGCAGCACACTCCAGATGTGGTCCAGGCCTGCGAGCCACTTCTGGCAGGCTGCGAGGTGGGAGCAGTCAGGCGGCCACGCGCATCTGTCTGTTTTGACCAGTTCCACAAACATCTGCTCCTCTGCCACCTCCCGCCCCCTCCATCAACCATCTCATCCCTCCCCTTCTCTCCCCTCCGCAAACCCGGCCAGACGTACCGGCGATCCCACTTAGCTTTGCTTGTTTCTCTCTCTTCCAGCCGCCGACGCAGTCTCTGAACATGTCCCATCGCTCGCGTTTATTAATAAGTTTTTTGACGTGACAACGTCTAATAAATCGATGAACGCGGGGTGCACGCACAAATAAGTGTCCTGTTACGCACGTTGTCCCGTTATGCGGTGTCCCGTTACTCTCATTGTACGCTTGCGCCGCATCAATCTCTCTTCCACTCGATTGGAACAACCATCGATTTGACTTTTTCGAGGCACATTAAACTTGAAACACTCCCATTCGTTTCCTACTTTTCCTATCATCGTCCTATCCTTAAAAGAATAACACACATTGGAAGAAGTTAAATAGCAAACATGTATAAAAGTTATAGTTAAAATAATCTCTTCGTTAAAGTAATAAACATATTTGAATTGAGTGCAAATAAAAGTAAATTTATCAATTAAATTGTAGATTTCATTTCACTCCTTCTTTGTATCCATACAAAAAAGTGATAATTCAATAAAAATGATTCCATTTTATTTATTAAAGTATGCAATCATTTCATCAATGTTTTGTTATGACGTCACGTTAAACTATCGTCCGTAAACCGACTTTACAGACAACCAATTTTTTTTTTTACGTGGTCGACATATAAGAAACCAATGGGATTATGATCCTCCTTGGAACATATGAATTCTTACCTCTGCATGTCGCTGGGTATCTAGTAGGCATCGTTTATCCTCTTGTTGAGTGAGAAGGGGGAGGGGTTCATTTAGCTTGATTGACGTGTGCTGTTAATTACAGTTCAGGCTATGCCATTGTTTAAGCATATACAGCCAAGTGGCGACGAAGATAAATTGGATTGAATGTCTGCCTCTGCGCTCACATAAATATACAAAATTTGCGTGGCTAGGTTTTTTTTTTTTTTTGCAGAAGCGTCGCTCATATTCTAGCACAGAAATTTAAAATTGTACGCGTTTTTATCTAATGGCAAAGCATTGATCAGGTAATATTTTTGAAGTGAAACTTCTGGACATGTGGAAAGTTGAGTCGAGGCGATGGCTCGTCAAGTGTGTTATTAAAAGCGCAACTTTCAGAGGAGTAGGGCGATCGATGGTGGTGTTTGAAGGAGGGGAAGTG
The DNA here is from genome assembly GCF_032445375.1 of Bacillus rossius redtenbacheri. Classification (NCBI taxonomy): domain Eukaryota; kingdom Metazoa; phylum Arthropoda; class Insecta; order Phasmatodea; family Bacillidae; genus Bacillus; species Bacillus rossius. Next base: position 5,787,463 of record NC_086343.1, read on the forward strand.
GGATAACTAATAAAGGAGTCAAACAACTGTAAAGTAAGGCTTACAAATATCCCCCCCCCCAGCTGTTTGGTTTTTAAAAAGTGTTAACATTAGCATGAAAGCAGGATACGCGTCCAGGTGGACTTTGCATCTTGTCACATGAGAAAAAAATAAAATATGTTCGATTGAGGGGAAGGGGTGGGGAAGCAGATATTCCGGTCGGAATCAACTCTCCCCTCCCTCCTATCTTCTCTCTGGAAGTCCGTTGCCAAGGTCACGTGCCGAATCGCGTGAAATTAGCTGCAGCCAGTTTCATCCATCTGCCGGAGACGGGGGAGATAATAGAGAAAAAAATATATAGCGGCGCTCATCTCGTGCTTTCACAATAGATCGTGGGCAGTGTTTTTGGATTGTCCGGCACTGCAGACTGGTCACGTTGTAGTCAGGGGCGTAGGAACCTGGGGGGGGGGGACAGGGGGGGACGTGTCCCCCTGAACTTTTTGGTGGAGGGGACTGTCCCCCCCTCAACTTTCTAGACCGTGATATTTTTATTTTTAATATTATTCTGCCCAACTTTATTTGTAATTTCTTCACTCATCAAATTTTATCTTAAGGAAACAATAATAATTTTAACATCGATGTATCCGATGGTTAGATACAAAAACTGCTTAAAAAGCGCTATTTCGGTGGAGGACCCCCGGACACCCCGTCTTAGTGAGAGGGGAATGGGTTTACATGACATCAAAATCATTATTTGTCCCCCCCCCCCCAACTTTATAAACACAGCTACGCCAATGCTTGTAGGGACGACAGAATTGTATCCCCTCGGAAAGGGTACCTTTCATACTTATGGTGGCGGTAGTGTACCTGGATAGAAACTAGAAACCTACCCTTTCCGATTTCTTAAAATGTTCAGGTTTTAGTGCAAATATGCACTGGAAATGTATCCCCTCGGAAAGGGTAACTTTCAGGATTTTCTGTTCAATGGCACATCAGAAAATAACCTCACGTTCCCCTCCCACATATGCGCCCTAATAGGGTAGGGTGGGAGTATCTTCCTGTTCTCTTTTAGAACATTCCAGAGCTTTCATAACACATAACTATTAGGGATCCCTCCCTGTTGTTTGATCGGGAGGGTATTACAGCTTCGGCAATGACCAGCGGCTGGGGCCACCAACCCAGCATAGTCACCGCCTCAGCCCCTCTACCTAGCTCAGCTGACCGGACAGTTGGCTGTGTCCTGAGCCCTAAAGGCCGGTCCACACGCAACGTTTTGTACACAGTTTTGATTGCGCAGGCAAAACCTCTGTGTATTTTTGCAGAAGTGCTTCATACGCTTGACTTTTTTTGTCCCTACCCCTATATTCTTTTGATTTGACCCTCTACAAACACGGAAAGGACTTGTACACACCAATTAACTCTGTTAGAAATTCACGTGAACACTGTCGCAGATCGGTCATCGTTGAACATATTACACTGTTCCGGCACAAATACCGAGGGAGAACTGAGCCCCGTGTACGGAGAAGACGGAGGAAGTGTCCACACGCTACAACAAGTCTGTGCAGGTCGACTAAACTGCGCGGACATAAATGCTCTTGGCCACAGTTTTCCTTCTCCGTGTTCCGTCTCCGCGCAGTTCACAAAACTGCGCAGTTTTCCTGTCCACACGCTACGTCTTGTCTACAACGATGTGACCTGCGCAGGTAAATCGTTGCTGAAAACGTTGCGTGTGGACCGGCCTTAAGACTTTATCAGTACTGCTGAGGCTGCCAGCCAGCGTGTACCCAAGTCTGAGCAGCACTGCGTGTGCCGGTCGCGGTGGTTAGCTTTGCGCCCGCCACGCGGCGCCACTGCGGGGAATGCCCCCGTCGCTTCCGGGAGACAGTGTCGCCACCGGGACACAGCGGCGGTATTGGCAAACAAGTCTGTCCTGGGTTGCGCTTCCCGCCGCTCTCTCAGCTGAGCATCGTCGCGGTGAGAAGCGAATACCGTAAGGGCGGTGTCGAAATAAAGTAGCGGGGGGGGGGGGGGGGGGGTGGGGGGGGGGGGAGGAAAGATGGGATTTATCCTGCACCTCGGAAATATTTCAACTGCAATTACGCAGTCTTGGATAAGGAAATCTTTAAAGAGTTACGTCACTGCTGAACCATAAATATATTTTATTGAATTATTTATACATCGAATTCTTTCTAACCCCACGATTTTTTTTTAAAGCATAGAAGATAATAAAAACCAAACACACACAACTTGGCTGGCCAGAGATGTAAGTTGGGGGGGGGGGGGAAGTAGGGTCATAGTATGGTCCCATCGAATTCGGGAAAAATTTTGGGAGCTTCAAGGTGAGTTTTTGAATTCACATGTTCAATTTTTAATTTTTCCTCTGAAAAAAAAGTTCTATACCCACTGTTGAAGCTATCCTTAATAAAAACAATATTGAAAATTAACACTTTAAACATGTCTATAGTACGATATTAACTAAATAAATAACTAGCAAGTGAATTAAAAGCGTTTGTGACATATAAGGTAAAGAAAATAGTTTGATATTTTAAAAACTAATTTAGTTCGCTGTCTAACTATATTTTGGCTGTACAGTCAGCCATTCAATAAAATAATTATGTATTATATTCTGGAAAATCTTCACTCTGAATGCTGATAGTTGGATTAATAGCTACTAAGGTTCGTATTTGACGCTGACATTTTCAGTTTTTTTTTATCATTATTTCTTATCCCTGCTAATATAATTGCGATTTACTTATAGTTGTCCGAAGGTAATAAGTACGTTTCGATATGTCTCTAAGTTACTATTTTATAATTATATAATTATTCACGAAATTGTGAGGATTTATTGTAGGTATATTGGATGTCAACACTTGTGAACTGGTCTGGCTGTCATGTTAGGTGTAGTAGCCCGCGAGAAATAAAATAATTTTCTGTATTTCCTCACGGCGCTTAGACTAGAGCCCTAATAGTAAATGTGTGTTTGCAACAAGATACAGAAGGACCGGGAGATATGATTAGCTATAATATACTTGATTTTGAAAATTTGTATAAAACTTTAGGAACGTTGTTCCTTGAAAACGTAACTTATTGTATTTTACTTGAAATATTAAAAACCTGTTAAGCAGTTGAATGTGTTCGTAATGCGAAACTGAACTGAAACCAAAAAAGTCACCGATAATCGCCGTACAGGCCTACAATGAGTTGGGTACACTCGTTTTACAAATTAGTATGGACGGGAAAAATTCTGTTTTTTCAATTTACCTCTTTTGAATGCACCGCAATCCACAATCATCTGCAAACTCGGGAATATATAATGTTTACCTTTTTCTGCTTCTTTGATTGGGCCAAAGTTAACATGTGAAGGACTTTGAGTCAATGAAATACCTTTAACCAAAATTGGTTGTCTGTAAAGTCGGTTTACGGACGATAGTTTAACGTGAAAACGTCATAACAAAAACATTGATGAATTGTTTGCTTACTTTTATGAATAAAATTGAATCATTTTTATTGAATTATCACTATTTTGTATGGATACAAAGAAGGAGTGAAATGAAATCTACAATTTAATTGCTAAATTTACTTTTATTTGCACTCATTAATTAAATATGTTTATTACTTTAACGAAGAGATTATTTTAACTATAACTTTTATACATGTTTGCTATTTAACTTCTTCCAATCTGTGTTATTCTGCTAAGGATGGGACGATGATAGGAAAAGTAGGAAACGAATGGGAGTGTTTCAAGTTTAGTGTGCCTCGAAAAAGTCGAATCGATGGTTGTTCCAATCGAGTGGACGAGAGATAGATGCGGCGCAAGCGTACAATGAGCGTAACGGGACACCGCGTAACGGGACAATGTGTGTAACGGGACACTTTTTCGTGCGTGCAGCCGGCGTTCATCGATTTATTAGACGTTGTCACGTCAATAAATGTGGTTTAGAGACTGTAGAGTTGTAATACTGGGATGTGAACTGGGTACGCAGTGATGGGCACGGAGCTGTCAGGAGGGTGAATGTCGGGGAAAGTGTCTGGTCAGCTGGAACAAGTGTGTGTGTGTGTGTGTGTTGACGTGGCTACTGCTGGCCGGGTGCAGAGATTGGGAGAGCGAGGCTCGAAGGCGGCGGGAGACAGGTGTTCAGGCGGGCGACACCTGCCCGCTACCACCACCTGCCGGCCACACCTTCCTGCCGAGTGTCCACGAGTCCTCCCGAGTCCTCCCGAGTGTACACGAGTCCTGCACTACACTGCTGGCGCCGACATAGCTCGTTGCGAAATGAGACTCATCCGAAACGGTTCGGGCTGGAAAGTTTTTTTTTTTTTGACGTGACAACGTCTAATAAATCGATGAACGCCGGCTGCACGCACGAAAAAGTGTCCCGTTACGCACATTGTCCCGTTACACTCACTGTACGCTTGCGCCGCATCTATCTCTCGTCCACTCGATTGGAACAACCATCGATTTGACTTCGTTTCCTACTTTTCCTATCATCGTCCTATCCTTAACAGAATAACACAGATTGGAAGTAGTTAAATACTAAACATGTATAAAAGTTATAGTTAAATTAATCTCTTCGTTAAAGTAATAAACATATTTGAATTAGTGAGTGTAAATAAAAGTAAATTTATCAATTAAATTGTAGATTTCATTTCACTCCTTCTTTGTATCCATACAAAATAGTGATAATTCAATAAAAATGATTCAGTTTTATTCATAAAAGTATGCAATCATTTCATCAATGTTTTGTTATGACGTCACGTTAAACTATCGTCCGTAAACCGACTTTATAGACAACCTTTTTTTTCTTCTTCAGTTTTTTGACTTCTGTTTGGTGCAGTCAAACCCTGTAAGCCTTCTACATTTATCTACATTATATCTAGGAATAAAACATGAAATTACATACTTACATACTGATAAATTACTAATGGAGTCCTCTACCAATTCAACATCCAAGTTTTACTACTAACAAAAACCATGTTACGTATTGTATTAAATATAAAAAAAAATATTTGAGGTTATTGACCAAAATATTCTCATGTTTAATGATTTCGCACCTTCAAAAATAGTATCATAGGCTGTGGTTACGTTAAAACTTAATGCTTGCAAAGATGTGATTTTACTTCATGCTGTGTTGCAATTCGAACAGGTATCGGCTCCGGTTGGTTCAGCGGTTTTTGACTGTATATGGTGTTCTTTCTTATGACTTTGCTGAATCAAACAGAACCTATTTATAAGGAGGTCGTGAAAATGGCCTGCTCCGTCTGGGTGCAAACATGGCCTGCTCCGTCTGGGTGCAAACATGTACAAGATGAGGCTGAGGAAATTAACAAATTGAAGATTTTTGCAACTGTATCCTTTTTTATTTTTGTAGATATCCTCTCACCTGAAAAGCCTCCTTGGAGTCACCCATGCTTGATTCGCCCCCCCCCCCCCCCCAAACCTGTCATCGCTTTGCTAACCTACTCGTTACTCTGGCTGCCCTTTCAGTCTTGGGGTTTGGTTACCATTTATTCGTAACTTTATTCTAGCGTGTAGAAAGTGGCGCCATCATGGCACTCGCAGTAATGGATCTGTTCTTTCCAATTTTGCCATTTTTAACTGTCGTTAATTCTGTTGACATCTGTAACTCTGGTTGAAGTACATTTTAATTTTTTTCGTCCCAGTAGCAGGATGCTGTATGTCAACGGCGAACCCTTTGATTTGTTTATATATATACTATATATGTGAGACGGAAAGCAAAACTGGACCTCTCGTCGGCAATTTCCGGTTTGTAGTTATTTATCTTTTTGAACTAAGCTCTAAAATCTGAAGGGAAAAAAAAATTGTTTTTAAATTCATGGCTATGATTTTTTTGTTTTGTTTTAAGTTACGGGCATTTGAATTTTATAAAATGAAAATGGTCGTTTTGAGAAAAAAACCCACACTTAAAAATTCAAAACAACACAGAATATTTATCTTTTAAATTTACGAAATAATCAGGTACGACACAAAAGTTTTGTAATCGATTACAACATGTAAAGGACAAACTGAACTATAATAAATCGAAAATATCCGAAAATCGATAAGTTTGACCCAAACCATTTATTTAGAGTGCACTAAAAAATTTACGTCGCCGACAAGAGGTCAATTTTTTACTTTCTGCCTCGCAGTGTGTGTAAAGCATGTTTGGGACAAAAGATGGTTTAAGGCTGTACAATGCAGCAAAACTGCCACTGGTGGGCCTAACAGAAAAGAGGTAGTAAACAGAATAAATGACGCTAAATTCGCCTTTATCAATAAGAACCATCTTTTCACCTCAAAAAGAAAAATTTATTTTGCACTAAGAAAGCAGCTGATAAGGACATTATAATCAACTTTCTATCACCTTAAAGTCGGCGCAAATGCTGTGTACAATAGTCGCGATGAAACTTGACTCGTGTTAGTGAAAGTGAACTGCCAGAGAATGTGTTAATGTTCATAAATCACGTCTTTAAGCGGTATTGACACGGGTATACTTCCATTATATATTTTAATTTAACGTTTATTTCTTCAATCGACTTAAATTTACGTGGCGAAGTTAAGGTGGGTTCTCATCAAAGCATAATTTTTTTCTTCTAATTAATACTATTAAATTAGAACTATTTTTTTTAGTTTAACACTACCTATCTTGCATGTGTTCTGTTAGTAAATATCTGTTGAAAATATTAGTATGACATGAAAATATTAGTATGACATAAAAAGACGCTCAAGTTTTTAACAAATGCGTGACTTTCTACACTCGGTCCATCACTTAAAAACTTTCAAAATACGATACAGACTAAGTAAACAAATTACTCGCAAATATAAGTTATATATCACTCGTGGTTATCGATGAGACGAAATGTACTGACTGCAGCTGAATAGTGTCGCCAGGGAAATTACCATTTGGTAGACTACTTTGGTCGTACCGTGCCTAATGTTTTTTAATCGCTCGACTCCAGAATTAGGAAATGATGAAGTGAAAATGGAACAGCTTCTCTGCCGCTCTCGCTTACCCATGTTGACTCTCGATTACTCGTCAACGCCACTCTCGATTATCTCCGCCGGTTCGAGATCGCTTTCCCGCCGACGACGCGCGTTGGGCCTTTCTTTCCTGACCTCTTGAGCATTCACTCTAAAAAAAAAAAAAAAAAAAAAAAAATTGTGCTTTTACAAGGGAAATTCTTGGAAACCATGTTGCCAAGGATATTTCTTGCAAAACTACAAGGCAGAGCCTTGCAAAATCGCACATGGTACAAGCTCTGCCTTGTAGTTTTACAAGTAATATCTTTGGCAACAGGGTTTCCAAGGATTTTCCTTGTAAAATATACAAAAAGTTTTTTCAGTGTTGCCTCCCCCCCTCGGGTCTAGACCATCCCTTTCAAGATCTGAACCAAGCGGAGACAACAAGAAAATCACACCAACTTGGCTACATAAGGATTTTTTTTGACGTGATAACGTCTTATAAACCGACGAACGCCGGCTGCACGCACGAAAAAAAACATGACTCATTGTCACGTTCCGCCTGAGCCGAGCGTGCAAGAACCGGCCGACCACCGTGCGAGAAAATCTTCTATAATATCAAACAGGTTAAGGCGGGCTTTTTTAAAAGCAGCAATTTAAAAAATTTGATTTATTTGTCCAATTCGTCATTTAAAAATTAATTTGACATTGATTTGATTTCAGTTTATTTCTATAACTAATTGTTCGTGATTATATATTAAAAAAAATATTTAAATTAAATTTGCAAACGAAATACACTCGAGTTCGCGTCGATTCCCAACAAGCTGTTTTTTTGCACAGGTCTTGAATACGACATTACGAATTGTGTGTCAAAAAGTCCGCATCAATCCTGTTTGTGCGTTGTTTTTTTTATTCGAGGTCAAAGGTCACCAAATGTATGTTTTTTTTTTGCGTTCATCTCTGAAACGACGAGAGCTACCGTAAAATATGGATCAGACAAAAGTTTGTAGATCGCGGAATTCTTTACAAAAAAAAAGGTATGATTGACAAAAAATTGGGATGAATATTCAGCAAAAAGATGTAAAAAAAAAATAGCCAGTCATGGGGACTGTCAACAGAATTGAAATTTAAAACTTTGTTTTTAAATGTGTAATATGACATTTCTACGTCAAATGTACGTAAGAAAGTGATTTTGGTATTATATCAGTACGATGTCAGCATGATATCATTTATCCGTTCATCATTTTTTAGTCACAACAGATGTCAGTGGTATTGTAAAAATTACGTAAAAATTCATTACCTAGCCATGACTTACCAGTGATGTCAGACCTAGGTTATGTATTCACGTGGTCAAGTTAACTTCACTTACTGCTACTACAGCATTTCGGTGACGCGAACTCCAAAGATTTTACCCATCAAAAAAAAAAGAGTCCAACACGCACATGATACAGTCGGGTATATACAATGATTTAGTGTATATATGCGTGTACATGTACACAGGCCGCTGCGATTAGCCAGTCTGGCGCAACACGTCACTAGCATGTCGGTGACGGCCCCTACCAATAATCGCTCAACGCGTCTAAAGAAGTTTTCACTTAAAAAAAAAAAATGAAAGATGGGGCGTTGATTCCCCCGTGAAGATGGGTGAGATGTCCCTCCAGGTTTGTTTGTTGAGCTTGTCTCTTGGCGCATGAGGCGTGCAGCCCGGCTGGGAAGCCTTCATTTCACAGAGCCACACCCGAAGTTTCCCGAAGTTCATTTTTCCGTATCTTTAATGTAGCCGTCCTAACCAAATCAACCGTTCACAATGTTTTAAAGTATTTATAATGTAGCTAACCTAAGATAATTGACCTTTAGTATCCTTTTATCAACACCGCCATATTTATTTACAATGAACAAAAAAAAAACAAAAACCCGAAGATGCACGATCGGGCTTTTGGCTCTCTCGTTTGTGGAAAGAAGGCTTCCCCCAGCCGGCTCCTTCTTAGCGAGAGAGGAGAGTGGCTGGCGGTTACTCGTGATGTCCCGTTGCGGTGGTGGGGGGTTGGTGTAGCCAGTTCTCTCTCTCTCTCTCTCTCTCTCTCTGTCTCTGTCTCTGTCTCTGTCTGTCTCTCTCTCTCTGTCTCTCTCTCTGTCTCTCTCTCTGTCTCTCTCTCTCTCTCTCTGTCTCTCTCTCTCTGTCTCTCTCTCTCTCTGTCTCTGTCTCTGTCTCTCTCTCTCTGTCTGTCTCTCTGTCTCTCTGTCTCTCTGTCTCTCTGTCTCTCTGTCTCTCTCTGTCTCTCTCTGTCTCTCTGTCTCTCTCCGGCCGAGGCGGGAGAAACGAGTTTCCTCGGTATTCACTTATCACGCGGGACGTTGGGCCAAGTCAGGTGTGTGCGCGCGCTCTGCGCCGACCTGGCCTTGGGACGAGCGGCTAGTCCAGTCTGCTGCGCGCCTCGCTCGGCGACGGTTGTATAGTCGTGTGCTGCGCGCGTCTGTCTGTCTTCTGGACAGAGAAAGAGAGAGAGAGAGAGAGAGCCGTGTGTCTTTTTTTCACGTGAGCGTCGTGTGTCCGGGCTTTCGGTTGGCCGAACCCTGACGTCACCCGTCTTTTTTTTTTGTCTTCGAGCAGCTGATCGCAAGGGGAGAACGACCTCGCAGCCATACTCTTCGACGCCGACGCGCGCGTGTTTTTTTTTTTTTTTTTTCGTCGCGTGAAAGTGAGTCGTAGAGGAACAAAGAAGAAAAGAAGTCTTCACGTGTCGTCCCACGGCGACATTATTTTTTTTTCGCGAAGCCACGTACGCGCGCACGGCCAACCCCCCCTCCCTTCCCGGGGGAGATAACGGGTGCCATTTTGTGTTGATAAACAAGTCTTGGCGCGCTGTTGCGCGGAATGGCGACCTTGGACGGCGCCGATAGCAGCCGGGCCGCGGCGCCTTGGAGGTGTCAGCGCGGCGGTGCCTCGCGGTAGCAGCTGCCTTTCCATTTTTATTTTCCCCCGCGAGACAACAGGGCAGGTACGTGTGTCTGTACGTTGGGTTTCGTTTCGCTCGTGTCGTTTTTGTGTGTCGGTCGCTCCTGCCGCGCGCACGCCTCGTTGACTTGGGGGGAGTGCCGGGCCAACATTCAGGTACAGTACCGCACACGAAAACTGGGCGCGGTTAGTACAGTGCCGGACACGGAATCTGGGCGTGGTCGTACAGTACCGCGCACGAAAACTGGGCGTGGTCGTACAGTGCCGGACACGGAATCTGGGCGTGGTCGTACAGTGCCGGACACGGAATCTGGGTGTGGTCGTACAGTGCCGCACACGAAAACTCAGCTTGTACAGTGCCGGACACGGAATCCGGGTGGGATCGTACAGTACCGCACACGAAAACTCAGCTTGTACAGTGCCTGACACGGTATCCGGGCGTGGTCGTACAGTGCCGCACACGAAAACTCAACTTGTACAGTGCCGGACACGGAATCTGGGTGTGGTCGTACAGTGCCGCACACGAAAACTCAGCTTGTACAGTGCCGGACACGGAATCCGGGCGGGATCGTACAGTACCGCACACGAAAACTCAGCTTGTACAGTGCCTGACACGGTATCCGGGCGTGGTCGTACAGTGCCGCACACGAAAACTCAACTTGTACAGTGCTGGACACGGAATCTGGGTGTGGTCGTACAGTGCCGCACACGGAAACTGAGCTTGTACAGTGCCGGACACGGAATCCGGGCGGGATCGTACAGTACCGCACACGAAAACTCAGCTTGTACAGTGCCTGACACGGTATCCGGGCGTGGTCGTACAGTGCCGCACACGAAAACTCAACTTGTACAGTGCCGGACACGGTCTGGGTGTGGTCGTACAGTGCCGCACACGGAAACTGAGCTTGTACAGTGCCGGACACGGAATCCGGGCGGGATCGTACAGTACCGCACACGAAAACTCAGCTTGTACAGTGCCGCACACGGAATCTGAGCGGGGTCGTACAGTGCCGCACACGGAATCTGAGCGGGGTCGTACAGTGCCGCACACGGAATCTGAGCGGGGTCGTACAGTGCCGCACACGGAATCTGAGCGGGGTCGTACAGTGCCGCACACGGAATCTGAGCGGGGTCGTACAGTGCCGCACACGGAATCTGAGCGGGGTCGTACAGTGCCGCACACGGAATCTGGGCGTGGTCGTACAGTGCCGGACACTAATCTCGGCGGGGAATTACAGTGCCGCACACGAAATCCGGGCGGGGACGTACAGTGCCGGACACGGATGGCGGACCGGCAGCGCGCGGGGCTGCGCAAGCGGTCGCGCAGCCTGGACAGGCTGCTCAGCCAGACCAGCCTGCGCCGCAAGAAGAAGAAGCCCTTCTGCTCGGACGGTCAGTGCGGTGAGTGGCCAGAGCCCGCGGCTGTAGCGCGCCATCTCGACTGCGATTAGCGAAACCTCAGGATGCTAGTCTCGGTCATTTTTCTGGAGTATCGACTTTAGCAGGAAAGTAAATAAATCCGATAATCATTATTGTTATATTTATGGAAATTCTGTAAACATTCTTCTATTTTATTAATTGTTAAAAAAATTTAATTTTTTCAGGCCAAAAATGTTTTGATCGAGATTGAAAATAAGTTATTGTTACTTTCTAATCATGCGAAAGATTTTTATATATTAGGTTAGCTACATTACAATATTTTAGAATCTGGTGGGATTTTAAAAATGTCATTTTGTAAAGGCACACAAGTAGGTAAGTTGTGACTAGGTAATTACCGTGGTTTCTTCTCTCTGTATTTTTTTTCTCCTCTTCAGGCGCTTAGCCAAACCATGGAATATTACTAATAAGTTAGTCATTTAGTTTTCAATGTACAGAATTAAAATGATAATAATTATCATTTTAATTGTTATAATTATTATATTATTATAATTATTATTGCGTTAAAATTATTTTAAAATTTGAAAGCTAAATTTATTTAGAATTTTTTTTTGAAATTATCCTAGAAACATGGTTATATGTGTTTTGACAGGAAATTCATAATAGTATCCCTGTCCCGTATCACTTTTTTTTATTTCGCTTCAACAGTTCCTAACAAAAAAAGGAAAACATCTGATAAATGGCTGAACCATTTATTCGTAACCAGCATAATTACCACTCAACCATCGGAGTGGGTCGTTACCACAACGCCGAACGTACAATAACGCCGAATACCATAACGCCGAATACCAAATTGACCGCAACGCCGACAGCTAGAAAACTGCTGTGTACCACAACGTCGAAATACAGTAACGCCGGAAAATGTTGCTGCGGGGAGGGGGGGGAGGGGGGGGGGGGCACAGGAGCAAAATGAAAAACAGCTGATTGAATTTGTGTGCTAACCTTACCTAACCTAACGTCTGTGGCAGTCCTGCAATGACATTTTTCGGCGTTGTGGTATTTCGGCGTTGTGGCACACAGCAGTTTTCTAGCTGTCGGCGTTGTAGTCAATTTGGCATTCGGCGTTATTGTACGTTCGGCGTTGTGGTGCGTCCCCATCGTAGTTACAGCTGACACAACCTGTCCCTCAGTTCGACATCGGAAGTGTTGTGCATCTGCAGCGGAATGTCCGACCGACCTGGTGGGTTTTGTTAGTATTCAGGATGGACATCCAAGAGTTGCTTACTTGGTTCGATTCCCGGTCGTGTCTGGAGATAACCTCACTCCCGGGGCTCGGGACTTGCCTCGTACTGCGAGAGGTTTGACGGTGCCTCAACTGCAAGTCACCACGCAGACCGGAACGCCATCGAGCAAAAAAGTCTTGGCCCAGCCTCCCACGGACGGAGTAACTACGACTCACCGTGGTCATGGTTAGCAAGTAGCGTGGTTCCCGCCACCAGTATGTAATCTAAGTAGGGAGCAATCCCGAACGGGTGAAGCTAACAAGCTACCTCTGCGACGGTACCCGGGGCTAGTCACCCCGGAAGGTACTTCCTGCTGGCTCAGGATGATGGGCTTGCCTCATAGCGGCGGCCCCCGATAAGACACGCCCACTGGTGTCGTGACAGCCAGGGCCGCAACTAGGGGGGAGCAAGCGGGGCACACGCCCCGGGCGCAAAGCTTTGGGGCGCCGAAATAGCTTGCATTGTAATTCCTACTACAACTGGTAACTGGTAAAAAGTTTTTTTTTTTAACTTGAATGCCAGGAATGTTTAATCTGATTTACAATATAACGTCTCAACATATATATTTAATGAACAAGTCTAGTGATTATACGGACTACTTTATGGACATAGTGGGTTCATGCATGGAAGGTACAGTAGCACAGAAACTGTTACATGTAGGTATGGAAAATGCTTAAATAGCACCATTTTTCCGTGGGAGGGCCCCCGGACCCCCCGCTTTATTGGTGTGGTATGTGCAAAAAAAGAGGGGGGGGGGGGCGCATGAATCCATTCATGCCCCGGGTGCCAGAGACTCTAGTTGCGGCCCTGGTGACAGCAGCTGAGGAGGGTGTAGGACCATCTGGTCACAGCCGCAACCCACCCCCCTTCTTACCCTACCAATCACTCCATCTCCAGACGAAACGCAGGGCGCAGGAGTCGGGCACGTGCTTTCATTTTTGCAGTGCATTGTGGGGATTAATTGTGTTCGTCGGTCTCTCACGAGAAGTTAATAATTTTTTTATTTTTTATATGGCTTTACTTCGTTGTGAGGGCCATTTATTGTGAATTTTTATCACGATAGGGTTCTCACGTTTCATTTGTTTGTTTGGGAACAAGTTTTGTCGCCTTATGTTTACAAGACGTTATTTGCGAGCAGGACAGAACGCAGGAGTAAATTATTTTTTGGATGGCCCGGGGGGGGGGGGGGGGTAGGTGGGCGGGAGAAAAGATTACAACCTCTAAAAAGTCTTTCCTGTTGTCGAGAAAGAAAGATTTTTCCCGCATTGCGTTAGCCACTTCTTTCCTAGCTTTACAAAGTTGCGCGAGTGGTGATTGTTACGAACACTCGGCCGATTTTTGTAGTACCTACGCCCACTATGTTACACTTGGTGAATTAATCGGTTTGAAGATATTTGGGGACAGAACGACAAATGAAAAATCTTTTTTCCCGATCAGAATTCAGAGGACTAGCACTTAATAAATGTAATGGCGAGAGAAAAAAAAAAAGGTAGATTATACGTAATTTTGAAAATCTCGGAAGTTTGGTGAGTGTCGTCTGAAACGGCTGAGGAAGATGTCGCTCCCGGTCGCTGCTGTCGGCGGGGGAATGAAACACCTTCAGACAGGAGGGAAGCCTTATTTTCACAGACGAGAGAGCCACACCCGAAGTTCTTGCTAGCTTTTTTTTTCCCCCGTTCTATCTCATTGTATAAACCGGCGTGGCATTAAATTTTGCGGTCGATTAGGATAGGTTAGCTACATTATAAATACTTAAAAACATTGTGGATGGTTGGTTATATTAGGTAAGTGTAGCTATATTAAAAGTACTGTAAAATCATTTTATGGTTTCTTGGCAAATAACCTTTTTAATATGTAGCTATCCAGCGCTAGGAAACCGTTTACATGATTTCAGAGTATCTTTAATGTAGCTATCCTAACCAAATCAACCGTCCACAAAGTTTTAAAGTATTTATAATGTAGCTAACCTAACCTAATTGACCATTAGTTATCATGAGTTACAATGAAAAAAAAATAAAAACCCCGAAGATGCACGATCGGGCGTTCGGCTCTCTCGTCTGTGAAAAGAAGGCTTCCCCAGACAGGAAGCAGTAGTCTCGTACCGCCTGCGACTCCACAGGGCGTCCCAGAACTCCGACCTCCTTCCACCCTTGCACCCTTCCCGTTCGCGTTTATTTTTAACTCGCGAGTTTCACGTCTGCGCGACGCCTGGTTCGGGCCCGTTCCCAAAATTAGCTCGAACGTGATTTCACGAGTTCGTGAAACAAAACATTTATTTGTGAATAAAATGTGCTGTCTACTTAAAACAGTCTATATTTAATGGTTTTTTTAGATGCTTAATGTCAGTCCTAGCATATGTTAGAAGCATAAAATCATGTGGTATACAGATACAAGGTTGTGAAAGGCAACACGAAACTTATGATCGCGTCCGAAGAGCGAAGGCGTGTTCACGACCCGTGATTCTGGCGACGGGCGATAAGCAGTAGCGACCGTGGGCTGTTTACTTTCATGGACACACTCTCCCGGAAATTTTGGAAAAAAAAAAAAAATGGCACTCCCGAACCACATTATTTACACAACTTGTAACCTGTTTCGTAATTTATTTCAGGGCATTTTGATATTCTTTCCTCTGGTCGGTTTTATAATTGCTTTGCAATATCCCCCCCCCCCCCCCCGGTAGAATCGCGTCTTTATACGTGACATTAAAAATTTTGAAATATTGTTTTTTCTAAAACGAAATCATGAATTAAAATAGGTATTGACCAGCAAATAAAAGTACAAGATGATAAAAAATTTTAATTTTTCCCCGTTAATGTCCGTATTTTTTTTTAACTCGAAACCAAACAAAAAAAATTGGTTGTCTGTAAAGTCGGTCTACGGACGATAGTTTAACGTGACAACGTCATAACAAAACATTGATGAAATGATTGCATACTTTTATGAATAAAATTGAATCATTTTTATTTTAATAATAAAATAATAAAATACTTGATTTTATACTAGTAATCATATTTTTAAAATACAAGAATAATAAACATTTATTGCCGAAATTATTGTTGTAATAAGCAATGAAACCACATTAACTTTTCACTTCACTTTATGAACAGTTGAGTGGAAGAGAGATGATGCGGCGCAAGCGTAGAATGAGCGTAACGGGACACCGCGTAACGGAACAATGTGCGTAACGGGACACTTTTTTTCGTGCGTGCAGCCGGCGTTCATCGATTTATTAGACGTTGTCACGTGAATAAACACTTGTGAAAACGTGGCGGCGCGGGTTGTCCTGACCTGGAGCGCCCCTGGCGGTGAGTGGTGAAAGCTCGCACGAAGTCTTCCCGCCGATGCTCGTGAAGTTGCGCTGGAGTTTCCCCTCACGTGTCTGACATCTTTCAAGCCCCGGCGTGGACGCCTCGTGCAATTAACAACGGCCCGTTAGGAGACCACGCGACGGCATTGCGCTCGCCTGTAATAACGGCGGGTCATTTCTTCAGAGTACAAACCCACGATCTGCTCGCTCGCTTTTCCTGAAGGTTCAGAGCTCTGAACAAGCTCCGCCGACTTAATGCTGAAGGAAAATGCTATGTTGGACGACGACGCGTTGATTATTAGCAAGATTTAATTGTTGAGGGCGTGGTTCCGTCCGAATTTGTCTCGTTCATTTATTCGGATGACTCATTGTCCCGTTACACTCATTGTACGCTTGCGCCGCATCTATCTCTCTCTCTCTTCCACTCGATTGGAACAACCATCGATTTGACTTTTTTCGAGGCACATTAAACTTGAAACACTCCCATTCGTTTCCTACTTTTCCTATCATCGTCCTATCCTTAACAGAATAACACAGATTGGAAGAAGTTAAATAGCAAACATGTATAAAAGTTACAGTTAAAATAATCTGTTCGTTAAAGTAATAAACATATTTGAATTAATGAGTGCAAATAAAAGTAAATTAAATCAATTAAATTGTAGATTTCATTTCACTCATTCTTTGTATCCATGCAAAATAGTGATGATTCAATAAAAATGATTCTATTTTATTCATAAAAGTATGCAATCGTTTCATCAAATGTTTTGTTATGACGTTGTCACGTTGAACTATCGTCCGTAAACCGACTTTACAGACTACCAATTTTTTTAATGAAGGGTGGGTGAGTACGCGGCATCAGGAAGCTCGCTATCCGGTCACGCTGACCCGTGTCGCTGAGGCCAGCGCGCGCACAGCCCGCGGGAAGAGCCCTTGGGAACACAGGCACCGAAATACCTCGCCCGGCGCCGCGACGCCCTGGCGCGACGCCAGCAGACGCCCCGCGACCCGTCTGTCCGCCGTCCACCGCGCCGTTTGTTGACATGGACGCACCACAACGCCGAACGTACAATAACGCCGAAAACCATAACGCCGAATGCCAAATTGACTACAACGCCGACAGCTAGAAAACTGCTGTGTACCACAACGCCGAATTATCTCAACGCCGAAATACATTAACCCCGAAAAATGTCATTGCAGGACTGCCACAAAGGTTAGGTTAGGTTAGGTTGGGTTGGGTTAGGTTGGGTTAGGTTAGGTTAGGTTAGGTCAGGTTAGGTCAGGCCAGCCTAGGTTAGGTTGTGGTATTTCGGCGTTAAGATACATTTAAGAAACACACACAAATTCATTCAGTTGTTTTTCATTTTGCTCCTGTGGCCCCCCCTCCCCGCAGCAACATTTTTCGGCGCTACTGTATTTCTGCGTTGTGGTACACAGCAGTTTTCTAGCTGTCGACGTTGCGGTCAATTTGGCACTCGGCGTTATTGTACGTTCGGCGTTGTGGTATTTCGGCGTTGTGGTATTTCGGCGTTGTGGTATTTTTGCGTTGTGGTATTTTTGCGTTGTGGTATTTTTGCGTTGTGGTATTTTTGCGTTGTGGTATTTTTGCGTTGTGGTATTTTTGCGTTGTGGTATTTTTGCGTTGTGGTATTTTTGCGTTGTGGTATTTTTGCGTTGTGGTATTTTTGCGTTGTGGTATTTTTGCGTTGTGGTATTTTTGCGTTGTGGTATTTTTGCGTTGTGGTATTTTTGCGTTGTGGTATTTCGGCGTTGTGGTAACGACCCTTGGTTGACCACCACCACCACCACCACCACCACCACCACCACCACCACCACCACCACCACCACCACCACCACCGCCGCCAATTCGCGCTGGGGACAGGGCAGAACCTCTGCCTGCTTCTCGCTTTCACATTCCTTACTTCTGTTCGTGGGAATGATTTTTTTTTGACGTGATAAACGTCTTATAAATCGACGAACCGTCGGCTGCACGCACGGAAAAAAGTATGACTCATTGTCACGTTCCGCCTGGAGTCGAGCGTGCAAGAACCGGCCAACCACCGTGCGAGAAAATCTTTTATAATATCAAACACATGTTAATGCGGGCTTTTTAAAAGAAGCAAATTAAAAAAATTGATTTATTTGTCCAATTTCGTCATTTCAAATTAACAATTTATTGATTTGATTTGTTTATTTCTATAACTAATTTTTCGTGGTTATATTTAAACAAATTATTTAAATTAAATTTGAAAAAAACTGTAAATAATATTTGAAAATTAAAAAAGTATGCAAGTTTTCATGAATGTTTTCTTATAACATCACGTATTATTATCGTTTGCGATAAGGGTCTCGGAATTGTGGAGGAGGGACGGGAAAATATAGATGCCATATTAGTCTTGACATATATATATATATATATATATTCATCCTTTAAATTTGGGAAATGTACGTGTGGTTATGAAACGCGGCCGCGAACGGGCGAATGAAAGGGGTAGTGAGCACGGTAGGAGACCCTACCCCCTGTCTTCTCTCTCTATCCTGCCGCAGACGGCCGTGACGTGTGGAGTAATGGCTCGCGATCAGTCACGGTTTCAGAGAGGGGGTGTCGGGCCTCCCCCCTCCTCACCCCCACCACAAGTGGTCACTGTCGCGAGTGCTAATGGACCAGACGTCCCAGGGGGGGTCGCTGCCCGCGCAAAGAGGCCCGTGAGGAATAGCCCCGTCGCCCCCGCCAGACGGGTTTTGACGGATTCTGTAGACGCGGGCCGCCACTGTTAGAATAATGGGCGGCGGAGGATCACTCCAACGGTCTTCGTTGCTTTTTAATTTTTTTAAGGGCTATTAATAATTTTTTTTCACTCTCGTGAGGTGTTCACTTATCGTAATATCATGGATGTAAAAAAGTCGCGCAGGTGCTGATGATAAGAACTTTGTCTGCTCACGCCAAGTGAATATCTGTTTGGCAAACATTTGTGGTAGAACGACAAATGCAAGGACTTTCCAGTTACATTTTTTTTTACAAATATACCTTATATAAAAGTAATAACGAAAAAAAAAATCAAAATGGCGCGTAAGAGGTGGTTACAGTCGCGACCACACACTAGGACACTCCCGCCGCCGCGACAGTAGATAACCCCCATCCCTAGTTGGCCAGTGTAGCTGCGACAGTAGATATCCCCTATCCGTAGGTGGCCAATGTAGCCGCGGCAGGAATGATTGCCTTCACATTTGAGTTCTGAATCAAGATTCTGATTCAAGGGGAACTGCATTATGGTGATCACAGAACAAGATGGATTTGCGGCGTAGCGAATACAGGTAGGCTTTTCAAGAGGTCTGGTTGTGATACAGATACCGTCAAGACCGCACTGGATCTTGTAAAATGCATGTTCCTCTGACCTGAAGGGGCACTCCGAAATAAAAGTTCTCAAAAACTCGAAAATCTCATTGGTTCCAACAACTATAATTGCTATAAAATCTGTCTATAGGTATATGGCTGTTCGTTTGGTGAGTTTCACCAGCAAAAGTAGGCTAAGTGTGTAACATAAAAACAATATTTAATCTTTATGTTGACGTTTTGATGCTATTCAATAAGTTCGTCGCAAGCTTAATTAACGGGAGGTCAGTATTTACTTAAAATTCCCTATTTTTACTTCCTCGCGTACAGAAACTTTCTTGTTTTCTCTTCACCTCTCCGCGGTACTGCCTGCCGGAGAGAGGTCAGTTACCCGTGAAGTCAAGGGGGGGGGGGTTCAGAGGGGTCAAGGGGGTGACCTCGGCGGTGACCTTGGACCGGCCCGGGACACGCAGGCTCTCGACGCCGCATATATACCCCCTCCCCCCCCCCCCCCCGCACGGAAAAATATCCACCGACGCCATGCCAGACGGTAAGTGCTACACTGTTGCATGTTCCTACGGCACGCTTTATTTTTTTTCCAAATGAAAACTTTAGTTGAGGCGGTGACTCGTAACATAACCGCGATAAGGGCAACGTTCAGGAGTGTGGCCTTAGATGGTGGAGAGAGAGAGAGAGAGGGAGCGCGGATATACCTCACGAAGGTCGAATCACGAACCCGCAAAGATCCCAAGCGACGGATTAGCTCCCGTTTCATCTAGCATTAATTATTTATATAATTTAGGTAGTGATAGCAGTAACATTCAATGCGTTCACAAGATGCTTTCAAAATTATTGATTGGAGTTTAATTTAGTGACGCAGTTAGTTGTTTATAAACCAATGAAATTGGGGAGTGTGGGTTAGAATGTCCGTGGAAGTCCCACCTGCGGCCAGCTGTCGACCGGACAGCCCGCGGCAGGAGTGTGTTTGTGTGGTGGCAGTAAGGAGAGAGAGGCGGGCGGTGGAGAGAAGGCCTTGATTTGGCGCGGCGCCCGGCACCTGCCGCGCCGCTTGCCTGTCCAGCTGTCCTGTTTCTGCCTCTCAGGGTGGCCGCCTTCCGTAGAGTCGCGGAGAGGTCGCGAAAGGAAGCGAAAGTAGCGGAGAGGTCGCGAAAGGAAGCGAAAGTAGCGAAGAGGACGCGGAAGGAAGCATAAGGAAGCAAGGAAGCAAGGAAGCGGAGAGGTCATGCAGAGGTCGTGGTAGGAAGCGGAAAGAACGCGGAAAGAAGCAGAAGGAAGCAAAGAAGCGGAGAGGTCAAACAGAGGTCGCGGTAGGAAGCGGAGAGGACGCGGAAAGAAGCAGAAGGAAGCAAGGAAGCAGAGAGGTCATGCAGAGGTCGTGGTAGGAAGCAGAGAGGGCACGGAAGGAAGCAAGGAAGCGGAGAGGACATGCAGAGGTCGTGGTAGGAAGCGGAGAGGGCACGGAAGGAAGCAAGGAAGCAGAGAGGACATGCAGAGGTCGTGGTAGGAAGCGGAGAGGGCACGGAAGGAAGCAAGGAAGCGGAGAGGTCATGCAGAGGTCGTGGTAGGAAGCAGAGAGGGCACGGAAGGAAGCAAGGAAGCGGCGGGGTTTTGCAGAGGTCGTGGTAGGAAGCGGAAAGAACGCGGAAAGAAGCAAAAGGAAGCAAGGAAGCGGAGAGGTCATGCAGAGGTCGTGGTAGGAAGCGGAGAGGGCACGGAAGGAAGCAAGGAAGCGGAGAGGTCATGCGGAGGACGCGGTAGGAAGCGGAGAGGACGCGGAAGGAAGCAGAAAGAAGCAAGGAAGCGGAGAGGTCATGCAGAAGGAAGCAAGGAAGCGGAGAGATAATGCAGAGGTCGCGGTAGGAAGCGGAGAGGACGCGGAAGGAAGCAAGGAAGCGGAGAGGACATGCAGAGGTCGTGGTAGGAAGCGGAGAGGGCACGGAAGGAAGCAAGGAAGCAGAGAGGACATGCAGAGGTCGTGGTAGGAAGCGGAGAGGGCACGGAAGGAAGCAAGGAAGCGGAGAGGTCATGCAGAGGTCGTGGTAGGAAGCAGAGAGGGCACGGAAGGAAGCAAGGAAGCGGAGAGGACATGCAGAGGTCGTGGTAGGAAGCGGAAAGAACGCGGAAAGAAGCAAAAGGAAGCAAGGAAGCGGAGAGGTCATGCAGAGGTCGTGGTAGGAAGCGGAGAGGACGCGGAAGGAAGCAGAAAGAAGCAAGGAAGCGGAGAGGTCATGCAGAGGTCGCGGTAGGAAGCGGAGAGGACGCGGAAGGAAGCGGAGAGAACGCGGAAGGAAGCAAGGAAGCAAGGAAGCGGAGAGGACATGCAGAGGTCATGGTAGGAAGCGGAAAGAACGCGGAAAGAAGCAGAAGGAAGCAAGGAAGCGGAGAGGTCATGCAGAGGTCGTGGTAGGAAGCAGAGAGGGCATGGAAGGAAGCAAGGAAGCGGAGAGGACATGCAGAGGTCGTGGTAGGATGCAGAAAGAAGCAAGGAAGCGGAGAGGTCATGCAGAGGTCGCGGAAGGAAGCAGAAAGAAGCAAGGAAGCGGAGAGGTCATGCAGAGGTCGCGGAAGGAAGCAGAAAGAAGCAAGGAAGCGGAGAGGTCATGCAGAGGTCGCGGAAGGAAGCGGAGAGAACGCGGAAGGAAGCAAGGAAGCGGAGAGGACATGCAGAGGTCGTGGTAGGAAGCGGAAAGAACGCGGAAAGAAGCAGAAGGAAGCAAGGAAGCGGAGAGGTCATGCAGAGGTCGTGGTAGGAAGCAGAGAGGGCACGGAAGGAAGCAAGGAAGCGGAGAGATAATGCAGAGGTCGCGGTAGGAAGCGGAGAGGACGCAGAAGGAAGCGGAGAGAACGCGGAAGGAAGCAAGGAAGCGGAGAGGACATGCAGAGGTCGTGGTAGGAAGCGGAAAGAACGCGGAAAGAAGCAGAAGGAAGCAAGGAAGCGGAGAGGTCATGCAGAGGTCGTGGTAGGAAGCGGAGAGGGCACGGAAGGAAGCAAGGAAGCAGAGAGGACATGCAGAGGTCGTGGTAGGAAGCGGAGAGGGCACGGAAGGAAGCAAGGAAGCGGAGAGGTCATGCAGAGGTCGTGGTAGGAAGCAGAGAGGGCACGGAAGGAAGCAAGGAAGCGGCGGGGTTTTGCAGAGGTCGTGGTAGGAAGCGGAAAGAACGCGGAAAGAAGCAAAAGGAAGCAAGGAAGCGGAGAGGTCATGCAGAGGTCGTGGTAGGAAGCGGAGAGGGCACGGAAGGAAGCAAGGAAGCGGAGAGGTCATGCGGAGGACGCGGTAGGAAGCGGAGAGGACGCGGAAGGAAGCAGAAAGAAGCAAGGAAGCGGAGAGGTCATGTAGAAGGAAGCAAGGAAGCGGAGAGATAATGCAGAGGTCGCGGTAGGAAGCGGAGAGGACGCGGAAGGAAGCAAGGAAGCGGAGAGGACATGCAGAGGTCGTGGTAGGAAGCGGAGAGGGCACGGAAGGAAGCAAGGAAGCAGAGAGGACATGCAGAGGTCGTGGTAGGAAGCGGAGAGGGCACGGAAGGAAGCAAGGAAGCGGAGAGGTCATGCAGAGGTCGTGGTAGGAAGCAGAGAGGGCACGGAAGGAAGCAAGGAAGCGGAGAGGACATGCAGAGGTCGTGGTAGGAAGCGGAAAGAACGCGGAAAGAAGCAAAAGGAAGCAAGGAAGCGGAGAGGTCATGCAGAGGTCGTGGTAGGAAGCGGAGAGGACGCGGAAGGAAGCAGAAAGAAGCAAGGAAGCGGAGAGGTCATGCAGAGGTCGCGGTAGGAAGCGGAGAGGACGCGGAAGGAAGCGGAGAGAACGCGGAAGGAAGCAAGGAAGCAAGGAAGCGGAGAGGACATGCAGAGGTCATGGTAGGAAGCGGAAAGAACGCGGAAAGAAGCAGAAGGAAGCAAGGAAGCGGAGAGGTCATGCAGAGGTCGTGGTAGGAAGCAGAGAGGGCATGGAAGGAAGCAAGGAAGCGGAGAGGACATGCAGAGGTCGTGGTAGGATGCAGAAAGAAGCAAGGAAGCGGAGAGGTCATGCAGAGGTCGCGGAAGGAAGCAGAAAGAAGCAAGGAAGCGGAGAGGTCATGCAGAGGTCGCGGAAGGAAGCAGAAAGAAGCAAGGAAGCGGAGAGGTCATGCAGAGGTCGCGGAAGGAAGCGGAGAGAACGCGGAAGGAAGCAAGGAAGCGGAGAGGACATGCAGAGGTCGTGGTAGGAAGCAGAGAGGGCACGGAAGGAAGCAAGGAAGCGGAGAGATAATGCAGAGGTCGCGGTAGGAAGCGGAGAGGACGCAGAAGGAAGCGGAGAGAACGCGGAAGGAAGCAAGGAAGCGGAGAGGTCATGCAGAGGTCGTGGTAGGAAGCGGAAAGAACGCGGAAAGAAGCAGAAGGAAGCAAAGAAGCGGAGAGGTCAAACAGAGGTCGCGGTAGGAAGCGGAGAGGACGCGGAAAGAAGCAGAAGGAAGCAAGGAAGCAGAGAGGTCATGCAGAGGTCGTGGTAGGAAGCAGAGAGGGCACGGAAGGAAGCAAGGAAGCAGAGAGGACATGCAGAGGTCGTGGTAGGAAGCGGAGAGGGCACGGAAGGAAGCAAGGAAGCAGAGAGGACATGCAGAGGTCGTGGTAGGAAGCGGAGAGGGCACGGAAGGAAGCAAGGAAGCGGAGAGGTCATGCAGAGGTCGTGGTAGGAAGCAGAGAGGGCACGGAAGGAAGCAAGGAAGCGGCGGGGTTTTGCAGAGGTCGTGGTAGGAAGCGGAAAGAACGCGGAAAGAAGCAAAAGGAAGCAAGGAAGCGGAGAGGTCATGCAGAGGTCGTGGTAGGAAGCGGAGAGGGCACGGAAGGAAGCAAGGAAGCGGTGAGGTCATGCGGAGGACGCGGTAGGAAGCGGAGAGGACGCGGAAGGAAGCAGAAAGAAGCAAGGAAGCGGAGAGGTCATGCAGAAGGAAGCAAGGAAGCGGAGAGATAATGCAGAGGTCGCGGTAGGAAGCGGAGAGGACGCGGAAGGAAGCAAGGAAGCGGAGAGGACATGCAGAGGTCGTGGTAGGAAGCGGAGAGGGCACGGAAGGAAGCAAGGAAGCAGAGAGGACATGCAGAGGTCGTGGTAGGAAGCGGAGAGGGCACGGAAGGAAGCAAGGAAGCGGAGAGGTCATGCAGAGGTCGTGGTAGGAAGCAGAGAGGGCACGGAAGGAAGCAAGGAAGCGGAGAGGACATGCAGAGGTCGTGGTAGGAAGCGGAAAGAACGCGGAAAGAAGCAAAAGGAAGCAAGGAAGCGGAGAGGTCATGCAGAGGTCGTGGTAGGAAGCGGAGAGGACGCGGAAGGAAGCAGAAAGAAGCAAGGAAGCGGAGAGGTCATGCAGAGGTCGCGGTAGGAAGCGGAGAGGACGCGGAAGGAAGCGGAGAGAACGCGGAAGGAAGCAAGGAAGCAAGGAAGCTGAGAGGACATGCAGAGGTCATGGTAGGAAGCGGAAAGAACGCGGAAAGAAGCAGAAGGAAGCAAGGAAGCGGAGAGGTCATGCAGAGGTCGTGGTAGGAAGCAGAGAGGGCATGGAAGGAAGCAAGGAAGCGGAGAGGACATGCAGAGGTCGTGGTAGGATGCAGAAAGAAGCAAGGAAGCGAAGAGGTCATGCAGAGGTCGCGGAAGGAAGCAGAAAGAAGCAAGGAAGCGGAGAGGTCATGCAGAGGTCGCGGAAGGAAGCAGAAAGAAGCAAGGAAGCGGAGAGGTCATGCAGAGGTCGCGGAAGGAAGCGGAGAGAACGCGGAAGGAAGCAAGGAAGCGGAGAGGACATGCAGAGGTCGTGGTAGGAAGCGGAAAGAACGCGGAAAGAAGCAGAAGGAAGCAAGGAAGCGGAGAGGTCATGCAGAGGTCGTGGTAGGAAGCAGAGAGGGCACGGAAGGAAGCAAGGAAGCGGAGAGATAATGCAGAGGTCGCGGTAGGAAGCGGAGAGGACGCAGAAGGAAGCGGAGAGAACGCGGAAGGAAGCAAGGAAGCGGAGAGGACATGCAGAGGTCGTGGTAGGAAGCGGAAAGAACGCGGAAAGAAGCAGAAGGAAGCAAGGAAGCGGAGAGGTCATGCAGAGGTCGTGGTAGGAAGCAGAGAGGGCACGGAAGGAAGCAAGGAAGCGGAGAGGACATGCAGAGGTCGTGGTAGGAAGCGGAGAGGACGCGGAAGGAAGCAGAAAGAAGCAAGGAAGCGGAGAGGTCATGCAGAGTTCGTGGTAGGAAGCAGAGAGGGCACGGAAGGAAGCAAGGAAGCGGAGAGATAATGCAGAGGTCGCGGTAGGAAGCGGAGAGGACGCGGAAGGAAGCAAGGAAGCGGAGAGGACATGCAGAGGTCGTGGTAGGAAGCAGAGAGGGCACGGAAGGAAGCAAGGAAGCGGAGAGGACATGCAGAGGTCGTGGTAGGAAGCGGAGAGGGCACGGAAGGAAGCAAGGAAGCGGAGAGGACATGCAGAGGTCGTGGTAGGAAGCGGAGAGGGCACGGAAGGAAGCAAGGAAGCGGAGAGGACATGCAGAGGTCGTGGTAGGAAGCGGAGAGGGCACGGAAGGAAGCAAGGAAGCGGAGAGGACATGCAGAGGTCGTGGTTGGAAGCGGAGAGGACGCAGAAGGAAGCAAGGAAGCGGAGAGGACATGCAGAGGTCGTGGTAGGAAGCAGAGAGGGCACGGAAGGAAGCAAGGAAGCGGAGAGGACATGCAGAGGTCGTGGTAGGAAGCAGAGAGGGCACGGAAGGAAGCAAGGAAGCGGAGAGATAATGCAGAGGTCGCGGTAGGAAGCGGAGAGGACACGGAAGGAAGCAAGGAAGCGGAGAGGACATGCAGAGTTCGTGGTAGGAAGCAGAGAGGGCACGGAAGGAAGCAAGGAAGCGGAGAGGACATGCAGAGGTCGTGGTAGGAAGCAGAGAGGGCACGGAAGGAAGCAAGGAAGCGGAGAGGACATGCAGAGTTCGTGGTAGGAAGCAGAGAGGGCACGGAAGGAAGCAAGGAAGCGGAGAGATAATGCAGAGGTCGCGGTAGGAAGCGGAGAGGACGCGGAAGGAAGCAAGGAAGCGGAGAGGACATGCAGAGGTCGTGGTAGGAAGCAGAGAGGGCACGGAAGGAAGCAAGGAAGCGGAGAGGACATGCAGAGGTCGTGGTAGGAAGCGGAGAGGGCACGGAAGGAAGCAAGGAAGCGGAGAGGACATGCAGAGGTCGTGGTAGGAAGCGGAGAGGACGCGGAAGGAAGCAAGGAAGCGGAGAGGTCATGCAGAGGTCGCGGTAGGAAGCGGAGAGGACGCGGAAGGAAGCAAGAAGGAAGCAAGGAAGCGGAGAGGTCATGCTGAGTTCGCGGTAGGAAGCGGAGAGGAAGCAGAAGGAAGCAAAGAAGCGGAGAGGTCATGCAGAGTTCGCTGTAGGAAACGGAGAGGACGCGAAAGGAAGCGAAAGAAGCAGATATAATAAGTTTTAGTATATATTTTTTAATTCTGTTTGTTGATAGTCTTCTTTCCATTTTTCATTTTTTTTTAAATGTTGGTTTAGGCTTGGGCCTACCCGCTGGTTCCGCCACTGCTATGGAGAAAAAGAAATTTCTTGATTCTAAGCTACAGTACTTTCTAAAGTTACAATACCTCTCTCCTAATTTTTTTTTTGAGGGTGGTGTATATGAGTTTGGGGTTAAAGAAACTTTCGTCACCACGATTACGTGTAAGTTTTTAATATATTTGTGTAAGGCATTGGGCGTGGCATTCTGCATAAATATTATTTTTAGTAAAATAAATTACTTACCTTTTCCCTTCTAACCAGAGTTTTTCGGAGATATTAAGTGTGAATATTGAGCTGTCAAAATAATTGCTCTCGTTGGCGGGATATACGATACAGTCTTTAATTAAGCCGTCTTTTGTCACTTAATTACTTTCGTAATAGCTTAATGTTAATATTTGCTATTAGATCTTGTGATGTATGCGAGTGAGGAATAACTTGATAGTAACGTATTTTGTTAATCCGAAGATTGGATGATGGATTCTGTTCGCCAGTTAGGAGCACGCCAAACCAACGGCTATTTGTTTCGACCTGTCCAAAGCATTTTGTTAAATATTAAAAATTAAGTTAAATGTATCATAATTTATACATCGAGAATTTTTGCACTATTGAATTTGGCTTTTGTTGCTGCCATGTCGGAGATGTAGGTGATTCAACACTCTCATTGTAACCTTAAAGAAATTTTATTTTATTGGGTTTGGGTGCATAAAAATATATGTTCATTGTAGTTTTGATTGATAAAGTTGATAAAAAAAATATCAGCAATCCAAACGGTATCGTACTAAAGTATATACACTTATGTTTTTTTTTTTTGCGTTATATTATACTGTGCTTTATCATATTGTGTTTTTGTAGTGTCGATTTAAGGATGAATTACTTTCAGTGCAACGCGGTTGGTTGCTTGCTTGCTTGCAGAGGGGTACGACACAACATTCAGTGTAACTTGGTTGGTGTAGGAAAAATGCGCAGGACTCGATACGCGAACTGCGCCAGAAGGAAATGACAAAAAGACATATGGTTGGTCGGTGACCGTGTGTTGCGTCGCAGAATTGTTGTTTCCCGTCCCGATAGCGCTCGGCGTGACGTGACGTGTTCGTGAGTGACTGGCACTTCGAGCGACTGACTGCCCGCTGTGTTTTCCGAACACGCTTTGTTCTTTATCTGGACTCGGGCGCCGCGGGGTCGGCGCTATGGCGACGCAGGACGTATGTGTAAAATAGTGCTATTTGAGCAGTTTTCGGTACTTAACTTTAAATATTGTTTGAGTGACGAAGTAAGAAATTAATTAAATATATTTTAATCAATCCAAGTGCCTTGTCCACGTCCACTCAAAATCATAAATCATGCTCGAAGCTCGACAATACAAAAAAAAAAAAAGGAATAAAAATGGTTGGGTTTCGGCAGATCTGGCCTATTCCTGGAAAAAATTAGCTTTAGCTTGAGTTACCCAGTCACCACCTGCTTATAATTACCGTGCTGGTTAAATACAATAGGTGTAAGATATTTGAAAGCTTGGGACCCGTCACGGCGTCACAACCTTAGCTTCTGCTCGCGACAGGGGTAAGGGAAGGGAAGGAGAATCGGTAGGGCTCGCTTACTCTTCCCCTCCAGTGCAGTGGCCCGTGATAGCAGTAAGACACCCAGGCTTTTAGCTAACCTGCTTTCAGATAAGAAAAAAAAATGGTGGAAAAAAGGGGGGGGGGGTTAGAACCGCTTAACCCCCCCCCCTTTCCCCTCTGGCTACGCCCGTGCTCTGAGGGGCCCTCTCTTATTTCATCACAGATACTACTATCATTTAACAAGAAAACATCAAGACACATATTTTGTGTGGAAAATAATTTATTGACGTGAATAAGTCTTTAAAATTGCTTCCGTGGTGGGAGGCAATTCATTAAACGAATGCTAAAGGATCAAAGAATTCGTTACGCTAAGTGAGAACTGTGACGCATCGCGCGCGGTGGAGGGGATAAGCACCGCCATTTTGAGGTCATTTCTAGATTTACATTTAGTATTTACTTTTGACTTTGAGAAGCTACGACGTTCGTTTTTAAGTTTCAATCGTCAGTTCTCGTCAAAATCTATCGATTGCATGTATGAAACATTAGTGTGAAATAGTTACGTTGAATATAAGTTATGTGGTGTTAAATTTAAAAAAAAAAATAATCAAAAATATATAATGTCGGCCTATGCTCGACTTCTTAGTGTTCTACCGTGAATATAACATACATAAATAGCGTATTTTATATTTTGTGTGGAAAATATTACCTGTTACGTACATGTATTCACGTACAACACACGGCCGTGTCCATGACACAGCCACGCCCCATTGTTTTAAAATCGTATAACGGCAGATTTTTTTTTTCGACTTCCCTTACCGTCGTTGCAGAGTTGAGGCGCACTTAAAATGCTGAGCGTGTTGCGTCGGTGGAGATGTTGGTCGGAAATCCTCGCTGCTTTTCCGAGGGGTTGGGGGGGGGGGGGGGCCCTTCTGTGAGTCAGTCTCTTCATACAAATGGGCGTAAAGATCCCAGAAAATCCCCTCTTCTCTATCTCCCAGGATTAAGGGGTAAACGGTAGCGGAGGGAGGAAAAAAAATGGCCCTCGCTTTAAAAAAATTGCGAAAACTAGCTTGAGGTTTACTGCTGCTCGACCTTTGGTGAGGGGGAAAAAGGGAATTTTTTTGGGGGGGAGGGGATTTTATCACCGCCACTAAAATATGTATAATGCATATTTAGGAATCTCCTTTCGTCAGTAATTTCTGACGATAACGGCACGGAATTAAACTTAAACCTTAAACGTAACCTTTTTCAGCATCTTCTCTTTCGCTCTTACTAACTACACTTTGGTACAATTTTTTTTTCTTTTTAAATCCTCCACGATTGAAAGAAAATTCTTAACATGTAAGGTAATTATTATGTGTTTTTGATAATTTATTACTAACATCTATGGGACTACTAGATAGATCCGTAACATAGTTTACTGATTTATCTTTGCAAATTAGACGTGTATTTAATATTTACGATATGTCATAATAAAGACTTAAAATAGTATTTGTGTCAAATTAATGAAATACACTCCTTTAATTTATCCGCTTGTAATACGAATTCAAATAAAATTATGTGAATTTTAAAAAAACTCTGAAGATACTTTCTTTAATTTGATTTCGAACTACCGGTAACTATCGTCTCTCTCTTAGTTATTCTACCACATAGCCAATTGCAAAACCGAAACAAGCAATTACAATGACATTAACACACTTTCACATAACGTGATATATCAAACATGTAATTTGATAAATAAAGCAAATCCTGGATGTATTCTTTTCTCAACGAATGAGCGCTTCCGTTTATTACACAGAATGTAGAATTCCGGCGTTGCCTCCTAGTCTCCTCCGCTAGAAGATGAAATTTCTGCATCTAAGGTTGTCCCATTTTGTAGCCAACTTCGTAGAGTAGACAATATGGGAATCTTAAAAAAAAAAAAAAAAAGTTCGTTAATTCACCATACAATTAATTATTATCGTGTCGCACTTCAAACTCCTATACGACGCACAATTTTTTCGTAATTCAAACAAATTATATAGCAGCCTCAGCACTTAATTCCAAAGGAATATTCTTAAGTCCTCTGCTCATTAATTAACGTAAGAGAATTTGTCGAAATAGTATCTTACTTCAGCTCCACATAAACTGGTGTATTTGTCTGTATAAATTATACACACAATTTGTCGAAAAATCAATTTATCATCGTTGTAGGTTGACTTACTTGTCGTTCTGAATAAAATCAATGACACTAAAACTCGCAAAACTTTTACAAATTTTACAGAAGGTCTTCACTCACATCTGACGTGTTTTAACGGTTGAGCTGAACTGAACATTTCAAAACGTTTAACCTGGAAATACTAGCTTTTGTCTAGATTTGCTAGTAAATCAAAATCACCCGTAAAAAAAAAATTGACAATTTACCTCAAAACATTATGTAGTAAATTAAAACCCAGTCTTCTCAATAAAAACATTGCCATTGCATTCACCGAGATATAAATTTAGTTAGAACGAAACATTCTCTCTTGATATTACTTAAAATAAATTATGATATATATAAAAATGTAATTTATAACTTTACAAAGCATCCTTGCCATCGGCTGTAAACAAACTTGATATTGAAACAAAACTAATAGAACACAAATAAAATAAAATAATTAATTTTATTAAAATACGCGCCATCTTGTTAGAATTCATTAAACAGTTCATATTACACAGCTCGTGCCACTGATGGCAGTATCGTGTTTACACATTTCTGTTGCATTCACGAAATTTCTCCTACTAAATTCCGTATACCGAGAGATAAGGTGCACCTGTGTTTTCGTACCATGTGCGTCTCTGCCTGAGGACGGGAGCAGATAGCAGTTCCCGAAACGTCGCTTGTTTCTGTTTTAGAAAACTGTTGTGTTTGTTTCGTCTTTTCGTTTTGTCGTGTTTTTGTCTCGTTTCAACTGTTGTGCTGAATTTTTTTTGGGTTCAATATTTTTTGTGCTGTCATTTGTGGTTTTTTTTTTTTTTTCGTTCTCTTCTGTTTTTGGAAAACTATTGTGTTTGTTTCGTCTTTTCGTTTTGTCGTGTTTTTGTCTCGTTTCAACTGTTGTGCTGAATTTTTTTGGGTTCAATATTTTTGTGCTGTCATCATTTGTGGGGGTTTTTTCATCCTGTTAGTCAACTTTTCTTTGTTTTTTTTGTTTGTTGACCATATTTCTGTTATGGAATATTATGTGGTGTTTATATCTTGTTGACAACAGCAATTTTTTGCTTAATTTGTGTTTTTGTCTTTTGTGTTTTTTTTGTAGTTTTCTTCTACAGACGTAAATGTGCTTAGCAATGGCGTATGTCCAAAATTATACATCAAGTCATGCACTCCCATTGCACAAATCTTTCAAAGAGGGCCAAGATGTTAGCACATCAATAATACACAATCGAAGACTGTGTTCAAATAATATCGGTAATATGGAGTTGTCTACGTATAAAAGCAGTAACAGTTGGTACAGGTAACGGAACAAGCCATACTGACACACACTCTTCAGTCATTCATGGCCTCCACATTCAACTACGGGGCCTGGACCCAGGATCGGAGACGCCCCCCCCCCCCCCTTCCAATGTTACAGTCACGTGCTACATTATAATTACATGGTTATTTCTTACCTACACTCCTTTTAGAATGTTATTTAACCTGATAATACAGGATATGATTATGGTTACTATTATCATAAGGCCAAACTAAGCTTTGTTTATGAAATTATTTTACTTTTAAATAGCCACAGCAAGTATTTATATTTATTTCACACACTGAGATAAAAATGAAAATAGTCACAGAAAAATAAAATTAGCCGTAGGTGTGTAAAACCTTCTAAAATTGCATTAGATAAAAGATATTCAAATTTTTTTTAGAATGTAAAAAAATATGATAGGTAAACATTTAAAAATAAACAGGGCTGGGCCCTGGACTCAAGGCCATGCATGGAGGAATATCCCTATAGGTAACTATTTCTTTCAAACGTGCAACAGGTGTTTAAATACCCATTGGGGTGTAAAAGGGCAGTGTGACGGGTGGAGCAGAAACCCTGAACTCTGCGATGTGAACCAGGCGGGAAAAATTCCCCCCCTCCCCCTCTGCTAATAGCCGCGTGGTTTCCAGCGACCGCGGCAGTCGATAAGGTCGACGGTGCAGGCTGCCGGCCGGAGACCCTCCGCCCTAGCGGCGACTCCCACGCGCTACCGCACGGGCCTAATTACAAAGCCACGATTGGCAAAGATAACGGCCCCCCAGGCACCGGAACTTGGGATACCGGTAATGCCATGTAATTAGTGATGTCCTGGGATGAGAAAATGCATTCGAAATAAAAGACTTGAGAAGATTAGGCTACTATTTATTTCCCCCCCCCCCCCCAACGGCTCGATTTTTTTTGTTTTCCTCTAGACCAGTGATGCCGATCAGGCGGCGTGAAGGATCTTACGGTAAATAAAATATCTGGAAACTGTTGTGTTTTAGCCGTACTTGTTTGCATGTCGACGGACAATGAAGCCACGATATTCACAATATTCTTACTGAAATATTGAAAACAAACTTTTTATGCGTATGTATTGTTTCGTGGCACTTGTTCCTAGATTTAAAAGTGTAATTATTTTTGGTTGTTGTAAATACTTGTTTTAAGGCAATTATTTTTATAGTTTATATATTGGTTCTTTACGCAATAACACGACATTTAAAAAAAATTGCTGTGAACTATGTAAGGTTTGATTTGTGTGTGTCAGGCCCTCGGATTAGTTTAACCAGAATGACACCTGGTGGTCCTCTGAAAGAGAGAAGTTGGCCATCGCTGCTGTCGACAAGGATTGTTGCCGTAGGTACTGCCTCCCTCCCCACCTCGCAGGGCGCGGTCGGACACTGGTCGGACACTGGTCGGACACTGGTCGGACACTGGTCGGACACTGGTCGGACACTGGTCGGACACTGGTCGGACACTGGTCGGACACTGGTCGGACACTGGTCGGACACTGGTCGGACACTGGAAAGACGCTGCTACGACGAGAGCTGGGGAGATGGCCGTCACCCCGCCATGTTCTCGGCGTCCCTCCTGCTGGTTGTTTGTCTTGGCCGGGGCCGAAGAGGGGGTGATGACTGATAACTCCCCGGGAAGGGGGCGGCTGGAGTGGAGGGCTGGAGGGCTGGAGGCGGATGACGAGGCGTCTGGACGGCCCCCCTTCGCGCCGATGACTCAGCCTCGCCGCCGGGTCGCGTGTCGGCGGCAACACTCCTCCAGAATTACCCTCTTTCCTCTCCGTGCCGGCCACGCCCCTGCGTCGATACTGCCCTTTCCTCGCTGCGGGACAGGTGTCCACGTTATTAGTCGTACCACTGTGTCGTGGGACGCGTACCACTGTCGTGGGACTCATACTACTGTCGTGGGACTTGTACCACTATGTCGTGGGACTCGTACCACTATGTCGTGGGACGCGTACCACTGTCGTGGGACTCATACTACTGTCGTGGGACTTGTACTACTACTGTCGTGGGACTTGTACCACTATGTCGTGGGACTCGTACCACTATGTCGTGGGACTCGTACCACTATGTCGTGGGACTCGTACCACTATGTCGTGGGACTCGTACCACTGTGTCGTGGGACGCGTACCACTGTCGTGGGACTCATACTACTGTCGTGGGACTCGTACCACTATGTCGTGGGACTCGTACCACTATATCGTGGGACTCGTACCACTATCGAATCCACGTAGATGTAATTCTATGGGGAGGGTGTCCTTTTTTATTTTACTTTTATTCTGTTAATAAGTACATTCCGATGCTCATTTGATTGTTGATACCCACTGGACATAAAACCGTTATCTTCGCCCTGGTTTATTGCAAATACACCAGATTTAATAAATCGAACTTGCTGATATTTTTCTTTCTACATGAACCCAACTACATGTGCGTAAGCGATGCTCATCCGTCCGAACAATATTCGCCCCCCCCCCCTTCCCCATTTCCTAACTCGAATGCTGGCCCCGCCACTGCGCCCCGCGGGAAGCCTAAGATGTACATCAAGTTCTGTCCCTGCCCGAACACGCCCAAATATTCACCTTCGGCCAACCTCGGGTTTATTTATATTTCTCTGTTTATTTTAATGTAGCTATAATAACCTAACTAACCGTCCATGGTGTTTTAAAGTATTTTAATGTAGCTATCCTAACCGACCACTTTTAATATTTGAATTCATTTTTCCTGCGCAAAAATATAACAAATCCCGAGGTTGGCCGAAGGTGAATATTCGGGCGTGTTCGGGCAGGGACATGTTAGGCTTCTCGCGACCCGCAGCCGTGACGGACACGCCAGGGCACACTCGGGTGAGCGAGAAGAACGCTTCCCAGCCGAGCGGCGTTCTCGGGAAACGGCAGTCACGTGAGCGAGTGTTCGCGCCGCGAGGGGTCGTAAAGAAGTTTTCTTTGTTTCTGCTAGCAACCTGCAGAAGATCGTAACTCTTTCAACTATTTAGCTCCTCGTTTGCAGTTTTTATAGTCGCGGTAATGCTTGACAATTTAATTGAGGCCGGGGCTACAACTTGTAATTTGTATTCGGAGTTAGTAGTTAGGAATAGCCTCCTCCTCCTCCTCCTCATAGCCCTCCTCATAGCCCTCCTCATAGCCCTCTTCCTCCTCCTCATAGCCCTCTTCCTCCTCCTCATAGCCCTCTTCCTCCTCATAGCCCTCTTCCTCCTCCTCATAGCCCTCTTCCTCCTCCTCATAGCCCTCTTCCTCCTCCTCATAGCCCTCTTCCTCCTCATAGCCCTCCTCCTTCTCCTCCTCATAGCCCTCCTCCTTCTCCTCCTCATAGCCCTCCTCCTTCTCCTCCTCATAGCCCTCCTCCTTCTCCTCCTCCTCCTATTACATCTTCTCATACATCATATCTCAAAGGTTTACAAGTTGTTCAGCAAGATGTAATATTACCCATACATATAAGTGCTGAGGATGAAGCACTAGCACGCATGCTGCGTCATGGCTGTTTGCTTCCATCGACTCTGCACTACTCCCCATAGTGGGTTTTCTGGTGGCGTGGTTGCGGAGTAACAGCCCACAACGCGGATACATACGGCTAATGCGAAAATTGAGGCCTTTGAGGGATTTAATAGGGAAATTTTGTTGAAAAAGGGGAAGAAAGGGAAATTTTGGGAGAATTCAAAATTTTTTTTTAGGAATGTTGGCGGAAAATAGGGACATTTATGGAAAATTTAGGAATTTTGGTGACGTCAGAGGTCAAAGGTCACGCATCCTGATCCTAATCCTAATCCCCGATCCCCGGAGCCCCTATTCCTAACTACTGGAGTTTCATATTTTGTAAGCTTCCAATTGGATAGCTCCGATTTTCACTTGCCTTATCGATGACACTAAACATATAATCTGAACAACATAAGCGACGCAGCGTTTAGTTGGATCGTTCATCTGTGCTATGCCATATAATTTTTTCTAAGTCTTTTATCGGAATTCTCTTGTGCTGTCATCGCATTGGCATCACATGAATATGACTGGTTTTGTGTGTGTGGTTATATATTAATTTTTTTTTGTTCTTGAGGTTTCTCTGTATGATACGCAATGTAAACCAGGAATGATTGGTGTATGACCACATAAATGGTTTAAAGCTGATGTGTGTGTTTTCTTTTTAAAACGATACATTTCCCGGTGTGAAGTGAACGAGTGCTTGGTATTATTTTGAGGTTTACGTGATGTGTGTGAAAGAAGCCAGCGACTCTCGCCCGCTGTGGGACATGAACCAATGTCAGTCACGTGACCTGACAAGGAGAACCAGGCGACAGCGAGATACAAGGCCTGCCAGTTACACCCCATGGCGAGGTATCACACAGGAAATGATGCAATCATTGCCCTAACACTCACTACACTTATCCTACAGTATTTTTTGACGTGACAACGTCTAATAAATCGATGGACGCCGGCTGCACGCACGAAAAAGTGTCCCGTTACGCACAGTGTTCCGTTACGCTGTGTCCCGTTACGCTCATTGTTAAGTTACTCTGTCCCGTTACGCTTATTGTTCAGTTACTCTGTGTTCCGTTACGCTGTCGGCGAGTGCAGTAATAATAGTTTATGTTACAAATGACTAAAAATTTATGGTGATTCATATAATTAATGATAGATATTTTACAGTTTATTTATATGAAAACTTGTTCATAATATATTAAAACTTTATAGCTAAACGCCAGTTTTTAAAATTAAAAACAAGTCATCTACACGTGAACTGTTTCGTCGACTGTTTATAAAGTGAAGTGAAAAGTTAATGTGGTTTTCATTGCTTATTACAACAATAATTTCGGGAATAAAGGTTAATTATCCTTGCATTTTAAAAATCTGATTACTAGTATAATTTCGAGTATTTATCTTTTATTATTAAAATAAAAATGATTCAATTTTATTCATAAAAGTATGCAATCATTTCATCAATGTTTTGTTATGACGTTGTCACGTTAAACTATCGTCCGTAAACCGACTTTTCAGACAACCAATTTTTTTTGTAAGAAATATTTGATACTTGACCCGCACATTACGTAGTATGAAGTCGCTTGGTTTCGACAGATTTGAGGTAACAGGAGTTACAGTATAGTAAAGCACAGTTGGCTTCTTTTTACAGTGTGGGCCCACAAGTAGCGGGGACGCACCACAACGCCGAAATACACTAACGCCGAAAAATGTCATTGCGGGACTGCCACAAAGGTTAGGTTAGGTTAGACTAGGTTAGGTTAGACTAGGTTGGACTAGACTAGGTTGGACTAGACTAGGTTGGACTAGACTAGGTTGGACTAGACTAGGTTGGACTAGACTAGGTTGGACTAGACTAGGTTGGACTAGACTAGGTTGGACTAGACTAGGTTGGACTAGACTAGGTTGGACTAGACTAGGTTGGACTGGACTAGGTTGGACTGGACTAGGTTGGACTGGACTAGGTTGGACTGGACTAGGTTGGACTGGACTAGGTTGGACTGGACTAGGTTGGACTGGACTAGGTTGGACTGGACTAGGTTGGACTGGACTAGGTTGGACTGGACTAGGTTGGACTGGACTAGGTTGGACTGGACTAGGTTGGACTGGACTAGGTTGGACTGGACTAGGTTGGACTGGACTAGGTTGGACTGGACTAGGTTGGACTGGACTAGGTTGGACTGGACTAGGTTGGACTGGACTAGGTTGGACTGGACTAGGTTGGACTGGACTAGGTTGGACTGGACTAGGTTGGACTGGACTAGGTTGGACTGGACTAGGTTGGACTGGACTAGGTTGGACTGGACTAGGTTGGACTGGACTAGGTTGGACTGGACTAGGTTGGACTGGACTAGGTTGGACTGGACTAGGTTGGACTGGACTAGGTTGGACTGGACTAGGTTGGACTGGACTAGGTTGGACTGGACTAGGTTGGACTGGACTAGGTTGGACTGGACTAGGTTGGACTGGACTAGGTTGGACTGGACTAGGTTGGACTGGACTAGGTTGGACTGGACTAGGTTGGACTGGACTAGGTTGGACTGGACTAGGTTGGGCGTTAAGGTACATTTAAGAAACACACACACAAATATATTCAGTTGTTATTTCGGTGTTGTGGTACACAGCAGTTTTCTAGCTGTCGGCGTTGTGGTCAATTTTGACATTCGGCGTTATGGTATTTCTGCGTTGTGGTAACGACCCGCAAGTAGCTCAGTGTGCCAATAAATGCCCGGGCGCAGTCGACACAGTGTCAACACTTGGGTAGTTAACAGCGATAAGCTCTTAACACAATACACAACCAACACAGCGGCCTGACCACAACGGTTATAAACTGTACCCCAAATCCTTTGTTAATTTTGGTTGTAATAGCCTTCGAGGAATTAATGCTGATGTAGTTGGTAGCGTGTGTAATTATAAAAAGGGGGAGGGTAAATTACTTTTAGTAGAATAAAATCCACAATAGCACAGTAATTGCAAAATTAAATGCAAAATAACCCCCCTTCCCCTCCCGGGTCGAAAATTGTCTAATGTTAAATAGCTCAATTGCATCGCGCGAACATAATAAAAGAATGCAAATGTTTAGTCAAACGACACATTTTCTTATTAAAAAATTGGTTGTCTGTAAAGTCGGTTTACGGACGATAGTTTAACGTGAACATCGTCATAGTCATAACAAAACATTGATGAAATGATTGCATACTTTTATGAATAAGATTGAGTCATTTTTATTGAATTATCACTATTTTGTATGGATACAAAGGAGGAGTGAAATGAAATCTACAATTTAATTGATAAATTTACTTTTATTTGCACCCATTAATTCAAATATGTTTATTACTTTAACGAACAGATTATTTTAACTATAACTTTTATACATGTTTGCTATTTAACTTCTTCCAATCTGTGTTATTCTGTTAAGGATAGGACGATGATAGGAAAAGTAGGAAACGAATGGGAGTGTTTCAAGTTTAACGTGCCTCGAAAAAGTCAAATCGATGGTTGTTCCAATCGAGTGGAAGAGAGATAGATGCGGCGCAAGCGTACAATGAGCGTAACGGGACACAGCGTAACGGGACACTTTTCGTGCGTGCGGCTGGCGTTCATCGATTTATTAGACGTTGTCACGTCAAAAAGAAAAAGTACGTATTAGGTCTCGGCAATTAGTTTATCCGCCATGCTGCCATGGACTAACACTAACACGTCTGCGGGCTCAGCCGTTGTAGGAAGGCCGAGCGGCGCTACCACAGCGCTCCGAGCGGCCACGGGGGAAATTAGCCCGGACCCGCGGGGGAAATAGCCCGCCTTGCATCTTCCCTCGCTTCCATTCCCCCCGCTGCTCTTGGTTCGAGTCATGACTTCCAACCGGGTCGTTGCCACAACGCCGAAATACCAGAACGCCGAACGTACAATAAAGCCGAATGCCATAACGCTGAATGCCAAATTGACCGCAACGCCGACAGCTAGAAAACTGCTGTGTACCACAACGCCGACAACTAGAAAACTGCTGTGTACCACAACGCCGAAATACAGTAACGCCGAAAAATGTTGCTTCGGGGAGGGGGGGGGGCCGCCTGACCAAAATGAAAAACAACTGATTGAATTTGTGTGTGTTTATTAAATGTATCTTAACGCCGAAATACCACAACCTTACCTAACCTAGTCTAGCTAACCTAGCCTAGCATAACCTAGCCTAACCTAGCCTAACATAGCCTAACATAGCCTAACATAGCCTAACATAGCCTAACATAGCCTTACATAGCCTTACATAGCCTTACATAGCCTAACTTAGCCTAACTTAGCCTAACCTTACCTAACTTAGCCTAACCTTACCTAACTTAGCCTAACCTTACCTAACTTAGCCTAACCTTACCTAACTTAGCCTAACCTTACCTTACTTAACCTTTGTGGCAGTCCTGCAATGACATTTTTCGGCGTTAATGTATTTCTGGCGTTGTGGTAACGACCCTGCTGAAGCCATACTCTCTCCCCCCTCTTCCTGCACCTCATGTTCTCTCCTTCCACGCCAAGCCACGGGCTGTGACCTAGTGGCCCCGGAAGCTGGTGACCGGATACACCTGCAAGCGCAGCCACGGAACAAGAGGTCCTTGGTTAGAATTTCGTTTCGTAGTTTAAGGTTCGGCCTCACCCTCTGCGTTGGTTTTTTTTGACGTGATAACCGTCTTATAAATCGATGAACACCGTCTGCACGCACGAAAAAAGTGTCACGTTCCGCCTGAGCCGAGCGTGCAAGAACCGGCCAACCACTTTGCGAGAAAATCTTCTATAATATCAAACAGGTTAAGGCGTGCTTTTTAACTAAATGTTCGTGATTATATTTAAACAAATTATTTAAATTAAATTTGCAAAAATAATATTTGAAAATTTAAAAGTATGTAATTTTTCATCAATGTTTCTTATGACGTTATCACGTAAAATTATCGTCCGTAAACCGACTTTAGACAATCCCTTTTTTGTGTTGTTAATTACAGTTTTTTTATGAAGAGAAAGTTTGAAAATTGCACTACATAAGTAAAATTGTATGCCACGCCTAAATGTTAAAAAAAAAAAAAAAATTCTTGTAGCGATCATAATTCAGTTAACCAGGAATTATTTTTATAACTATTTGCCTGTTTGGTTGCAAAAAATAAATACCATAAACACGCCATATGTGGCGCAAAAAAAAAATCATAAGATTTAATCTACAATTCTTACATAGTGCAACGTCCGTGGAATTAACAATGATAAAAACTTTGACGTGGAGTGTTGTTGAATTTTATGTCAGTAATTTCTGCCTCTTAATTGCAATTTACTGTTGATGCATTGTAAATAATGCATCGTTGATGCTGTGCGATGCTAGTCGTAAAAAAGGCACGCTTGTACTGACAGTTCAATTTTATTTTAATTATTGCGTGATATTCAGTTATCGTAAGTTCTTTTTTTTTTGTACGGGTTTCCTACAGCTGAGTGGAGGGTGGATTTTCTTTAATTCAGAAAATTGCGAAATAGATAAAGATGGAAATAGATTAGTAACGGTAATTTGGAATTTTAGTCAGGGAAAGGTAATTGGAACGTTATTTACAGAATGTTGAACAGCCTGGAAAAAGTCGGGCAAACATTAGTTTTTGAAAGTTTTCGTCTATTTGCTTTGTGGTTCACGCACCGAAAGTGCTTTTATTGAGTACGCACAGCTGGGAAATGCGTTTAAATTTACAAAAAAAAAATTTCGGTAATATTTTTTTCATAAAAAAATTAGTACTAAAGCAGGGCGGTTGAAGCCGATTTTTAGTACCTGCGGCTTTGTGTTTGTTTTTGGTATGAAAAAAATTGTATTGGAGGGCTTAAATGCTAAGACGGACAAATTGAAAAAAAAAAATCTTTGGAAATGGAAATTAAAAAACTAAATCGTAAGCAGCTTAAAAATTTGACGGGTTCTGGGGGTTTCGCCGCAGCTGAAAGGAGGGTGTGTGTGTGTGTGTGTGTTGTGTCGTATCGCCCGCCGTGTTGGCGGTTGAAGCAGGTTGTAGGACTGGTTACGTGGTGGGGAGGGGTAGTTTCACCCCCTCCACCCCCCCTCCAGCTGCTCCTGCTCGCCGAGGGGCGCGGTCTGTGGGAACGTCCTTGGGAAAACTGCCCTGGGCAGAGAGACTCCCGCCGGTAACTTGTTAACCGGGCGTCCTGTCCTCATTTGCATCGGCCGTGTCTAGGGCGTGACGCACACACTCACTCCCCCGCCGCCTGAATAGGGGTGGTCTCAATCCCCAGCAGTCCGTGAGAGGGGATCCGAAAAGGGTCGGCCCGGAATAGGGCCTAGTCCCGTATTCTGCCGCAACACAATGCGATCCGTGCCTGAGGCATTTACATGTAAATGACGGCTTAAAGGACGGCTCCTTCCACCCGCACGTTGGGGGGGAGGGGGGGGGAGGAAGACACCATCATCCCCCGGGTCTGGCGACCGTCGGCCATGCTCGCGCCCGCGGACAGGATACGGGGAAGCCTTCATTTCACAGACGAGAGAAAACAACACACGAAGTTAGTTACCCCAAGTCCATGCTCGCTTTTGTTTTTCCCCCGTTCTATTTCATTGTATAAACCGGCGTGGCATTAAATTTTTGCGGTCGATTAGGACAGGTTAGCTACATTATAAATACTTTAAAAAACATTGTGGATGGTTGGTTATGTTAGGTAAGTATAGCTACATTAAAAATACTGTAAAATCATTTTATGGTTGCTTAGCAAATAACCTTTTTTTAATATGTAGCTATCCAGCGCTAGGAAACCGTTTACATGATTTCACATTATCTTTAATGTAGCTATCCTAACCAAATCAACCGTCCACAATGTTTTAAAAGCATTTATAATGTAGGTAACCTAACCTAATTGACCATTAGTTATCATGAGTTACAATGAACAAAAAATAAAAATCCCCGAAGATGCACGATCGGGAGTTCGGCTCTCTCGTCCAGTTGTACGTTTCAACAGTATCAACTGTGAGCGTTGTTTGAGATATTGGTTCAAGATCATAATTAAAGAGTAACTGAAAACTTTTTTTTTTAAATAAGCACATGCGTGAGTACTGCTTCGTGGTTTTCTCACTTGCAGCGCCACCTACGCGAAAATAGCGACTCCTGAGCGTAAAAGTGTTGTGTTCTGCAATTCGCCAAGCGTGAATCTGTAATGTGACGGCGAGGTGTAATATTATTATTTTAAACGGTGGCCAGTGGCCATTTTTTTTTTTTTCCATTTTATTGTGAGCGTAGAAGAGGTTTTTATTTTCTCATCGTGTTCTTGTCCTCAGCTCCTCGCTCAGCTGCAGAACTGTTAGGATGAGTAGATAGTGGCTGTGGAGGCCCCTTCCTCACTCGTCTGTCTCCGCGGGTTCTCCACTAGGGCTATATTGCCGCGGCCGAGGAGAGACCCGCCCGGAGCCGTCAGCGAGTCGCAGGGCGCAGACTGTGGCGCAG
Organism: Bacillus rossius redtenbacheri; assembly: GCF_032445375.1. Lineage (NCBI taxonomy): Eukaryota > Metazoa > Arthropoda > Insecta > Phasmatodea > Bacillidae > Bacillus > Bacillus rossius. Next base: position 5,830,162 of record NC_086343.1, read on the forward strand.
ACTGTGGCGACTTTGTTCCTCCGCCGCCGCTCGCTGCCTCCCCGCGCTGCTTTCCAGCGTCATCCACGGTCTGTTCTCGCTCCATCTCTCTTCCTCTCTCTTCCACTCTCTTCCTCTCCCTTCCTCTCCCTTCCTCTCCCTTCCTCTCCCACTCTCTTCCGCTCTCTTCCGCTCTCTTCCGCTCTCTTCCGCTCTCTTCCGCTCTCTTCCTCTCTCTTCCTCTCTCTTCCGCTCTCTTCCGCTCTCTTCCGCTCTCTTCCGCTCTCTTCCGCTCTCTTCCGCTCTCTTCCGCTCTCTTCCGCTCTCTTCCGCTCTCTTCCGCTCTCTTCCTCTCCCTTCCTCTCCCACTCTCTTCCGCTCTCTTCCGCTCTCTTCCGCTCTCTTCCTCTCTCTTCCTCTCTCTTCCGCTCTCTTCCGCTCTCTTCCGCTCTCTTCCGCTCTCTTCCGCTCTCTTCCGCTCTCTTCCGCTCTCTTCCGCTCTCTTCCGCTCTCTTCCTCTCTCTTCCTCTCTCTTCCGCTCTCTTCCGCTCTCTTCCACTCTCTTCCACTCTCTTCCACTCCCTTCCTCTCCCTTCCTCTCCCACTCTCTCCCACTCTCTCCCACTCTCTCCCACTCTCTCCCACTCTCTCCCACACTTTCCCACTCTCTCCCACTCTCTCCCACTCTCTCCCACTCTCTCCCACTCTCTCCCACTCTCTCCCACTCTCTCCCACTCTCTCCCACTCTCTCCCACTCTCTCCCACTCTCTCCCACTCTCTCCCGCACTCTCCCGCTCTCTCCCGCTCTCTTCCGCTCTCTTCCGCTCTCTTCCACTCTCTTCCACTCTCTTCCTCTCCCTTCCTCTCCCACTCTCTCCCACTCTCTCCCACTCTCTCCCACTCTCTCCCGCACTCTCCCGCACTCTCCCGCACTCTCCCGCTCTCTTCCGCTCTCTTCCGCTCTCTTCCGCTCTCTTCCGCTCTCTTCCGCTCTCTTCCGCTCTCTTCCGCTCTCTTCCGCTCTCTTCCGCTCTCTTCCGCTCTCTTCCGCTCTCTTCCGCTCTCTTCCGCTCTCTTCCGCTCTCTTCCGCTCTCTTCCGCTCTCTTCCACATCTCTTCCACTCTCTACCACATCTCTTCCACTCTCTACCACATCTCTTCCACTCTCTACCACATCTCTTCCACTCTCTACCACATCTCTTCCACTCTCACCACATCTCTCTCTCTTCCCACATCTCTCTTCCCACATCTCTCTTCCCATCTCTCTTCCCATCTCTCTTCCCATCTCTCTTCCCATCTCTCTTCCCATCTCTCTCTTCCCATCTCTCTCTTCCCATCTCTCTCTTCCCATCTCTCTCTTCCCATCTCTCTCTTCCCATCTCTCTCTTCCCATCTCTCTCTCCACGATCTAGAAGAAGAGTGAGACTGGCTGACGACGGCGAACAGCATCAGAAGTACGCGCCCCTTCAGGGACAGGAGGCTGGGGCACGCATGTCTTCACTCGGGAGTCCCTAATGAACCCGACGGCGGGTCGACCTTGAGACCGCGTCTGGCCCGCTACAATTCATCATCTCGCCCCCGCCGAGATAACGAAACCAAAACCTACCCCCTTAATTTTTTTTATCCTTCTCCCTTCCACTCGATCTTCTTCTTCATTCACCCCCCTTCAACGTCTGCACAAAGGAGGCCATGGTGTTCTCGTCTGTAAAGGAAACCGGGTGTCTCTTTAGTCCCGCCATGTTTCTTATTCCTCCGTGGTCGGAAGGGGATAAAAAGGAAATATGTGGAAGGAGAAAGAACTGTAAAATGAAATCTGATCCGTGGGAGTGTCCCCTTCGCCCTTGGAGCGGGAGCGGATACTTCATCTGTTGTCGCGGGTGGGGAGGTGGTCGTAATGGATTCAAGACCTCGCCGCTAGGTTTGTCTGCGGTGTCCAGGGGTGGGCGTGGACTAGCATTGGGGTAGTTACCCCGCCGGCGTCGTGGAAATGCTGCACGAAGAAAAACGAGGATCAGGGTTAAAAACGTCACACGATGGGAGCAGTTGGGTCGCAGTTTTCCAATGAAAACTTGCTATCTACAATTATTTTAGATCTCTGTAAAAAAAAAAATATCGGTTGTCTGTAAAGTCGGTTTACGGACGATAGTTTAACGAGACAACGTCATAACAAAACATTGATGAAATGATTGCATACTTTTATGAATAAAATTGAATCTTTTTTATTGAATTATCACTATTTTGTATGGATACAAAGAAGGAGTGAAATGAAATCTACAATTTAATTGATAAATTTACTTTTATTTGCACTCATTAATTCAAATATGTTTATTACTTTGACGAAGAGATTATTTTAACTATAACTTTTATACATGTTTGCTATTTAACTTCTTCCAATCTGTGTTATTCTGCTAAGGATAGGACGATGATAGGAAAAGTAGGAAACGAATGGTAATGTTTCAAGTTTAATGTGCCTCAAAAAAGTCAAATGGATGGTTGTTCCAATCGAGTGGAAGAGAGATATATGCGGCGCAAGCGTGCAATGAGCGTAACGGGACATTGTGCGTAACGGGACTCTTTTTCGTGCGTGCAGCCGGCGTTCATCGATTTATTAGACGTCACGTCAAAAATAATTCAGATTTGAATATATAATATTTCAAAGATTATTTTGTGGATTCATTGTGTATAAGAAGTATGTAGACCTAAAATACTAAAGTACTTCACGTTGATGAAAGGACTACAGTGATGTTGATATGTCGTGACAGTTCTGAGCCGGTTATAAAAAAAACATAAGAAGTGGTTATCCAATCACGAGTGACCTTCCAGAATGTGACCTCTCGTTATTGTCCAATGAGCACTCTGAAATGTTGGTATGCTACTTATGAGAACTTTCAAAATTTGAGACAAGACTGTTAACGGCAAGAACTGCCCATGCCAATCCTTGTCGATCCAAGCCGATCAAGAAAGAAACGTTGCAAACATTAGCACAAAGTGTTAATCTATCAAGCTTCAAAATTGTTGCGTTTTCTCTATTTTCGAGACGCAAGCAGTTCTAAATATCCGCCATTTATTTGAAACATGAACTCTTCGACCCGTTATGTGGCTTTGAATAGCAGTTATAAAATATATATTATATATATACGGAAATATATTACATACATATATAATATCCGTACATGTATGCGTGTCAGTTTCTTTAATGTTCACCTAATTGTATTTATAACATTCAAGAAAATATTTGAAAATTGTTTAAAATTTTACGTAGTACTAAATTACTAATGGTTAAGAGATTTCCCGTGGATCCTTGTTTTTCTCTTTAATTACCTATAGAAAATGTAAAATAGAAAAAATACCACATATACTTATTTGCCTGTAATTTTTTTTAGGAATATAACCATTATAAACTATTGTGTAGTCTTCTTTACCTGCTTAGCTGGGTGCAAAATTAAAAACAACATTTACCCGTAACTGTAACAGCAGGCCTTACGCACAAGGTTAGATCACCATGTTGGCACTATTGTGAATCATTAGGTTCTAATAGGACAGTCTTGTGTATGTGAGGTAGGTCGTGTGCATAGAAGGGAAATGAATATATTTTATTTATGTTACGGACGCATGACGCAACGACCAATGAGAAGAGTAGGAAGCTATTTTGGCGGGAATAAATTTTTTTTTATATTTATCAATTATATTTTGACAAGAAATTGTCGAGATAATACAGTTAACACTATTACTTAAGTCAGTAGCAAAAATTGTAAATGCAAATGTGTCGTGTTTATAATTGTTAATTAAAATATAATATGACCCTTATTTATGTGTTGAAAACCTGTGCTCATAATGTCTGGTCAGATTTCACGGGATAAACGTTCGTTAGTTAATATAGTTACTAACTGCCCAACAGATGTCGGATATAGCGCGAAATGCCATTGGTTGAAATTAATAAGATTTCAATTGTGAACCGACTTGGCACAGGTAGTTTGTTTGTGCATGGCCTGCTGTGCACTCGCTTGTGTTTTTATTTAGATCGTGAAAACTATTGTTTGTTTTGTCTTTTCGTTTTTTCGTGTTTTTGTCTCATTTCAACTGTTCTGCGGAATTTTTTGGGTTCAATATTTTTATGCTGTCATCATTTGTGGGTTTTTTTTTTCGTGCACTTAGTCCATTTTTCTTTGTTTCTCTTTGTTCGTTGACCATATTCCTGTTATGGTATATTATGTGGTGTTTATATCCTGTTGACAACAGCAATTTTTTTTGCTTAATTTGTGTTTTTTGTCTTTTGGGTATTTTTTTTAGTTTTCTTCTACAGAAAAAGTGCTTAGCAATGGCGTATGTCCAAAAGCTTACATCAAGTCAAGCGTGTAGTCGTCGGTCGAACGTCGCTGGAGTATTTTGGACACCTCGTTGTCGTTCGTCGTCCGCCATTATCATAACGCCCCTCCCGACCTTCGATGACCTTCTCGATAAGGCGACTGTTGCCTCTCCACAGAAGAATATTGTATTCGTGTTTTCATTTATCTTGTCGGCGGGGCCTAACCCTTGGGTGCCCCCGATAGCAGATAAGAGGTTTGACATTTTTTTGAGAAAATATTTCACTCCCAATTTTTAATTTACATTTACGACCGAATTACTTCCAGTTAATTTTCGTCGTTTTGTATCTGCAAAGAATATTCTTATTTAAGGTACCAAAAAGATAACGAGAATCAAACATCCTGTCTTTGATACAGGGACGATGTGATAATTAAATGGTAATTACATTACAAACATAAAAAAAAATCGAAACTAAATATATAATTTTAATTTAAACAAATATTGATATCTAGCTCCTTTCCCAAAGTGGATATGCAGTTTTGGTAGGAATAAAAAAGATACTTTGGTTTAAAACTGAAAGAATTGCAGTCTGTGTTTATGTTACCTTATTACCTTTTGCTTTAATAATGTTCTCGCGGTTTCTTCTATGTGTCCAGTAAATATGCTACAACACATTAGGGCGCACTCGGTGAATTTGTTGTAGCTTTTTTTTCCCCCCGATGAACACCTTCTTTCTTTCTTTCTCAGGATTACGTTGACAGAAAATTATGTTTATGGCTCTGTCTTGCACGCTGTTTTTTTTCTTTCGATATTTTTTGTCATCACTTTTATATAAGGCCCATTTATAAAATTTTAACTAGATGCCTTCCTTGCATGTTTTTATGGCACACGTATTTTCAGCAGACATTCGCTTAGTGTTACGTCATGGCCTTAGAAAAAGGCAAGCAATTCTTCCTAATTGTCATCACTTGCGCGGCTCTCTACCAACCACTATATTACACTCGGGTGTATGATATGTTGAAAATATTTGTGCCGTTACTACAAACGCAAAAGAGGTATCGAGTTAAAATTTTTAGAAAGGACCCTTAAATAAAGGTAATGACGATGAAACGGAAAAAAAAAAAAATTGGTTGTCTGAAAAGTCGGTTTACGGACTAAAGTTTAACGTGACAACGTCATAACAAAACATTGATGAAATGATTGCATACTTTTATGAATAAAATTGAATCATTTTTATTTTAATAATAAAATAATAAATACTGGAAATTATACTAGTAAACAGATTTTTAAAATGCAAGAATAATTAACCTTTTTTGCCGAAATTGTTGTTGTAATAAGCAATGAAAACCACGTTAACTTTTCACTTCACTTTATAACCAGTCGACGAAACAGTTCACGTGTAGGATGTAAGTTGTGTGCTGCCGTTGTCTTTCTTCTCCTCGGACGCACAGGCCAATCGAGTGGAAGAGAGATAGATGCGGCGCAAGCGTACAATGAGCGTAACGGGACACAGCGTAACGGAACAATGTGCGTAACGGGACACTTTTTCGTGCGTGCAGCCGGCGTTCATCTATTTATGATATGTTGTCACGTAAAAAAAAAAAGGTCCATCTGGCGGAAGAGTTGGTGGGGGCTGACTTGTGGACACCCCTGAGCGGGGGCAGATGACGAATCTCTCTGCTCGCGGCTTCCTGTGTTATTTCTCCTGAGGCAGCGTGTTTGGTTGGGTCCTTGGGGATAGAGCGAAGGGGGATCGAGAAGGGGGGGGGGAGGACAACCCCCCCCCCCCCCCACATTTCCGGACGCCTGCGCCGCGCCGCCTAGACGGCTCACGAAAAAAAATAAAAATATAAAAAGTTGACGTCGCCAGTCGTCCGGGCGGGGCGATTTCCTAAAATATCAGCCGCCCCCTTTTACTTCCAGCCTTAGTTACTTCTTCGTACCAAAATTATAGTACGCGTACTATAAATACGGCGTGCTTCTCCGACAATCATGGTGCACATACTATGGTAATGGCTTGCATACCAATTAAAATAAACTTTTTTTGTCGTGGAGTGTATTTCGACAAGAAATTGTGCACGTTGAATGGAATAATAACTGTATTTAATTTTTGCACGCCAAATTTCAGCTACCTGTAATGTGATGTCTGTAGTGTTGTCAACCATAACTATTCCGCCAGGTTTTTTTTCCTCTTGTTTCCAGCAAGGTTGGTACTCAGGTTCGAAACCCGGTATGTCCTTCCTGGTAAAGGTTTTCCATTCTTTCCCGGAATGTTTCCAGGCGAGTTGCTGGGGCTTGCTTGCTGTATAAACCGAGGCCATTAGCTTCCCCAACATCGGTGCCAGATGGCAGCACCGTTGTTGCACATTTCCGTTCCAGTCACGAAATTATTTCTTCTAAATGCCGTATATCGAGATCTAAGATGTTATACATTAAAAATAAGGTATCGTGTTTAACCTGGGAGTGAACTCTAGCTGTATCCGAATACTACCAGTCTAATGGATCCCGTAGCTAAGTGCATCGTAATGGACGCAGCCATCTTTGCATTGCTTCCGAATTCTCACAAGGGATGCAGATGGCACCCATACACGCGTTCACTAAACTCGAGATTTCTAGGATATGCAACACTCGCATCGTCTATTGTGTCTCTACGTCCATTAGCTTCGGAATCGTGTTGTAATTTGTTTGTATAAAATATAAGTTGAGTTCATTTTTGCGTAAGAGTCGTTTGAAAGTTATAAGCGCGAGTGATAACTCAAATAGAGACAAATTAAACCGTTAATACAAAATTCCGAAAGGCGAAATTTAAACCTATAGGTGTATTTAATGCTCATTTTAAATCTTTTTTAATATTCTGTAATTCGTAACAAACTTTTTATTTTGATCCTCAAATTTTTATAATCACTGAGCTACATAATAATTTTTTTTAACCCTTTAAGTCATACTTTGTCATTTCCTAAGATACCAGTTTTATTTATTTTAATTTTTATTTTACTGAACTTTTTTTAATATGTTTAGTAAAAATGTTAGTTCATATATAATACATATTAATATATAGTTTTTTTGTATTCAATATTGCATATAAATTAACATAACATTTTTTTCATGACCCTAAAATATAATTTTGACTAAAATTTAGGCTACACCATGATCCACACATTCAAAGTTAATTAATCAGTGTGTCATTAAGAAATAAATTGTCCGCTTCAGTTGACGAATATACTGAAAGGGTTTAAATTGGTCATTGTTATTTACGTTTTGCTAAATATTTGTCAACAGGTGGTGATAGCAGTAAAAGAATTCGGATACTGTCCATCCATTAGAAATGCGTTTTTTGCGTTGTGTTTGCATTTGCTAAGGGATGTAGGCAGGGGCGCAACAACTAAATTTCCAAAAGGGGGGGGGGGGCAATATACCTTTTTATAAAGAATCATGGATCCCCCCCCTATTGAATCGGGGGGTCCGGGGGTCCTCCCCCGGGAAAATTTGTATTTCAAGGTGGAAAATGGTGGTATTTAAGCAGTTTTATTATCTAAAAATTGATTACACAGCACTTTCTTTGCCCCCGTTTGCCCCCACTTCAAGGTTTCAGAGGGGGGGCAAAATACCCTTGCCCCCCCTGTCGTTGCGCCCCTGGATGTAGGTATGTGTGTGCTGTGGACGCAACACTGTGTGTTCGGACACGGCGTGTGTTCACGTCTGGCAACACCGAGGGACTCCCCGTGCGTCAGGCGGGCGCGGGCTGTCGGCGTCTGGCCTCCGCCCACTGCCTGCCGTTCCAGGGGAAGCCTACGATTCACTCATCCTTCTGGACATACCCGAATACTCACGTTGGCAAGCCTTCTTTCAACAGACGAGAGAGCCAAACTCCCGATCGTACATCTTCGGTTTTTTTTTGTTCATTGTAAACAAATATACTACTCATGATAACTAATGGTCAATTAGGTTAGGTTAGCTACATTATAAATACTTTAAAACATTGTGGACGGTTGATTTGGTTAGGATAGCTACATTAAAGATACTGTGAAATCATGTAAACGGTTTCCTAGCGCTGGATAGCTACATATTAAAAAGTTATTTGCTAAGCAACCATAAAATTATTTTACAGAATGTTTAATGTAGCTATACTTACCTAATATAACCAACCATCCACAATGTTTTAAAGTCTATTTATAATGTAGCTAACCTATCCTAATCGACCGCAAAATTTAATGCCACACCGGTTTATACAATGAGATAGAACGGGAAAAAAAAGTGAGCATGAACTTGGGGAACTTCGGGTGTGGCTCTCTCGTCTGTGAAATGAAGGCTTCCCGTAGAGAGGCGCTATCGACTCACCTTTAAGGGTGAAATACAAGAACCGAAAGACGCCATCTTGGATTCAACAGTTTTTGGACCATAAGATATATTAATACTTTAATTATAAAATTTTTGCTCTGTTAGAGTATAGTAAATAAATTAATAGGGACTGACGTTTATATTGACTGGCTGCTACAATTAGTTTGTGAGTCATCATTTGAATATGTATTGAGTTAGATTTTTGGGAGTGACTACAACTGTATTAATACTGTGTTGTGACATTATGTGATAGTTTCATAAAATCTATTGATGAGCACACACTGCTTTAACGAAGGCAAGTTGTAATAATACTAAAACGATGTAAAATCATGGCCTAAAAACTGTTGAAACCAAGATGGCGTTTATCGTTACTATCTCTCCTCATCGACAAAAGGCCGCATCATTGATTCCGTAATAATCCTTGCAAATATTCGGAAGGCTGAATGTTTCTTAGACTAAAGGAATTTTCAAGGAAGTATTCGGAAAAATTATAAATACATTTGAAAGAAAAGATTTATGAGCTCTGGGCACGAAGCCATCATTGGCTTACGATTTGAAACTGAGTTGTCCAATTGAGCCACGTGGTTATTTATTAACCCCAACGGATGTAAGTTTTTTTACGAAATTTTCAAATGCTCTATTTTAGTAATGTAGCATAGAACATATTTATATTCACCTACGATTAATCATCTAACACCCACTGTATTAAAACTGTGCATACAAAGTGGCACGAGATATAAACTCAACGAAGAACCAACTGACGTCAGTACCCAGTGTTTTATTGGCAAATAAGCAGCTAAATTGACTTACTCAAAATACTTCTGCTGCGCAGCTTGATCACCATTCTATTAGGCCTATATGACGTCAGCACTACGATAGGAGAAAAAGAGGTGAGCAGGGGCACGGAAAAAAAGTATCGATACTTTTTGTTATCGAGCAGTTTTGTTTCGATAGTCCTAATGATATTTTTTTGTATTAGATAATCTTTAATTTATACTTAAAAATCTTGCGAGCACTTATTGGCAGGTATAATTTCGAACAATCTTTTTTGTTTGAAATATTTTCAGTAAAATTTCTTTGAACATGTTAAAAATCTGGCTTTGTACAAAGTTCGCGATTTATATTGCCTTTCTGTTTATTTATAACAATTCAGGGAGTGTATGAGTGAGATAAACGAAAACATTTACAATGCTTCGTTCTGTTGCAATATCCAACTTCAAGAATATGCATTTTCAGGATCCCAGAGATAGTGCAATTTAATGTTTACGTTAAGAAGCATGAAATAAAGCCGCTATCCCTGGTACCACTAGCGAAACAGAAACGTGTAATTTTTGCGCACATTTGCACACGCCAAAAAGAAGGGGAAAAAATTGGTTGTCTGTAAAGTCGGTTTACGGACGATAGTTTAACGTGACAACGTCATAACAAAACATTGATGAAATGATTGCATACTTTTATGAATAAAATGGAATCATTTTTTTTAATAATTAAAGAATAAATACTTGAATTTATGCTATTAATCAGATTTTTAAAATGCAAGAATAATTAACCTTTATTGCCTAAATTGTTGTTGTAATAAGCAATGAAAACCACATTAACTTTTCACTTCACTTTATAAACAGTCGAGTGGAAGAGAAATAGATGTGGCGCAAGCGTATAATGAGCGTAACGGGACACTTTTTCGTGCGTGCAGCCGGCGTTCATCGATTTATTAGACGTCACGTCAAAAAGATGGAGAAAGCCTGAATCTGGCTGAAGAAGAGAATGAAATGAGCCTTTATTTGGCAACACACGCGTCACCACTGTCAATTGATCATCTGGAGCAATGGGACGATATGAAAATCGCATTCCCTCACAAAATCAAATACATCAATTCTGCGCCTTCTCCCTAGCGTCGCAGTTCTATTCCGGACATTTAACTGTTCTTCCAAATACTGGTATTTCGGGATTCACGAGGGGGAACTAAAATTTGGTTTTCTATTGTGAGGGGAAGTTGTGATTTATCGGTTATCCGTAAACCTCTAAGCGATTTTTTTTTTTTTGTCATCGTTCCAATCCCTTTGGATTACGTACAAAATTAATCACAGCTTTCAGTCATCGAGTGTAATAGAAAATCTTATTAAATATAGCGTCATGTGTAAATTGGTTTCGTGGTGTTTAATTTAGGACAGTGCACTCTTAAGGGTGAGGAGAGCCCTCCTATATAATATTTGTCCCTAGGCGCATGCACCCTACCTCCCCGCCCCTTATCTACCCCTCGTGTGTTGTCTGGGAGGCGACACGCCCTTGTGAGGGGAAGGATTCAACTCCCCATTCATGTGCTCAGCTCTAATTATACCCGCCGAATTGTCGCTCCGCCCGGAGACGAGGGTGCGGCGAGATGGGGCTTGGAGGATGTACGAGCGCAAGTCGCATGTAGGGCGTGCTGCTGTGTATCAGCACCTTACCCTACATTAACCTTCCTTGCAAGAACTTAACCCTTCCTAGCAATAACTTAACCCTTCCTTGCAATAACTTACCCTTCCTGGCAATAACTTAACCCTTCCTTGCAATAACTTAACCCTTCCTTGCAATAACTTAACCCTTCCTTGCAATAACTTAACCCTTCCTTGCAATAACTTAACCCTTCCTTGCAATAACTTACCCTTCCTGGCAAGAACTTACCCTTCCTTGCAAGAACTTAACCCTTCCTTGCAAGAACTTAACCCTTCCTTACGATAATTTATCCTTACAATACTTTACCCTGCTACCCATTGATGCTATGGCCCTTGCAGAGACTAGGTCCTTTACCACCTCTCTTATTAACCTATCTCTAAGGATTAACAAATATCTGTGCACTGAGTAGTGTAATTCTTAAACTCTTCCCACTCATGCCAGCATCCATTATGCTCGCTTTGTAAATTGTCATATGCACAGGAAATTTTGTTTGGAGAATTCAAAATATTCCAAATTAGCACTAGTAATCAGAAATTCTCAATTTTTTTTGGGGCTGAATCTCGAATGATCTGTAAAAGTTTTATATCTCGTTGAATTTCAGCGCATCATTGAAATTGCTGCATGGATTAAAACCAGCCACGCCTCTTTCATTATGCTCTTTGCTACTCTCGCTACAAAGCTAATTTTATTTGGTTGGTGACAGAGCCAAAGTGTTGAGTGTGTGTTAGCTTGGTGATTGGTCGCCCGCAGTAGGGAGGGGTCGTGACAGTTGTGGTTGGTTGCAGACATCCGCGTGCAGCTGGGCGAGCAGCTGCGATGCCTGGACGTGCGCATGGAGGCGCAGGTGGCGCTGGTGGCAGAGCTGCAGGACTACTTCAGGCGGCGCGCCGAGGTGGAGCTGGACTACAGCAAGAACCTGGACAAGCTGGCCAAGAGCCTGCAGCTGCGGCATAAGGAGCAGCGCCAGAAGTGAGTGCGCAGTCTTTATACTGGTATGTTCCTTGGCGTCGCCATCTTGGCGTCGCCATCTTGGCGTCGCCATATTGGTGTCGCCATCTTGGCGTCGCCATCTGGGCGTCGCCATATTGGTGTCGCCATCTTGGGGTCGCCATATTGGCGTCGCCATATTGGCGGCGTCGCCATCTTGGCGGCGTCGCCATCTTGGCGGCGTCGCCATCTTGGTGGCGTCGCCATATTGTTGGAGTCGCCATATTGTTGGAGTCGCCATATTGTTGGAGTCGCCATATTGTTGGAGTCGCCATATTGTTGGAGTCGCCATATTGTTGGAGTCGCCATATTGTTGGAGTCGCCATATTGTTGGAGTCGCCATATTGTTGGAGTCGCCATATTGTTGGAGTCGCCATATTGTTGGAGTCGCCATATTGTTGGAGTCGCCATATTGTTGGAGTCGCCATATTGTTGGAGTCGCCATATTGTTGGAGTCGCCATATTGTTGGAGTCGCCATATTGTTGGAGTCGCCATATTGTTGGAGTCGCCATATTGTTGGAGTCGCCATATTGTTGGAGTCGCCATATTGTTGGAGTCGCCATATTGTTGGAGTCGCCATATTGTTGGAGTCGCCATATTGTTGGAGTCGCCATATTGTTGGAGTCGCCATATTGTTGGAGTCGCCATATTGTTGGAGTCGCCATATTGTTGGAGTCGCCATATTGTTGGAGTCGCCATATTGTTGGAGTCGCCATATTGTTGGAGTCGCCATATTGTTGGAGTCGCCATATTGTTGGAGTCGCCATATTGTTGGAGTCGCCATATTGTTGGAGTCGCCATATTGTTGGAGTCGCCATATTGTTGGAGTCGCCATATTGTTGGAGTCGCCATATTGTTGGAGTCGCCATATTGTTGGAGTCGCCATATTGTTGGAGTCGCCATATTGTTGGAGTCGCCATATTGTTGGAGTCGCCATATTGTTGGAGTCGCCATATTGTTGGAGTCGCCATATTGTTGGAGTCGCCATATTGTTGGAGTCGCCATATTGTTGGAGTCGCCATATTGTTGGAGTCGCCATATTGTTGGAGTCGCCATATTGTTGGAGTCGCCATATTGTTGGAGTCGCCATATTGTTGGAGTCGCCATATTGTTGGAGTCGCCATATTGTTGGAGTCGCCATATTGTTGGCGTCGCCATATTGTTGGCGTCGCCATATTGTTGGCGTCGCCATATTGTTGGCGTCGCCATATTGTTGGCGTCGCCATATTGTTGGCGTCGCCATATTGTTGGCGTCGCCATATTGTTGGCGTCGCCATATTGTTGGCGTCGCCATATTGTTGGCGTCGCCATATTGTTGGCGTCGCCATATTGTTGGCGTCGCCATATTGTTGGCGTCGCCATATTGTTGGCGTCGCCATATTGTTGGCGTCGCCATATTGTTGGCGTCGCCATATTGTTGGCGTCGCCATATTGTTGGCGTCGCCATATTGTTGGCGTCGCCATATTGTTGGCGTCGCCATATTGTTGGCGTCGCCATATTGTTGGCGTCGCCATATTGTTGGCGTCGCCATATTGTTGGCGTCGCCATATTGTTGGCGTCGCCATATTGTTGGCGTCGCCATATTGTTGGCGTCGCCATATTGTTGGCGTCGCCATATTGTTGGCGTCGCCATATTGTTGGCGTCGCCATATTGTTGGCGTCGCCATATTGTTGGCGTCGCCATATTGTTGGCGTCGCCATATTGTTGGCGTCGCCATATTTGCTGGTACCAGTGTTCACTTTGAAAGGTCATCCTAAAAATTATGGTTTATGTAAGTTAAGTAATATTTATTTATATATGTAATTCTAAGACACGTGTCCTAGTATTTCACTTGCTACAACAAGTGTGGGATCGAAAGTGAATAATAAAGTTATTATAGTTTTTATAAACTTAAGACTTGGTGACTGCTTGATAACTGTTAATTTAATAGATATATTTATCGATAGTAGCAATTGAGAAAAGAATGCATTTTGTAAAATTAATCACTATTTATGTGCAATAAAACAACAATGCCTAGAGACCCAGTGAACTTTTAATGGGGAGGATGCATGTTAGATTTCTGTTCAGTCATTTATATTATGGTTTCCCTTAATAACTCAGTCAAATGTTGCAACAGTTTTTTTTTTGTAGTAGGCTATTACTGATTCCTTACTTAATTTGCCAGCTTGTGTTCAGTTAGTCGATGGTTTTTCTGATGATGTATTTATTTACAAGTAATTATTCTGTGCTGTAAAATACTTTCGTGTGACATCACTCCTTGGATTGAGCATCGTAGCTTTAACTGCGAGGTGCTGATGTCCGAAGTAGTTTCGGGGTAGGCCAGCGTGATCTTACCAATTGTGACGGAGCGCATCACGGGAGTAAGCAAGTAGGGCCAATGACTAATTCGTGTCTGCGGTTTCTCCAGCAAGTACGTCTTTATTCTGAGAATTTTTTTTTGCGGGATCAAGGAGGTTGGGTCAGTGCTTATTTGGAGCATTGACTAGTTTCCTCCAAGGACACGGGAGAGATGACATATATTGCACACATTTATTATTATTATTTGGATTTAGCCTATGTATGTTTTTTAACACAAGAGTGTATAGGGTATTTATCATAATAGTATTTTTGTATAATTTAGGTAATGGATGCATTAAAATATTCATAAGAAATTATGTATATTTAAATACATGCTTTAACATGAATTTATGATTTCTCAAAGAGGAAAATATTTGCTCCAGCCACTCACGCAAAAATTCAAGCATTCCTTATTTGTTTAAAATAAATAAATAATTTAAAAATATGACAGGAAATGTTGCAACACGATGGCTTCTTTCTGTTTTTTTTTTGTATCTTTATCCTTCAACGTTCTTAGTCACTGACGTACAGAGCTTGAAAGAGAAGAATGAAAAAAAAAGTAACTTTAATTATTTAATGCTTGGAAAACATCGTTTGGTTTCCAGTTAAGGGCTTTTGTAATTGAATGACAGCGCGTCTTACATCAGTGTTTGATGAAAGTGCGTCTTGGGAAGGTTTTTTCATTCGCCCGTCGCTCGCGCCCGCCGCGCCGCTAATGAAACAATTGACGTGAGAGTAGTCCGCGGCCTCTAAACGAATCGTAATTGGCGGTGGGCCGGCAGCCGGAAATTGAATTGGCGCGCGGCGTCCCGGGGTTTGGCGCCGCCCCATTGTTTCCGTCTGCGCGCGCACCCACTCTTTCCCCCTACCCCTCCTCCTCCTTCTCCCTTCATCCCGCGCTACCCGTCGGGCGAGTTCCCTACTCGCTCGCTGGCCGGCGAGTGCGTGGTCGTGTCGGGCTTCTAGCGGAGATTAGGAAAGGATCCGGATGGATCATGAGGTTCGTTTCTGGGCGAGGTGGATGAATCCCAAATCACAGTTATAACAATTTATTTTATTTATTTATTATTATTTGAGTGCCTACCAACAGTCAAAGCCTTTAGCAGGTGGGCACTTAACAATATTACATAAAGAAATAACAATACCATACACAAAACACAATGATAAACACAACTTTAAAAATGGGACAACACAAACATAAACACACAACAAACACACTTAAAAATTATAACTAAATTTGTCAATTTCAAATTATCAATTAAATAACAATAATACATTATTTACATCACATCACATCAAAAGTAATAATAATAATAATTATTATTTATTTCCCATTTTTTTAACGGTTTGTTAACAATATTCACTTAATTAACCAGGAAATTTAGCACTTACGAAAGCAAGCTTGTATGCGAGTGCATCTAGTCACTTCAAATTATACGTGGTAATTTGACGATTGTAAACATTTGTAAATGTATAACAACTGAGTTCTACTCAAAACCATTGTGGCGGCCATATGTTTACAGATTACATATGCCGTACTTGTATTTGAGGTTAAATTGCTCAATATTTATGCAAAATTGATGGAATTTAAGAGATCTTATTTTTTTTAGACGAATTACTTCAGGAAATAGTGTTTTCAGGACAAAAATTGTGAGTCTAAATATAGCAAAAAAAAAAAAAAAAGACCAGTAGAGAGAGCCACTGTCGAGTCGAGCTCCAGTGGGAAAAGTAAATTGTGGACTAATTGAATTGTTATACCTTCATTAATAAAGTAAATATTAGTAAATAATAACAATTCTATATTTAATTTTTTCGACTGTCTTTTTTCGAACCTGTCTGCTCTAAACAATATACATAACGATTTTGTGACGTGACAAATGCAGTGGGGTATCGGGTTAAAATAACATTAATTGGCCTGAAATAAAAGACGAATATGAAAAGAAAAAAAAATACTAATATGGTGTGTGTGAGAGAGAATTTAAGTACTTAATCGTAAACTAGACTTAAATGTTTTCTTGGCTTAAAGAAAAGACTTCGTAAAATTTGCCTGGCGCCCAGATTAGCTGTGCGGAACTGTACCTCCTTGTCCCGGTGCCCAGATTAGCTGTACTGGATTGTACATGGTTGTCCCGGTGCCCAGATTAGCTGTGCGGCACTGTACATGCTGGTCCCGCACACGAGACGTTGTCGCTAGTCCCCGAAGGAAAAGGGGGGGGGGGGGTGAGAGGGGAAGGAGGGGTGGTTCTGGCCACGCCCACCTGGGTGGATGGCTGCAGGAAACAGGGGGGCGATGATTGCGCATTGTGCGCGCCGAGTCGGTGTTCCGTAATGGGCTCGTGGGAAAGTTCTGCGCGATCCTCGTCGCGCTTGGCCCAGCGTTGCCACATCGCGGAGTTTACCCTTGATCTCACGAAGCGAAAGGATTTATGTTTTCAATCCTTAAGGGTCCCGCCTACCTGGGCACACATACGGTGTGCACAGCTTCAGGAAAAACAACGCGATTTCAAAACTACTCAAGATATCCGAGTGGGGCCTATTTACGAATAGCATTTAAGAGTTCGCTGAGGGCCGAAAAGTACTTTCAATTTCGGATTAAGTTTTTAAACTGTATTTTTAGAAGCGTTAAAATGCCTAAAACGCGTGTTTTCAGAGTAATTTTTAGGCATAAAACAATCAGTACAGATTCTTGAAAGCACTTAAGGGGCTTGCATAACACCTTTATCTTCATTTATCGGCCATATGATGTTACGGTCACCGCTCAAATTTCACAGTTATCCTGTGACGACGAGACGAATGCGCGCCAGTTCAGAGACTTGCGCTTAGAGGCTATACCGCGCTGGAAGCACCAGCGAGCGTCGCGCTTATCATCCCGCCTCACTAACACACATACACCCCTGACGAGGCGGGCCCCTTAACATTTGTAACATTTCATGTTTGTAGTTTTTTTTTAATCGTGTTCTCAAAACAAATTTCTCTCTTTCTGTTGGCAAGATGTAATTAAATACTATATTTTTGTTATACGGCTTATAACAACCACCTGTCGACCACGACAATACAACAATTAATATTCTGTAAGAAATAGCCTTAACAAAGACTCACGGCATACCAGATAATTATATATTCCCATAACCTCGCGCCAAAATTACTTGGCGGTATTCATTTTTACGTTAACACTATGTGTGTAATTTCAAAGCAGAAAGGAACAGTTTATAATTCGTCTGTTAACAAAAAATTTACTCCAGGTTGTAACTGGCCTTCAGTCGGTTCTTTTTTTTTTTGTGAAAAGTGTTATTTTTCATTTATTTTAAATGCTACTGTACTGAGTAATTTTTTTTTCTTTCGTGAGTACTTTTGAAAATCAGATAGAACCGTAGTTTTGATATAATGAATTTTTTAAAACGTCAGATATGTTACGAAATAGCGTTTCATAGGACTACTTGCGATCCGCCCCAACATTGTACGAATGCGATCTATCAATGTGGCGTCATTTAGTTTTATAAGTATATACGCACTATAACGTACTGCCCATTCTATATAGTTTATTTTTAAACTATGTAGACAGCTTTTTTTTTCTCACGAGACTACACAAACATATTTGGTGTAGAAGTCGCACGCCAAAGGCCTACATATAGCGACCAATGTGAAAAAGCACTTAACGCTCAAATCTACTTCTTTTCAAGACCTTTAATTTTGTAGTAGATTAATTTTATGTATCAGTCATGTATGTCAGCTTAGGCCGTGTAGGCGCCCTAAAAAATATTCTACGACTTGATCGCAAACCATTGAGATATGTAATTGAAATATTTATTAAATTTTATTTGTGGTTCAAAAAAAGTCCTATTATGTATAGCACTGCAGTAAAATAATACTTTAGTAAGTTTTCTGAACTATGATAAGAAATTATGAGACAATATGAATTATTCAGATTTTAGGGGGAGGGGTGGGCATTGCGCTATGATTTGTGATCAGACTGTGTCTGATGGGGAAGCCTAAGATGTACTTCAAGTTCTGTCCCTGCCCGAACACGCCCGAATATTCACCTTCGGCCAACCTCGGGTTTATTTATATACATATTTATATTTCTCTGTTTATTTAAATGTAGCTATACTAACCTAACTAACCGTCCATAGTGTTTTAAAGTGTTTTAATGTAGCTAACCTAACCGACCACTTTTAATATTTGAATTCATTTTTCCTGCGCAGAAATAAATCAAATCCCGAGGTTGGCCGAAGGTGAATATTCGGGCGTGTTCGGGCAGGGACAGAACTTGATGGACATCTTAGGCTTCTCGTGTCTGATGAATGGAACAGATCTCAGTTCCCAAAACGTCGGAATTTTTTTTTGTCCTGGGAAGCCTACAGTGTTCGCACGTGCCGTGTTGAGAATACCTGTTTTTATTTCATCGCCGGGTTCTCACGCCTGTCGCTGTATTGTCGGTGTGTGGTCAAGATTAACTGTTCAGTTCATCGTTGTGTTCTTCTATCCGTCGTTGTCCATTTGTTGTCTGAATTTACTTTTTTTTTTTTAAATGCAAATATCTCGTTGTCAGCTCTGTGCTGCGATTTTGTTCTAATTTCTTCAACGGAAACCTCTGGCTGTCTTTACATTCAAACATGACTGATTCTGGCTTGATTTCCTGTGTGTTCGTGTATTCATCTTTGTCCGTTCTTCGGGGTTTTTCTGTATGACGCAACAGTGGAAACTAGCATTTGTGCATGTCCAAAAGAATGATTCAGGTCGTGTAATGAGTAGAGACTGGAAAAATTCGCGCTTTTGATGACCTCTAGGATAGACTACACAATCCCCTACACACTCAGGAAAATTCCACCTGCTCATTGGCTACTGACTCGTGACACCTGTCAACTGGGACGCTTTCGATTCGATACTTTTTTGGTGGAACTTTTTTCATTGGCTCGAGACCTTCAGTTTAACTGTGAGCCAATCAGAGAAGCAATATAAATGTACAGTTGTTTGGATTCTATCATATCGTGAAATGAATCCGCGAATTTTTCCGGTCTCTAGTAATGAGTCATTAATGAATATAGACCGGAAAAATTCGCAGATTCATTTTGCGATAGTCCGAAATTCATAGACATATACCAATAAGCTGCTCTTGTTATTGGCTCGCTGTTCGTCTGGGCGACTCTGGGCCAGTGAGAAACCCTCAACCGAAGAAGTAACGAATCACGGGGCAAACCAGTTGAGACGACTCACAAATCAGCATCCAACGAACTGGCGTTATTTGCCCGAGTGTACAGAAGACTGTGTAGACTATGCTGGAGGTCATCGAAACCGCGAATTTTTTAGGTCCCTATTAATGAATAATTAGTAATGTAAAAGGGTTAGTTGAGAATATTTGCGTGTCCGACGGACGCTGATCGCTGATTGGTCCACATTAACCTCTAACGTCAGCGTGTGGGTGGTGGACCGAATCTCCTTTGTCCGAATACGTTGGTCAACTTGAACTTTTTGTCCCAATCTGTGTCCTTTGGTAGCACAGAACAACAACACTCGTGGTGATTGCCGTTTCCGCGGTTCCCGTTTCAGAAATGTAAACTTAAAATAACGAATGGACTGGCAGGAACGCAAGAAGACGGTACAGAAATTTTGAATAATTGGCTGTCCGTTTGCGAACGGCGCTTTTTTACAGGCTGAACACAAAAAATAGTGCCGAAAGTAACAAGTTGTTTCGGGCCGAAGCCCGGCCTGGCCTCACCATCTCCACCTCCTAGGTCTGAACCCGTTAGGGTATTCCAGGAGCACTAGCTTTATCTCTTCATCCAGATGTCAACTGGTGTTTGATGGCATCTGGATGTTTGTTACATATGCCAAATTTAGAATGGTTAGTACCTTTCTTCAGCCTCAACCAGAAACAACTTATCCATTCTGTTTGAGCCGCCGTGCCCGCAGTCAGAATATAGATAGCTTTGTCAGTTGATTATAAGATCCATGTCAGTTTGCATCCATGCATAGTTAAAACACGACGGATGGTGGTAAAACACTACAGTCACTCCATGTGGGATCTCTTGCATGCCATTGCTCCGGGACGGTTGCCAGTACCCGGGGCAACGAACATGCCGAAAGTAACAGTGTAACATTCCTAAAATAGTTGCAGATGAAAAATAACGGCATTGAAATGCAGTAACCCAAGACAACACGTAGGGTGTAGCAGGGCCTTAACCGTGAAACACGAGGCGGCCTGGCTGAAGCTAGGGTAGTGTCACGTCACGGGGAGACAGGAAGGATTATGACGTGGAAGTGGCGAAGAGGGGTCGTGCGAAGAGGACATCTGGTCCTTCATGGGGTTGATGGGATGTTTAAGGTTGGGGGGGGGGGGGGGAGCAGGGTGGAAAGACTTAACTCTTCAAACACGGCTGAGGGTGGCCGTGGCTGCAGGAGGGAGAGTATTCACACGCCATGTTGATTTTTTTTATCCCACACCCCCCCCCCCTTTTCGTAATCGCTTTTTAAAGGCTATTTCTAAAATTGTTACACACTAAAACAGGAGTTACAAAATCAGGTACTTAATCGATACAGAAAATAAAAAAAAAAAAGGCTTACGCATAACTAATCTGAAAATTTATCATTTTAAAACAGTTTTTGTTACGAAATATATCTTTTATGCGCCTGACAAAATTGTGTCGTCCATTTCTGTAGTAAAAATGTTTGGAACTATTCAATATTTCTCTTTCGATGGCTATATATCAGCAATACCCTGAAATTGCGTGAACAAAGCCGTGGGTTATGTAGCTGATAAGGAATTATGAAATGGACTAAGTATAAAATACTTTTTTTTTCCGTAAGGTTTGAAGCCATAGCTACTTTTATGACATGGTTTGATTGCGAGAATTTTGAACTACGTAAAATTGATTTTGTTTTGAAAAAAAAAATTTTTTTTTAACAATGTCACAAAGAAACCATTAGAAATGTTATAAAACTTAAAAAAAAAGTAATGTGATCAGTGTTATTATGACGGAGTTTCATACTATATCTTATTAAACAATTTTTAAATCAAGTTGTAATAAAAAAAATACTCTGCAAAGCGAGACAGTTTAACACGGAAATGCTCCGAGTAGTGTGACCTTCAGGATCGCCTGGTTGTAGAATCGTATTTATTCTATCCTTTCGACTAGTTTTGTCCTGAGAGCACAACATGGCGTCCCTCGCAGGGGGGTGACAGTAGATAGGACGAACTGAATCCTTGAAAATTGGATCATACCATGCTTCACCAACATCGGGGACAAAAAAAGATTACAAGTTTTGATCTCTTTAGTTTATTACATGTCCAGTTTTTATTAATTTGTGTTAATCTAAGTTGCTGTTACAGTACTAGAAATTACTTATATTCTAATTATATAATAGTTTTAAATTAATTTTAGTTAATTTTAGTGAAAGTAGGCCTATACTACATTTATTGCGTCATATGTGATATTTGATCTGTTAGTAAAATTAACTAACGAGTCAATGTACTTAAGTGCAATTGTTACAAAAAAAATGTTCACCACTTGAAGCTTAGCATCTTAATTTAACGCAAGTTAAAAATATATGTCTTGCAAAGAACATAAAACCGTATCACACATTCTCGTAACAATAACAGTGAGGCGTGATACGGAGGTTAATGTTTACACAATAAATTATCATAGAGGACAGGTTGAGGTTGCTTTCGCCGTTTATACAAACAAAAACACGAGCGAAGTAAAATAAATAGAATTGATATGCCGTTTTTGCACCAAGCTTGTGAACAAAGATGCCAACTATCACGCGCTAAACCTTCCTCAGGTTGTATTTGGCTCTAATTTTTTCGTTGTCAAGTTGCAAAGAAATAGTATGATCGCAAGGGTTTTGTTTACAAATTTAAGCGAACGATCATTACTATGGGAGTGGCGCCTCTCCCTTTACTTACTCTATGGTCCCTCGGTTCTCTGGAGGGAGAAGCCTAAGATGTACATCAAGTTCTGTCCCTTCCCGATTACACCCGAACAATTCACCTTCGGCCAACTTCGGGATTTCTTTTATTTTTGCGCAGGAAAAATGAATTCAAATATTAAAAGTGGTTGGTTAGGTTAGCTACATTAAAACACTTTAAAACACTATGGACGGTCAGTTAGGTTAGTATAGCTACATTAGAATAAACAGAGAAATATAAATATATATAAATAAACCCGAGGTTGGCCGAAGGTGAATTGTTCGGGTGTAATCGGGCAGGGACAGAACTTGATGTACATCTTAAGCCCACCGCACACGGTACAATATTTTCTACTAGTTTGCTTACTAGAATGCTTACTGGTTTCTGTACTGTGTAGGCTACAAGCTGAAACACTAGGTGAGCTACAAGTTTCTGCTGCACACGATTCTAGCTGCCTTACTAGTTTAGTTAAGAGAATATTTTCCACAACAAATTTTTATTATGATAATTCACATTTTTTACTACATACAAACAAGGCTCTTCTTTGTATGCATTTATTAAAACGAGGAGTTGGTCGCTATTCCACTTCTTTCCGTCCATGTTTATCACGACATGCGCGCTTAAAAGTGTAAACAACCCCTCATGCTGTTTTCGTGAGTTCTGATTGGCCACTCCTTAACTATTGGAACACACCGAGCAACGAAAATAGGACGCGGTCTATTACGCAAAACCAGTAGCCCAGCTCGTACAGCTACTAGTATCCAGTTTGAATTCGAGCGAAGAAACTAGTAGTAGAGCCAGTACGACTCCTAGCTTACAATGTTGTAAGGAATATTGTACCGTGTGCGGCGGGCTTTAGGCTTCCCCTCTGGAGCACGAGTGAGTTGAGTTGCAAGAAGTTGCGGAGTGGGCAGGGTCAGGCCTTTTCCACGAGCGTTTCGAGTGGGTGGGAAAAAAATATCTTGAGAGGGGGGGAGACGCGACTAATCGCAGCGCTTCCCGGAAGGATCTCATTAGCATCTCCTGGGTTTATAATTAGCTTAGCTCTCTGCGAGAAACGACCCCCTCTTGCGATGCGGCAGGAGCACCAACAGTCCAGTTTTTAAAAAAGTAGCTTGGCTTCTGGGTTGTAGCCGCGTCCTTGGCGAACAGTTCACCGACGTTTCGGTTCTCGACATTGCAGTCGCCATCATCAGGGAGCAGTTAACCTACTACAACCCAGAAGCCAAGCTACTTAAGATAAACATGATTTAACGTTTAACACATTAAAAATATTTTGTGACAGAATATTTTATAAAAAAAAAACTAACCAAAACACACAATAAAATTTAAAAATAATTTTTTTTCTAAAAATAAATCAAACATATTATTAATTTTTTTTGGAGCAATTGGAAATTTTTTCGATACAATCTTTATTGGTGATGACGTAACTGCTCCCTGATGATGGCGACTGCTATGTCGACCAAAACGTGGTGAGTTATTCGCCAAGGACACGGCTACAACCCAGAAGCCAAACTACTTCAGACAATGGCCCGTGAAAGCCTGCGCACATTATCATCCAGTTTTTTTTTTGCAACGTCGCTTTCACAGTTGGATACGTAGCTTAGTCATTTCATCATTTTCATGCAGGGGGTGAAAAAAAATATATTTTTCAGGCTTCATCTTCGAAAAAATGTCCGATATTTTAATGAAAAGGTTGTTAATTAGGCACACGCCTTCGTCGAAATAACTAATGCTTTATTATTTAACTTTGTCAGTACATAAACAGACAAATTAAAAAAAAATGTTTTTCAAGAAATTCCATGGTGCAAGTTGCTTTAGGTGGAAAAAATATTTCTGGATACACGTGACAAACACTTAATAGTGCTAATAAATTTCCTGACAGCTTATTCGTCTTTGTTTGCTCTGTGCGCCATAAAGCTGGTAATCGCCCAGGTACTTGCTTTTTATGAAGATACATCGATGGTGTAGGTTTTATGTTGTAAACAAATACGACACTTTTATTTAGTGAACATATTTCGTAATCGAAGAATTATCAGTTGGTAGTAGGATAGGGACTACCTAAAAAAAATAATGAAGAAGCGTTATTAAAAACAATATGTTAATTCCAGACTGCTGAAAAATGCTGGTAGGAAGCCAAGAAGACGAGACGAAATTTTGATTATGACTGTCCGTTTGCGAACGGCGCTTTTCAAAGGCACAATAACACACAACTAATTTTTTGACAGTGTGATTAGAATTAATTTATTAGCATTTTCTTTTCCCTTGCGGAATAACTAAATATTATTTAACTCTTAAAATTTTCACAAGTTTAATGAATATTTAAAACTTTTTTTTTGTAACTCTCCGCTAGATGGCGCTGCAGCGCACCAACTTCTAAACCGTTCAACCGATCGCAGTGGGTGAACAGAAAATCATAGGTCATAGACATACAAACAATATTTGTGTGTCATTTCTGTGTGTCCACCACACTGTCATATAGCGCTATCCATTTTGCTTTAACTCGCGGACAATATATCACATTGTGTTCAGCCCAGGCAACGCCGGGTACTGCAGCTAGTATTTTATAATTTTTATCGCATGAAAAATTTCCAATTATACAGCTTTTTTAAGGTTTTTTTTAAAAAAAATGTGGGCTAGTCTTTCAGCACTCGCCAGTGACCTCGGTAACGAGCAAAATTTCCCTTTGGCTTTGTGAACTTTGGTTCGCGCCATCCCCCACCCGTGGTTGTTAACATATTTCCGTTCCTTGACTTCCGTCGCATTCCAGAAATTACTCCCACCAGATGCCGTATCCCGAGAGCTAAGATGTTTGCACGTCAAAAAATAGCAAAGTTTTTTTTTATGCCACGAATTGATCACGTGTGACAGAAGGGTTTGAAATGTATCAGCATAGATCTGATGGTCAGAAAGGATGCAAGCAAGTTGTTTATCCGCCAGGAAGCTAGGCTCGGGAGAAGTTGCCAGCGTACAGTAACCGCGCTACGCTTGTTTCCAGGAGGGAGCAGTGGCCCTTGTTCTCCAGCTACTCGTGCTGGCAGCAGCTCGTCACGCAGACCAGGAACCTGAGCAAGGACCACGCGGCGCTCAGCGAGGTGTACTCCACCCACCTCGTCAGCCGGCTGTCCCAGGTCATGGAGGACGTGCAGAGGATATACAGGCGGGTGCGTACCTACAGACCCTAGGTTGACTCGCCCAACATAGCATAGTCACTCCCAGTGTGGATAAAATTACTTTTCTCTCTCTCTATCTGAAATGAGTTTGTAACGATTCTGACCATGGATGACATGCAGAGGATATGCTGGCGGGTGTGTATCTACAAACCCTAGGTTGACTCGCCCAACATAGCATTGTTACTCCCAGTTTGAACAAAAGTATTTCTCTCTCTCTCTCTCTCTCTCTCTCTCTCTCTCTCTCTCTCTATGAAATGAGTCTGTAACGAGGACGTGCAGAGGATATGCAGGCGGGTGCGTACCTACAAACCCTAGGTTGTCTCACCCAACATGGCATAGTCACTCCCAGTTTGAATAAAATTATTTCTATATCTATCTATCTCTCGCTCTGAAATGTCAGTAACGATTCTGACACTACCAACCACACATCAGACCAAATAAATTTTAAGTTTTGTCCCGCACGGTATCGACCTCAAGGATTTAGGGCATATATAATAAATTTCTAAAGTTTTATTGAAATACGTGGTATTTTCGTGTTATTGATATTAAAGAATAATAACTAGACATTCATAAGGTTTTATTAAATACCAAGGCTTGTGACTCGCCGACGCGTGCCTGACCAGAGCTCTCATTGGGCACACCTGTGCCCTTGGTAAATGGTGGGGGGGGGGGGGGGGAGGGGTAAAAGTGATTCGACACCAGCAGCGAGAATACAACAGCAAACGTGTTTGTGTGTGTGTGTAAATTATTTTTTAACGCCTGTATTTTTTTTATGGGACCGCGATGGGACAATCCATGCCAGCTCATCTCTTACTATAGGCAAATTCCAGAAAAAAAAAAGTTACGCTCGGTATCGGAACAAGCTGGGCCATGGATATACCTACTTTCCTTCTTTCTCCCGTATTTAACCTGCCTGAAATTAATGCATGAAATTTGGCATCCCGCATGAAAGTGCCCAGGGTTTTCCCTGTGTATATGCAGGTTTTACCTGGGCCCAACTTATCTAGTAGTTTAGTCTAGAGTTAAGAGTGAGGGGAGTTAGACATGGCGCCAATCGCTGCCATGGCTGGCCAATCCCCTCCTAGCACATGATGCATGCGACCCTCTCCCTGCATGGCTAATCCCAGCATGACTAGGCGTATAGGCTTCGGCCTGAGACGCACCTAGGTCCCTCCCTAACCCGGACCCCTCCCAAATACTCTTAGTTTTAGTTAGGTTAGGAAAAAAAATCTGGGATATTTCAGTAGAGCTGGGTGCAACATTAAATTTAATTAATTAAAAAAAAAAAAAACTACAGCCTATATGTTATCTTTGAATATATATACTGTATAGAAGTCGCCAGCCCAGGTTAAAATTTATAATACGGTTTGAGGTAGTTGTTTAATTCACCGCCGCAATCGCCACCATCTCTAGGGCATCGACTCGTGGTGGTCCCTAGCGGACAAAGTGTCGAACTTTTCAAACATCCCTTCCACCTCCCGTTGAACGACCCTTGAGCTGCAGTGAATGTTGGGTGGTGTAGTGTGCGGGGGAATGACAGCGGGCGACAGAGCTGCGCTCTAACGTGTAAATAACAACTAAGACGATACAGGGCGTTACGGCAGCGCACTGCAGCGTGTGAAGTTCCCAAGCTGCTCATCATGCGCTCCTGAAAAACGTGGAGTAAATCCTATCCACTCGCGACTTCTATACAGTATATATATATATTCAAATATGTTATTGTGAGTTGTGAAGAGTGTGGTTGTGTTGGCGGCAGTGCCGGGAGATCGGGCACGAGACGCACGAGGAGATACTGCGCGTGCTGCACGAGCTCCACACCACCATGAAGACGCACCACAGCTACCAGGCCGAGTGCCGGCAGGCGGAGGCGAAGCTGCGGCTGGCGGAGGCGCAGCGCCTCAAGCTGGAGCAGGCGCTGCCCCGCGAGAAGCTGGACCGCTCCAAGAAGTACCGCCTCATCGAGAAGGAGGTGCACAAGGTGCGTCCCTTCGCTCGGCCTCGTTTCCGATCATTTGGGGGCAGAAATTTTTTTTTTTTTTGACGTGATAAACGCCTAACAAATCGATGAAACGCCGGCCGCACGCACCGAAAAAGTGTCCCGTTACGCACATTGTCACGTTACGCTGTGTCCCGTTACGCTGTGTCCCGTTACGCACATTGTCACGTTACTCTGTGTCCCGTTACGCACATTGTCACGTTACGCTGTGTCCCGTTACGCACATTGTCACGTTACGCTGTGTCCCGTTACGCTCATTGTACGCTTGCGCCGCATCTATCTCTCTTCCACTCGATTGGAACAACCATCGATTTGACTCTTTCGAGGCACATTAAACTTGAAACACTCCCATTAGTTTCCTGATTTTCCTATCATCGTCCCATCCTTAACAGAATAAACACAGATTGGAAGAAGTTAAATAGCAATCATGTATAAAACTTGCAGTTAAAATAATCTCTTCGTTAAAGTAATAAACATATTTGAATTAATGAGTGCAAATAAAAGGAAAATTATCAATTAAATTGTAGATTTCATTTCACTCCTTCTTTGTATCCATAACAAAATAGTGATAATTCAATAAAAATTATTTAATTTTATTCATAATAGTATGCAATAATTTCATCAATTTTTTGTTACGACGTTGTCACGTTGAACTATCGTCCGTAAACCGACTTTACAGACAACAAATTTTTTTTGACGTGATAAACGTCTTATAAATCGATGAACGCTAGCTGCACGCACCAAAAAGTGTCACGTTCCGCCTGAGCCGAGCGTGCAAGAACCGGCCAACCACCGTGCGAGAAAATCTATCTATAATATCAAACAGGTTAAGACGGCCTATTTAACTAAATTGTTCGTGATTATATTTAAACAAATTATTTAAATTAAATTTTGAAAATATTTAAATAATAATTGAAGATTTAAAAAAATGCAATTTTTCATCTGTTTTCTTATGAAGTCATCACGTAAAATTATCGTCCGTAAACCGACTTTACAGACAACCACCCCTTCCTTTTTTTTTGTTTTGGATCTTCAGACTTCAATCTGTTACCACTGAAAAACCAAAGAAAAAATAATATACTCTTAAATGGTATATAATTATCATCTGTTATAGAGAAAAAACAAAAAAAAAACCAGATGAGCGTTAACCTTCTTTTAAATTACAATGGGTGTGTGTACTTACGTATGCACGTTAGACGTTATACTTACTTGATTATAAAAAAATATCTTTAATAATGCTGGTAAATGATTGATGGAAATCAAATAATAAAAAGTATTGGAGTGACATTATCACACAATACTCAATTTTAAAAACTGAAATAAATACTCTGTATTTAATATTAAAGTAAATACATGTATAAAATTATATAATTCATTAAAAATAGATACATTTTTAATAAATAATGAAAATCGTTAATTATGCTGAATATTTATTATAATTTATTAATTTTAATTATTTATTAAATGATAATGTAATAATTTGTAATGGAAATAAATTATAGTAATGATACACCCCCGACACCAGTCAGATTACTGCACTGCCGAAGTTACACAGCTGGAATCCACCCGAAAAATTTATAATGTGAGCAACTCTGTAGGTGTCAGATTACAGAATTTGCAGGATTGCATAATTCCGGAATCACGTAATTCCGGATTTAATATCTTTCACTTTATCCTTCACCAAACAAAAATAATATTGTGAGCATGTTGCTACTACCACCTTGACAAGCATTTAATGGGGGTGAATAAAAGTATCTTGCAAGCAAAAAAAGGCAGCCACTGGAGTTCATATTTTTATTCTTGAACCACATTTTATATTTTAATACATTTTATTTTAAATTTTTATAAAGCTATAACATTTTTAGTTATTTTAAACAATTTAGCGTTTATAGGGAAACTGGGGGCATAAGTGGTATGGGCTCTTTTTTCCCCAATATGTTTTTAATGAGTCGCCATATACACAGTGATGCAATGATAAATGGTGTTAAGTCAAAATAATTTTTAGTTTATAGCTAGGTGACGCCATAGTAAGTCATTAAAAAATATTTTTGGGATAAAACACAGCAATGTAAAGGACAGACCAGTCTTTTTAAACTTATTGGAACAAAGTAAACAGCACATTGTGAATCAGCTTTGGAGTAAGAGTTCACTCCTAACATTAACTATAAGTTTGTAACGTTAAGTGTGCGTGTGTGTGTGTTTTTTTTTTTTGTCGCAGACTGTTGCCACTGATTTGAGACAGTATAATTCTGTAAAGATGTTTGTCTTCATTCTAAAATTGCAACATTGGTTAAGAGTAATTGTGCTCATCATATTGTTTATTTAATTTTTTTTTCTTTAAACTTGATTTTGTTAAATTATTCATTAAAATTTTTTGATATGGCATTGCTTTATATATCTCAACGAGCTTTTCTTCTTCTTTGTAACAGTAGTATATTTTTGGACGGAAACGGGCGGTAACTGCGAGGAGGAAACTGCTAATTATTTCACTTGGATAATGCAATAGTTATAAATAGTCTATGAACTTTTAAAACTGACAGCAGCTATTTTATGCTATATTGCACTATTATATCTAGAATGTGAGCTGTATTGCAAGTTGCAGCTTGGTAATTAAAAAAATTCCATGATCCTTACATGTCTGGTGATAATTTTTTTTCCTTCACAGCTTATTCCTATACTGATACTTCAGTGACAAGAGCGTTAGTTCTTCCACATCTTGGTAACATTTTAAACATGTTCACTCTTAACTGCTCCATTAATCAAGCTGGAGTACGAACAGAGGCAGACTCAGTTCTCGGATTCTTTTAACATTAATGCTTCCGGTCATTTTTATGCCAGTGTACGTGTGCATCCTTTTAACCTTTTTTTTATACTGGTTGCATTGGATTTTCGCCGCTGTGGGTGATTTTCAGTTCAATTCGCGAGTTGTTTTACGAGCACCGGAAATATTATTCTCAATATTTTTTTCAAGAGATATTAATTATAAGCATAGTGTTTTCATGAATTCATAAAATGCAGATATTCACATTATGTACACGCTGTAATATTTGATGCAGATGCTTAGAGATTCAGAGAAACTAACACAAAGATATGAATATGACCTTATTATATATTATTTCACCTCAGGTGTATTAATGTTTGTTTTCAGTACATGTAACGAAAATTAAATTAAAAAATGTTAGTACACTTGAATGTACTGATTGTAGAAAATTTATACTGTTTACTTGATTTTTTTTTGAAAAATAATTAATACAAACATAGTAATATAATTAACACTTAATATCCACTGCTTCCAGTGCATTTATTATTACGTGCATGCTTTTTTTTTTCAGCGCAAAAATAAGTACAACGATGCAAAGCTGAAAGCGCTGAAAGCTCGCAACGAGTATATGCTGTGTTTAGAAGCGTCCAACACTACCATCCACAAGTATTTTGTGGATGACCTTTCTGATCTTATAGACGTAAGTACATGAATACAGAATGTAAATGAGTGTTTTTACGTATAGATTTGTTTATTAGTAATTTTATTAATATTAGAGTAACTAAAAAAAATATTTTTTTAATATTCAGGTTTTTTATTATGTTGGTCATTTTATAACTTTTTTGTGTTTATTTTCTTAGAGCATCAGAGTAGAAATTATTTTTAGTTTTGAGGGGGGCCTGTTTGCCCTTGCTAAAGCGTGACTGTGAAATGGATTTGATGTCAAAATTATGCCTTGATGGAAAACTGTTCTGTTACATTTTAAAGTTTTCTGCTTATTGAAGTAGCTTGGTTTCTGGGTTGTAGCCGCGTCTTTGGCGAATGATTCACCAACGTTTGGTCGACATTGCAGTTGCCATCATCAGGGAACAGTAGTTAACTGCTCCCTGATGATGGCGACTGCAATGTCGACCGAAACGTCGGTGATTTATTTGCCAAGGATGCGGCTACGACCCAGAAGCCAGGCTACTTCAGACCAGTGGCGGATACAGAGGTTCACCTCGGAGGGGGCACTCTAGGATTTCAGAATAGCCAGAGAAAAAATGTCTTAAAATTACTACATTTGTATTTAATCTACTAACACTACACATAACATCCAACCACCAGATTTTATGATTCTACAAGAAATTCATTAATTATATTAAAATAATTTATTGGTTTCAGAAACAATCATTTTTGTAAGCAATATTAATGTAGCAGACAACTGGTTGTTCGAGGGGCACTTGCCCCTGGTGCCTCTCCCCCCCCCCCCCCCCCTGGATCCGCCACTGCTTCAGAAAATGGCAGTGAAAGCCTGTGAACATTATTTTCTCCTTATTGCATGCATGTAGGCCTACATATGGGCAGCGTACAACATACAAGCACCTTATCCAGAGAAGACGTGTCGGTTAACCAAGCGTGCAGAACTTTCGTACTGTGAGACCTGCAGATTTGCGCTCCTGTTCGTGTGTAATCCAGATGCTTGAAAGTACTTCTTGGCTAGATAAGACAGGATTTTTTCGTTCAAATGTTTTTTTTATAATATTCTTTATTTCTGAACTAAAGAAATTTTGAAAAGGAGCAATTCAAATTCAAGGAAAAAATTTCGTAACCGGTCATGGAATGTGTTCTCTACACGTGCCTCCAGTTATCACAAGTCTTTACAATAAGTAGTTTTTAAGTTGTGCAACTGGTGTCTGTGCATGTGTGATTGCCGGAGGGTTTTGTTTGCGCAGTATCACAGTTTTTCAATTAGTAGTTTTAAAAAGTCGTACAACTGGTGTCGATGCATGTGTGATTGCCGGAGGGTGTTGTTTGCGCAGTATCGCAGTGTTTTAAATAGTAGTTTTAGGAGTCGTACAGCTGGTGTCGGTGCATGTGTGATTGCCGGAGGGTGTTGTTTGAGCAGTATCACAGTGTTTCAAGAGTCTTACAACTGGTATTAGTGCATGCGCGATTGCCGGAGGGTGTTGTTTGCGCAGTATCACAGTGTTTCAAGAGTCTTACAACTGGTATTAGTGCATGCGCGATTGCCGGAGGGTGTTGTTTGCACAGTATCAGTGTTTCAAGAGTCTTACAACTGGTATTAGTGCATGCGCAATTGCCAGAGGGTGTTGTTTGCGCAGTATCACAGTGTTTCAAGAGTCTTACAACTGGTATTAGTGCATGCGTGATTGCCAGAGGGTGTTGTTTGCGCAGTATCACAGTGTTTCAAGAGTCTTACAACTGGTATTAGTGCATGCGCGATTGCCAGAGGGTGTTGTTTGCGCAGTATCACAGTGTTTCAAGAGTCTTACAACTGGTATTAGTGCATGCGCGATTGCCAGAGGGTGTTGTTTGCGCAGTATCACAGTGTTTCAAGAGTCTTACAACTGGTATTAGTGCATGCGTGATTGCCAGAGGGTGTTTGTGCAGAATCACAATGTTTCAAGAGTCTTACAACTGGTATTAGTGCATGCGCGATTGCCAGAGGGTGTTGTTTGCGCAGTATCACAGTGTTTCAAGAGTCTTACAACTGGTATTAGTGCATGCGCGATTGCCAGAGGGTGTTGTTTGCACAGTATCACAGTGTTTCAAGAGTCTTACAACTGGTATTAGTGCATGCGCGATTGCCGGAGGGGTGTTGCTTGCGCGTGACGCAGTGCATGGACTTCGGGTTCCACAACTGCGTGTCGCGCGCGCTGATGATGCACGTCTCGGCGGAGGAGGGCTGCCGGCGGTCCGCGCAGGCTGGCCTGGACCAGATGACGAGCTGCGTCAGCAGCCTGGACTCGCGCCTCGACAAGCAGAGGTTCCTAGAGTCCAACCACACCGCCTTCATGATCCCCAAGAAGTTCGAGTTCCAGGGCCAGAAAGACGAGGTACCTACTTTCGCACACATTCACGAAAGTTTTTTTTTTCTTGGTTCCGTTCGTACAAGACTCGTGTTGGTGTGTTGAACGTAACTCAAGTCTATCCCGATGTGATTGAACTCTTTAAAACCTTAATAGGATCTTAACTTGAATCTTTTTTAACTACCACATTCTTTCAAATTGGAAAATATTTATCAAATAAATACAGGCCTACCTGTTACTTTTCTCAAGCTAAAACCAAAATTTTATGAACTATTATTTG
Organism: Bacillus rossius redtenbacheri; assembly: GCF_032445375.1. NCBI lineage: Eukaryota > Metazoa > Arthropoda > Insecta > Phasmatodea > Bacillidae > Bacillus > Bacillus rossius. Next base: position 5,863,695 of record NC_086343.1, read on the forward strand.
TACAAGTGCTACTCCATATTAAATCTACGAAATCATTGTATGGTTAAATGGTAGATATTCTAAAAAAAAAAAAAGTTCTTGAATGCAAAAGGCTGCTCATTAAAAGGACGGCCGTTGCAAGCAAATAGATATGGAGGGAGGGGGTTTCTTTCGAACATATTGTGGAAGGGAGGGGGGGCTGTTTCAACCAAATTGGGAAGGAATAATGGTTTTGACCAAATTTTAGGGAGAAGGGGGGGGGGGGGTAAGAGCTCGTTAGATCTAAATGGGGGAGGAGGGGCAGCTGTTTCAACTCAATTATAGGGAGAGGTTTTTTCCTGTTTAAACCAAAAAAAAAAAAGGTGGGCTGTACGATTGGGCCTCTTGTTTTGACCATAACTTTTTGGAACATAAGTGTAATGTGTAATTTGGCGTGTGCGCAACAGGGCCCGGAGACGGAGCTGCAGAAGAGCCTGCGCGACGACCTGGAGTCGCGGCTGTGCCAGCTGCAGAGCCGGGTCACCTCGTTGCGCACCGAGTCGGAGGAGGTGTGGAAGACGCTGGAGACGGCCGAGGTCACGCTGCTGGAGATGCTGGACGCCAAGGACTACGACTGCAGCGGCTGCTTCGGCAAGGCCGCGGCGCCGGCGCAACGCCCGCCCGAGACCGTGTCCATCAAGCTGCGCGCCGACCGCCACGAGACAGAGGAGTTCTACATGTCGGTGAGCGAGCCGTTCCCTTCCCTCGGCCTCGGCCCGCCTGTCGGTGAGAGGTTCTTCCCATAGCTACATGTCTGTGATGAGGTGTACCCAGTGGCGTTAGCTACTTGTTGGTGAGAGGTTCTTCCCATAGCTACATGTCTGTGATGAGCTGTACCCATGGCGTTAGCTACGTGTTGGTGAGAGGTTCTTCCCATAGCTACATGTCTGTGATGAGCTGTACCCATGGCGTTAGCTACGTGTTGGTGAGAGGTTCTTCCCATAGCTACATGTCTGTGATGAGCTGTACCCATGGCGTTAGCTACGTGTTGGTGAGAGGTTCTTCCCATAGCTACATGTCTGTGATGAGGTGTACCCATGGCGTTAGCTACGTGTTGGTGAGAGGTTCTTCCCATAGCTACATGTCTGTGATGAGCTGTACCCATGGCGTTAGCTACGTGTTGGTGAGAGGTGCTTCCCACGGCTTTAGCTACATGTCTGTGATGAGCTGTACCCATGGGTTAGCTACGTCTTAGTGAGAGGTTCTTCCCATGGCTTTAGCTACATGTCGGTGATCTGTACCCGTGGCGTTAGCTACGTGTTGGTGAGAGGTTCTTCCCATGGCTTTAGCTACATGTCGATGATGTATTGTACCCATGGCGTTAGTTACGTGTTGTTCTCCGTACTAAAAAGTCAAGAAGGTAAGAGTAAAAAAATTAATCCTCCCATATCCCTCCAATTTTAACAATTTTGATTTTAAGAAGTTTTCTTTGCTAAGTAGTAGTAATGGGTCAAATCCCAAACTCTGATCACTAATATTAGGTACCTTGAATTTAGCCCTCCAAAACAAATTGTCAAGGACAAGAAAAAAAATATGTACAAGAAATATCTAAAATATAATAACTCTGGTATTGAAACTCATATATATTATAATTTATAAATTAATAGCAATTTGATTTGTATAATTATTTATTAAAATTGCAAAGTATATTGGGGAAAGGTAATAGGATTTCAGAGTTGTTATTGTATGGTTTTTGAATTTATTACATAACCTCCAAATATTTTTCTTTGAACCTATTTTTACCTGAATGTAAAATCGTGGAATAAGTACCTAAGATTTAATGGTAGGTATTTCAGGAGTGTAGAACTTGATGGCCCCGTCTCTATTACATAGTCTAAACATTCGAGGGCATCATACCGAAAGGGCGTATCAACGAAAATGCAAGTTTACAGGGGGGAGTCATTTAAAAGTTTGGCTGTTTTTTCCCTTCCTTTGTCTACACAGCATGGTACCTATTATCATTTGATTCATGGGTTATGTTTTTTGGGAAGCTCTTGAATTAGTGTTTATGAACCTAATTGGGTTATGTTACGTTCATCTCGATATTGCAGAAAGTGTTGACACGCCCTTCTGGCGTGATGCCCTCGGATTGTGAGTCGGGTCGGGAAGCTCGTGGCCAGGGTGTGTTCCACGGTGGGCGTGGTTCCTCCGTGCTCCAGAAGTTCCGGGAGTACCTGCTGGGGACGAGCCGGATCGCGCGGCTCGAGGCGAAGCAGGAGTTCATCCACCAGACGCTGCTGGACGGGGCGGGGGGCTCGCCCACGTCCCTGAAGGGGCTCCAGCAGCGGGCGGGCCCGGCCAGCAAGCCCCCGCGCCGCAAGAGGATCGGCCGGCTGCAGATGAGCGGCCAGCCCAAGCTGTTCGCAGGCAGTCTGGAGGAGTACCTCGAGGCGACCAATCAGGAGATCCCGCTCATCGTGAAGAGCTGCATACGGGTCATCAACCTCTACGGTGAGCGCGCACAGCTCTGCTCACGACCTGTGCAAAGTCTGTTCACAATCGAAGTCTTACCGTTAGCTTCAGCCGATGAAATTTCGCGATGTATCCGACATCTGTTGGCAGCAGGGACGCAACAACTAAATTTCCAAAAGGGCGGGGAGGGGCAATATACCTTTTTTATAAAGAATTATGGATCCCCCCCCCCCCCCCTATTGAAGCAGGGGGGTCCGGGGGGTCTCTTCCCCCCGGGAAAATTTGTATTTCAAGGTGGAAAATGGTGCTATTCAAGCAGTTTTTTACTATCTAAAAAATTGATCGCACAGCACTTTCTTTGCCCCCCGTTTGCCCCCACTTCAAGGTTTCAGAGGGGGGGGGGGCAAAATACCCTTGGCCCCCCCCCCCCCCCCCTGTTGTTGTGCCACTGGCTTGGCAGTGTTAGTAACTATAATAGCTACCAAAGGATTATCCCGTGACATCTGACCAGAAATTTGTGTACGCAGTTTTTCTACATATAATAAAGGGTTATATAAAAATTTTAGTTAATCATTCTATTTATGAAACTATTTTTATTTCTCTAGAAAGTATCCCTGGGCCAATTAAAAGCCATGACAATTTTCCAATCGGGTATGCCCATGTGTTATCGGAGATTTTGCTTATTCAAGGTTGTCTCCCTCTACTTAATTTGATTATTCGAGACACTTACTCTACATCAATTCAAGAAGATTACTCACTTATATCCACTTTTTCAGATCCCTACACTATGTATGTTTTACATTAAGTAACAATATTATACAAACTCTTTTCATTATTAAGAACCAACACAGTAATTTTTTTTTTAGGCCTGCTGTTATGGGATTTCACTATGTTTGTTACACTAATTTTTCTGTGTGTATTGGCAGTTATCTTTGAAATTGTGTGGTTTTTCAAGGGAAAGAGGGAAATTATGAGGAAAATGTTTTAAGTAGAAACTAATTTTTTAGGGTCTTTATTCTATGTTATTAATAATAATTATTTGGGGGGGTATTAGGTTTATAACAAGCTGTAAAAATTTTTAAACAAAATATTGCTCTTTTATGGAACCATTCAGATACTTTCACTCAATTTCCCTACATACATCATGTAAGGAAACTCACAATAAATGAATTGCTGCTTTAAAATATCTGTTTTTAATGCTGTAGTGTATCTAGGGTACAATCACTTATTTTGATTACAATAAGATATCTTAAATAATGGACAGTTCTATCAGTTTAATGAGGTTATTTTACTACGGTTCAGTGTGATTTACTAATACAATAAAAGTACGAAATGCACAGATTTCAATATCGCAACAAATGTGATGCAACATCAAATAGAAGCAGTGAGGTTTCTGGGCCTGTAGGTTTTAGCTGCATCAAAAGTGAATGGTTCACACATGTTTTGGTTGACATTGCAGTTGCCATCGTCGTGGTAACAGGTTCCTACACTATAAACATGCAGCTTTTACCACACAAAAAAAAAAAAAATTAATGTTAAAATTGCATTACCATTACATATACTGAAGCCATCCATGTTTTTAAAAGTTAGATTGAAACTAACCTATTTGAAATATTTTTTTGAAGTGAAACTTCTAATGCGACTTCCAACAAGGTTGCGTTAAACGTTTAACGCTACCATGGAGCAGGTATGAAAGCACTGTTGCGTTAAACATTCAACGCTCCTGGGGAGGGGGGAATAGAAAAAGACAGAGCGAGAGTGAATTCGTGGCACTCGAACGCACGCGCGTAGTATATACCTGTCACAGGCCAGCGCGAGCGTTAGCAACGAGTAGCGTCCGATATTCCAAGCACATGCGCGTGGTATTCTTGCTATGCAGCGAAGTAAACAGTTTGAGCGTCGTGAAATTAGCTGAAATACGTACTTGGTTGTTCTATTTTATTGTTCTATTTTAAAATTTATAATATTCATTATTTCATTTACTTGTTTGTTTTTTTTCTAGTTTGATTTTTGATACAATATGATTTCACTAAAAATCAATTTCTGCCCCTTCCTATTTTCATTTCCACATTACGAAGTTTCACTTTTTCCGCACGGACGGACTCCACGCCCCTCTGTTGTGAAGGCAATCCTGGCACTTAGCGTGGTAGTTTTGCAAGCGAGTAAACGGCTGCAAGCGGGAACCTCGCAGCAGGGTGTGCGTGACGGCAGGGGCAAGCGAGCGAGCTAGCGTCTGCCCGGGGGGCGTTGCAGGGCTCCACCACCAGGGGATCTTCAGGGTGTCCGGGTCCCAAGTGGAGATCAACAACTTCAGGGAGTCGTTCGAGCGCGGGGAGGACCCCTTGGCCGACGTGACGGACGCGTCGGACATCAACTCCGTGGCGGGGGTGCTGAAGCTCTACTTGCGGGAGCTGCGCGAGCCGCTCTTCCCGATCATCTACTTCGAGCACTTCATGGAGCTGGCCCGTGAGTCGTCGCTCTATCCCTCCCTCCCTCCTCTCGACCCACCCTGCCGCGTGGTCTGCAGGTCACCAAGGTCACTGTACCTTTACAGAGCTGGGTGGTTAACTGCACGGCAGGCACATCCAACATGGCAGTAGAGCGCCAGATTCAGGAAGTTCCAGTCCCACCCTGCCACGTGGTCTACAGGTCACCAGGGTCACTGTACCCTTACAGAGCTGGGTGGTTAACTGCACGGCAGGCACATCCAACATGGCAGTAGAGCGCCAGATTCAGAAAGTTCCAGTCCCACCCTGCCACGTGGTCTACAGGTCACCAGGGTCACTACGCTTGCCAAGCTAACGACACCTGGGTGGTTAACTGCACGGCAGGCACATCCAACATGGCAGTAGAGCGCCAGATTCAGAAAGTTCCAGTCCCACCCTGCCACGTGGTCTACAGGTCACCAGGGTCACTACGCTTGCCAAGCTAACGACACCTGGGTAGTTAACTGCACGGCAGGCACATCCAACATGGCAGTAGAGCGCCAGATTCAGAAAGTTCCAGTCCCACCCTGCCACGTGGTCTACAGGTCACCAGGGTCACTACGCTTGCCAAGCTAACGACACCTGGGTGGTTAACTGCACGGCAGGCACATCCAACATGGCAGTAGAGCGCCAGATTCAGAAAGTTCCAGTCCCACCCTGCCACGTGGTCTACAGGTCACCAGGGTCACTACGCTTGCCAAGCTAACGACACCTGGGTGGTTAACTGCACGGCAGGCACATCCAACATGGCAGTAGAGCGCCAGATTCAGAAAGGTTCCAGTTTACAACCATCGGACACACCACTGAATGGGTTGGCCCAATCACAAAAGTCTCAAAAGTCTCTTGTCATGAAAAAAAGTAACTAAACTGAAGGACTGGTCGAAAATTTCATGGGAAAAAGTAACTGAATTGAAGGATTTGTCAAAATCGCGAAATTTCCCGAAGCAGATAACATCGGCCCTTGGAAGGTCAAACAAATGATAAATTTCCAGCAGCCTTTTTGTTAAATTTCATTTAGTTTTTTTGATGCCGGATGTTAATTTTTTTATTGAAAAAAAAAATTAAAATATTATTTACATGAAACCTACGCAGCAGAATAATCAAGTTGTGTATTAAATTAAAAGTTCGAGACTGCAACAAGCTTTAGTTAACAGGACATGAATGAAAAAATATGTTATCGTATTTATTAAATAATTATTATTTATAGTTAATTATAGTTTTCCAATAGATCCTGTTTATTATAATTAGTTATTAGTCTGAATAGGATGTCATTGTTTCTGTTCAAGATAGATAAAGAGGATAATAGATGGCTATGGAATTGAGGAATTCTTAGGCCTGAGTTATCTAGTATATACTGTATTTGCATCTGATTCTTGAATGAGATATGTAATTTCAAATAAAATAAAAAAATACTATTAAAATGTTCTTTATTATTATTACTCTTATTGCTGAGACTATCAGGGATGAGGTAAGATTGGTCCGTCAGGCTGTTATGAAACCAAAAGAAAAAAGGGATTTCCCTATGAACATTAATTTTTTTTTTTCAGAGCTGGAGTCAAAGCACGATTTCATCACCAAAATGAGGGAACTGATCCAAAGTCTTCCAAGGCCCGTAGTTGTGGTCATGAGATACCTGTTTGCATTCCTAAACCAGTAAGTATGTTTCTTCGTTGGGGAAAAAAAAGAAGTGAATTCTGTACGTTATTTTAATTTTGACTAATTGTAAGGACAAAGCCGCGTAATTTCTTCGTGAGGGCTGCATGGATACTGCAGTGCATTTGTAATTGTAATTGATTTTTAAAGGAATACAATTTGATGGGTAAGCCTGTAAATGAAGGATGTCGTCATTATATGCTGCACCCCATTTTCAGAGCTCAAAAACTGCAATGTTAAATTATTTTTATAGAAAATTTAATGGAAGCATTCATTAAAGCACTGAGGTGAAGAAACTATATTAATAGTTTTATTCGTACGAAGCAATTTCAACAGTCCAGTTTTAACTCTAATGAAGTAAAGGTGTGTAAAATCATAGATATGATACAAGACGTGATAAGCACGTAAATGTTGTACTTTGAAAAACTAAATATATATAACATTTTTAGATAAAAAGTCAAATATTTATCAAGAGGTTTTTTTTAAACTCGCTAATTATCACAAAATATTTGGGGAAGCATTGTTAGATAAAACATTTTCCTGTGAAATGAACATTTTATAACTATGGTTTTTCAGTTGAGCAAATTTGGAAAATGGAGATTGTTGGACTAAATCCATTGGTAAATAGAAAATGTGGGGACATCTAAATGGATGAAATTATTACAATTTTTTCCATGGGAGTAATTTTTTGAAGTATTGGTTGAAAACAAATTATATCAGAAATACAGAAAATTTGTATGCCAAAAATATTTCATCTGTACATTACTAATTTTCAGAGTACTAAAGTTAAAATCAAGTAGATTCTGTGCGTAGAACAGTTTGTCGATGTCTGGTTCCAGCCTGTCGGAGTTCAGCGACGAGAACATGATGGACCCCTACAACCTGGCCATCTGCTTCGGCCCGACGCTGGTGCCCGTCCCGGAGGACAAGGACCAGGTGCAGTACCAGAACCAGGTCAACGAGCTCATCAAGAACATCATCCTGTTCAACGAGGAGATCTTCCCCGTGGACGGCGGCCTGCTCTACGAGAAGTACATTAGCCGCGAGCCGGACGAGACGTAAGCTCTGCGAGCTCGGCCCGTCGACTGCCCCCGCGGGGGCCCTGTGTCCGGAGGAACTCGGGCCGGCATTGCACAGTCGCGACTTTGAATATATATACTGTATGGAAGTCGCGAGTGGATAGGATTTACTCTGCATTTTTCAGGAGCGCATGATGAGCAGCTTGGGAGATTCACCGCAGCAGTGCGCTGTCGTAACGCCTTGTATCGTCTTAGGTTGTTATTTACACGTTAGAGCGCAGCACTGTCGCCCGCTGTCATTCCCCCGCACCACACCACCCAACATTCACTGCAGCTCGAGGTCGTTCAACGGGAGTTTGTGCGTCACAAAACTGTAGGGATGAGAGGTGGGGTAGAGGGTGGGTGGAGGACAATGCGTGTTTGTGGGAGGGAGGGGGAAGGGGTGTTTGAAGAGTTCGACACTTGTCCGCTAGGGACCACCACGAGTCGATGCCCTGGAGATGGTGGCGATTGCGGCGGTGAATTAACCAACTACCTCAAAACCGTATTAGAAATTTTAACCTGGGCTGGCGACTTCTATACAGTATATATATTCAATAGTCTTGACTTGAGACGAAGTGGAGCATTCTTCCGTTTGATTAACCTGCCGAGATTTTTCCTCGGACTCGACTCTCCCGACTCTGCAAGTGGCCCTTAAAGAGCCCGGGGGGAAAATTTTGTCAGGCCTTTCCTCGCCGTTACTTGCTGCGCAGTTGAAAAATCCTCATTGGCCATAACCAGGGACACCTATATTTCGCGATTTCATTTCGTGTCGAGGTATTTCCACGAAATACTGTAGCTTTTTCTAAGAGTCATGGCTAGAGACATGCAAAATTCGCGGATTCATTTCGCGATAGGCTAGCATCAAAACAACTATACCTTCGTACCGCTTCTGCGATTGGCCCACATTTTATCCGGGGAACTGTGAGCCAATGGGAAACACTACACCAAGAACTGCCGAATTACGGACAGCCTAGTTGAGACGTGTAACGCATCAGTAGCCAAAGAACAGGTGTCATTTCCGCGAGTATTTAAATGACTGTGGAGTCTATCCTAGAGGTCAATGAATCCGCGAATTTTGCAGGTCTTTACTTCTCTAGTCATGGCAAATTGTGAGGGTGCAGCAGTACGGTGACCACATTCTCATTGGCCCCGTAAAGAGCAGACGACACCTCTCACCGATGCCAGCCAATAACCAGAGGAGAAAAGCTACAGTATTTTGTGAAATTCCTTGACACTAAATGTATTCGCAAAATACAGGTGTCTCTAGCCATAATTTTACAAGGGATTCTATTAGCAGTAGACTTGCAATTTAATTCAAATGTCAGGTTAAACTGATGAAAAAATAAAATCTCTAAACGCAACCCCCCCTCCCCCTTCGTCCAGTGCACCTTTCTCTTGACGGCCGTGGGTACATATAAATCATATGCAGAAAAAAAACTTGATTCATGAACGTTTACAAGGGTTGCAGTTTGCAGTAAAATACATTACTCAAGAGAAGTTTCAACAACCCATTCAATATTTAACCACTTTTACCTGCATGTGTTTCGTGTGTTCACCTTGTAATATGACCGTACTTAGTAATTTTCTTGTGAAACATACGTTCAGTCATAATGCCCTGACCTCAAATTCTTGGTTTGTAAATGCTTTGTTTATGTAGTATATACTACTTCCGTCAGCTGCTGATTCAACATTGTATGTGTCTACAGAATTTTTTTTTGTTATTAGTTTTATTATACTTTAGGACACTACTTAATACATTGATTTTTTATTAAAAAATTTTGCTTGTATTGTTTATAAGATATAAATTTTCATACTTGAGGGATAGGTTAAAAGTGACTGCTTTGGAACAACAGTATTTGGAAGCAACTTTTCAGTACTTTTTTCAGTAAAAAAATTAGCATGTGACCGAATGTTTATTATTATATGTAATGCAAAGCTTTCCAAGATGAATGTTTGTTTCCAGCGACGTTGGAGACTCCCCGTCTGACCATGTGCACGAAGACTGCGATTCTGAAGTGTATCCCTCGGAGGACGGTGAGTCTTGGTCCACATCCAATGTACAGATACGAGTTTTAGGATTGTAACCTTCTAAATATTCTAAATGTGCATGTAGTATTACTCGCATGTTAAAGAAATCTGAACCACAAAAATTTTTGTTTTTACTAACCAGGTTCTTTTCAAGACTTTCATATTTTTTTTTTGTTAGTAATAAAATATTTCTGATAGCTTTATTCTGAAGAAGTTAAGTTTTTTTATGTTTTCCAATAAATTGTGGCTTTTCATTTTTTTTCTTAAATCACTGATTGTGGTTTTTTCCCCCTAAAATTACTCGAGGAAAATTTTAGAAAAGTTCTTTCTCATCAGGTCAATGTTAGATTTAGTCGATTCTTAAAAAAGGCCTCAATTTTTGTGATTCATTTCTGTCTCCGTAACCTTGCTCTTTACTATCATACATACATATTAAGTTCAAGTATCAGTAGTATAAGCTTCTCCCAAAAAAAAAAATTGTTTTGAATCTTCAAATTAGGTTATCTTTATTGCAGTTTTTTTTTACTATTTTTAATCTCGCAATTGTCAGTAACTCATCTTTACTTTACGACATTGATATATTTTCCAAGTACAGAAATACTTTTGATTTATTTTTATTTATCCGAGTAGTTAAGACAAGCTTATTACAAATCATTATATAGTAATTATTGCAACATTATCGTGCATCAGTCAAAATGATAACACAATTTTGGTGACAAGTATAATGAAACACTTAAGGTCTGATTATGCTATCTTCATTACGAAGCATTTTGTACTCAGCAATAACTAGAAACATGTAATTAAAAAATTTATCACAACCACCGGACATTTTTTAAAGGTTGGGTCAATCCATTAAAAAAATTAACAATTAGATAACCTGTCATATAAAACTTTAAATTTTAAATATATTCTAAAATTAAAAAAATTAAAACTTAGTGTGTATTAGGAAAGGTTTTTTTTTTTTTTTTTTGTAGTTTTTAAAGTGAAAATGACTTAAATATATCACAGTTGGAGAAAAACGAAACAAAATTCTTAAATAAAAAACTAATCCAAAAAAATCCTGTTTTAAGAACGAAATCGGTCGAAATCTAAAAAAACATGAAATCTTGTCTCTATGTATTCCGTATGCAGTGGCAGATCCAGGATTTTGGGTTTGGGTGGGGCTTGACCCAGCTGAGGCTAGGCTTTATCAAGGAAAACACTAAAACAATAGTGGACCCAGATGCTTTTGGAGGGGGCTTCAGCCCCTTAGCCCCCCCCTACTGTCTGTATGTACGCAGATATTTAACCCATTTGCATCCACTCACTTTAATGTTAGACATACCATGGAATCCATAAACTTTTTTATATATTACTATTATTAAAGTTATTTTCTATTTTCATTATATTTTTATTCTTTGAATAAAATTTTAAAAATAGTTTAAGTTTCACGATAATATACCTTTGTTATAACAATACTAGCTACTCTGAGGGGTTATTTTCATTCTAAAGGGATTTTTTCAAGTTTTTCGGGCAGATTAGCCATTTTGCGTACCAGTACGCCTATGGTGTTATCGGCCAGAAAAACAGCTGCGTACTAGTACGCTTGTAGATGCAAATGGGTTAAAGTGGTGTTGGACCCCCGTGCTCGTGCCCCAGAGTCGGAGTCCCTGGAGGCGACTGCGCAGTTCGACTTCCTGGCCCGCTCGGAGCGCGAGCTGAGCTTCAAGAAGGGCGACAGCGTGGTGCTGTTCTCGCAGGTGTCCAACGACTGGTGGAAGGGCAGCGTGAACGGCCACGAGGGTCTCGTCCCCGACAAGTACATCATGCTCAAGATAAAGTGCGTGTTCCTTCTCTGTACCATCTTTGAATATATATATATACTGTATAGAAGTCGCGAGTGGATAGGATTTACTCCACGTTTTTCAGGAGCGTATGATGAGTAGCTTAGGAACCTCGCCGCTGCAGTGCGTTGCCGTAACGCCCTGTATCGTCTTAGTTGTTGTTCGCACGTTGGAGCGCAGCACTGTCGCCCGCTGTCATTCCCCCCCGCACCACACCGCCCATCATTCACTGCAGCTCAAGGTCGTTCAACGGGGAGGGGGAAGGGGTGTTTGAAGAGTTCGACACTTGTCCGCTAGGGACCACCACGAGTCGATGCCCTAGAGATGGTGGCGATTGCGGCGGTGAATTAACCATCTACCTCAAAACCGTATTATAAATTTTAACCTGAGCTGGCGACTTCTATACAGTATATATATTCAAAGGTACCATCTTGGGCAGGAAAACTCAGTGGTGGACGGGGGGGGGGGGGGGGGGCCTCTCGAAAAGGAGAGCGCACAGGAGGGGGGCCCCCTCTAGTGTCCGATCTGAGTGGAACTGTAGGGATTGGGGTGCGATGTCTGGTTCACCGTGGGACTTAAACAATAAAATTAATTTAAAAATAATTGAAAAACCCCGGAGGGCTTTCTAGCAAAGAGGGGTATACCAGGTCTTTTCTTTTCTATCTTTTCTTGTTTCTTCTGTACCAGTAGTGTTAACAGTATGGTGAAATCCGAAAGGGTCTTAAAGAGGGGTAGTATCCTTCAATATTTTGCTTCTAATATTTTTTTTTGTTTTCACACATGATTTTAAATAAATTCATAATATAACCAAATTTTATTGTGAACTAAACAAGTTCCCGGTCAATCGTTTTTACGACTTTGAAGGTAAATTGTCAGGCCAAGCACGTACTAAAAGCACCAAAGAATGTTATCGCATATACAATTTCGGATTAACTGTTTTATTTGCAGTTTTCGTCTTTAAACTCTTAATTTTTTTTTTGCAAGTGATTCATTAACAATAAACGTTAGGTTTCCCAAAATTATAGAAGAATCCTGAGTTTTTCATGGTTATTGGAAAACTTAATTTTTATTGATTGATTAAAAATATACTTAAAATAGTTTGAAGACGAAGAATACATATGAACAATTAATCCAAAACTGTACACTACATGATACAATGCTCTCTGTACATGGTAGGACTGACATAAAAATTTGCTCTCAATTTCATAAAAAACCATTGAATGAGGACTTGGCTGATATAAAAAGCCTTTTATAAACTATTAAATGTGGTTGTATTATGAATTTATCTAAAATATTGCGTGAAAACACAAAATATTAGAAAGCAAAATAAATAAAAGGTACTAGTTCCTGTATTTTAAGTTCAGGTGTTCAGCACATTATGTAGTGCAGCACCAAGAGAGCTGCTTGTGTTCAGATTGTCATGAATGGTTAGTAAACATCGCAGGCTTTCGCGGCCGTTGTCTATAGTTGCTTGGCTTCAGGGTTGTAGCCGTGTTGAACGTCACCGACATTTCGATTGATGTTGCAGTCTTTGTCGTTGGGGAGCAGTTACCAAAACTGTATACCGCATTATTTCATGCTTTTATAGTACGTGCTAGGAATTACATAAAAATTTTCCTTAATGTTCATAAATACCATTAAATATGGACTTGTTTAGCAGAAAAAAAAAACCTTTTATAAACAAATATGGTTGTATTGGTTATTTATTTGGAAATCACTCGAAACAAATTCTGCACAGAGGCTGATGGCGACGGGAATAAGAGTACAGTCGGCTCAGTCCCAGGAAAGATAAATGGAGCCATGTGGGTAAAACCTGCGACCCTTACCACATCTAGCATATCAGCATGGCACGCTAACATTCATGGTTACAGAGAAATTTTAACTTTTTAGGGTGGGAGGCCAAAAATATCCTATATGTGGTGTGTTGGCCGTCTCTATTGTAGGTAGCATTTTCTATGGTGTTAATTATTATTTTTATTTATACTTGACGTCTCTTTGATAGAATACATGAGACCAGTGGTCTCTTGCATGTAACTGTAGGCACACCATATACAAATTTCTGATAAATGTGTTAGAATCAGTGGCGTAGCCAGGATTTGTGTATGAGGGGTGTTATAAGAAGCATGGGCTCCCGTATTAAAGTGGGGGGTCCGGGGGTCCTTCCCCGGGAAAATTTGGATTTTAAGGTGTAAAATAGTACAATTTTAGCAGTTTTCGGTACTTAAATTTAAACATTGTAATGGTAAAATTTTTATTAATTTTAATATGAAATTTGTTCGAGTGATGAATAAGAAATTAATTAAAGATTTGGTGCTAAGGAGGGGGGGGGGGTTTTGAACCCCCCCCCCCCCCCCTGGATACGCCCCTGGTTAGAATAAATATTTCACAGTTACATACTGATGGTCAACTCAAGGCTGGTTCACAAACAGCGCCATACTGAACTAAATCGCTGTTCAAGCGAAACCTATAGTCGTTCAAGTAACACATTAAAAAAAAAGAGCGATATATCCATGTAATAGAATAATTATATCTTTATAACTGGACACATATTTCTCTGGGATACCACAGGGTGCATCTGGAAGTCTTTTAGGGCCTACAATTTTGGGAACTACTGTGTTAAACTGAGTAACTATACAACACAGTTTAAGATATTTGGGGAAGGGATCTGACATTGCCTGTTGTAATGTTTGGCCAGTGTGTGAATCCAGTCTCTGGCCACTGTGCCACATCTGGACGTCTCTGTCGGAATGCCCTCGGGGACTCTGGAGAGCGACTGTGCGCAGGGACGAGGACCGCGAGAAGCTGGAGCTGCTCAAGTCCAGCTCCTCGGAGGAGTCGATGCGACGGCGGGCGTCGAGCTCCAACGACTCCGTCCTGTCGTCCAACGTGTCGTCCTCGTCGGTGCACAACTCTCCCGTGGCCAACGTCTCCTCGGCCACGTGGCCCGACCCGGAGCTGTCCCGCCGGGGCCTGGTCGCCGAGCCCACCCCGCTCATCGCCCTGCAGGCGCAAGAGGTACTCGAGACAACCGTGTAGTCCTAGCTCGCCTCCCTCCCTTCCCTTTGCCTTTGTCTTCCTTTGTCCTGCCTTTGCATTACTTTGTCCTGACTTAGCAATCCTTTCTCCTGCCTTTGCCGTCCTTTCTCCTGCCTTTGCCGTCCTTTCTCCTGCCTTTGCCGTCCTTTCTCCTGCCTTTGCCGTCCTTTCTCCTGCCTTTGCCGTCCTTTCTCCTGCCTTTGCCATCCTTTCTCCTGCCTTTGCCGTCCTTTCTCCCGCCTTTGCCGTCCTTTCTCCCGCCTTTGCCGTCCTTTCTCCCGCCTTTGCCGTCCTTTCTCCCGCCTTTGCCGTCCTTTCTCCCGCCTTTGCCGTCCTTTCTCCCGCCTTTGCCGTCCTTTCTCCTGCCTTTGCCGTCCTTTCTCCCGCCTTTGCCGTCCTTTCTCCCGCCTTTGCCGTCCTTTCTCCCGCCTTTGCCGTCCTTTCTCCCGCCTTTGCCATCCTTTCTCCCGCCTTTGCCGTCCTTTCTCCCGCCTTTGCCGTCCTTTCTCCCGCCTTTGCCGTCCTTTCTCCCGCCTTTGCCTTACTTTCTCCTAATTTTACTTTCATTTCTAAACCATTTATTCAGTTGTTTATCCTCAATTTTCTGACCCTATTTGTTCCTCTAAATTTTTTTCGCTCCAAATTTTCCACACTATTTTTTTTGTTATATCTTCTTCTTATATACTCCTCACCCTTCTATTTTTCCCATTCTATATTCTCTCCTTTACTTTCCCCTTATATTTACGCCCTCTTATTTTTTCGTTAATATTTTCCCCTGTGATTTCTTCCATTTTCTTTTTCCACCTCTTTTTTCCCCTCATTTCCCTCCCCCCTATTTTGACCCCTGCCTCTCCCTCCTTCTCTCCTTACTCCTGTGTGAGGCTGTGTGTCCAGAACTGCAGGCTCATCTCGCAGAACGCACTGCCTGCTGTGGCTGGTGTGTGTGTCGGAAGTAAGGGATTGGAGAAAAGGTTATGAAAGGCTCAATGTCAAGAGAAAGTTAATTTTTATCCCTGCAATCCAGTTGACTTCCTGGTCACACTAGTTTCGATTTAACGTTCAGATTTTGGTCGGACCTTTTTGCATTTACGGCAAAATAAGCGAGCAGAAGTAACCTGAGACTCTTAAACAAACAATGGTGGAATAGGAATGATAATGAAAAATCTGTCAAAAAAATATTCTACACACCACAACAAATGGAAATCTACTTGTTTTACGTTTTTTTTTTTTTTTTTTTGCTTTTAAACGGCAGTGCTACTAATAACTTGGCAGATTTATTTATAACACATTCTTTCAAAATTACTGCCATGTTAATACAGAAGTTTATGTAAAGTGTAATTAAAATTAATGTTAATCAATTTTTGAGATCTCAGCTAGGCTTGATATTGTGAAATTAATGTCTTTAAGTGTAATTATTCAACATTACAATTCTACTCACCTTTTTGATTTTTAAATATTTTTCTAACATCTAGCAGGGTAAGATTATGTATTATATAGATAGACAATGGCTTAGGGCTACGTGAAGTATTTTTGTCTAGTGATTTTTACAATCACTTCTGTAACTGCTTTTGTAAGGAAATACATGATGTTTGGATATATTTATTTACCTAAGTATGAAGTCTAAAATTTGTTTTTCTCCAACTGTGATATATTGAGTCATTTTCCCTTTAAAAACTACAAAACACAACCTTTCTTAATACACACTAAGTTTTAATTTTTGTAGTTTTAGAATACATATATTTAAAGTTTTATGACAGGTCATCTAATTGTTAATTTTTTACTGGTTTGACCCTACCTACCTTTAAAAAATGTCTGGTGGATGTAAGAAATTTTTGTATTACCTATTTCTAGTTATTGCCGAGTACAAAATACTTTGTAATTGTGTAATTGTCAGTCTTCTGAAGGTCTTATATTTTGAGTAGTATTGTCATTCTTTTATGGTACATTGGATTCAGTTTGAGCTTTAGAATAAATTTTTTTGCAGTTTGCTGTTAGTTTCGTTACCATAAAAAATGGGTTCACTTGCTAGTGTAAAAATCTTTATCGCAAGGCACCACAGTTATCTAATTTAACATGCAGTAAATTACGGTAGCTTGACTGTCAACGAATTAAATCTTTTTTTGTTAACGCATGTGCAGATTTTATGTTAATGTTGTGATTTTCATGTTGCAATGCTTGCTCTTCAAATTTTGCATGATCTAAATGTTTTGCATGTCCCTGGAATAACGATTGACCTCTGTGTATGTGGGATTGTTGAATGCAAATGTGACAATCTAGTTAACATTTTGAATTAAAAATTGTGTATTTGTTTTTCTTGTATTTAATACCTTGCGAACAATTTAACTAGTTCCTTTTACTATTGTGATTAGTTTATCAATTGTTAATTAATACAGTTAAATTAAAAGTTAATTTTTCATGTACATTCAAAGAGTATTTGTCTCCGGCAATGTTTAGGTGTATGTTAGCTGTAGTAACAGTTGAGGAATCCAAAATAGATTTTAAACTCTTAAATGCACCAAATATTTAATGCTTACCCAGTTAAAATTATAACAGCTCCATAATTTTATTTTTTAATAAAAATACTTCAATATTTAGTCAAATATGTCTTTATCGATTTTAAGGCATACCTTTCTTTTAGTTTTTCTAGTTTTCTTAAGTAGTTACTAATCTCATACTATGCTAACTTAGCAAATTTTAAGCACATGTTGTAATGGTTGATGTTGCATTTATTTAGTGGTATCAACCTAAAATAAGAGAAGTGGGAAGGTTGTTCTTTAACCCCGTTGATGCATCTTAGAATTCTTTTTGAAAATTTGAATATTCACACAGGCATACCGCCAGGTACAACTTGATGCCGATGTTTTTAGTTTGCTCAGGATTTGTTATTGTCAGTTTTCATTTCAGTACTGTGTTTCCTGTTTTTATAGTGGGTTACCTTTCTGTTGTGGTTTTTTTATGAAGAGATCCAACTCTGGTTACACAATGTAATATCAGAGACATTTTTTTTAAACAGTTACATCTGTATTTCTCCTTTCTATAGAGCGACTTGTTTCCAATATTGTATATTAATTGTTCTTTGTAGTGAGCTCCAGATCCCAATTTTCTCGAATCTGAATCTCAAATTTGATTCCCAAAGATTACTTTGAATATACCCCTTGAATCCGAATATTAAGTCTTGAGGGTCCAAAATAAAATACATAGGTATATAAGAAATGCAAAATATTAACTATTGTGTTGAAACATTTAACGCTTTAAATGTTTTATTCATGAACTAAGTTTCCAGAATCAGTACATATTGTAACTTTATTCATGTAATTACATGTTAACAGTACATTATATTAGGGAGTGGTAACAGGA
Organism: Bacillus rossius redtenbacheri; assembly: GCF_032445375.1. Classification (NCBI taxonomy): domain Eukaryota; kingdom Metazoa; phylum Arthropoda; class Insecta; order Phasmatodea; family Bacillidae; genus Bacillus; species Bacillus rossius. The sequence continues at coordinate 5,881,569 of NC_086343.1, forward strand.
TAGCTACGAAGAAAAAAAAATTGACCTAACATACTTCAGAGGTTATCAGTGTTAATTTTTCATTTACTTTATTTCCCTTAATATATATATTTTTTAATCTTTTCCCCTCAAATATGGAATTCTTTGAATAGTAAGGTATATTTGAGGATTTGACTGGCTCATCCTTTGTTCTTTGGTATTCCTATTAAAACTATACCGACGTTGGAAAATCTGGCCAAATCTCTAATCCAGCATCCCCGAGGTCCCGAACGTGCATAATACTGTAGTATTATGTACTTTGAATAATCACTCTGTACTTTGGGAAAGCACTCCTTACATAAATATTGCACAATTGTTCCCATGATGAACTTTGAAGCATAAATTCATACACTCGGGTATATTATGTTTCAATAGCATAGTTTTATAACTTGGTGGCATTAATTATTTGTGGTGAAAATGCAGTTTTTCCTCCCATTGTAAACTAAAATTATTTTTTAATCTCTATGGAAATGCAGGTATTCTTATGTGTAAATTTATTTAGTGTACGTAAGACCTGCACTTACTTACAAATTTACTGAAGTCATTCCTAAATTCATATTTTCCGCGAGGCTTCTTAAAAAAAAAAAGGTAGATAAGTAGAAGGTAGAGAGTTGTATTGTTTTACCTTGTTATTAAACAAAGGTTATAGTTTTACGTTAAGACTGACCTTATTAAAGTACTCTAGCTGTATTGCATTACAGCATTCCACTGTTGATTGTGGTAGTATTTTATTAAAATGCTCATGAAAAAATGTTTGCATAGCTTATAGCTTACGCAGAGGTGCCCACCCCCCCCCAAACACTATGACTCAACCCTCCCCCCTTCCTAACCAAATGATAGGCCCCTTCCCCCCCGAAATTTTTTATGCCATTTTCTCAATGATTTACTCAATTATTTTATAATATTATACTTTTTTAGTATTATATTTTATCACATTTTGCATTAATTAAAACTGATTTTCTAATAATAATTTTGGTCATATCAGGTAATATTTCCATCCTGAACAGACAGATGCCAAAATGCTTTTGTTGAGGAAAGTGCGGGGTTGCCAATTTGATTTACAAGATCCCTTTCAATTATCAAAGCACCAGAAACGTATTTTCACATTAGAATCTATAATTATGTAAATAATATATACATTTTTTCTTGTCTTTTAACCACCCCCCTCCCCCCCCCCCCCCTGAAATTTTAATGACGCAGTCTGCGTCGTTACCCCCCCCCTTGTGGGCACCTCTGGCTTACGTTAATTGTTTTAAGTATGTTGACCAGTTAAATGATGGTTTTCTCGGGATTAAGAACAGAATTTTAATGAGAATGTGTTGGTTTTGTGTTTGTAGGTTTAGCAATTGAATTGGGATGTATGTTGTGAATTGCTTTGATTGTGCTTTTTTTTCTCTCCATAGAATTTTATGTAGTTATGTTTCTACTGTGTGTGTATTCGTAGAAGTTATATTGTGTGTTGTTAGTTTGTAATTAGTAATGGCAAAGTAGTGTTTGTTTCAAGTGTGTGAACATTACCCTTTGTTGTGCAATGTATGAAGTTTAGAAATATTGTTTTTTTTATATTTTGATTTGTAAATAAAAGTTTATGATACATACATTAGCATTTTATAATTTTTTGTAGTTGTAACTTTTGCATAAAAATTTTGGGATTTATTTAAGTAAAATAATTGTTTGTTTTATTTTGCTTCATTGTGAAGCACATATTTACATTAAGGATTAATGCTATTTTAAACTCACAAATAATTTTTTATTATACTCTAGAAGCTTAATGGATACTTAAGTTGAAAATTCTTTAAAATAACCAGCAAAACTGTGGTTGAAACATTTCTTTAAAATTATGCTTTCATTAAAAAAATTAAAATATAATTTTTACATACATCATTTGATAAAACCTATCAAAAATTTAAAAAAAAAAAAAAAAAAGGTTGTGTTTAGTGTTAAGATTGATTCGTTGCAACAGTTCATGAACAGAAATGGTTACCATCACTTAAGTCAGTGTTAAATGTACAGTTAAAAAAAAAAATTATCATAATGAAAAATTATTTAAAAAAATTAAATATTATAAAGTAGGTATTATAAGTTGAAAACATACATATCAGGGTGTTTCAGAACGCATGGTACATTTGTTAGGGGGTGACAGAATGTAGTAAGACAAGTTCAAGTCCCGCACATCATAAGCTCGGAACTCAACACTAAGTGCGCTTTTCAGCAAATTGTATGAACATGCTGTTCAGAGTAACAGTTATCATCGGTGCTCTGCATCGCTAACTGGTTGGATGCGTACACGAATCATGATAAGGGGGACTTTTTCACACGTACTAGCTTGCGGTCTGATTGCAAGAGACGCACATGCATGATTTCTGCCGTTAACCTCTGTCCTTGTTTCGGTGCGCTCTGTTGCCAGATGAAAGCCATAGAGCACAGAAGTTTGACACACCTTTGAAACGTAATGAAAATTTGTTTAATGTATTGGAAAAATTGTATTTTGCAAGGTAAAATTTGGAATGAGAATAGCAGAAATACATGCTTTTGGTGTGTTTGATCAAGAGCATCATCTGGTAGTTTCCATTTTTTTATTTATAAGGAAATGTCATTGAAAGACACCATCTTGGTTTCAACGATTTTGTTTGTTTCATTTAATTTGAAGAAGTTCGGCTCTGTATGGCCATAGTATTTAGTTACTAAAGTACCTTGTTATTAATAGTGACACTCACAAAATGTTTCTCCTGTGAAATAATAATAATTGGTGTTTAGCATTTAATTTTTTTTTTTCTGTCAGAATGACAACTGTAATAATACTGTCAGTAGATACAGATACTATATTATGGTCTTGGGAATTATCAAGAAATAGTATTATTAAACATATACTAAAAACTTATCGTGGTTAACAGTGATTTACAATAAAGACGTTTAATTTTAACAACCCTGTAGTATCAGTCTGGCAACAGTGTTCGCCAGTTACTCTGTACTGCAGTCTTAAGCATGAAGCAGGCTGTAAAAGGGATAGTTTACACATTTTCAGGTGGAATGACGGATGTGCAAGGAGCGTCTTCTCTTTTTGTCTCATCTTCTTGTCCTTTCGTAACGCAGCACGTATCGTTCCTTTAGTGCTTCTCTGGTTGAGTTCCGAACATACTTTGTATGGTGACTTGCGCGTGTCTAGTTGCTTTAGATTGCCTCCTGACGTACGTACAGAAGTTAGTTAACCAGCAATACAATGAACCTTTTCCACTCGTAGATTATGGAAGAGTTGGGAAAGGAAAATTTACAGTTAATTTTTTGACGATTTCGCGATTTGTACCACTCGATTCTGACTATCTTTCAAGAGATATTTAATAAAGGAAACAAAAGGTTTTTGTAGGTAGGAGTTCATGATGAAAAATATTATTTTCAAATTTTTAAAGTATGCCTACCTGCAGTGCTGTGGTTGTTCAGCTTGAATTAACTGTGTATTTTTATTAATGTAATTGACTGAACAACTATTTACCGATTGTTGACAAAAATGTGTAGTGGCGTAGTGTTTCAGCTTTATAACAGTAGTGCTAGGAAATAAAATTATATTTTCTTATTAAATAGTAAATATTGCAAATAGGGAATTTGTAACCGAGTTTTACGTAGAGAGTACAAATTATTTGGAAATTAAGAATTTTATTGAACACAAGACTTCTTGGTGAGACTTGTTGACAGGTAATTGTTTCAAATTAAAATTAAATAGTAGGCATTATTAGATAATTTGCTAAGACATTTATGAAATTAGTGATTGATCTTTGCCAGAAGTGACAAAAAATCACTGAAAATCATTGCTGCACATAATTATTAATGAACATGCTAGTTTTTTTATCAGTAAGTGTTCATATTAACTAACTTTTACCTTTCTATAGTAGTACGTAAGGAGTTGACTATATGTCTTAAAATTTTTATCGTAGATTAAACTGAACTTTGTTTTCATTATTTGGCTAAAGATACACTAGTTAAATTAGATCACTATTTAATTCTACAAGATTTTTGGTTTAAAAACACTGCAGTACAATTAACTAATGCATGGGGCATGTGGGCACCTTAGAGCTTTTGTCATTGTTCGAGCTTGTTGGAGTTACACTTCTTCAGGTTTGTTATGAAAAATTGAGTGAATTTTTGTGATGTGTGTGCACCATACTACGAAATTTTTACAAGATGAAAGAAAGTCTACATACAAATAAAAATTATATGTGTTTTTTAAATCCTTTACTTTTAATTGACATTGATAACTGGTCCATAAAATTTTAGAACATTTATTTATTGTGAATACTAGTGCTAGAAATTGTTAAAATAAACTTTTTCAAGTGAACTTATAAGTGAGTTAAAGTTCCCGTATGCACAATTAATTTGTGTTGTAAATTATTGCATTATTATTTAATAAATAATTAAAACTAATAAATTAGAATGAACAGTATATTTATTGATATTAATTATTAAAATTTCTTGAAAATTGTACTAAATAAAATAATTTTATACTTGTGTTTATATTAATAATGAATACTGAGTATTTATTTAAATTTTTCAATGTGATTGAATTTATACTTAACCAACTTAATTTATTATATCACTAGTAATTTTTTTTATTTAATATCTATTAAATACATGCATGCAAAATCAGTTGGTTTTTAATACGCCGAGTAAGTATAACTTCTAACGCACGTACATAAGTACACGCACCAACTTTTTGAAAGTATCCATTGTGTACCTGTATACTCTCGCTTTGTCAAAGAGTGGTTTATGTCTGGGACTATTTGCCTGACAGATAATGGATTTGTGCATCTCGAAAGGAATTTTAGTTTCTATGCTAAGCTGTTCACGTGAAGTTTGAATTTCTGAAGATTTCACTGGTTTTGCACCTGGGTTATCTTATGAAAGGTCTTTTTATTTTTTTGTTTGTGGTGGTGTTGCATGAAGAATGCTACTTACTTATTTCGGGGGACTTCGTTTTCTGCTGTAAAGTTTGGTGTATTCTGTAAGTGGTGAGATGGCTGACAAAATAGGACATATTTGATACAAAGAATAAACATACAAAGCAAATAAACATTCACTAGTGTTTTCAGTTGTGATCAGTAGGTACTTCCCCTTTAAGTATTTGTTTATTGACTGTTGGTTACAAAGCTTTCTTCATTTTTTGTGACATGTAACTGTATATTGCTTTACATAATTTGTAAGGAGGGGAAAAACTGGTGAGCATGTATGCTTTTGTGGTGTCTTCTAGAGTCCTAAATATAACAACATATAGTTTTTTTTTCCTGGGAAAAGTTTTTTATTATGGTTGAAAGTAGTAAAGTGGGTTCAGCATTGGGTAGTTATCCACCTGCAATTTAGGTAGTTTTAGAGCATGTTTTGTGTCGTAAGACTATCTTGTGTAGTAAAGCATGAAAGAAAATGTCTACACCAATTTACAAGCCATTGCACTTACATGTTGAGTGTTTGACTTGTCTTGCCAACCTGACAAACCATTGAGTCAGGTTACTCTGTCTTCCTTAAAAATTAACATCTAAAATGTGGAGACACGATTTAATGGTTACCTATATCATTGTGATTTTGTTTTTAAAATGTATATCTCTATTTTATATTTATTTCTTTAAAATCTCTTTTATAATTTAGTTGTATTATTCATTCAACAAACTTTTCATGTTACTTATTTCACCAGTTTACTTTCTGCTTTTTTACAATTAAATTTTTTATCTTGTCTGATTTATTTGGAAAAATACAAATGAATTATGAAAATAAACATTAAAACAAAGTAAAATAATTTTACCTAACTATTTGGTTTTTACATTTTTGGTACAAACATTGGGCTAAAATAGTCATGGTGTTGAATAGTATTGTAAAATACTGCTAATTTTTTTATTTAACTTGTGTTTTCGTGCTCTATGTTGTATAAATGTACATTTTAATGTTGCATGGTGAATTGAGATGCTTTTAGGTTTTGTGTTATTTTGATTTTTATCACAATTAAACATAAATTCTGGTCTGTACTAATGTAAAAAATATATTTTTTAGTGCTATAATTACAGCTAGAGGAATCAAATACCAATATTAAGTAGCTTGTTAAATTATTTTTTTACCCATTTAGATTTGGGGAGTAGGTACTTATTAAAATTACTGTGAACAAAGCTTAAAAAAATCTACTGTGGCCTGGTCTGTAATTTTCTCTTTTTTTTTTTCACATCTTTATTTCTTTGTTTTCGCACGTAAGGTAGATCACTTGCAAATGTTATGAAATATGAAATGGAAATTTATAATTTACTTTCTCCATTTCCTAATCTTTGCTTATTCAGCCCCGGATGTTCCAAGGGTTAGAAATGATGCATTAAAATGCTTTATAACTGAGTGGAGTAGGTTTAGTTGCAGTAAGAAAATTTTTTGGAATAAATATTTTTGAATTCAGATTCATTTTCATATATGTCTTCCAGTAAAAATTTTGGGATGATTAAAAGCTACATATTTGAATAGGTATCTCTGAGGTTAAGAGAATACGTAGTGTGGTCAGTTTGCTGTAAATAAGGATGAATAAGGGTGAATCTGTGAGGGTCTTGGGCTCATAAGGAATCTTGTACAGGCGAGCAGCTTCGAAACGGCATGTGTTGGTTTCCCTTGGATGAAGCTCCCTTGTTTGGATCCCGTTGTAGTTGGCTTGTGCACCGCTCCCCCTCGTAGAGCTTGCATTACCTCCCCCGTACTTTCCCTCTGGTCGTTGAGGTTTAATGTGTCAAGCCTTCCACAGTAGCGAGCGGTCGCCCCGGGCCGGCGGGAGCCGCGTGGTCGAGATGCGCGACCCCTTGCATCGAGCAGGTAAGCACCGCCGGCTTGTCGTCGCTCGCTCGCCCGCCACTAACCCCTGCTAACCCAGCACGCTGCATGGCCACACACGCACGTTGGGTGGTCACGGCACGTCCGTGCGTGATGCACGCCTCCCCTCGTGGCACCTCTGTAACCAGTAGCCGTTAACACCCCCCGGTCTTCTGCTGCGAGTACACTTCAATACTGCTGTTTGACAACTGTGTCTCTGTTTCAGTTTTCTGTGCGAATTAGTGTTGGAGGCATGGGCGGTAGGTTTCCTCTTACTGCTAAGGCTCTGAATGCTTTTCCTATATTAACAGAAAGTTCAAAAATCTACCTACAAAATTTATGGTTATGTATCTTTGTTACCACTTTTGTACCATTATGTAAAAAAAAATTGGTGAATATTCAACTGAATGGGAGGAATGATTCTTACTACAGCTTTCTAGTATTGCAGTTTGGTGCATTATGACAAATTAATCTGCTGGATTCTGATAAGATTAAGATTAAATATAAATGAAAGAAGATTAAAGTGGCGACTGGGAGATGGGACGCGCGGCGACTGCAAGACGTGGACGCGCGGCGACTGCAAGACGGGGACGCGCGGCGACTGCAAGACGGGGACGCGCGGCGACTGCAAGACGGGGACGCGCGGCGACTGCAAGACGGGGACGCGCGGCGACTGCAAGACGGGGACGCGCGGAGACTGCAAGACGGGGACGCGCGGCGACTGCAAGACGGGGACGCGCGGCGACTGCAAGACGGGGACGCGCGGCGACTGCAAGACGGGGACGCGCGGCGACTGCAAGACGGGGACGCGCGGCGACTGCAAGACGGGGACGCGCTTTCTGTTACTATTAAGCTGTTTTGCAAGCTGAACAATAGTGTAGTGATATAAAAAACTATAAAGAAAGTATATACCTATTCTGCTATGTAGCTGTCCAGACATGTATTTAAAGGAATGTTATTTTGTTGGCTGCGTTAGTATGTTTTGTTACTGAGGTGGAGGGCCACAAGTCTGTTGTTGAAAATAGCTTGCTTGCCTTTACTCACATAGTGTATATGCATGTATGTAAAGTCTGGAACAAGATAAGAGGTTCTAACTGTGGTGCCTGTAGTGATAAGTTCCAGGACTGCAGTGATCTGACCACAATCATCTCTTGCCAAAGCATTCCCGTTTTGAATCCTAGTTAATGCGACCCATGTTATTTTCACAAGTGGGAAAACGCGATTGGATGGTGGGTTTTCTCAGTGCACACCTGTTTCCATCCACAGAACACACCATATCCAGCCTTGGTACCGAATCACTTCTTCGTTCACACGTGGGCTGGCCGGAAATGATAATGTGCCTATCATCAGTTCTAATTAAATGTTTCCCCGTTAAAGTTGAAATTTTTTATGCTTAAAAAAATTATGTATTTATGGAATGTCATTGTTTGAGGCTGGAGTAATCTAGGGATTTGGGAAATAAATCTATATGAAAGTTTTTTATTTGTTATAAGTAAAATGGTCTCTGATGCACTCGCATGGATCTAAACATTCCAAACCTTAAATGTTCTAACATGTTATGACATGGTACAAAGTCATGTGCGTCTAGAAGTGAAACCTTGTCGTGTTAAGAGGTGCAAACAGTAGTATGAAAATTTGAATTTGGTGGGCTTCATCGGGAACTTCTCCGCTGGCTTTGATGAAGCGGGAAGTAGGCGAGAAGCCGTACTTGGATGCATTAAGAACCAGCAGTCTGGTGTACAGCGTAGTGAGTGGTTGGTTGCAGTACGTTCACACGTGGTACAGGGTGATTAGCATAGTGCGGGCCGTTGGTATGATGCCGCAATCACAAGAGTGACAAACGGCAATGGCACTGCAGTCTTATCATTAGCGGAGATGGCAGTCATGTTAATAGTGTAAGGGAAGGTGAGAAAAAAAAAAGAAGCAGAGTGCATTTACTATAGGCACCTTAACGACAGTAGTATATGAACTGATTAGGAAGACCTTCGTACGGCTTAGCCAGAAACTGACTGAAACTGGGAGTTTCATACCACGAAGGGTGCTGTACACCAGAAAATGTGTATGGCTCTCTCTTAATTGTTTTTGGCAACAAACACAAACACAAACACAAACACAGCCATTGTGCTTGATAAGAATAGGATTTTTTTTTGGGTGGTGGGGCGGTGGGGGTGGTGGTTGGGTGAATGGGGGGGGGGGGGGGGGGTGTGTTTGTGAAGAAGGTTGCTGCTGTCCAGTGTACGTGAGAGCTGACACTGTAAACTTCTGCATACGTTAAAGGTCCTAGACACACATATACCTGAATTTATTTAAAATATTTATTACATCTTCCATTTATAATTTTGATTATACTGTAACACTATAAAGTATGATCAGTCATACATTTTACAGTAAAATTTGCTGATTTATTGCCTTTGTAGCTGTCCTTTTGAATGAATTGTTTAGCATTTCTTTGATGCTGTTAAATTTGGGAAAATTTGATTAATGCTCAACCACAAACTGAAGAGTTCAGGAAGCTTCATTTATTCTTATTCATAACAAAAAAAAAAAATTATATTAAAAAAGATGAGCTGAATTTAATTGTCCTTCCGATTTAAATCTTGAAAAATCATCTATGTATTTTTTTTTTTTAAATTATCTTCCTGCTCTTACTAACCTCTTTTGCACCAAACGTTCTCTCTGAAAGTAGATTGGTTTTGAATTTTTAACATAAGTGACTGAACAGATGTAAAAAATTTAGTCGCTACAGCAATTCCAGTGTAGGGTGCTGATTTTTTTGCTGCATGGTCAAAGCATGCATACTAACTGTGATTGATTTTAAATCACTTAGCTGGTTAGCACTATCAGAAGCGTAGGGGCACTTAAAAAAAGAATAGTTTGGGCTTAAAGAAATATGTATACAGTTTCATTATTTTCAGTTCCAACCATTACTGGTGACACTGTACGTCGCAGATAAACCTCTGTAATGGACAAAACAGGATGAATACGCTAACACACAGCCTGTTTAAGCTGGTGTTCTGTGTGTTAGCGAATACATCTATTTTTGTCCATTATTGAGGTTTATCTATGATACAAACGTAACTAGCAATGGCATATGTCCAAAAAAAACAAAACATTTCAAATCAGTTTCATGCTTGTCTTGATTTTAGTTCTGTAACTCATAGTAAGCCAGGTGTATTTGTTTTGTGCTGCATAGTTGATGTTGTTGTCCGTGCCAGTGATGCCAGTGACGCGTGCAGTGAGTGTCGTCTGGAGAGCGTGTGTGGCCGTGTGTTGCAGAAGGCGCCCCAACCGACCACGCGGCGCACGCAGTCGCTGGGCGGCGGAGTGGAGGTGTCCGGGGGCGTGATGGGGGCGGTGGAGGCGGCCCTCGGCACGGCCCGGCGGCTGGCCGCGGCCGCTCTCCGCGCGGAGTCCGAGGAGGACGGGCTGTCTGTGTTCCTGGACGGCCTGGCCTCGGACAAGGACGACGGCTCTCGGCCCGGGACGCCTGCCAGCACCTGCAGCGAGGGCGACCTCGGCGACCGCAGGTCCGACTGGAAGAGCCTGAGCATCGGCGAGGGGGGCGACGCCCCGGAGAACGTCAACTTCAGCCAGAACCGGGAACTGTGGCAGCGGCGGGCGGCGTCCCAGACGCAGCTGGGGCCCCCGTCCAAGGACGGCGCCAAGGGCTTCCGGTCCAACCAGGAGTTCTGGGAGCTGCGGCAGAAGCACACGCCGGACCTGGTGATGGATCTGCCGGTCGTGGGGTCGTCCGGCCCCAAGGACGCCGGCGGGGGGAAGAAGTCCATATCCGCGGCCTCGCTGTCGTCGCTGTCGTCTTCGTCGTCCTCCGGGGAGGAGGAGGCGGCTCCCCCCGTGACCGAGAGCGTGGCCAGCCCGCCCGGCCCGGAGAGCCCGGACATGACGACCGCGGCAGAGCGGTTCGCGAAGCAGAACCAGTGCACGCTGAAGAAGAACACGAAGGCCTCGCAGGCTGCGTCCATCGATGCCCAGACGCAGACCATCAAAGCGTCCGCCAAGCGGGCCAAGTTCGCAGCAGATGCGGACGCTCGCAAGCCTCTGCCCGACGCCAAGCCGGACGACGGCGGCGACGGGGCGAAGCAGTCTCCCGACTCGGGGAAGGGGAGCCATGCTGCCCCAGGGGGGGAGGCAGTCCCCGCGAGGAGCCCCGGTCTGCAGAGGAGCGCGCAGAAGGTGGCGCCGAAGTTCGGCCCGGCGGTAGCGAACCCCGTCTCGTCGTTCAAGCCCCAGGTGAAGGTGAAGCCGCAGATCTTGCGCAAGCCCGTCCTGCCTGTGCCCCACCCACACCCCGCGCAGCCTTCGCCGGAGCTCGCTCGCAGGGAGAAGCTCCAGGAGCCTATCAACTAGCCTGTGTGTCTCCCGAGCCGCGCGCGCTTCAATTATGCCATAAGACTGATCACTGTAACTACCACGCCGCTTGGGCAAACTGTCGAGTATGATGTGACCAAAATAATCACTATTTTCCGTGAACAGGTGTAGGAACATTTGTTACCATGATGTTTGTAATGCTGGGGATGTATTAAATATCGGTACAAAAAGTAGGCGGATGTAGATGACATAATGCAGTCCTTAGCGAGTCATAGCTTACAAAAAATAAACTATAGGCTCATAATGTACGCAGTCATTAAAAACATTAATGTTGCTTAAACAATGTAATGCATATTTCTTGATGAGATTTTGAAAGCGTTCAACTTTATTCAATGTGCCAAGGTTTTATTAAATACATCCCTACAACAGTGTGTTTAAGTGTAAATATAAACTCCACTTAAAAGGCCTTGTAATATCTTGGTTGCTTAGAATAGGAGATAGCGTCCAAAATGCATGTTACTTTACATTTTATAAGCATTTGAGTAACCGCTGCGAGGTATACTTTTTAATTAATTTTTTTTTTTAATTGGAAAAGTACAGGGAAATGATGGGAGAAGTAAGGAACATTTTGTATACTCATACTGAAAGCTGGTAAGTCACGTAGAATTGTTTATGTAGTTTAGCATGTTTTATAGCAATGTAATTGTCGAAGAATGTACTCAGTATGACCGAGCAATAGAATGTCAAATGTTGTAACAAACATATTGCTCTTTATGTGTTACTTTTACAGCTCATTCTGTGAACATCACAGATTATCGACTGTGTCGAAACTGCGCGCTAAATCGGCTATACCTTTGTAATCTCGGATTTTATCTCTTGGTAAATTCTCACTTATCAAATAAGGTTTTCTTTCCTTTCTAATTATCGTGCTCTCTTGCTCTTAACTATAACAATCATTTCATATCAACACACATTCATTAGTCTCTGATGTATTGTAAATGTTATTGGTAACCGGCTCGGTACTGAGAATTTTGTAATTGAACATTTATAATTGTGCGTGTTGTTCATCGTCTGTGTCGAACGCAAGTTTACAGTATACACGATTACGAAAGAGAGACAACGAAAGTAGATCTGTTTACCTGTTGGAAATATTGTGCCGTGGATGGGTTGTGGCTATTGCACAAATTATGAAACAATACTTTAAACATTGCTTGACCAACGTTCATGTCAAGAGCTTTATGTTTGTGTTATTGAATGCACCAAAAACTCACAAGGAATGCTGTGATTAAGTTCCAATTTTTTTTAGGAAGGTAGCATTGGGGTTGGAGTTGATGTTTGCAGTAGCCGCAGACACATTGGTCTGCTGTCCTGGCCTTAATTCGGGCCAGCATCCCTACTTTAACTTTAGATTTTTGAGAAGACTGAGAGAAACTATGTAAAACAGTACTTAGGTGTGTTAGCTGTTCAATTTTTTTTTTTTTTTTTTCACAAGTGAAGTATGTGTTAATCCTCAAATTGAAACCAACAAAAATATTGTAGTGTTTACTAGTACTTAAAAGTTCATAGTTTTTCTTTCATGTTTGCAATTTTTTTTTGTAGCTTTGTAACAAAAACCGTGGTGTCCTAAGTGTTTATAATCCTACACCTTTGATCTTTACCAAAAGTTAAGTGTTGCTTGTGTTAGTGAAATGTTAATTTTATTTCATTTTAATCATGTTCTGCTCAATTTGTAAAGGAACTTTTTTACTGTGTGGTATGTTTAGTAATGAATGTTATTAAATGAGAAAGGTCAGTCCTGGTATGTACAAAGGAATTTTTACTCAGAAATTTGCCTTTCTTAATAGAATAACATTACTGTTGTGTAATGTAATCAATTGTGCCTGGTTATGTTGTAGTCTTCGTCAGGTTACAAAAACCCAAGTGGATGGTTTAACACATTCATTAAAATTTTTTCTGAATAGCTTGCTGCAAAGGTAGCTAACTATCAGTACAGTATTGGAGGTGTGAATTGATGCAGTGGTCTGGCCGTACAATTTACATTTGTCAGTAATCCGCAAGCATGAAGTCTTTGTTACAAATTTATGTTGCTGGTACTTGTACAATCATTAAACATTTATTCCTTGTACATGCTTCACAAAGAAATAGATACCGTACCTACTGTTTCCTTGCAAATGTGTGGTCAGTATTTCGGTTTATAAATTTACAAATCTTAAGATTTATAAAAAAAAGTTATCACACTCTGATAGGTACATGACACTGTGGTCAGTAAATGCAAATTCTTAAATTTTCAAGTAAAGAAAAATTAATTTTGTAAACCGATTTAATACAAAACATGAAGCTCATAACTCATGTAGAAATAAAAATATACAGTATAGTTTGAAAACTCAGGGGTATAAAAACAAGTTAAGCTACAAAACTCTGCCCTACATCAGTATGAAATTTATAAAAGGATTTTTTTCATTTACATGAAAAACACATTATTGCTAGCCATTTGTTTTGAAAACTGATACAGAAAAGATTACTAGTATTGGCAACATATTCACCTTGGGGTTGGAAAGATATTTGATAGTGTGGTATTTCTGAAATACATTAAAAATAGTAAATACGTATCTTCAACATGGTGAGTGAAAAAAATTAACAGTATTATCATGTTAACCAAATTTTGTCTTTCTACACTATTGATGTCAAACCACTTTTATTTATTTTCTGGTTGGCAGTTATTTACTACATTTTATTAACTTCTTTAGAAAGTTGTCTTTAGGCATGTGCTTGATTTACACTGCTGAATGTGTAGAAACGACAGCTTAATATCGGTTATGTTAGTTTTGAACTAACTTACAGATATTTATTAAACTAAAAACTATGCAGGTTGCGAGATAACGAAACATTTTACATATACCGGTACGTTGTTAATGGTTGTGTGTCCCATCTACTTTGTAAGATGTAAGCTGAGAATGTAGTTTTGGAGAAACTATTCTAAAAAGTGCTTAAAAATCTTATGTTTTTAACGAGCGTTGTAGTAGTTACTCAGTTTTATAAGTTAATGTGTATATATGAATGTTGAAATTAGTGATGGTCACGTTTGTTACTCAGTCAAGGAAATGTCAGAACTCCAAACCATTATAATTTATTCACAAGTTTTAATAAAGTTCTTTTTTCCCCTACACCATATTTCGAAGGATATATGTACTGTTTACACTCGAAAATAGTCTCCCTGAATGTAAGACGATTTCCAAGTCAAGATTCCAAGGAAAATTATTAAATCACATTTTTTGTTTCCTTGCTTAGTAGGAAGTTATTGCTCAGAATCACAAAAAAAAAAAAAAAAAAAAAAACTTTTTTTTAATCGTCCAGTCTGTGAGAATTAAAAATGCTTAATGAATATTTAATGTCATTAATAATGCCTTTTAATAAAAAAAAATTGAAATGGTTAATTTTTTTTTAAATTTTACCATACAACCACATCATTTTCCCCCTTCCCTCATTGCTGTCAGATATAAAACGACCCCTGATTTTTCAGGTGGTCATTGAATGAAAAAATTCTCTTATTTTCTGGTGGATATGGTATAAACAAATATTGTGAGGTTTTTTAAATCTTTACTTCTTTTTTTAAATTTGTGTCCATACAGCTAAGTCTAATATTTCATGTTACTATTGTGTACAAGAGAATTGTCTGTTTAAGACACTGTCTTTGCATAATATAGAAATCACAATTTTCTAGCACTGAGGTATGTGTTGATTATGGCGTGCTTATGGCTTACTTTTTGTGTCCACATAAGAAAGAATGAAATGTAGGTAACCACAGAACATTAAGAACTGCTGAAAAGAATTTTAGTTAATTCTGGATGCAGTTTAATATTGAGAAAGAAAAAAATTAACAGATTGCATTGTAGTGACTTGTGCTTCAACATACTCTACTTTAAAATTCACATTTTCTCAGATTACCTGTAATTGTCATTTAGTCCTAAAATTCAATAATTATTTTTAATTTTGTATTTTGTAATTCTCGAAAAAGATTTGTCCATCTATACCTCTATGTGCAAGCTTTCTTCCCGGGCAATAGAACGATTGTTTCTACAATCTGTAGACTTGGTCTTGTATGGTATAGCATTATTACAGTGTGATAGCCATTGGTGAAGTTCATAAATATTTTTAATAAACATACATAAAATCTGAATCAAGGTGACAACTACCAGTAGATTACCTTTTAGTTTCATGGTTGCAGTTTGGGTCTTCTCAAATCACACCACAGTTATAATTCAGGGTTACAGAAAATAAATATGGATTTTTTTTTTAATTTTTATTTTGAACACTTTCAAGGTCACTTAACTGGCCATTAAGAAAGTATTACTGGACTTGTCACATGTTCACCACTTAATTGAACCTCCTTGCATGTTGCGCTAACATTACACGTCATGTTGTACGGTATTTCCCATGAAGCACTTAGAAAACTTGGGCCAAAGACTGGGTATCAGAAAAAATTACATTTAGTTTGTTTTCACATCTCTATCGTAGCCTTAGTAACCAGTTTTCGGTAGTCACAGGTATATTTCCCACGGATATGCTTGCTAAATGAAAAACTTAATTTTTTCACTGCATGGTAAAAATTAACCAGCCTCGTAAAATCCTATTTGCATTCAATATTTTCAACTTTAAAACCTTCCATTAGCATCAGAGTGTACCATGAACCATTTGTTGCTCAAAAGTTTGGAGACGACATGCCTACAATGTGGTTACATCCAGGTGCTCTACTGCTTTGCTAAACTTTTAGTCTTGAGGAGTTGGCACTAAACATAACCATGGCGTATTTATTGAAATCATTGATGGTATCGCAATGCTTTCACATGTACTCTTCGCTGTGTCTTAAAATTTTTGTCGTATGGTTGCCGATGTGTAGTGAAGTCTCAACACCAAAATAATTTTTCTAACGTGCTGCTGTGATTTTCAAATACAAAGAAAAGTTACTTCCAGCACACAGTATTGTCGATACCACCCCTTCGAGTATATTTTCAGCAATTTTTTGTACATAACTTTTTATAGTTGTAAGCGAGCTTTGGTGCGAGGAGTTTAGTACGTACTACAGTGTGCTGAATTTTTTTCTTCTTCATAGTGTGTGTATCTTGGTCATGTCTGTCCATTTCTAATTTTATTTTGTAAATGTTTTAAGTTTAAAACTTGCATTTTTTACTATGGCGCTGTAAAGTCATTATATTGTACTACATTATTCTCATGGTGTTACCACATGTATGATTTGTAATAAAGATGGTAAAATTCCAGATTTTATTTTTGCTTGGAAAGTCACCCTCCGTATGTTAACACCTTCTATCCTTCAAAGCTTTAAATCACATTAAACTAGCTGATGTACCCACGCTTCACTATGGCAGTTCAGACGGAACACACTCACATGCCCCTCCTTGTGGGTACACCACTGCCGCACCTCAAACAAAATAGTTAACTAAATGTAACTTTGAAAATCATATGAAAAAGAAATCACTAAAACTAAGATAATAATATGAATAATTGGACGCCAAAATGTTTTTAAGGACCTTCCAATTCACTTTTTTTTTTTTTTTTTTTTTTTTACCAATACTGCATACTTAGATGTGATTGCAAAGATAATTAGAGAGAATGGATTACAATCCGAAAGCAAATGAGACGTCGAATCTGCGCTAACCTGTTGCCATGGAGTCAAAGCATCAACGTTGCTATAGCAGTTGCCAAGGAGACCATCGGACAAACTTGGTCCAAAATCAATTGGGGGGGGGGGGGGGGGGGGGGTGTTTGTTGTTTAAGAAACTGAATTTTGAAAAATTGGATTCTAGGTGCAAACAGACCCCTTCGGAAAATCCACGTGTTAAAAGACACTGCTCCAGGTCTCATCTCTGCACCACGTAAGCTACAGAGTTCACGAACAAAATGCAGCTAATTAATCTGCGACTGACATTTTCAGCCAGTAAGACTCGTAATTTTAAGCACTTGGAGCATGCATGCCATGTTTTCTAAGCTTATGCAAGTTCAGAGAGTTCAAAGCTGCTACAAGTCTTGCACGACAGTCGTCCAACGCGACTACTTGTGCTACGGTCGCAGAGGATGGATAGCTATTTTAATTCATTTTTTTTGTTTTTAAATTAATTAGAAAGTGATTTTTGACCACAATTTTCCCAATAATTATCCATGGCAACAGTTATTGTATAGTTAATGCTTTATTCACTTTCGGATTACAAGTAGTCTTTCTGAACTTATCTTTGCCTTCATTTTGACACACTGGTTTTGGTCAGATAAATGAAAAATTGTGGAGGCTTTTGAAAACTGGTAAACCCAATACGGCATCTTCGTTGGTTTGTGGGTCTCACCACTTAATTGGCATGACATAACAGCGCTACCTGTGAACTGATTAGTCAACAGGTAAGATTTGAGAGATTTGTGCTACCCCAGAATCAATTTAATTTGTTTATTGATTAAGCCACCAAGTGTGTATTCAAACTTGAATAGTGGGCTGGAATGTTGCTAAATAAGTTTCGCTGGGCAGACAACATGATTTCTGTCATTGGTAACATGTATCATAAAGCAACCAATGGATTTGATACACTGCATTAAGTGATGAACTTATTTGCTTGAGAAGTTTTAGTTTGTCCATGGTGGCCACGTTCAGTGTTTGGCAACGTGGAAAATAAAATTGATATAAGTTGTTCCTGAATTATTTTATTTATTCAAGGTACGCTTCAAGGTCTCAAAAAAGTAATATTCTATGGAACTTAATAACTTTCATTATTCTCTTGGCCCAGGAAAATCAAGTGTATTTTTTTTCTGCACAAAAAACTGCCGGACCAATTTGAGCAATTCAGTGGTTTGTGACATGAATAACTAGAGATGTGATGAAAGGTGAGAAAGCTAATCAGTGGCGTAGCTAGGATTTGTGTATGGGGGGTGTTAAAAAGCATGCCCCCCCCCCTCCCCAAATTAAAGCAGGGGTCCCCGGGAAAATTTGGGTTTTAAGGTGTAAAATAGTACTATGTTAGCAGTTTTCGGTACTTAAATTTAATTATTGTAATGGTAAATTTTTTATTAATTTTAATATGAAATTTGTGTGAGTGATGAATAAGAAATTAATTAAAGATTTGGTGCTAGAGTAGGGGGGGGGGGGGGGTGTTTGAACCCCTAAAAACCCCCCTGGCTACACCCATGAAGCTAATAGGTATTGTTAAAAGTATATTAATTTAGGATTTCATAAAAGAAAAAAAACTCACCTTACATAAACTTTATTTTACCACAAACACCTGTAATGAACAGGTACACAAGTGAAAGAACTTCATGATCATACAACCGTGTAAAGGAGTAACGAACAGGAAGCATGCTGACACGTCATCACAGGTGTGCGTGGGGAGGCGACGCGCTCAGACCTCGGCGACCACGGGAGGCTCGTAGTGGTCGCCCTTGTCCAGGGACACCCCCGTGTCCTCCCCGCCCGCGCCCGACGCAGACTCCTTGCCGCCGTGCAGCTCCAGCAGCTTGCTCAGGTTGAAGCGCGGCTTCTTCAGCACCTTCACCTTGCGGATGAACACGTCGTGCACGGGGTAGATGTGCTGGCACGCCTTCTCGATGTCCTTGGCCACCGAGTCGGGGATCAGCTTGCTGATGAAGTCCTTGAGGTCGCCCGAGGTCACGCTGGCCGTGATGATCTCCACCATCTTCTTGCGGATGGCCTTCACCTGCGTGCGCTGGGCGTAGCACGTCTTCCGCGCCGACATGGGGTTCTTGCACGAGAAGCCGATGGCGAACACGCGCAGCGTGTAGCCGTCCGTCGTCTTGGCGTCCACGAACGCCTCGATCGTGGTCTGCCACTTCTTTACGATGGAGCGGATCTTGTCGGAGGTGAGGTCCATGCCGTGGAAGTTGGTCAGCACGTTTCGGCCCTGCACGTCCTCCGCGATCAGGCGGAACTTGCGGAACGAGCGCTCGGCGTCCGTGTCCGACTGCAGGTCGCCCAGGGACACCTCCACCACCCGGCTCTTGAGGCCCTCCGACGCGATCTTGGTGCCCTGCGTCCGGTTCACCAGGGTCTTGCCCAGCTGGCGGTTCGAGAACATGTTCGGGGCCTTCACGTCGTACCTGCAACCACGCAGGGACTCTTTCTGAGACGTTCGGCGACAGACCACACCGCAATGCAACCACGCTAACAAATTAATGGCCACGGACCGGGAATTTCGTGGGTTCCGCGACCTCTACGACAGACTGCAACAAGTCCTCTGCATATTCTGGCAAATATCAACTGTTCTCCGACTACCAAGCTGCAGGATATCTCGACTGTGAGCCAACAGCGTAAGCAGCGGGGTAATAAACGGCAAAAGAACGATGGAGGAACGCAAAGTCTTGGAGGAGCGTGTGTTAGCAAGGAGCGTAACTCAATTCAGGAGAAGAGCGAGATGAAAATATGGGTGAATGCTTGCCACAGGGTTTGTGCCCAGTTGCAGCAGTCAAGGGATTCAAATTTAATGGTGTCGTTAAGTGATTGTCACAGAAATAATACATGCCCTAAATCACACTTTAAGATTAGAATTCTTGCTTACAAAAAAAAAAATTCTATTCCAACTCCTTTGCTGTACTTGCAGCATGAGATTGCAGGTAATTTCATAGAACAGACTCTCATCCTGCACATGTGCTGGAAATATTTGTGTCAACATATAAATGCAATGGAGGTAGGTATAATGTTAACATTTATGAAGTGGCCCTTAATTAATAACCCTATAGAGTAAAAGCTTAATCATGGCATACGAGGCCCAGATTTATATATTAAATTATATTATAAGTATTATGTATATTAATAAAATAGTTTTTTTAGTACTACTAGACCCAAAACACTTCTAACCTAAAATATAATTAAAATGATTTTCTAAAGCTGAGGCCACACAGTTCAGTCTAGTTCACAATGTCATGAAGAGACATGCTGTGGGATTCATGTGATGATTTCGACAATGATATTATTCTGTTGGGCTCTCTGTGTGTAAACATAAAAATAAACAGGTTCATGAAGTTAATCTATAAAAAAAGGATTTGAAGAATTTTATAATTTGTTGTAGAAGTTGCTTGTGAGGACGAATTTATGAAATCATTTCAGAATAAATTCAACTACGTTTGATAGCATTCCCTTGGAATCAAATTCCAGGCATTGTCCTGCATATCCTGCCTTCTATATTTTCCCATCAATTAATTCCATAAACACGGATATTTTCGTAATTTTTCAATACACTTTTCTATCAACTGGGCTATTTAAGTGTGATACTGAGAGAAACAAAACTTCATAAAAAGCAAACACAGAAGTACAGTCCAATTCTACGTGAAAACAGATGTTTTGGTAAATATGTAGTTTAGCGGTATTTCTGAAAAATAATGTTAAAAATCCGAAAATACATTTATTCTATGCTCTTTTTCATTAAACCCGACGGAGATAAGAAATTCCAAATACTTTAGGAGATATCGCCGTTCTTATTTTGCTATACAAGACGTGTGCAATCATTCGACCGCTACAATTTTTTTATTGCCATGTGTTCGTGAATGCCTAATTAATTAAAATGGTCGATTAGGTCAGGTCAGTTACATTTTAAATACTTTCAAACTAAGCTGACATTAAAAAAAATGTGAATTAATTTTAATGGTTCTTTAGTTTTAAAGTATTTATAACGTAACTGACCTGACCTAACAAAGGATGAACAGTAACAACTCACGTAATATTTTTTTTTACTTATTACTTGTGCAAAAATAACCAAATAACAAATAAAACATTAAAGTTTGAAACGTTAAAAACTTACCTAAGTTAGAGGCGGGTACAATTCCTTGCCATTAGTAGAAAATGATGTAGTTGTTCACCTACGTCACGAGAAAAAAAATAAAAATTCATACTCGTAAACAAGAAACAACGGTGAAAGCTGCATGAATGCACAGGTATTGCGATGGAAATTTAAAATTTTTATATCTCCTAAAGTATTTGGAATTTCTTATCCCCGCCGGGTTTCATGAAAAGAGGAAGTTAAAGAGCATAGAATAAAAATATTTTCGGAATTTTAATTTTTTTTTTAACAAATATCGCCCAAATATGAAAATTAAAAAATTTGATATCTCCTAAAGTATTTGGAATTTCTTATCTCCGCCAGGTTTAATGAAAAGAGGAAGTTAAAGAGCATATAATAAAAGTATTTTCGGATTTTTAACATTTTTTTCTCGCAAATACCGCTAAACTACATATTTACCTTCTTACTTATTACTTGTGCAACAATATCAAAATAACAAATAAGACTTTAAAATTAGAAACGTTAAAACCTCACCTAAGTTGGAGGCGGTAATTAAACAATAAATTAACTAAATAATCACATATTGGTTCGTTTGAATTCTGGCCTATCACGAACAATCACGTGACTTCATTATCCAATAAAAAAAAGTAGATACTCGTACGTAAACAAGAAACAATGATAATCGCCACATCAATGCACTGGTATTGTGATGAAATTTTAAAATTCGATATCTCCTAAAGTATTTGGAATTTCTTACCTCCGCCACTTTTAATGAAAAGAGGAAGTTGAAGAGAATACAATAAAGGTATTTTCGGATTTTTAACTTTTTTTTCCGCAAATACCGCCCAACTACATATTTACCAGTAAGAAAAAAAATTTACGTGAGTTGTTACTGTGCATCCTTTGTTACGGGTTTGTTAGGTAAGGTCAGTTACATTATAAATAATTTAAAACTAAAGAATAATAAAAAATTAATTCACATTATTTTTAATGTTGGCTTAGTTTGAAAGTATTAATAATGTAACTGACCTGACCTAATCAACCATTTTAATAATTACGCATTGACGATTCACGTATTCACGAACACACTGCAAAATAACAAAAATGGTGTCGCTTGAATGGTTCCACAGGTCTTGTATTGCAAAATTAAAAAATTTGATATCTCCTAAAGTATTTGGAATTTCTTATCTCCACCACTTTTAATGAAAAGAGGAAATTGAAGAGCATATAATAAAGGTATTTTCGGATTTTTAACATTTTTTTTCGCAAATACCGCTCAACTACATATGATGAAATTTAAAAATTCGATATCTCCTAAATTATTTGGAATTTCTTACAGCCGCCACTTTTAATGAAAAGAAGACGTTGAAGAGCATAAAATAAAGGTATTTTCGGATTTTTAACATTTTTTTTTCCCGCAAATACCGCCCAACTACATATTTACCGACGTTTTTGGTTATCTGCGCAAAGCCCACGACATTAAAAAAAATAGCTGATAACTAAACAATCCGCAATGTTGCCAGGATCACCAACATAGCATATATAGCAAGCATGGCACCCTGTGTGGCTGAAGCTTAATGCTGTTTTACACAGTCATCAATGAAAGAATCTCAAAAATACCATTTTCACAAATGTTATTTTTAAGAAAAGCACCTACTCTAGAAAATTACCTAATTAAATTTTGGTTAGTTGTTACCTATAACATATACAAGTTAATCTTGATGGCATTAGCCTGTGGTACGTAATGCTTGCTGATTAAATGTAGCATGCCGAAAGATACTGAACATAACAAAAATTTGTGACATTAACAATGAATTAGATTGTAAGTTGAATATGTATGACCAAAATTGTTTTACAAGACCTGAGGTAGTTAGTTTGTATTGTGATAACTGAGTTTTCGCTGGGCCAGTATGTTTTGAAGTACTATATTAAAACAACAAGCATCATAACCACATGATCACTGTATACAGATTCAAGCTATCAGGATAAAGGGATAAACTTGGATGTGTGATAAGGAACTTCTACCAAATTTAGTTTAGAAGAACATAATCACAAGAAAAAAAGTAACTAACTTAGAATGTCTGGAATGTTTCTCAACTGTTGTTTTGTGTGAATGTAGGATCAAATACTTTTGTGCTGTGCTCATTTTATTCCCTAGATAACCCAAGTATGGACAAAATTAAGTTAAAAATGACAGTTGAAAACTAATGTAAATAAATACATGTATCATTGCTTACATGTTAGGAATTTTTTTAAGTTAAGTTTATCAGTAAATCATAGAAAGATTAGGCACATGCACAAAACATCATGAAGTCTTTAATCTGTCTTTAATACACTGGTGATAACTACTCTTGTTATGCACATAATTTGTATTACGTTTACCCCCCCCCCCCCCCCCTTTCTTTTTCCAAAAGTTATACTAGGATATGAAAACAAGACACGTATAATGTTCCATTAAATAGCGGGACAGGGATAAAGTAATGTATTGAGGATGTAAAAAAGACGGGGAGTAGGAAGAAATGTTAACAGCTTACAGATTTTACGAGTGCGAGCAAAATGTTTAATGTTAATATTATAAGCTACAACATACATACCAATCTTTTTTTGTAAATGGGTCGACGATCTTCTTCTTAGAACCCTTATTACCACGTTTCATTAACCCCTTATTTTTGCCTACAGCCATTGTAGAAAATTTATTTCACGTGTCTTATTATTTTCATTCACGGTAACTCCGACAACCGGAAAAAGGAATGGATGTTGAATACACTACACAGGAAGTCAGGTCTTCAATACCATGTTCTCTTACATATACATGACATTAAAAACATTTAGCGCTAGTAGTTGGTTAATATTATATACATAATAATATTTTAAATTTAATTTAAGAATTGTAAAGAAATATAGTTAAACTTTTAATTTTTATTATTTCATCAAGTCTTTAACTCTGCCTTTTTTTATTATAGTGAGAAAATAAAAGTTTTGTTGACATTATTTTTCTTGTAAAACTATAAATTTTAAAATAATTGTAATATATTACAAACTAATTTAATATGTAATGGAAAGAGATAGGGAATTTTAAATTTGGTATTAATACTTGAAGAAAAAGAAGGAATTTACATGTAAAGTCAATGTCGCATGTACTATGCATGTATCGTTTTATACTATATTCGCGTTATCTGTGATGAATCGTGCGTGTTACCTTCACTTGTCACTAGAATTGTCACTTCACAGGAAAACTCGTGTTGTGTTTAATAGAGTTTTGTTTTTAATTTTGTAAACGAAGACTAAATATGGGTTCCGTTGAAGAATTGAGGTTAAGGGTTAAAGAACTAGAGCGCCTTTTAAATGAAGAGAAAAATAAAAGTAAGGAGGCCGGTTGTGTCCGAGAAAAAATCACACATATGTCATCAGAAGTTGTCGATTCTAACCCATACAGGTAATTATTAGGCTTAATTTTCTATTACTTAAGTGGTTTTAATGGAGTGTGCGGGTATCGTGTTCAGCAAAACTTTCAAGAAACTAACAATTTTCAATAAATATTTTTTTTTTACAAACTATTATAGTAGGGAAATGGGACACATAGTTGTATTATTTAATTTTACTTCAAATTGCTGTAAGATTTCCCAAATTATTCACAAGTTCATCAAGTAGTTAAACATAATTTCCTCACATCCTTCTGATTTGCACCACGTTCCCTGCCAAAACACTCTCCTTTTTCAAATATGATATTGTCTATAAGTCATGTATATATTGTATATGTTTTAAGTGTTATTTACTTATTGTAATGTATATAAAACTGACAAGCCCTATATTCTGTGAACACACTGTTAAAAAATTGAATCTATTGGGTGCAAATAAAATAAAAATAAACTATTATATTCCTCGATCATGCTAATGACCACAGTGTGCGGTCCCTTTTCAGTTCCCTTATCCGTTCCCTTTCCCTCTTTGAAAACGTTTTCAGAGTTCTCCCTCCTCTCTCTATATTTTCCTTTCTCTGCTCTATGACCAAGCTTTCCGCACACTTCTGCCTTTCTCAATATCTGATATGTTAGTATTTTATTCACAAATGAAAAATTTATTGGACATTGCTGTCTTCTCGGTTTACACCTGTTGCCTCCACCCTCTTGAGTTACACCTTTACTCAAGTTGACAGTCGGGGCCATGATGGTTTATGGTCAGGTTACTCACCACCCACCAAGTTTTACTTTCCTGCATTTGTTGCGGATGGGAAACGTGACGAATGTTGCTGTGATCCGGTAGGTTTTCTCTGGGTACGTTCCTTTTTCCCCACTTGTGCATTACAACAATGCTCCATTCTAATCTCGTTACTTTTCATTGTCTTATGTTCCCAGTGCGACAAAACATTTATCCTCTTATTCACTTTATTCCATCTGAGGACCTCAATTCATCATACATTCAGGATCTTTCTCTCACTTGTGAATCTCATTGGGTGCATTAAACCCAGTTTGCATTAAATTTGTAGATTGTAGTAGTTGTGGAAGAAACTTATTTACAGTGTTTTTTAAAAAAAATTACCTATAACATTTTGTTTGTAAATCCTAAAGAACCAATTTTGTTCCAGTAATGAATTTGTTTGATTTAAACAGTGGTTGACAAT
Organism: Bacillus rossius redtenbacheri; assembly: GCF_032445375.1. Lineage (NCBI taxonomy): Eukaryota > Metazoa > Arthropoda > Insecta > Phasmatodea > Bacillidae > Bacillus > Bacillus rossius. Next base: position 5,907,141 of record NC_086343.1, read on the forward strand.
TGCGATAATATTATTATGTCATGGATTTTACTTAATAAAATAATTTTCTTTTGGAAATACATACTTGTTTTTGAATAGTATTTACCCTGAAAGCAGCATTTCTAAAGTCCTACTAGTGTCTGAGAAATTAATGTTTATAGGTCACATTACATAGCCCATGCAGTGAAGCAACCATCATGATGTTGTGCTTTGTGTTGCTGAGCTTGTTGTTTTCCATAAATAAGGACGTGTGTATTTTGTATTTGTATATTGTGACTTGATGGAAAGTAAATAATAATTTAAAAAAAACTATGCGAGTCCCTACTGTGCATTCAAATCGAAGAGTGAACCCTTGAAAGGTTTTTTTTCCCCGCAGTATAGAAGCACAAAATGCCGACTTGTTATGTGCAATAGCACGTAACCGGACGTACAAAAAGGAATTATTTTGTTTGAGACATGTAATGACAATTCCAAATGCAAAATATATACATTCTTACTTTATGGAAAACCACAGCATCGGCAACATGGCGATGGCTGCTTCACTGCATAGGCTATCTAATGTGAGCTACAAACGGTAATTTCTCAGAAACCAGAAGGAATTTAGAAATGCTATTTGCAAGGTAAATAGAGGAACGCCTTTAGTATTCACAAAAATGTATTTTCGGAATTTTATCGCTTTAAGTTGAGAATTTTACCACCTTTGCAGACTTGTGCCTGGCCTGTTTTCGCAGCCGCCTGATGGCGCTGAAGCGGATGGGCATAGTGGACAACTACGAGAAGATTCGAGAGTTTGCGGTGGCAGTGGTGGGGGTGGGAGGCGTCGGGAGCGTCACCGCGGAGATGCTCACCAGGTGCGGCATCGGCAAGGTCAGTGGGCGAGCCCGGCCCGGGCCCCACACGGTGGTCCTTAGGGGAGTGTCTTCTTGCTACCCAGAAGTGTGGTGTGCAAGTACTTAAAACCTTCGACCAGACTAACTATGAGGTTGACGTGTCCCGGCAACAGCGTCGGGTGATGGAGTGGCATGAGGTGGGGCGACAGGCCCACTGGTAGGCTGGCAGCTGCTCCTTGACTCACAGATATTGGTCTAACCTGCCCTTTTGCTGGGCCAGGGGTAGAGGAGGGGTAGAGTCAGGTACAGTGCGAGGAAGTGGTGTTAGATGGAGCCTTAGAGCGAGCACCCGAAGGCCGCTCCAAAGGGGGAGGGGAAGTGGGGCTTCTAGAGCGAGCACCCAAGGGCCGCTCCAGGGGAGGAAATCTAGAGCGAGCATCCAAGGGCCGCTCCAGAAGGAAGGGGGGATTTCTAGAGCGAGCCCCCAAAGGCTGCTCCAGAGGAAGGAGGAGGGGAGAGGTGAGCAGAAAGCAATAACCCAATTTCCAACAATCTACTTTATTTTCCCCAGATTTCTCTGGGGTAGGGATCTCTGGCTAGGCACATTTCGACCTAGCTTAAATACAGCTCCTTCAGACATTGGTCACTGACAAAGCGACAATCTTTCCCCAATACAGAAAAACAGGCCATCCTGTGCCCTCCCCAGTAATTCACACACTAGGATATTATTTACTTATAACATATATAGCACTGACACATATTTTATATAATACAGTCCTTAATAAATCCATATGCACTGCTATAAACGTTCAAAAAGATGCGTGCTGCCATCTATGATATGTTTGCGGCACCACTCGTAGCCTGTATCCCACGGCTGGTGTAGAGAAGCCTGTTGGGATACAGCTTTCCTTGTGAAGCGGCCATGTTGGTTGCAGAGAGAGGAGGCCGAGGGCAAATATAGGACACAACAAGGTATGTGTAAGTGGACCTGTAACGATGCAAGACCCTGCCCTCCTTAGTTTTTACGAGTATTCCTTAAAGAAATAAATGTTATGTTTTTGTCATTCAGAAGGGATCAACTGGTTATGTAAGTTCAAGGTCACGCTGACCTAGTTTTATGTTTATATTCTATCGTTAGGAATATTCTTGTAAATGTTTTTGGTATTTCATTTTTTTTTTCTTTCGATTATCACTTTGTTAGCTAGGTTGCTGTTTATGTGAAAGTGTTTAACGATATTTTAATTTCATTTAAGTGTGTGATTTTTAGTTATAATTTTCCATGTGTGTTTCATAGTGTGTCGGTGACATGTCTATAAAGGAGGACAGTGGTTTAAGTGATAGAAAGATAGAAGTGTGATGCTGAGGCGCAGAAATTAAAGGACAATTTATAGCTTCCCATGTTAGAAAGAGACAGCAAAATGACCAGCCCAATACTTCTTTTATGCATCTAGATTATTTTTTTATCCGTAATTGCGGTGCATTTGAAGAAAGGTTAAGATCACAACTATACCTGCACTATTTTAAAATTTCAACTGAAAGGAACCCCCATACAGAATTGTAAGCCTGATTAGGAAACAAAAAAAAAATTAATAATTCTAGGTACAAAAAAGATTTTTTTTATCAGCTTATTATATATATCTTTCAGAAGTGCAGACTGATATAAAAAGATCTGTAGGTATGTCGGTTAGTGCCTTAGTTGGACAGGCAGATATTCGTTAAATATTTTGTATCATAAGTAAATCTTGAAAAACTTGAGATAGTGTATTTGAGAATGTTAACGAAGCAAAAAAAAAAAAAAGTTTTATGGATGCTGCATTTACCAGGATTGCTTTATGATCATGAAATATTCGTATTAAACATTTCCACCGCTGGTTGAACGATAGGGTGGCTGTTGGCTCAAGCTGCAGATGCGTCTTGGTTTCAGCTGGTGCTGTTCGACTACGACAAGGTGGAGCTGGCGAACATGAACCGGCTGTTCTTCCAGCCGCACCAGGCCGGCTTGTCCAAGGTGGAAGCCGCCGCGAGGACCCTCGCTGCGATCAACCCCGACGTGTCCATAGAGACTCACAACTACAACATCACGACGGTGGATAACTTCAAGCACTTCATGGACACTATTAGGTGCGTGTTTTTATATTTCAAACGATGAAATAACTGCATTTATATGACTACTAGTATATATCTGTATTTATTTTCATGCTGTCAGCAAGACCTCTACAATCTTTATATAAATAAATCCAGTGTCCTGATTTTTGTTTCCAGTGAACTCTTCACCAAGTCAACCGATTTCGATGAAAATTGGCATTTATGTGTAATTTTTTTCCAACTTGAGAGATAGGATAGTTTTTGTTTCGATTAATGGTCTTAATAATTTATAATTAATAATAAACTGATCATCAATGTTGATTGGTGTTTAAAAGCCCGGGAAACAGTGGGTACTTCGTCTCCATGACAACGTTGCGTGCTTGAGTCGGGAAACCATCGGTGCTATTCGTTTTTTCTTCGGTACAATAGAAAGCATTGTATTAAGTTTTGGTCAAAATTAATTAATTTTCATTTTATTTCGTTTATTATAACTGTAAATGAGAGATTTGGTCTCATTTTTTCCCCCCATTAATACAACCGTGCGAAGCTGGGTCGGGCAGCTAGTATATCTGAAAATTTAGGAGCCAGGCACAAATTCCAGGAATCAGCAATAAAATAAATATAGTATCTACTTTTGTGAGCAGTTCTACTTTTATGCTTTATATGATATCTATATAACAACTTGGTAAAATATCAATAATTAAAGTTAATTGAGAACATTTTAAATACTGCCCTGGTTTCTCGGACCCATTTATTTGATTACGACAAGATTTTTTAACATCAAAATTGGCTGATGTTTTCAGAACCAGTTTTATCTTGGTATCTATGCAGAAGTTAGTCGGCAGTAAAAGTTTTCCTTTTAGTTGCTACTTATTACATAACAAATTTACCTTTTTACTCAAATGTAAAACTCTATCAATCCTAAGATGCACTTTGGTTTTAAAGGTGTGTCTTATAACCAAGTTGATTTGAAAAAAAGATAATACCATTGATTATAAGTTGCACTCAATATTCATAGTGCAAAAAGTCTTGAAGAAAGTGCACATTTTTTTGTTGTTATCTCCTTGAACAGTGATGGTGTGGGTGAGGGAAATGTTCACCCCAAGTGGGACACTGTGACCAATGGCAACGTCCTTTGTGTTTCCAGTCGCTGGTAATGTAACCCAGGTCGGGGCAATGGTGATGAAGTAATAACAACCAGGAATCACTGGTTTGATTGCCGCACTACTAGACAGTGGAAAATGTGGTGTTTTTCCTCACGGCATTTTCATTTCCCCACAAATACATTTCATTCAGTGTCTATTTCTTTTACCTCTAATCCATCTGTGATGACCTTGAAGTCATCCAGATGTTAAATCATAATTCAAACTATGCTTGTCACCACAGTTCGTGCTGTGAGCAGTCACTAGTATTTAAGTTAAACTTCTTTAGGTGCTTATGAAAAAAAATGAGAGTGAATTTTTACAATGTGTGCGTACCATGCAATGAAATTTTCACAGGTTGATAAAAAGGCTTTATAGAAAAAAAAATGTATTTATTGTGAATATTATTGATAGAAAATTTGTTTATAAACTTTTTCAAGTGTTTTTATATAAGTAAAGTCATGTTCCCGAATGTATATTTAATTTCATTATTAATTATTACATTATTATTTATTATCATTACTAATTACAAATTATCTAAATTATTTTACTAAAATAAATAATTTATTTATAAAAAATGTTTATATGTATTTTGAATACTGAGTGTTTATTAATTTGTTTAATTTGATTGAATTTGTACTTTACTAACCGTATTTTTTATATCACTCCAATCCTTTTATTCTTTCATTTGCATGCAAAATCAAAGTTAGTTTTTAATCGTGCCAAATGAGTGTAACTTCTGACGCGCGTAGGTAAGTACACTGTTGTGTATATGCTAGCCGCGGCAGGTGGAACTGTGCCTTGTCCCAGCCGCGGCAGCCTGTCGGGGGGCCCCGTGGACCTGGTGCTGAGCTGCGTCGACAACTTCGAGGCCCGGATGGCCATCAACACGGCCTGCAACGAACTCAGCATGTCCTGGTTCGAGTCCGGCGTGTCGGAAAACGCCGTCTCGGGCCACATACAGTTCATAGTCCCGGGACACAGCGCCTGTTTCGCAGTGAGTTTCTTTTCTGTAGGCTTTATTTCTTCCCTTTTCAGGGCTTCAGCTCGGCATAACTCCACTGTTTATTTGCTAATTTAACTAGTATTCATTGTATCACAAGACCTGTCCAGTTTCTTCGTGCAAACGTTTACACACAAAAATGATGTAATGGATGCGAATAACCAAATCAAACAACTTCTTTTTCACCCTTTCTCTTCACACATCTTATAAAAATACATACAAAGATAGTACTGGTGTCTGGTTGGTTCCCAAAAAAAAAAATTGCAGATTTCAATTTTATAATTTTGAAATTGACTTCTGTTTGTTAATATCAAGCATATGGGACAACTGGATCGAACATCAACCGTAGTTCACAAAATTTTAAGGTTAGCAGTTGCGTGTTCTGTCGCTACTTGATTATGTGCTGTACCCCTAGTCGCGAGCGTATGCAAAATTTCATTTCGGTGGAAAAAGAGCCACTTTGCCTGCTGTTTGTTTTCAAATTTTTAACATATGTTTGTGGGAATGATAGTTTTTTTTATTTTTTTTCTAGAAATTTGGGGGAGATATATCCCTCCTCTTCCCTTTGGCATGCACCCCTGCTCCTAGTTGAAACACTTCATGATAAATGGTTGGTGTTTTTCAAAAAATGAGCGGACCAACAGAAGTAAAAAGAGTTCGTTGGCATAGCTATGTAGGTAAAATGACACACTGTCCAGATGTGATCTTGTGCAAGGACGTGCCCAGCGCGGAGTTGCGTGTGTGTTCCAGTGCGCTCCCCCGCTGGTGGTGGCCTCCAACATCGATGAGAGGACCCTGAAGCGGGACGGGGTGTGTGCCGCCAGCCTGCCCACCACCATGGGCATAGTCGCCGGCTTCCTCGTCCAGAACACGCTCAAGTACGTGCGCCCCGGTTCCAACGAGGGATGGGAGCGCCTTCCCTCCGGTCCACCTTTACACTTAACTCAGAGGAGCTGGGAACACATTCCTCACCTCTTTGCAAAGTCTCCGGATCTTCCAATGTGAAGGGTGGGCGGTTTAAAAACATGTTTCAGTTTTAAAACTGTGGCAATTTTTTTTGTACTTTCTTATGTGCAAAACTTTTATATTTTGTTTTCGATTCACTTAAAGGTTGATAAGTCTTGAGTGGCTAAAAAATGTTAAAAAAAAAATAATTAAATACATTTTTTTGTTCAAAAATAGAATTCCAAGCAATTTTTATTCTACACATTTTTTTTTTCTCTACAATGCATCACTTTCGAGTTATGTTTGATGGGAAAGACGCTAAAACGTAACATCAGTTTATTTGTGTAGAAATTTGTAAAAAGGACAAATAAATTATAAAATAGTTTTTTTTTTTAACTTTAAAAGACCACAGTTTGCATTATCGCGATTGCGACGAGACATTGAGCTGTAACAGTTGGTGGCATGTGGCTGCAGGCACCTGCTGGGCTTCGGCCAGGTGACGTACTACCTGGGCTACAGCGCGCTCACCGACTTCTTCCCCACGATGCAGCTGCGGCCCAACCCGGGGTGCGACGACGCCTGGTGCCGGCAGCGGCAGGCGGAGCACCTGGCCCGGCCCCGCCGGCCCGAGCCGGACGCCCCGGCCGCGGGCGACCAGGCCGTGGTGCACGAGGACAACCAGTGGGGTGCGTCTACGCGTCTGCTCAGGGCGGGGCTGAAGGCTGCCGGCACGGACGTTCCAACTTACTGCATGCTCGTCACTCGCTAATAACTTCATTTCCTCCTTCCACAGCTTCGTTACCCATACAAAATTTGTTTTAAAAAAAATTTTTTTTTTTAGACGTGACAACGTCTTATAAATCGATGAATGCCGGCTGCGCGCACGGAAAAGCACGACTCATTGTCAAGTTCCGCCTGAGCCGAGCGTGCAAGAACCGGCCAACCACCGTGCGAGAAAATCTTCTATAATATCAAACATGTTAAGGCACGCATTTTTAACTAATTGCTCGTGATTATATTCAAACAAATTATTTAAATTAAATTTGCAAAAACTAAATAACTATTAATTGAAAATTAAAAAAAAAGTATGCAATTTTTCATTAATGTTTTATGACGTTATCACGTAAAATTATCGTCGGTAAACTGACTTAACAGACAACCCCTTTTTTGAAATATTTCTATATAAAATTTTCAATTAGCAAAAAGGAAAAAAACTTAAAAATTGGTAATAGTGGATGTGAAGCAGAGCATTGCAATCTTAATGCAAGTAGGGGTGTTACTCGGGAGTGTAATCATTATGGCTTGCTATAATCATGTGCACCATCTTGAGAACTGTGTTGTGTGCTCGGTACCAACAACACACCCATACTCATTTTCATGTACGGAGGCAAGATTTTATTTTTAGCCAAGTTTCTTTACAACAGATTTAGGTTTTTTTTTTTTTTTTAAAGGAATCCTGTTTATTCTTAAAGATAGCATAATATTGAACCAATATGACACTTATGTGTCATGATACTCATTTTGACTGATACATGAGCACTTTTACAATAATAATCTGTAGTAAGTATTTCTAGGACATAACTACTCTGAACAATAAAAAAAAAATTAGTTATTAATAAGAGTTCCTAAATTATTTAAAAAAAGGTGATATTTATTTTAACTTTCTGTTTAATACAATCTTCTTGTTGAATAAAAATGCCATTTAAATACATGATTTTGATTTTTTTTTAGATTATTTATGGTGTATTAGCTTGCATTTCGGTCTTATGTGCTTTTCTGTTTTATCTCTATTCACAGTGTAGTCTCCCCAGTTATATACATATCTTGCGGGATAGGGCATTCCACACGACAGGGAACCAGTGAGTATGGCCGTAGCGATGGACCCACCCGGTATGTGCATGGCGCTTGCTCCCAGGGATCTGCCTGGTCGGCGACGACGCCCCGGGGGCGGAAGAGGACGACGCGGCCCCGCTCGGCCTGGTCGCCGGGGTCACCACCGCCTACACCGTGCCGGCCCCCGGGACCGGGGCGGAGTCCCAGGAGCTGGACACCACGCTGAGCCTCGACGAGCTCATGGCGCAGATGAAGAGCATTTGAACCACGACTTATCTCCTCGCTACGTTAACTCACGGCGTAACCTCGATTTTACAGCACTTTTTGTTTTGTAAAAGGATATGCCCGAGTTTCACATTCCAAGTTTGGATATAACGCTAATACAAATTCAATACGAATATTTAATTTGAATAATAAAAGTTGTGGAAATTTTGTTTTAAATGTTTTTATGATACATAGACAAACGTATGTTTTTAAATTTTTTTCAATCATACAATAAGTGCCAAGGCCCCCCCCCCCCCCCCCCCAAAAAAAAAACTCTTAATTTCTCATATTTTGGCTCAGTTCACCAGTTCCCTACAATGATTGTATATATAAAACAGTTTCCCTAAGCACAGTGAATAATATCTTGGCACGTTTGCACTACCTTGTTCTATGGTTGTGAAATTGAGGTCAGGCTGCCCAGAACGTAAACTTGGTGAGATTGTAAGAAAAAACAAATGAACATTCATCTTCAAGATGTAATTTTTGTTGTTTGAACTGTGATATTGGACATCATGCGGAAAGAATACACAATTTGTGAAGTTGTATTTAGCGTAGAATCGCCTAATTTTACTTTTTCCTGAATTTTTTAAATTTTTTATGTAAGTTAAGTTTGGTTACTACAGAATGTGTTGACTTTGTGAGATGAGGTTTAAATTGTATTTTTTTAAATGTGAATATTAAGGGATATGTCTAATGCGTAGATACAAGATTTTATGGTTTAGTTTTAAGGCCAATTTTGTTATTAAAACAGATTTTGGTGTTTACATGTGCAGAGTTGTGGTTTGTTACGTGATGTAGATTGTGACGGAAACGTAAGCATATGTTTTTAATTTTAATAATAAAAAATTAGTTTTCTGGAAATTTTTACTATTAAAAAAATGGGTTTTCCCGAAGTATTATCCCATGTAGAAAAATTTATTTTCCCAAAGTTTAGGAATAATCTCTTTCCCAACTTTTGGGATCCCATTAACCTCTGATATATAAACAATTTGTAATAAGCATGTCTAATTTCAGGGAAAATAAAATTTAATCAAGTATATATGTGAGTTCGTAAAATGTTCCAATGTAAAAATTAATCATGAATAATAGTTGCAATATAAAAAATTTTTTTTTCCCAATGTATTTAGTACATGCTAAATAATTTACAGTCATTGAATTCAATATATTAAAAGATTAAATTTTTGTAATCTGAGATGAGTTTTGATTAAATATGCCGATTAATTTCACGATTTGCTGCATTCCGGTGCTTTATGGTGCATTGATATTCTTTTTTTCGGTGTCATTTTGGATCTATCACAATTCACCATTTAAACTCGCCTTTACTAATGGGCAACTGAAATTAGTTAAAAGTTTTCTTAAAAAAATTGATGACTATTAGACATATTTTGTATTGTTATAAATACACATTACAAATCTTTGGGGATCTTGGTAATATAATCCTTTCCTTCGCTTTTGTTTCACAAGTCAGCATTTTATATAAATTTCTCCTGATACTGCGTGAAGGGTGGAGGGATGTGTGTGTGCTGAAGGTATGAATGGATCCATTTTCTTTTTGGATTCAGTATATTAAATTATTTTTATACATTTTAGATTTTACTAGTTTTTCCTTGTATATATAAGTAACTACTGTTTGTACAAAAAAAAAAGATAAAAAAATTACAATTATATTATAATTTAAATTTGGTTTAATATTTCTGTCCAAAGAGTAATTTATGGTGTAAGGAAAGAACAAAAATGCCGGTCATTTGACCGAGGGACAGATATAAGAATGTAAATATTGGCTGTGTTACATTCTGCAACACAAGCTTGAATTCAAGGATCTGTTTAATTCATGTTTAAGCTTTGTATGTTTTTCGTACACTTTCTGAATCTGATAATCTTCCATAATTAACATTATGAAATAATTTTTTTATTTTTTTATTGTATTTGGCATGCAAAATACATCAAATGTTTTCAAATTTTAATTTTTGTATCAGAATTCCTTAGATTATTAAAGTGAATTCGAAAATTTAATGTTTGACTTTAGATAAACATAATAAATTATTTGAGTGCAATCTTTAATTATTAAAAATTAATAGTCTTACTAAGATGATACTGTAAGCATTGCCGATGAGTTCAGCATAAATGAAGTATTATTTTCTAACATCCTGCCATTCTAATTTTTTTTTTGTATACGGGCTTCATAGAATATTGTCTGGCGATGAAGCCATTATTTCACAAATAAGCCTAAATAATTTTACTTAAAGATTAATAAGTATTGTAAATGTATCAAATTGATACTAGTACAATTATATATAGTGATGGGTCGAGACTCGAAAAATCGAGCGAGTCGAGTCGAGCCGGCGAAACTAAACTCGACTCGAAAACCGAGTTGATTAAGATCGTGTCCTCGAGTCTCGTCAAAGTTTAGTTTTTGGCTCGACTATAATGTTGCACAATTTCCAATAGTGAAGGTAGGTACTTATCCGAAACCATGCACTTTAAAATAAAATATAATGTATTATTTAGGCCTACCTAGTGGAAAACCTCTGATCCAACACTGAAAACCTTGAAAACGAAGTCGGAAGATTATTTATTTTTGATCGTGTGTAACCGCAAACAGTGTATCCCATCCTTCAATATGCACTTAATATTTATAACTGCAACAAAATACCTTTATTTAACTATAACGGAATTTAAAAAATGTTCTCTAGATTCAGTCATGAACAAGACCACGTTAATATTTGGGCAGCTTTGGAAGTAAATAATAATTACTACTAAACACTAGATAGCCGCCATTTTAACTCCGGGCCAATGGCCTACGTAAGTCGTCATACAGCCAGGGAATGTTGCCACTTTGGCAAATTGATATCAACAATAATTGAAATCTCCAACCAGTTTTCCATGGCCGAACGGAAAATTGAGGCTGCTGAAGTTTATGTTAACACTTGAGTTTGCTTCGCCGGCGTCGTATTAATCATAAACGGTTTAGTATTAGTGGAATAGATATGTTTGTACGGCCTGGGACGTCAAAAAGTGACGAATAGAAATCAAAAGCAGAGATTTGGGAATTTTTTGAAAAATTTGATCATCAGACAGCTAAATGCAAGTGCTGCAAAAAATACAAGACTCAGTCATCATCAAATTCACGTCTGATTCGTCACTTGGATGTGCAGTTTCACTTAAAGCGTCAGTATGAAGATTAAAAAAAAAGTACAAATATCAAAATGTGTAGGGAAACCAATAATTCAAAGTTTTCATATTTAATTACATATATTATATTGAGAAATATTTAACTCATATTTATTTCACTCATCATTCTGCCACTTGAACCTCGCTAAGTTTGACTCATCTCAACAAATTTCCATGAGTTCGGCTCGAGTTCGACTCGAAGACAAGTTTCTATGAGTTCGACTCGAGCTCGACTCGAAGATAAATTTCTTTGTTTAACTCGAACTCGACTCGATGCTGAAATAGGGTGACTCGACCCATCACTAATTATATATATAGCTTTTTTTTTTTTTTTTTTTTGCAATGTCAGACTTTTTTAAGATGAAATAAAACAAATTTAAAGACAGAAAAGGCTTATTTAATCCACAAAAATTGTAGGTTCTAAATAGTGCTGTTCAGATACCTGATAAGTAGGGCCTGGAAAATTTCGGTGTTTTCAGTATGCAAAAAGCGGTGGGTTAAAGTCGGTATTTTCGTTATGCAATGGAAATTTTACCTGTATTTTAAATGTTGACTAAATTGTGCAGTTATTGAATATAATAGTTTACATATTTAATAAACAATCCATGTATACTAGGAATAGACTTATATGCATAATAACAGCCAAATTAATCTAAAACAGTTACACAAAACAGACACGTTGCTATAGATGTTTGCAACTACAAATTTTTTTTTATTTTTTTTCGGCTGCCAATGCCACATGCTTAGCCGACTTTAGGTGTTTGTCAGTGGAATTTTTTGGGTCAAATGATACTTCAACCTGGCGTGAGTATTAGTGATCTGCAAATACAGTAGAATCCTGCTGATGCGACCTTTCACGGTTCCCAGAAAAATGGACTTATAAACGGAATGGTCGCAAAAGAGAATTAGGGCCAGCCAGCCCCCCCCCCCCCTCCCTCCAAGATATCCAAATACATAAAAAAATCGCCTTTGTTCTCATAATTTCATATTCAAATAGTCTATGGTGTAAAAAAGACAACTTTTTAAATTCATATTACACCTCGGACTCGCATACCCCGAACAATGGGTTCCGATAAATACTCGCGCTAAGTGAATTCGCATCACGCGAGTTCGGCTATGCTAGCCCGCTGGTGGTTATTTTCGTTCAAAACGTGGCGAAGGAACTTGTGTGGATCAGGTAGAAAACATTCGGCTATAAACGAAAGATATAACAATGCTATCCTGAAATGCTGTGACATGTCTTTGGAGTAGATAATCACAGCGACAGATCGACAGGATGCGCTCCCGCCCTTGCCGTCGATGTTTATTTTGACAGTTCAAGCAATTATCTTTTCCACGTCCCTTCACAGCGTAAAAAAAAGGAAAAAAAAAAAAACACGGAATGCAGATGGAAAAGTAACTATGCAGTAAAATAAATAGTATATTTATGGCCCTACTAAATTTTTCTATTCAATAAAATTCGAGGTATTAGTGATTTTTCAGCAGAAACTGCTGTGTGATTATTAAACAAATTGTTTCATAATAACTTAAACTTAAAAAGTATTTATTAACGGCGAAGGACAGTAGTATAAGCCCATAAAAATATTTATTTTACCGAGAATGGACTATACAACCTGGCTTTTGTCGCATGCGGTGTGGGAGGGGAGGAGGATGCTGACAGTTTCTCACGCAGAAGGTTGAAATAAGGGAGGGAATGTGTTAAAATGTTAGTTGGAAAAAAAAAGGGGGGGGAGGGGGTGTTTTTACTTGGTTTGTGGCTCAGGGAGGGATGAGCCTTGAAGAATTAGCAGGGGATGGAGAGGTAAGCGTCGCGTCGCGTCACGTCACGTATGGCGTCAAGCCGCCGCTACCGCCAGCCTGACCGGTCGAGTTTCTTACGCTCTCGCAGAAACTACCTCAGCGGCTTTTCGCGGGTGGGTAAGATAACATGACAGCTGAGACGGCTTCGTGTGATAGTGGACGCGCCGAGCTCGGCTAGACACTGCCGTGTTGACAGTCTAGAGGGGTGGTATCTATTTTTAGCCGTCTTTTGTATGCCTGCCTGCTTACAGTACAGCTCTCGCCAAGATAAACGTGAACACATAGCGCCCAACAAAGTGTAACAGACTAGTTTTTCAGCCGATTTTACTCAAATTTTTCATGGTTTCTCAAAAAAGGGTCGTATAAATGGAATGTACGCATCAGAGGGGGGTCGCATCGACGGGATTCTACTGTTATGGTACTTAGGGGGATATATTCGAAGTGTAATATAGAAATGTTGTGGTTTTCGCGAATGTAGGTACTTACTTTTCGCGTTTTCATACTAAATTCGCGCGAATTTTCGCAAAATTCGCGATTGTGAAAAATTCCAGGCCCTGCTGATAAGTGATAATGGTATCAGCTATCCAGAGAAGGAGGGGGGGAAGGTCCAACAGTTCCCAAGAGACTATTAAACTTATCAATACAAATAAGACTAGTTAGCACCAAAATTTACACTTACACGAATCTCATCTTAAAATAAAACTTTTAATTGTTTTAACAATGAACACAAACAAATTCATACAATAACCAACAAATTTCTGTTAACAACGAAAATAAGCTAACTAAGACAATAACCACCATATTACCATCACAAAGTGGTTCAAACAAATACAAACTGTATCACACTAATAATTCAGATTCAACTAAAATATCATAGAACTAACATTGTATGAAACACATTTATATCATCACCAAAGTGTTTTGAGAGTTTGGCTTAAATTTAATACAGCAAAAAAAAAAGTTATTTTTATTTCCTCCGTGTTTTGAGTATTATTATTTTTTTTAAAATATAAAAAATTCCTTTACATTAATCACAAATATCTACAGTCTCAGGTGGAACTTACATTATCAATCAAGGCGTTTAATATTAAATTTAATATCATTAGATATTATCTTTGATTAGCTAGTCGTTGGTAGAAGTAAGCTGAAGGTGTATCACTGTTAAAATGTAACAACTGACTTTTAAGAACATGAAAATGTTGATATGACAACTTTCAACTTCTTTTTGTTTTTAAAGTGGTGATATAACACTATTGAATAAAAGCATTCAAATGGTAACCATATTTATTTACCACTTATAAACACTTTCCTGCTTTTAGCATGACTTCACCATAGTTCTTCTGGAGTCTACTGGAGATACTTAAAAATGTTATGTCCATTAGAGTTTTAATTTGGTATAAAATATCAGAGTAAAGCTACCATAAAAAAAAAAAGGCATGGCAAACTTTGGGAAATTAAAAGTCGAATCAAACACTAATTGTTACCAACAAGATTATATGGCTTTATTTTTTATATTTTTTTATTAATTCTCTTTATTCATAACTATAGGATGATATTAAACAAATATGGCACTTAAATGATTTCAACAAATATATATTGCACTTATATAATAAATTTTAATAAGCATATTTAACTATTAAAACCAAAAAATAAAATTGGCCAGTATTTGTGTTTGAAGAATGTACAGTCATAATGTAAAACTGAGTCACTAATAACAGTTGCAAGATAAAATAAAAAAAGTAAAAACTTTTTCTTAACATTTTGGTACAAACTTCTTGCTAAATAAACTACATTTATTGGATTTACTATATTAAATGATTAGTTTTTTTGTGGTTTGTGTTAATTTTTGGTTATAAATGCTGATTAATTTCATGATTTTTAGTTGCATTTCGGTGCTTTATGGTGTATAAACTTTCATTTTGGTGTTATTTCAGTTTTATAGCAATTAACCATTTTATCTTGTCCGTACAAATTGTAAAAGACTTAAGAAAATTTTAAAAAATATATGAAAATTTTTTTTTTAATAGCATAACAGAAAAAGTATGATTTAGCGTGGGGGCATAACCAACAAACACAGTATGTATATGCTAGCGGTGTTTTACCAGTCAAGTTATCAAAAACAGATCTGAACTGTCTGCACACTGATTGAGGTGATAAGGCTTTATAGTTTATACAGCAGCACGCAACATGTTCCAAAGTTGGCAGTTTTCACATGTACTTCATTGAGGTAGACGGTAAATAAAAGGTTTATGAGTTTTATTTTTAGCATCATGTAACTCAACATTACGTTATGTACCTTTAATATTATGTTCATTCAACTTTTGAGAGAGAAGCTTTGAAAAACTGCAATGAAGACACTGGTAAACAGTACCCACCAGGTGATTATTTTCACTAAAAATTTGGCTAAGAAATTCCCCTTCCCTTTCTTTAGTAAGTATTTACATTGCAAAAGGGCATAATAGTGTTTACCCTTTTACACAAACAAGACATTCATTGGAGAGAAATTTTCCTACAGTTAATAAAATTTGAATTAAAACCCAGCAATAGGAACAGCTGGAATTGAATTGTAAATCAGGTAGGCATGGTCGGGCAGAGAAATTTGACTTCGGGCGGGCTCGGGCGGGTAACTGTCCAAAATTTTCGGGCTCGGGCAATCTCGGTCGGGCATCAAAATCAGTTAATGAAATAAATTTTGAACATAAAATAGTCGTACTTAAGTTTGCATTGACAAACCTGAACTGTTTTTATTTATTTACTATACCGCACTGATATGAAAGTTAAACATTAAACTAAAAAATAGAGTGCATATTAATCTTGGAAATAAAGTGCTTATTAACTAAATTGTGTTTGGGTAGCTGCTTGAAGGTTCATTGTCACTGCTGATTGACCTACACTTCCACTGGTATCCATTTTGGTAAAATAATGACATGAATTAAATAGAAACAATTCACAACCACTTTCTGCAAATGCCACGCAACTACAATGTGTGTAATTAAAGTCAGCTTATAATCCTTCTCGCGCACAGCAAGCAGCTCCACCGGCCTTGAACACTACTTTGTGACTATTAGTGATGGGTCGTTCGTTAACGATTCGTTCAAAAAGAACGAATCTTTGAGAGAACGAAATCTTGCGATTCGTTCGCAATGTAAAGAACCGGCTCTTTGAGAGCCGGTACCTTGAAAGATTCGGAAGAACGAAAACGCGGAGAGAACGAGAGAACGAGATGAGAGAACCGGTCACGCGCCCGGTCTGATTCGTTCGTAAAATGATTCATGACGTCAGGAGTCTGAAGAATTAGTAATCACAGCGTGCGCATGTTCACAAGAGCAAACAATAACTGATCAAATAAAATAGGGTAACATGAAAAGTATCTATACCTGAAAATGTCAACTGTTAAGTAGTGGTTTAAAATTGCTTTTTCACATTCACATACACAAATTTGGAAATAAAAAACTAAAAAAACAAAAAAAAAACCGTATGAATTAAAAAATAACAGGGAAAGTAACTACAAATGTTCACACTTACCATTTTTGGGTTAATTAATGTACTTCATTTGTTTCTCTTCATACTGAATTGCAGTAGTATTAAATTTTTGTCTTTTTTCTCTAAATGTGTTGGTCTACATGTAAACACTTTACTGTCACTAGAGTGTAAATAGCATATATATTAATATTTGTAACTTAAAAAGTAATAAAATATAAATAATCTTGTTTCATATACGCAACTGTGATTCACTGGCTACGGAAAGCAATGTTCAAATTCAAATACAAAAACACGTACGTAAAGGATGAACGAGTTACGACACCTGATAAAAGAGCCAGATCCCATACACAGAAAAGAACGAATTGACCGAGATGAACGAATCGTTCTGAACGAATCATCTCACGGTACTGATCCAAAAGAACCGATTCGGTCAAAAGATCCGTTCTGCCCATCACTAGTGACTATTTAGCAGTGAGCATTCGCCGTGCGTGCGCGCGCGTGTGTGCGTGTGTGTGTGTGTGAGAGAGAGAGAGAGAGAGAGAGAGAGAGAGGCGGGCGACCAGCTGCATCGTTAGTCAGCCAGCGAGAGTAACGGTAAATGTTGACCTTGACCACTTCCGCTTGCTGCAGGGCTCGCTCTCTTTTATCTCTGTCTCCCCCTCCCACAAACACACTTGCTGACCGGGCACCTTCTTTATCTTATCTCTCACGCACACTCACTTCACCGGCTGGTGCCGGGACGGCGTCGGCGTGGCATGTTCCTGCAGCTGCCGCGCGTTCCAAAAAAAGAAGCTTTAATTACTTGCGCCGTGCGGTATTGCCGTTTTCCAAGGTGCCCGATATTTTCGGGCACTGAAATACCCGCCCGGAATTTCGGGTATACTTGATACCCGAAACACTGCCCGAAATTTCGGGTACCCGACCATCCCTAAAATCAGGGGTGTCAAACTATTTTGGACCACAAGCCAACATTATCTGCAGGCACAAATAGTCACTCAAAGTTGTTTCTACGGAATATTCTTAATGTGGCCAAAAAAAATTGTGATCTTTGACATTAGTTCAAATGGTTAAAAAATAAAAAAGGTCTTCGCAAGCAACACAAAAAAAAGTGATAAAATAAAATTTTAAATAATTTTACAATACATTAAATTAGATAGTAAAATATCACAGATTCATGTTACGAGGAATTTTTAAAACATTAGTGATGATGATGACATACCAGTTGTATTAAAAAAATAAGTTTCCCCCACAACTGCCTATAAACAAGTACAATGAAAAAGTTCTATAACGAACTAATTTACAACTGAAAGAATTTTCAAAACTAAAACAAGTACACAGCCATCAAATACACAAGAATAATTCATTACTGTGAGTTCGGATAGCTTAAATCTGTTTAAGATCAAATAATTATGTGTCTGTTACTGCTACTATTTCAAATGTTAGAAAGCATTTATGTACGCAAGTCATCTAACACTCTTGAGGTACTGATATCGCTACCACGTTTTATGTTCCAAATTGGCAGAGTGTAATGCGTTCAGGATTTTAACAGCTTAAAACATAAATACACAGAATAGAACTTAAAAATTACAAAGAGAAAGGAAGAGATTGCATTTGTAGACATGTCAAATACGAACCATGAGAAGAAAGATGATTGCACGGCTACAGATAAAACATTTTCACAATGGCTGGAGCATTCACAAAGTCAAGGCAATCAATTAACAGTATCGTAAATAACACCATGTCGCATTAGGAAATGATTAACAACGTGTAACAAGAGTTAGCTCTACTATCCTTTACACTTATGAGCTGACTCTCCCGGAATCCTCGAAAATAAGTAGTAGGAGTAATACATCATATGAGCAAAGATACACAGCGAAACTGCGGTACGTCACATGTCTTGGAGGAGTCACTCCAGGTTCGTCTTAGTCTTCCCCTTCATGACGAAGGTCGGCGCTAGCGCCACACACGCCATGGCCGCCATTTTGAAAAGCGTGGAATAAGAGTACAGGTCGTTCAAGGACGAGAGCGACGCTAGCATTTCCCCCGCCTGAACGCACAGGTAGTTGAACGGCATCAGACCTGTAAAGAGCGTAAGAAAGTACCACAAAGTATCAGGAAAAAAACAACTGATTTTTTCACCATTGCAAACAGTTACAGTGATTAATTGGTACATAAAATTTGTTTGTAAAACAATTTTTCCATAGCTGCATGATTTTATCTCCCTGTGTATACATGAATAATAATAAATAAAACAAACTTTTTTTAAAAAAATATCTAACCAACTTCAAAAAATTTTCCCTACACTAAAAAGTGAAAAATAAAAAAATAAAAATTTAATTAAAAACACAATAATGCACGTAGTACTTTTTATTTATTTTTGTCTTAATTCATTTAGTACACAGTATTATAATTACTTATTGTTATTAGTCATTCTACCTACATTTATGATTTATTTATACAATTACAATGTGACAATGCTTGTCCAAAACTATTACCTATAATTAATTTTAATAAAATATTATTATTGGTATGTGCTACCTACTGATCAGTTTGACAACTACAGCAATTACAGACTGAGTTTTTATATTTTTACAACAAAAAGTGCAAAGATAACGATAGAGCAGTTGCATAGTGACCTTCATACACGTGTTTACTATCAATAAAAATTAAATTCAGAGTTCGAACAATCGTACAGGTTTAACCAGGGGCTCTAATAGACTCAAATGTGTGATTTTCATGGTCTCTGTCACAAAAATAATTCTTTTAAAACCCCTTTTTGCGAACTTTCTACAATATAGTAGGTACATAGGGACCTTCATACATGTGTGTACTATCAATAGAACTTAAAACCAGAGTTCGAACCATCGTACAGGTTACACCAGAGGCTCTAATAGACTCAAATGTGTGATTCTCATGGTCTCTGTAAAAAAACTTATTCTACATTTCTATTTAAAAGTAGTATGTATTTTCCATGTTTTCCATGTGCTGGTGAGCAGCAGTGAATGAGACTGCACCTGGGATGTTCTCTTTATAACTGCTGCATGAATGTAGAACCCAAGAAACCATGCTCAGTGTTCTTAATGATGATTATCATCTGTGTTACCTAATCAATTATCATTAATAGGTAGTAGAAAAGTGATGGTTGTACCTTTCATCCTTGACGGCCCATGCATTCAGCCACAACAAGTCATGACATACCCTGAACTCCCAAAAAAATTACTTACATATCTTTACTCACCTAAGAAAGCTGTGAAGACGAATGTCCCGTAAGGAATACCCAACACCGGCGAAACAAGATTTATCAGCCAGTTGGGTGTCATCGGAAACACCCGTAGAAACAGCATGTAGTACACCAGCTGATGAGAGTTCTCTTCTATCTGTGAATATTTCCAAACTGTTGTACATAGAGCCGCCTAATATTTCGTGGATTCAATCCACTCCAGGCTAGACTTATCTTCCCTACACATAATCAAGCTTGTTTTAATTCTAATTGGTTATTACGTCTCCTTGTATATAAATGGCTTAGGTTTGTCACGGGCTGTGGTTCTATTACATATGTAAGTTTTCCGAAAAAGTACTACTGGAAAAGTTTTCTTGCAATTTACCAGAAACATTTTCCGCAAAACCAGAAAATTTTCCAAGGAATTGAACTTGCACAGAAAAATCTAACAACGTTTTTATACAACTTTTTATAATTTTTATAATTTCTTTGATACACAAAGGCAACGACTTTAAGGGAAACAGCAGGGGGTACATGCCAAGTGAGTAACTCTGACCCTGATGTCACCTGAGCCTGAAAAAGGTATTGCTCTCCACATGTCGCCAACATCCTGGAACCACGTTGATGCAAGTAACGAGTGTTTCACTGCCGCGGAAATAGGAGAAAACTAATTGTAATGGACCTACACCAGTTAAACCAGCGTGGTAGATGACTGAGAGCCGAATTTCGTATTGACGCTCACTGAAGATATTTTCACCTCTATGCCAGGTGCATCAGTGTGCAGTAAAGATGGGCAGAGTGATGCATCAGTGTGTCTCAACTCATTTGAAACTACACGGCTTAGTGTTTCCAAACAGTGTGTCGACACATACACACTGGGAATAGATTAAGATTGGGATGGGGAATAAATAATGAGTAAGCGAAAAATGAATACAGCAGAGAGAGTCAGACACCTGTCAGTCTTGTAACAAGTCTCCATCGTGCCCGGCTAAGACGACTGTTCCTTGTACAAACATAAAACACTTGAAAAATATCTAAACGATTGTTGCAAGTAGCACGTAGTGGGGCGTAAAATTCTGTTAATGAATGTTAATTGATTTTAAACTGTTCACAATAATTACCAAATAAAAACGTCCAAAATGAATTTCCCCAGAAATTCCAATTACATATTATTTTATGTTTTGGAGGGAAAATGAATTTTAATTGCGAAGAAATTGCATAAAATTATGCATTGGAGGTATTTTATACGCTATATATCCTTTAAAAATATTTATTTGGAAACATGTAGCAGGGATTCTAATACATCAGCTTTGTTAGTATCAGATTTTTTGTTTTTTTGATGGGCAGAGGTGGATACATAATTATATATATATAATGATTACTTATTTTATTTCTTAGTGCTACATATACATACTTGGTATCAATCACAGTCAAAAGAACAACTGCATATTTGTCAGCATGCAGAAACCATACTGTGCCGCTAGTCAGCCAGCAGTGAGGGCCTCACCTTCACACGCAGCTTCTGAAGCTGCCGGCTGAAGTAGCTCTGCACCAGCTCCGCCCCGAACATGTGCGACAGCCAGTAGCAGAGCGAGGCCCCAGCCGCGGTCAGGGTGCAGCACAGGGGCAGGCCGTGCTTCACGCCGAACAGGGCGCCCCCCAGGAGGTTCTGCCAACACGACAACCCAGCCTGTCATCAGGAGACATCACTCCACAACTCACACTGCTGAGAGGGTTCCTTGTAAGAGGTTCTGCCAACACGACAACCCAGCCGGTCATCAGGAGACATCACTAAACAACTCACACTGGCTCTTTAAAAGAGTGAGTTGGCAAACAATGGTCTAGATATTTGGAATTTTTTTTTATTTAATCTAACCAGGATTGCAGTGATATTTCCTCTCACAGTTAAGACATGATTGTTATTTGCACAAAATTTTTAAAGTGAAAACTTCTATGGGAAGGTTTGGATAGGGAGTAAATTCATGTAAGTTGTCATCGACATGGTCACGTGACGTGTTAATGATAACACTATATCTGTTCCTATTAGTGTAACTTATTGCGCTTTTAAATCTTAAGTATACGATTACTGTGCAGTAAAAAGTGAGTATTAAATATATTAATATTCTCATATAGATATATAGTTTGAATAACGAAGAAAACGAAGCCTTTATAGCAATATAACCTAAAAATTAAGAACATCATTATTTATTTTTTTAATACCTACAATTACCATGCAATGCGTATTTTATAGTAATTTAGCAATTTTTTTTTACTAACGTGATAAATCAAATTTGTTGTGTGATAATATTTTTTCGTAAAAACTGCGAAAACGTTTTCACTTCTGTCGGCAGTCCTCATGACTGCTTTGAAATTTTTACCTATTTGTCTGATAGGGTTTCTAGTCACATAGTTATGCACACAAGACTACAGTGAGCTCCAAACCACTTGTTACTGAGCCCACAAACCTTGCCATACGAGTGTGACACGCTAGCTAACGTGGCCACCAAGGAGCTATTTAAGGTTTCGTCTCACACAGTGGTTGGTTATTACATTCTATTGTCATAAATAATAACTACGGGATTTTCTTGTGAATATAAGCTGGACTCGCAATTATCCGTAGCATCCGTACGTTTCCCGTCTGTCCGTCATTCATGTGATTTGCAATCATTCGTCCACCCGTCCACAGCTTCCTGAGCTTTAACTTTCGACGGATAGGTGGATGTTTGTAAGGTACTGCCGGCAGCCTTTACTATTTTAAAACTTAAAAAAGGTTTCGAATTGTTTTAATTTGTTTAGATACTTCCAATATAATTTTTTCAATTGCATCTGAACACTTTTTAAAGTTTGATATTTGATAAAAAAGTTGACCGGGACATAGAAGTAAAATGAATCACGCAAGGTGTAACGTATACACGAAAATATATAATTAAATATCAAAGTGGAAAAAAAAAACCTATCTTTAGTTACAGTGCTTAACTTACACGATCATCAATTTAAGCTACCTAGGCAAGAGAAATTTTCACCACTATTTAACCCTTCTAGTAAGTTGTCAGCACACAAATGGAAAATTATAATGACAGACTTGCCGAGTGTTGTGAATAGCTTGACCAGTTGACGGTTGAACGGATGACGGACGGACGCGATCCATCATTTGAGAATAACAAGTTTACCAAAACAGCTGATCCTGGAATGCTGAACATCTGCTTGTAGACGTAGGCACTGCTGAACAGAACGATCACGTAAAGGAGGTTCGTCTTCGAGTACAGTCTCAGGAGTTCTGCGACACGTCGCAGCTCCTCCAGATTCTGCGGGAAGCCGAACTCAAGCTGGAAACAAAGACAGGAAAACATGGCAATGTTATCGCTCATTCACACCATTTATATCCAGAGGAGGAGGAAATAGTCAGGGATCTGGTTCGAAAGGAGGTGCCATTAAAATGTGAACACGTGTTATACAATACCTACTGTGTGGCCATAGTCACTTATGGAGCAGAGACTTGGGACTGTGGATAAGAGAGATGCTGGGAAGATCAAAGCAATAGGAGTGAAGTTTATGAGCAGTATGTTGGCAGTTACGAGACGAGACAGGATCGGGAATGAGATGGTGCAAACAAGGGCAGGAGTACAGGACTTGAATGAGATCACTGAACAAGCAAGAATGAGATGGTATGGCCATGTCCAAAGAATGGGTAAAGAGAGTCTGTCTAGGAAAATGATGGAGTTAAAATACACAGGAAGAAGACCCAGAGGAAGACCAAGAATGAGGTGGGAAGAGCAGATAAAGGAGAGCAGGGAGACGAGAAGACTGGAGCAGAATGAAGGAGTGATGGATGAAGATGGAGGCATTTTACTTTTCTGACCAGCTTTTGATTAGAAGCAGTTGAGGATGGTGGTGGTGGTAATGACTGAGGTTCGCAAAAAAAAAAATACAAAAAATCCCACACGGGTAAAAAATGAATGTCGGAGATTGCAATTGTAATGTAAGCTGTAAACTGTTATTTTTTTTAACAAACCAGAATGAATTAAGGAACCTTCCTTTCAGGGTTAATTCAGGAACATCTCAAGAACAGTCCTATTTATCACGGATAAACAATGAATAGTGGCGGCAGCGTAAAAACTCAGGTTTTGTAATGTAAGATATAAAAATTTAATTTTTTCACAAACTAGTAATAGGAATTAGGAAACCATCCATTCAGAGTCAATTTAAGGATGTGTGTAGTGTGTGAAAACCATTTTAAATAGCTACTCTGTCCGAGTATAACGTACACCTTTTTGATCTACACACAAAAAAAGCTTCCAATAATCAAAACTGTTTTAATAGTGTCATCCTGAATCCAGATTAAAACTACTCCATAAAATTCCCAAAAAATGGAGACGTTGCTTGCTGAATAGGTTTTAGAAGAAGAAAGATGGATATTTTTGTTCTATTTTATCACATATTTTAGCAAATCCAAGTATGTATCTGATAAATCTGTCTGTAAATAAATATTTTTGTTTTCTTGCATTGTTAATTTAGAACATCAGAGAACTTGTCCACATTCAGGCTATAAGTGATAAAGTGTTTGACTGGCATTGATAAACTTTCACACCCTTTCAAGATAAAGTATGGGATACTATGCGGACATCAGATCTCGACAGAGGCTTCAACTGTTTGGGCCCAGAAGGGATAACATATTTTTTACTATAGTACTGTAATTACAATAAAAAGGCACAAGGATAAAACTTAGAATGAGGTATTTAAAAGCAGTCATCAACTTTGAAATTGCAAATATTTAGGAACAACAAATGATTATTAAAAAGATACTTTATTAAAAAGATACTGCAAAGCGAGGCATTGATGTGAGAAAAATATTCAACCAGAACTAGGTAGGTATGTATTGCCTCATTTTGACACAGCAATACACTTTAGAAAATTGAAGGGGGAAAAAAACCCCAGATAGTATAAATAAATGAAAATAAATTATTCGAGAAGCATGCATTATGCTTATCAGTGTCACAATTTCCACCTTTCATTTAATTTTACTGCTCTGTTTGTCACCTCCAGCTTGTCTCTTGGGGTGGGCAATGCTCTGCCCCCAATCCAAACCGCCCAATCGAGCTCGCTAAACCACACGCCCGTAACCGACCTTATCTTCGCTGCCGATGGACGGCGCACTGCGAACCAGCAGGTACAGCCATCCCGTGGCAAGGACGATCACTGGAATGTAGCACCAAATTTTCTGCATTGTCGCGGCGTCACTCGCTGTCGCAAAGTATTAACCTCCTCATAAGCTGGATCATCTACAAAGAATAACAACTAATTGCATAACACTATCTGCATAATCATAATACATGAAGGACACAAACTTTCACTAAGCCATTGTCACATAGAAATTAATTATTTGGTAATAACTCTTTATCAAACTGGAACTAAGTTAATAACCTAACTAAAGTATTTTTTTAAATTGAATAAACTGCAGTATCAATTATCCTAAAATAGGTTGATGCATACCAAACAAATAAGTCATTTTACTCTATTTAAAGACAATTTAATCTCTTCAAAATAGTGACATATCCAATGTAATGTACTGTAAAAAATTATCTTAAAATGATTAATTACTTATTGTTTGTCACATTTTGCACTGTAAATTTTAAACCTACACTTCTTTGCCCTTTTTCAAAAACAAATGAACACAAAAACATCAAAATAATTACCTCTGGTTTTACCAACCCCTTCACTTTCATACTCTGTTCCAATACTATAATCCAACCTCTTTGGCCTACTAAAATGAAGTCATTGTTTTCCCCTCTATTTATTTTCAACCAACTGTAATCCGGTATCATAAAATGCACTTGACCCAAAAGTTTTAATGTTGAGTTACTGAATAGGCTTAATTAATATCTCGTTGACATTTGTGATGCGAGAGGTGACAAGAGAGGAACTAAGCTATGACAGAATACCTGGATGATGGAAACTAGAGTACCCTGAGAAAACCACAAAGGCTCAACACAACAAGTGCCATGTTTTCCACTTGCGAAAAATCCTGGTTTCGCCTCATCAGAAATCGATCCCGAATCGCCTTTGTCAGAAGGTATGATCTGGCCACTAGCCCACATAAGATTGACCGATACATTTGCGATTGGGTTTACACCCAGTGGCAAGAAGTCCCCCTCCCCCTACTCAACCAATTTCTGAAGCCTCTTCCGCAAGTCCTTTCCTCTTCTCACACCCGGTATCTTTCCCTCAATCCCTTTCCACTCCCGCCCCGTCCTCACCAGGAATACTTGCCTTCCTCTTTCCGTTCTTCTCCTCTCTCTCTGAACCTTCCACCCATGATCCCTCCTCCTTTTATCAATCACTTAGTTCAACCTGTCTCCCAGCGTACCCCAGCCCCCCTCGCCACTTTTCCAACCTAAAAAACTGCACCAATATACTTCTAACCTTCTGTGTAGCGTGTCCCACCCAGGCTCCTTTATCATCACAGATGGCCTATGCGTCTCACCCTTCGCCCCTTACCACCCCCTCCTCCACCACATACCCCCCCATCGTCCATCTATCCGCTCCACGTTGCACCCTTTCGTTATTTAATTTCTATCCCTAGGTATGGGTCCCAAATTGCCGCTGCACATTCAAGCACCACTATAGACACACTAATTTAACAACAAAAAATTTTACACACATACCGGTTCACTTACAGTAAATTGTTGAGTAGCTGACTAAACATGTTATTTTATGTCGCCAACACCAATAGTCCAAAACATCTTAATCATTTATTATTTTAACCTTATTTCGGATTGTCATAGACAATTTAGGCGGTGATGCACATCGTTCATACAAATGACAAGATATCACGTTCGACTTTTAAGCATGAATGCTCTCATTATTTTCAGGAGTTTTGAAAGTATAACTGTCACTTCCAAAAACCACTTACGTTTGTTCGAATTTATTTCAAATAAACCTGTTAGTTTTGTTCAATTATAGCATAACTGAGGGAGATGCGAATATCATCTAGCATTGAAATAATAAATACTCTATATCAGTTCTCACTCTATGATGAATTTTACTCCTTGATCATAAAACTGTTTGTAAACAAAATTTTCTTTACTGCGGGTTCGAGTAAATGTCGAATTTTGCTCGATTTGGATATATTTGTTATAAATCGGTTCACATTTTGGGCATAAGAAGTGTCTTTTGATTGCACATTTTTGGACCGTGAAATGTTTTAATGTTTTGTATTTCGAGTTTTGATTGATCCCGTTGCTGCAGTTTGCTGTAAGTCCATTGTCAGGCAAACCTCCCTACTTTTTTGAAACCAGCGAGTTTTTTCCTGTCATGTTCTCAATTGTAAATACCTTTCTGGAGTGCTCCTTCCTGCTTCTAAGTTCCCCTCTCTCTATACCTTACATCACTCAACGTCTGGTACACCCCCACACACTTCTCTGGCCGCCTTCGGTCTTTATAACTCTGCCACCCCATTTCCCTCATCTCAGAGGGGCTTACTACATACTCCCCCTTTGTATTATTTCATATTCTCCTCTACTTGCTCTTCACCAACCTAGCTGCTCTCTGCTGATTTCCCTCCAGATATCTCTTGAGCACCGCCGTGTATGGATCCCATATCTTGGCAGCAGACTCCGGCATGGGGCGCACCTGATGGTGTAGGCCTTCTCCTTCAGCACACTGACTGTTCCCTCAGTATCCTGTCCAGAATACCTAAAGCCAGTTTCTCCACCGGCTCCTTCCATCTCCAGATTTCCTTGGAGAACTATTACAAGGTGTCTGTAACTTTTTGGTTGGCCTACTTCTCATCCCTTCTCCAATGGTGGTACCTCTTTTCCAACCATGGTTTTCTTTGTGAATCTAACTACCATGATCTTGCCAACGTGTATCTTCATTCCAGTTCTCTCCACCCATTCCTCCGGACTGTCCATATGTGCCTGCAAGCCTCTCACCTCTGCATCTCTTTACCCGATCAAGCCTTCTCCTATGTCACTGATCATGATTGTAAAGAGTAATGGTCCCAGACACTTTCCTGGGGCAACCCTAACATAACTCAGCCGTCCTTCAAAACCTTGTTCTCTGCTCGTACCATCTGTTTTGTGTTAGCAAGAAAATCCAAATCCATTCCACAACACGCATGTCCCTTACAGGGTTGATACCGGTATAGAAAACAGGGAAAAGTCAGGGAGATTAAAATGGTCTGTGAATACCTGGAAGAATTAGGCAAATCAACAGTAATATTTCTGGAATTTTTTCCTTGTGACAGCAAAATTAAATGCAAAATACCAATTTCTGCCAACATTTAGGCATCCCAAAACTTTCTAAAATGTTAAATAACTCAAAACTTGTTTCATTTTCCTTCTTGTGATATCCCAGGCTTTTTACAATAAACACAAGGGATGAAAAACATATTTCCGCAAGTTTGCATGCAATTTTGATAGCCTACATTCTACAGTTTTATGTTAATCAATATCATTAAATTGTGTATCTATCTAAAATGGCTTTAATTTGTGCTAAGGTGACATTCGAGCGGCAATAGAATATATTTTTGCTCCAGAAGGAAAAATGAGTGGACCACAGGATTGTTTGTGTGTGGTAGGTCAGGGAAACTTATTGCAGATGTGGAAAACCGGGGGCAGTCACAAGCTTGGAATTCCAAAATTCCTTGACTTCCCTGCCTTGCCATCCTCTCTACCTCATGGAGCAACTTTACATGTAATATCTTTTCAAATACTGTTTCTAAGTCGATGAAGCAGGCAGTGATATGTTTTCCAGTGTCAAAGTAAGGTAAGAAAGGCAAGTAAAGAAAGGGTAAATAAACTGTTCGGTCGTGATGGTTGGATAGGTTTGCAAGCAGCACTGCTGTCCGCAGGTGGTTGTAATGCAGTGCTGTTGACGGAGATGGACCATGTGCAGGTTTTCGGGCCGCTGCTGAACGGAGGTGAATGTAGTCAGTCCCGAGGGCTCTGGAACACAGCCAACGGAGCAGTCGCCGCGATGCTGCCCAGCATGCCTCTGATATCGACCCCGTACAAGGACGGCGCCGGCGGCGCCGACCCGGGAGGGGGGGGCGACGGAGGAGGAGACAGGGGCGCCACTCCGGGCCCCTGCACCAAGAGGTGCTCCCCGCTGAAGCACGTCACCCCGATCCTGAAGAAGTACTCGTGCCAGCGCAAAGTCAGGGGCGCCAAGCCGACGGCCGGATCCCCCGACCAGGTGACGGGTTCTTGGGAGGACGGTGCCTGTCGATGTTAAGGGGCCCGCCGAGTCTGTGTTAGTGACACGGGATATGATAAGTGTGACGCTCGCCGGTGCTTCTAGCATGGTATCTCCCCTAAGCTCAAGGCGTGGACTGACACACAGTCTTTTGTTGTACATAGGGCCAATATGAAATTTGACTGGTAACCGTAACATTATATGGTGGAGAAATGAAGATAAAAGTTGTAATGCAAGTCCCTTAGGTGCTTTCAAAAATCTTCATGGGCCATTTCATGTTCTGAGAAAACATGTTTAAATCCTATTCACCCCTGAAAATATAGAATGTATACAAAATACAGAAACAGATCCACCCGTCTGCCCTTAGTGCATTCTTGAATAATTTTCGTAGACACCATTTGGATATCTTGAGCAAATTTCAAATTGTGCGGTTTTTTTCTGAAGCTCTAGATACTGTATGTGTAGGCAGGCCCCTTGAACTACTGCACTCATTGTTTACCATTGTTACTTAAAATAAGTTTATTATTATTATTATTATTATTATTATTATTATTAATTTTTAAGATCATAAAATACTGTGTATTGACAATATTTTTACAGTTGTCATTCTGCAAAAAATTATTATTCATTGATAAACACCAATTATTTCATAGGAGAAACTATTTGTAGTAGATGGTTTGTATTAATAACAAGTCAAACCATTAAATTATGTGCTATGCTCCAACATAGCATAAATTTTTTTAATTTTAAATTACATAAACAAACAAAAATAGTTGACAATAACTGTTGAAACTAGGTGGCATCTCAATTTTTTTTTTTTTTGTATTTAGTGAGGCAAACTGTTTGGAGATAAACATTTAAATTCATAGGTTATAACGAATAATTAAAAAAATTACAATCAAAATAAATTTATGAATTTCCTGAAAAATTTGGCAGGTTCCAATCTCTCGCAGATGCATCTGGCGCATCTGTATTCTGTACTTGTGAAACTGTTTGGTTTGGTTTCCAGGTGGCTGAGAAACCCGGTCTGCGCCCCATTGCGCCGAAGCCCGTGGTGGTCGTGATCACGTCACAGCCACTCGCCCCGGAGGGGAGCGACGCGGCGACGGCAGCTTGCAGCGTCCAGCAGGCGGCCGTGGTGGGGCTATCCGCTGGGTAAAACAACCTGCACCTCCCTCTGCCTGCGACAGTACGCTAGGTGCTAGAACCTGACTGGGACCCGGGATATCTCTCTCTCTCTCTCTCTCTCGCTCTGTGTGTGTGCATGCGTTAGTGTGTGTATGCATTAGTGTGCATGTGTGTGCATACATTTGTGTGTGTGTGTGCATGCATTAAGTGTGTGTGCATGCACGCATGTTAGTGTGTATGCTCATGCATTAGTGTGTATGTGCGTGCATTAGTGTGCATGAGTTAGTGTGTGTGCATGAGTTAGTGTGTGTGCATTAGTGTGTGGTAGTTGTGTGTGTTAGTGTGTGTGCGGTAGTGTGCGTGCATGCATGAATTAGTGTGTGCGCATTAGTGTGTGTGTTTGTGTGTTAGTGTTGGTTATTATAGTACATAACGGAAAAATAAAATGATGATGATGATGATGATGATGATGATGATGATGATGATGATGATGATGATGATGAGAAATATAGGAATGCATGAGCTTGAAGCAGGCAATAATAACAGATGTGGGATGTGCTAGTTATCTGTAATGATGAAAGTCTACTACAAGCTCTGTAATTTTCATCACTCTTCTGTTTGCGTGAGGATTTTGTCAGTACGCGAAACTAAACTTTATTTTAAGATATGTTCAGAATTAAATTTTGCAAGATGTGAAAATACATACTGGTTAAGAGACATTTAAATAGAAGTTATCACTTATTTCATGTTCCATGTCCTTTAACTTTGATTCAACTTTTTATGTTCTGATTATTTTTGGTTGTTTTCTGAACGAAATCATAATAGTCATAATATTCTGTTACAAAGTGCTGCGGTCGCTGCAGAGCCTGTCAAAACCAGTGAAGCCGACACATCAACGGAAGGAAAGAAGGCTACGGACGAACATTCTAAACCTGAAGTAATGAAGGTGTGTTTCAGCATTTAAAGCCTTCACTCATTCGTAGAGACCTGCAAAATTCGCGGATTCATTCGGTGATAGGCTAGAATTCAAACACCTATACCTCTTAGATAATTTTGCTATTGGCTTACTGTTCATCTGGACGAATCTCAACCAGTTATAAACCCTCAACCAAAGAAGGATCGAATCACAGACAAACCAGCTGAGACGACTTACAAGTCGGCAGCCAATGAACTTGCGTTATTTGCCCGAGTGTACAGGGGTATGTGCAGTCTATCCTGAAGGCCATCGAAACTGCAAATTTTGCAGTTCTCTACCCATTCGTGCTAGTTCGTCAGAATACGTCATAGGGTTTTCCCTTTGCAAAGCCACTGATTATTTTTTCCCCCAGGACAACGAGGAAGACATGGCAGCGCTGATGCACTCAGCGACAAACGTGTCTGCCTCGCCGCGCGCACGGCCGGCGCTGAGCAAGAAGAAGACGAAACAGCTGAACGACATGGAAGCCACCCTGAACATCTTGACGGAAGTGGAGGATGCCGCGACGAGAGAGGAGAAGGCCTACAGTAAGTGGTTCACGTCGCCCAAGTTTCGTGAGTTCGGGGGCAGTGGCACGGCCTCGGGGAAAGAGTGGGTGCGGGTGAGTTTTGCTTGTCTGTGTGTACTTCATGAAGGTGAAGGAGCAGCTGGGGGGGGGGGGGGGAAGGAATAGGCCCACCAGGACAAGGTGCAGTTGGTACAGTAATATGCAGTGATGTACCGTATTTACCCGTGTGGGACGCACATTTCATGCCAATATTTTTTGTTTAATGCTATGTAGTGCTGTCCTTATGCAAGTTTTTCATTTTGGGTAAAAAAAAAAGTTAACATTGCGCTGTTGTGGTG
This sequence comes from Bacillus rossius redtenbacheri, assembly GCF_032445375.1. NCBI lineage: Eukaryota > Metazoa > Arthropoda > Insecta > Phasmatodea > Bacillidae > Bacillus > Bacillus rossius. Next base: position 5,939,041 of record NC_086343.1, read on the forward strand.
GAATAGGTGCTTAAATAACTAGCCTGTGTTGGTTTTTAGTAAATATGTCACGAGTAAGCATAAATTGTTTAATTGAAATATCCCGGCAGTGTAGGTAAAGCATCCCAGACTGCGCCAATATGCTTGGTCTGCCACCGTGCTGGCATTCGGCAAGAGGTGAAAATCTAAAAATAATCCAGCCGGAAAGTGAGAAAGAGGGGGGTGCGTGCGTGCAGCCACCCAGCAGTGTTTTTTAGTTCACCAGCCCTCTCTCATTGTAAATGTCCGTTAACTGACACCGTACACACATTCATCACCTGTTTATCTTGACAGGTTTTTTGTGACACAGCTGTGTCCAAGCATTGTTATTGCGTAAGATTTCCTACGCTTTGTACTGCAACATTCCAAGACAGGACTGTTGTAAAGGATGTTCTTGTTTTTTTCGAAGGAACCGAAACAAAAAAAAATTGACAAGAATTAGTAGCATACTGTCTTTTCTCTCTTGCGGAAGGGGATGGGAAAAAAAAATTATGCACACACACACACACACACACAATAGACGAGAAGAGAAAAACACTGGTAAAAAAAATAGTATTCTTTTACTTTGTATTTTTTTTTGTTAGTGCCTGGAAAACGGTGTGGGGTAAGAAAGGGTTATAAAGGATGAAGAGGGGAGAGACGAAGGATGGTGCTGGCAATAAGCTGAGACACGGACCGACTTACTTCACTTGTGTTCTACTAGGGAAAGATATGCGGCATGAAAACGTATTCGAGGGGGACCGCTACGGTGAAAAATTTATGTTTTTGCGCCCAAAATTATGAATGCGACCCATACACAAGGCGGTATGCGTGGTGTGTGTATGTTCAACATCAGTGCTGTGTTTCTTACGCGGCAATACGCTGAGACACGGACCATAAAGCATAAAGACTACTTCACTTGTGTTCTACCAGAGAAAGATATGTGGCATGAACCAGGGGCGCAACAACTAAATTTTCAAAGGGGGGGCAATATACCTTTTTATAAAGAATCATCGATCCCCCCTATTGAAGTAGGGGGTCCGGGGGTCCTCCCCAGGAAAATTTGTATTTCAAGGTGGAAAATGGTGCTATTTAAGCAGTTTTATTATCTAAAAATTGATTACCCAGCACTTTCTTTGCCCCCATTTGCCCCCACTTCAAGGTTTCTTAGGGGGAGGGGGGGCAAAATACCCTACCCCCCCCCCCCCCCCCCTGTTGTTGCGCCCCTGGCATGAACCATATTCGAGGGTGACCCTTACGGTGAAAATTTTATATTTTTCTACCCAAAATTATGGATGCGACCCATACGCAAGGGGCGAGCCTTCTGCGGGTAAATGCGGTATGCGTGGTGTGTGTCTGGCTTGTGGCGACGGCATGCGTGGCGTGTGTGTCGCCTGCGGCAGGGTTCGCCTACGCCTACTTCATGAAGGTGAAGGAGCGGCTGGAGGGGCGGGAGGACGAGGCCTACCAGGGCTTCGTGCAGCTGGTGAGGGAGTTCGAGCGCGCCCAGTTCCCCGTGGCGGAGCTCTACGCCCGGGCCGTGCGTCTCCTGGGACGCCACGCGGACCTGGCCGGCGAGTTCCTGGCCTTCCTGCTGCCCGAGCAGGCGCTGCAGTGCGGCCGGCTCGTGGAGCACCTGCTGCTCACCAAGATGCGCGACTTCTTCCGCAAGCTCGAGGTGCGGCCCCCCCCCTCCCCGTCACGTACAGGGGGTGTGGAGGTTACCTCTCCTGTGAAGGCTTGTGTGTGACCGCAGTTAACTTTGTTGAAATGGGAAAATTACTATAATTTAAGTCATGTAATTTAATTGTCATACTAAAACTATAACGTAATATCATTCGAATACATAGGGTGTAAAGTTTACCACCTGGGAAGGCTTGTGTGTGACCGCAGTTAGTTTTGTTAAAATGTGAAAATTACTATAATTTAAGGCATGTAATTTAATGTCCATACCATAACTATAACATTAAATCTTTCGAATACAGAGGGTGTACAGATTACCCACCTGTGAAGGCTTATTTGATTGGAAAAATAATTATTTTGTATGACATAAACACTTGCAAGGAGGGGAGGGGGGAAGAGAGTATTTGATTATTGCTCTGGTTTAAGAATTGTATCCAATATAACAGGTACGTACGTAGATCACTTCATACGTGTGTCTTTTTTATAGATAAAAAAATTAAATTATAGAGTGCGCTCCAAGTACATGTTTAATATAGGGGCTACTTAGTCCTCGAGTGTGCTTTTTTTCAAAGTCGCAGTCTATTATATATTATTTAATTTTATTTGATTTGGGTGCGTCACCGGGAGGGGGTGTGAACAGTGTGAACGGTGTTGGGTGGTCCCGGCACAGAGCTACTTCGCCAAGCAGCCACACCACTTGAAGAAGATCCACTCCAGCCTGTCCATGCTGAGCAACCAGGCCAACGTGACGGTGGGCGACGTGCAGAGCACCATCCTGCCCCTGCTCAAGGGCAACACGTACCTCACGCACAGCTTCCTGGAGCTGCTCCCCCAGGAGTGTCCCCCCGACAGGTGAGCCGGGGGGCCCCCCGCGCCGTCCCGTCCGTGATACCGTCTTGTAAATCGATGATTCATTGTCACGTTCCGCCTGAGCCGAGCGTGCGAGAACCGGCCGACCACCGTGCGAGAAAAATCTTTCTATGATATCAAACAGGTTGAGGCGGGGCTTTTTAAACTAATTGTTCGTGATTATGTTCAAACAAATTATTTAAATTAAATTTTCCAAAAAAACTGTAAATAAAATTTGGAAATTAAAAAAAAGTATTCAATTTTTTCATCAGTTTTTTCTTATGACGCTATCATGTAAAAGTTATCGTCCGTAAACAGACTACAGATAACCCCCTTTTTTTATAATAACATCTCCTTGAATAGAATATCTTAAAATATTTTAATGAAAGTTCCAATTAAACTCTAAAAACAATAAATGTTTGGTCAGTAATTTTTCTTGTGATTTACAGGAACAAAAAAAATTATATACTAACAAAAATTTTATCATTTGAATTATCTGAATAAGTTTTAAATAATACCCAGTTAAATACGCATGTATATTAAAAAAAAAATAGTTGATTCCCATTCTATGGAGAGTCCTCCGGTAAGGGAAATACCCTCTTTCTGGGGTTAAGTCCCAGATTTGCTGGACTCCAGTTCTTTGATGTTATAATTTTACTGGTTTAACATGAATGGCAGAAAGTGGGATGTTGTATGGTTTAAATTTTAACATGGTGAGAACCAAAACAACTTACGTAATAAAAGAACCTGGTTCAAACAAAAACCAACATTTTTCTTGTTTTTTCCCCAACCTTTCGAGCTGTCAGATTACCACCTCCACCAAGGTGGTTTCGGTTGAATTCTCGGCGGGGTTTCCTCAAGTTGGAAAACGTGGGAAATGTAGCAGTGAGCTAGTGGGTTTTCTCAGGATTATATCTGTTTCCCGACCCTGTGGCTGTAAAGCGGTGTTTTTTTCTAACCACAAACATTTTGGTAGATAAAAAATATATAATTCATAAAATCTTTATGAAAGTATGTACCATAATTTCATATTAATTTCTTAACATAACCAATATATAATCCTACTTGGAAATTACATTTAGTTTATTTTTGTCATAAAAGTTATTATAATTTAAATTATAAAGGAAAAAATATAACAAATTGAAGAAAATGTGTAATGTGTATAACTAGGTTTCCTACTGACAGAGATAATCTGGAAAACTCGTCAATAGAAAAGGTGGTTTATAAACTTTGGTTACATAACCTAGTATATAATTTTTCATGCTATTTAATATATTGTCTAAAAATTATTAGTATATATTTTTTTATCATTTCTGTTCCTGATACCAGTCAAGAATGCATATATTCACAGTTTCATACGTGGCAATGTTGGTTATTTAGCATTGAGGGTAATGAAATTGTTGTCTGCATATCGTGCAGGAAGACATTTTACAGTTAATTATGCTCATTAAGTATGTATTTTATTTAGTGTGTTTTGATCATGTGTACTGTAATGCATAGAGACCTGTAAAATTCACGGATTCATTTCGCGATAGGTTAGAGTCCAAATACTTTTGACATTATTTTGCTTCAGTGATTGGGCTACAGTTTATCTGAAGGACTCTGGGCCAATGAAAAATCTCTAACGGAAGAATTATCGAATCACGATCATTCCAGTCAACAACAGGCGTTACGAGTCGGTAACCAATCAGCAGATGTAATTTGCACGAGTGCGTAGAGGATCGTGGAGTCCATCCTTTTAGGGATTTGAAATCGCGAATTTCACAGGTCTCTTAGTAATGCATCTGAGTGAACAGGGAAGAAATAGTTGTGCGGAACCGGGAGAACACGGGGGAAACTGGGGGGGAATCGGTCTAAGAAGAACGTGAACGTGTTGAAGCCCTGCCGTGAGAGCTCGTGGCGGAGCGAGCGTGCTCTGTGTTCTTGCGCCGACGCCCCGGGTCCGTGTGTGCCCCCCAGCATGATGACGGAGTTCGAGTCGGTGCAGTGCTGCGACGACGGCGAGAGCGAGGAGGAGCTGTTCGAGACGGTGGACGTTCCGGACCGCGCCGACGACCCGTACGGCGGCGGCAACTGCTGCTGCCCGTGCCACGACTCGGGCGACGAGAAGTACCGCGCGCGCGTCCTCCACTGCATCCCCTGCGGCACCAGGGTGGGTGCCTCGCCTCGCCGCGACTTGTCGGCGCGTGTAACATTTCAATGTTCTGCATGAAAACATGTTCTCTCTTGTATTATTTTTGTGCATTACTTAGTTTTTTTTTCCTTATTTCAGTTCATCCATGGCAGAGTGTTTGTGGAGACCGGGAAAGGTTTGAGGCAAGCAAAGATTATATTCTCGGGGAGCGACGGCAAAGCAAACATCGAGAGGCTGACCGCGACGAAAGCGCTGCAGCGCAAGGGCAAGCGACGCAGGACGTGCAGCCACGTCAGGAAGAACGCGTCCCCCTCGAAGCAGACCTCGGCGGTCGCCAGGACGAGCGGGGAGGACGGCTCCGCGGAGAACCCGGGCGGGCAGGCCGCGTCGGGGGCCTCGCTGCCGGCGCTGGCCCGGTCGAGGGCGCGGACCACGATAGTGTCCCAGAAGGCAAGGGAAGCGAGCGTGAGCGTCGCCCCCTCGGGCCCGCCCGCGGGGAGGAAGGACTCGAAGCAAAGCCCGGGCGAGCTGGGCAGGCAGGTGGCGTCCGTCCGGCTGTGCCGTGTGCTGAGCTCCGTGTGCAGCTACACCATCGTGCCAGGTTCCGGGAGCGGCACGAGAGCGAGCGCGTCGCCGGCACGGACCAAGGGAAAGACGGCCGTCAGGGCCCGTCCCGGCGCGACGGCCGCGGGCTTCAGGGCGTCGGCGGCAGCCGCAAGACAGGTCGCCGGGCTTCTCAAACCCCAGCAGCAGCAGCGGCAGAAGAAGTCGGCAGACTCTGCGAGCCGCCTGCCGGCTTCCAGTCCCGACGCCAGTAAACCACTCGCAGCAGATTGCAATCTGGATGCGGCACGCAGCATGGAAACGGTCGGTAGGAAAAAGAGACCCGCGAACGACGTTGACGCCGAAACGTCGGAGACCGAAGACGGCGTGCAGGTCCGCAAGTCGGCCAAGCGTGCCCACGATCAAGCGGCGTCCGAGAAGACAGATGCACAGAGCCACAAGAACTACGTGACTGCCGGCCGAGGAAATATTAACGCTCCAGAAGTTTTGGCTGAAAATGTTGTGGCAGAAGTAGGAGGGAAAGAAACAACGGAAAAGGAAGTGGGAGAAAATATAGAGTTGCAGGACTGTGAAGAGCCTAAGTCAGGAGAAAATGAACATCTAGTGAGAGTAATCAGTGATGAACTGAAACATGACGAAGACGCAGAGTGTGCGAGAGAAGCAGTGGGAGCAAATGACCAGCGTACAGGTGAAGAAGCTGTTGCAGCAATCGGAGATGTGGTTGAAGTAGCAGTTCCTGATGAGCACGTGACAAGAAGTGACGTGAAGACTTGTTTAGTGCCCCTAGAGTTTGTGCCGGCAACTGACGGGTATAAATGTGAGAAAGATACAAAACAGTGTCAGGAAGCACAAGGGGGAGGGGTGAAAAAACATCAAAATTGTGTGGAAAACCATGACGAAGGTTTAACCGTGGTGGAAATGAGTTGCGATCCAAAATGTGGAGATAGCACGGAAACTGTGAATCAATGTGAGATGGTGAAAATGACTGAGCACAAAGACACAATAATGGACTTTGGGAAATCTCAAGAAGACTGTAAAAGTAACAAAGTTACACGACAAATAGGCGTAGAAGAAAGAATATTAATGGATGTAAGTGATGAATGTAAATCTGAAGAAGATTTAGAGAGGCATAAAGTAGTACAATTGGTGATGAAGAGGGAGAGAATATTCGACAGTGATGTCTCCTTGAAATCTAAGAGAAGCAGACTAACACATGATGATGATGATGACAATTCAGAGAAATTTGCTACAGAAGTATTGGAGATGAACATTGAATCTGATAACGAAAATGGAACACAAAATATCCATGAGGTTGTTGAAGAGATTGTCAGTGTTTCAGAAGAGTTGGATGTGAGAAAAAGGAAGAATTCAGAAGAGTTGGATGTGAGAAAAAGAAGCAAGACTGAGGATGATGTGGGTGGGTGCGAAGAAATAAAATTGAATGACATGAGTTTAGAGGAAAATTTAGACTCTGATGAAATTTTAGTAGACATGAGTGATGAAAATAAATGTGAAGACTCAATGGAAACAAATAAAACTGGGGTGTCGGTGTCTGGTATCAATGGTGAGGATAAGCATGAAGAAGTTGTGTTGAGTGAAGAATACAAATGTGAGGATGGTGTAAATAAATGTGGATTAGATGTAGAGACAAGCATTGAGCCAAAGTGTGGTAATGTAGCTGTAGTAATAGACATAGGTGATGAGTTCAGGTGTGAGGATGATGAAGACAAATGTGAAGAAATGGTGGTTGGTGGCATTGATAGTGAAGAGAAGTGCAATGAAATCACATTGAATGTGAGTGAAGAGTACAAATGTGAGGATGGTGTGAATAGATATGAAAATACATATGTGGAAACGGGCATTGCCCAGCAAAGTGACAGAGAAATAGCAACAGACGTTGGAATTGAACATGAGGGTGATTTAGATGAACACGAAGAAAGAGAAATTATCGACGGGAACAGTGAACAGAATTATGATGACTTGGTGATGTCATTGACAAATACTAGTTGTGATAAATGTGAGGACAATGCAAAACAATGTGAAGAAGAAACTTTGGAAGGTGAGCAGGTGTGCGGTGACGAAAACAAAGCATCAGCAGATGAGCGAAGAGGTGAGAATGCTGCACTGAAGTGTGAAGAAATCGAGGTAGTCGAGATGAACATTGAACAAGAAGTGGGCGAAGATAATGTGAACCCGCTTCCTTGGACAAGAGATGAGGATAAAGTCATCCTTGAAACATTTCAGTTATGTTCCAGCATGGACCGTGCATTTGACAGCATCAGCGAGCAGCTACCAACTCGCACGACTGAAGAGGTTAGTGTCTTTACATTGTGTGTTATTTTATCTTTAGATGTTAACAGCATTAATTAATTATGTGTTAGCTTTGCATTACCGACTCACATCTTGTTTGGCATCTTGAGAACTAAGATTTCGTAACAGCCAATCAATAGATAGTATACATATGTCATCAATATTATCCATTTTAAGTTACAGTCTTACACGACAAGTTGAATTTTTAAATTTTCCTCTTCATTGTTATTATTTAAGAGTTATTTTTGTAAATTGTAATGATATTTTTGTTATGTCACAAATACCTATATTCAACAGATATTTACTAAGTAGATATAATGGGTGTAAAAAGTCATGCAAGTGATTGCATGATTTCTTACACTTATTACATTGTACTACAGTGAAAATATTTTGAAAATCTTTTAGACAATGAAAAATGGAATGGAGGTATCATGCTAAATTTTACAGAAGTATCCCTTAAATGATGGTTCCCGAACCTGGGGGTAATTACCCCTGCAGGGCTAAAACAGCTGTTCTGCGGGGGTAATAACTCTGGTAATTTTTTGGTAAGTAGATAATAGAATGGCAGATCAGCACCACGTACGTCATCAAAAGTAGAATTTCTCAAGACTCCGGGAGGATAGCACTTTCAAAGTGGAATTTCAAAATTATGATCTTGGTAAATTTTGTTTTGGCGAAAAGTAGGTGCTGAGTATCCTGTTATAGCTGACAGTTCTAAGAATGATAATAACTTTTGCTACCACTTATAGATGTGAGAGAGGTTTCTCACCTTAGTAACAGTAAAAACAAAGGTCAGAAACCGTCTCATTGTGGAACTGACTTGCGGTGTGCATTAAGTGAAACTAAACCTAACATAAAAAAAACTTGCGAATGCAAAACAATTCCAACATTAACATTAACTGTCATTAATTATTTAAGGAATTCCATTGAAATTGTAATTACTTATATTTATTTGCCAATTTTATGATTAATAAATATGCATGTATTGTTTTCTTGGATAAAATTTTAAAGGGGGATAAAATCAGTTTGCTTGATAGGTCTATAAGGGTAAAAAGAGTGAAAAGTTTACAAACAGGGGCCTTAAATAATAGTAATGATGATAAAATAAGAAACAACGTAAAGGTTAAAATAAATGTTTGTATCTGATTTAAAAAAAAAAAATTATCGTATAAGTCAACTGGTGTTTATGTTTAGTATTTTTTAAAAAAATTTATTTGCTTTTTATTTATCTCATATTACATTTATTTAAAAAATATTGAAATGTTAATTGAAATATTTTCTTTTCATTGTAAGTGATGACTTTTGGCTGTGAGTGTTGATGAGGCATGAGATGAAATGTTCATTCGAACGGTGCTTTTGTTCCAGATCCGTGTCAGGTTTCAGACCCTCATGAACCTGCTCCAGCAGTTGACTGGGAGTTCAGTGAACGAAGGTGCCGGCGGCAGCTCTGGTTGATTGCCCCAGCGCGACGATGAGTGGAAGTGAATCCAAGCCTGTTGTCCATTCGTGCGCGCTCGAATTAATTGAAACTGGGCTATGCAAATTTTTTTTTTTAAAGTTGAAACTCAGATTTATTTATAGCAAGTTTTAAATGGTACACAGCTGTTAAAGATGAGTACCTGAACTGTGTGTGTGTGTGTGTGTGTGATTGGAGAGATTTTCAAAATAAATATTTTTTTTTTTGTTCTGTCTATTTAAAGTTGAAATTAGTTGAAGATCTTGCTTTCCTTCCCTCTTTCCTGATCTGCAGATGTTTAAAAATTGACTCACAATGTGTGACATCTTACGCAAACTACATGTTGGTGGAAACAGTTGAAATCGCATATAAGCATTCATCGAGCCGCTGTAAGGTTATGTATAGAGACAAGATTCTAGGGTTTTATTCGTCGGCCAATTTCGTTTCTTCGAAAATTGGAGTTATTGTGTTTATTTTTTATTCATAAAGATTACATATTATTCCACAAAAATGATACTTTAATGTAAATTGAAACTTATTTCACCTAAGTGTCATTTTGACTGATGCATGATTCTTTTTTACCTCGCGGCCGTCAAACAGCTTGCCTTTGCTAACTTCAGGCTAAAATATAAATTAAAAGTAATAAATTTTACCAGGAAATAATTTTAAAAGTGGCACAATTTTTGTAGTTCGACTCCTTCCAAAAATATCCTGTAGATGATTGAAACATCAATCGCAATTGTACTGACTTGTGTTGGAACAGTGGATTGAAATCCCCTCGCTCGTAGTTGCTCTACCGTTGAATGAAGATGGACTGCTTGCATTTTGACGATCATCGTTAGTAACAACCAACCACCTTTTCATAATATTCGTTCGGCACTCAGAACACTGGTGCAACAGAAAATATTGTCTAACCATCATCAAACCAGTTTATGAAACAAGTTCACAGTTATAAACAGACCACGGGGAAAAGTAGAAAAAAACTGTTAAAACTGTACACATGTACATAGATTTCGTATTTTCTTTTAGCCAACAAGCATTAAAATGTCATTCATGCATTTGGTTCCATCTCGCTCTATATGTAGGAAAAATAAAAGTTTAATTAAAGAAAATAGCTGATGAGTTGCATTAACTTTTATTACTAACAATCAACTGCACATTTTCGTAGCTTCATTCATGAAAACGTGAAAAATGAAAAACAAAAATATTTGCTGTTGTATTTATTCGTAACTGCTTTTGTTTTCAGGCTTACATTTATTTTCTCTCGTAGAGTTCAGCCAACTATCGATGCATCAGATTATGGCTTCGTGTATCTCCCGCAGATGATCACGGCGCTAGTGGGCACGTGCTCTATCAGGTACAGGAAGCCGTGGTCTGCGATGAAGTCGTAGGTTTGGGATAAAGTTGTCCCGGTGGTTTCTGTGGGAAGGTATTTGTCGGAAAATTAGTTTTTTCGAGAAGCAGATTCCAGCAAGCACAAATCACTTAGATGAATGAAGTAATCATTGAATCATTTATGTAAATAAAAATGTAAATGTCCGTTCGTTCAAAAACTTAAATCTCGGAAAGATTTTTGATTGCTTTGAAATTTTGATACAATATTGCATTCAAATACGCGCGTGTTTTATATACCTATGTCACACCTGTGACAGGTAAATAGAAAATAAAATTATAGGTAGTAAAAAATATACATATATATATCTGTCTCATTTCCATCATCGAAAAACTCCCATGTTTGATCACGCTGGAAACCAAAGCATTATCGTCTCAAGGTGAAGAACTAATAATACTTTTTTTTTAGTAAAAAACAGTACATAATAAAAAAATTTAAAAATACTTTGTTGTAATTTTTTTTTACTAGTAAGAGCCAAACTAATTTTAGGTGATTTCATTTTAAAATATTATCAAGAGCTCAATATTTCATATACTTAAAAATTATAATTTTGTAATACGTGAAACAAGGGTAAAAGTTTGGTATCATGATAACCCAACACATAGAAAATATCAATATTTTCAAATTGATATTTTGTTTGTATCGATGTCATTCAAACAATGTATCAAAAGGCGATATATCGAAATGACAAAACATTTTGCCATCCCTAATCAGCAGTGACTCTATATTGTTATTGTTAGCTACCACCGATGTAAAAGAAAAAAAGTTTATATGTGTCAATTTTTCTTACTGGTACCTAAAAATAAGGTGCTTCGAAAATACTAGTTCTAACCTATTTAAGACTTGAAAAAAAAAATCACTTTCGTTAAAAGCAAAGAAACTTGCTTACATGCATGTATGTGAGTATGTTTTTAGTGGTCTTTTAAGTCTGACCCCCACAGAAAACTGTCTGGTTGTTCGAAAGTAAGATATCGATCTGGTTTATAATGCTTTGGATGTTGTAATCCTTCCTGCGATTAGTATATGAAGTGGCTCGAGTTGGTTATTTGCTGTTTATACATGGGGTTTCTTTTAGTATTGTTGATTGGAAAAGTGCTCATTTAATTATGAGCCATCAAATTGGGAGCATGAGTGTAAGAACCTGTGGCAGCTGACGACACGGTGCCATTCTCGCTGACTTCAATGACCGCCTTCTGCTTCACGTTGCTGATGGCCAGTCTGTTGACGTCAGAGATGCCACTCAGGTTCGCCTCCGGAGAGAATACCTCCGTGATGCCCAGCTGCAAGAGTGAATTCATAATATTAAGGTTTAATTTGAAACAAACATTAATGGCTGGTATTCATCTGCCATGATGCATGTATTTAGTTTTCCACTAATTGCAGACTTTTATGAAAATATTTAAAAAAATGAGATGAAAGAAGCAAATTTATGTGTGTTACCGAGCTGTGGAACCAAGAAAACTTACTTCTAGTGAGTGACTACGAGGTCATTAATCAGACAAGGCTTAAGTTATCTATATTTACATGCCTTATTACAAATAGCACATAACCTGTAGCATATATCTGGTGAGAAAACAGTGGAACATCGTAAGAAAAAGTTTCCTAGATAAAATTTAGAAGCATGAAAATGCAAACAGAGCAGGTGAAGCAGAGCCTTAAAGTAATGTTATTTCAAGGTCTTGGGAGTCCATCAAGTGAATTTTTGCATGCATGGTTATAAATTTTGTTTAAGCTTCAATGGTGAGTAGTTGAATCTTGTAGAAGAGTGGAGTCATATGTCATTAGCTTTTTGGAAGAAATGTAGTGTTCTTACCTTCTGCAGAATATTGTCGTAGTAAATTTCTTGTTCAATCTTGAACTTGGGCAAAGTAACATTGACAGTCTGTGGGAACAATTTTCCCATTGTCTTTTTCAGTTCATCGATTTTTGATTCCAATGCCTCTAGGCCATCAATGTTATCAGGAAGACCAATTATCATCCTGATATCACCTCCCTGAAATGGAGTGACACACATGTTAGAAGCAGAAACGTATAAAGTTGACATTTGCTGCTAAAACAGTTACATCTCTTGATATTTAAGTTTGGTCTTAAAACTTTTGGCAGGTACACTTCTTTACATTGAAACTAGAGCAAGGATGTCAAACCATCAAATCGACAGGTATCTGAGGAACAATTAGTGCCCTGAATTTAAAGTGAAATGTGACTTTTGAGTTTTGACTGAAGTAAGTAGGAGTACCCTCAGGGACCTACTCAGACCAGCACGTGGAATATATTGTGCTAGCTGATAGCTGAGTTAGGATTACACACCAAGGAGCTATATAAAATTACACTGAATATTAAGACATGAGCGACAAACTTTAGACGGGCAAAACTTGGTGCTTAAGTGCACCTACTTTCTCGTGACCCTCAGCCTGTTGTGGACTCTCAAATTCCTTCACCTCTCCTAAAGCACTGCCTAGTTGGTTCAGTTCCTTCATTGTCTGCTCGGCAGCGCTAGTACCTGGCAGGCGTTCAGAATCTCAATCTCAACAGCACTGAGACACTGAACGCCCCGCGGTCACGTCGCGAGGGTTGCGGGTTCGATCCCTGCTCGACGTGGACTCAAACCCGTGGGCGAGGAAGCAAGGGTTCAAGTGGCCACAGTTGCACGCACCTTGTAGTTGAGCGCCAGCACTTGGGCACCCAGCTCTTTGCTGTACGTGTAGTTGAAGCCCGCCGTGGTGGTCATCATGTCCGTCTGCACCGTGGTCTCGCTGTTCACGTGGAACGGGCGCTTCTTCGTCTGTGAGGCGTTGAAGCCCTTCTCCCACGTTCCGTTGAAGTACAACGCGTTGGCCAGCACGAACTTGGTCTTAGAGTCAGCATCGTCTGAGGGTGCAAGGACGAATGATAAAATTATGATTTTGACGTCTCATGCTCAGCTTCATCTAGGTCACGACATATGCCACACAAACATTTTCAGATTTATTCCTCTAGATAATGTTGCAGAAACATTGTCCTCATGCAATAAGTTAATGTTATGTTTCATAAATGTGTCTGAAACACTGTGCTCTTTATGGGTAGAAGTGGTGAGCGGGAGCAATAATGTAATGAATTGATGGTGGAAATTGGACCCTTATAGCAGATTGAGCTTGCAGCAACTCTGCTGCTACAAGCTGCCAAGCTCGAATCAAGAATACTAGTCCCACACCTTCAGTTTGCTGAAATATTCCTATAGAATTCTGTATAGAGCTAAGTAAAGCCAACTGGCACAGTTAATCTGCAAGCTTGCTGCAAGCAAAAATGCTGTTCGGAAAGTATCCCCAGTAATCTGCCATCTGACTTCAACAATGGCCACATTAATCACTCCCTGCTGACATTCCAATCCAGATCGCCTCGTGAGAAGTGAAGGATCTGACCACTCAATTTTCTAGTCTCTTGCCTGTGAAATCACTTGCTATCTAACTTGCTTCGTGTAAACCCGACAATTATTTAACTCGTGAACTCACTGTTTCCCCTGCTAAAGTAAGTAAGTTAGATTAAAGTAGGCCTGATTTCTAGTGGTGGTTTAATTGGTACTGTATTCAGAACCCAAAAATCATGTTAAAAAGCAAACTAAATTATTGAACAATAACATTTATATTTAACTTTGTTCTAAATAAAAACAATGACATTTAAAAAAAACAAAATTTCAAAATCAAGTAAAACCTCTTGCAAGCGAATGAGTTTTACTCACCCTGTGAAATCTACACTTTCTGAGCTAGTTACAACAATCGTGGATAGGTAAATGTTGCTATCACAGAAGTACCTACCATTCATTCTTGTGCCATATAGCATGATGGTAAAACTCACAACTATGCTTTATTCATTAAACACGAGTCTGGTCAGGTTCCATATTTGGGGCATCGCGCTTTGGTTTGTCCACTCACTCTGGGACATGAAGTTCCTGATCTTGCCGGCGGTGCTGTTCTTCGCCCACTGGTTGATGGCGTCGATGGCGCCGCTGGCGTTGTTCGCGAAGTCCACGGTCTTGGCGTCGGCCATGAAGCTGGAGCGGGCCACCTCCCGGAAGGACTGCTTCAGCGGGAACGACTTCTCGACGAACGCTGCGTTCGCCAGGTGCAGGGTGTAGTTGGTGTTGTTCTGGGGGGAAACACGCAGTCACTTCTTGTCATGCTTCAATTTCTACAACAGTACAGCAATGTAACACCGACTTTCCGATTCATTTCGATGGTTCTGCAACATGAACTTAGGCTTACTCCATTTTGAATACTTTAGTGCCCTTTCGTAAATCACTCATATGGCACAGATTGGGATATGTTTACTATTTATCGGGTAAGATAAATATGGATTACTTTTAATGAGTGCCACAGGTGTGACGGTCTCACAGTCATTGTTGTCCAGATGTTGCATCTAGAACTCGGAATGTAGGATGCTGGGGAGTGCTGGCCTGCAGAGGGGGCGGGCGTGGAGCTATGGAGGTACTCACTCGCAGAGGGTGGAGCATGGCCCTGAAGCCCTCCCTGGTGGCATTGTCGTCGCTGGGCAGGTAGGCGGCCTTCAGGATCTGCTGCTTGGTGGAGCCCTGGGCGCCCTGCGCCAGGAACCCCAGCGCCGCGTGCAGGCTGAGCGGCGAGATGACCAGGTTCTCGTTCCTGTCGCCCTCGATGGCCTGGCGAACACACGTAGTCGGGTGTACGCTCTGATGCAGAAACGAACGAACGAACTTGCCATTTGAACGTCTCGTCGACGTCGGCGCAATCAGAGAGGGTGAATGAAGCATCGGAGGAACGCATTGTTGGGAAAAAAAAAAAAAAAAATCGGGAGTAGGTAGCCACAAAAGGCAAACCCAGAATTGACTTTTGGGAGAGAAGGTTGGAACAGAGTTGTCTAGAATAACCTCACCCCAATAAAAAAAACCTGGTGAAATGGTGAAACTCCCCCAGGAAAAAAAAATGTTTAAACTGCCAATGGGTAAATACAATTTTTTTTAAGGATTAACAGACCCTTTACAGCTTTATAAGTATCATATTAAACATTTTATAAAATATTTTGACATATATTAGTTATGCACAAGACTAACAGTTCACTGGTTTCTGATATTGATATCAATTGACTTGGATACTAACAATTTAGTCTAGAGATTAGACCAGACTAATTTATTAATAATTATAATTAATTTGAATATATTATACTAGTTACAATCATATTTTTTTTAACTATATTCAAAATAATTTTATTATAAATTTTAATTATATAATCACACATCTGCATTTGAGAAATACTTATAATAAAAAAAGGGGGTTGCCTGTAAAGTCGGTTTACGGACGATAATTTTACGTGATAACGTCATAAGAAAACATTGATGAAAAATTGTATACTTTTTAATTTTCAAATATTATTTACAGTTTTTGCAAATTTAATTTAAATAATTTGTTTAAATATAATCACGAACAATAAGTTAAAAAGCCCGCCTTAACCTGTTCTATATTACAGAAGATTTTCTCGCACTGTGGTTGGCCGGTTCTTGCGCGCTCGGCTCAGGCGGAACGTGACAGTGAGTCATGATTTTTCGTGCGTGCAGCCGGCGTTCATCGATTTATAAGACGTTATCACGTCAAAAAATATGCTAACAAATTACTTCAGGAGTAATTATCCAGTGCATTGTTTACCCTTCTCCAGGGACCGTGCTTCCTTGAAACCCCTCTGGACCTGACTCCAGATAACCACCAGCTCACGGCAAAGTCCTCCCCCTTTCCTGCGTTTTGTCAGTTGCGTTTCTTTTTCTGAACAAAAAATTACCTAATTATATTTTGTATCCTTGGTACAAATTAAATTTTTTAACTGCACTGCTGGAAGGATTGGTGCAAAATATCAACTTTATCAATTAATAAGCTGAGGGAGGAAAGTTTAATTGTTTCTGTTAATAAGTAATACAAACTAAATTAAAATCATTTTAATCCAAAGAAAAGAATTCGTATTTTTTTTGACTTAAGAACTAACGGAAATTAACCAAATATCACTGAATACTTTCTTATATCATTACTAAATTGGATACAAGACTTTTTTTTTTTTTTTTTGTGGTTTAAATGATAATCCAGGAGGATAAGTTTGAAAAAGTTTTTGAAATTTAAATACTTCGTTGCTCAAAACTTTTGAGTCAAAATGTAAAAGACCGCTATTCTTAGCACTGAATATTATTCTTATAGTAAGAACGTTCATACCATAAAACAAAGAATAATATATTGCCTCCTAAAAATACATTTTAAAATAATCATATTGCACAAGTAATAACTTACAATGTATTTGAAAGTGAAGTAATGAGAGATATACCAATTTTGAGCTCATTCTATCCCTGGAAAAAAAAAAGAAGGAAAAAAAAAGACCAGGGGTCTTCAGATAATGACTTTGCATTTTAAACTGTTTGGTATAGAATTAAATTTTCGACATTTTCGATCTTAGAAGCTACCAAGGTACTGCAGCACGCATACCTTGAGCAGATCTACAGTGAAGTTGTTGTTGGACCTCGACACAGCTTTCAGGGCGTGGGTGCTGTTCTTCTCGTCGACTGCCCGGTAGAGTGATACAGCTTCCAAGGTCGCGGCGACCATCAGCAACACGAAAACTGCAGTCACAAAACAAACAGCACACTGTCGCAGGTTCCAAGCTTGGTTCACGTTTTCGAAGTCGTCGTCATCATCATCATCATCATCATCATCATCATCAGCTGCTTCCAACCTGTGGTCAGGTCAGCGAAGAGAAAATGCCTTCATCTTCCTCTGTCTTTCCGCCATTGCTCCTCACGCATTCTTATTCCAGACCTTCTCCTCTTTCGCATGCACTCCTTTCAACTACGTGTTCTCTCCACCTCCTGCCTTGGTATTCCTCAAGGCGTTCTTCCTACGCAGTTAAGGGCTCCGCCAACCCGGGCACACACACGGTGTGCAGAGTTCAGGAAACACAACGCGATTTCAAAACTACTCAAAATAACCGAGCGGGGTCTGCTTACGAAAAGCATTTAAGAGTTCGCTGAGGGCCGAAAAGTACTTTTGATTTCGGATTAAGTTTTTAGACTGTATTTTTAGAAGCGTTAAAATGGCTAAAACGCATGTTTTCTGAGTAATGTTTAGGTGTAAAACAACCAGTACAGATTCTTGAAAGCACTTAAGGGACTTGCATTACTCCTTTATCTTCATTTCTACGGAATATAATGTTACGGTCACCACTCAGATCTCACAGTTGTCCTGTGCACTGGGAGAAGACTGCGCGCCAGTCCAGAGGCGACACCGCGCTAGAAGCACCAGCGAGTGTCGCGCTTATCATCCCGCCTCGCTGACACAGATACACCCCTGACTAGACGGCGCCCTTAAGGAAGTGCCTCCCATTTCAGGTCAAAAATTTATATTTATAGTAATTACAGATAAACTTGTAGACATTTTCAATTGTTTAACTTTCACGAAATGAAAAATTAAATATGTACAGCGCATACTTTTTGCATAATTAGCTGACAAAGTTACATTTTTTTAACGTTTTTGGGATGTACAAATAAGGAGAATTTAATTTATTGCAAAACTGAAATTATTATTATTATTATGTTTAACTGCAATGCCACTGGCTACTTCAAGAAATGGTTTGAATTTCTTTCAGAGAATATTAATAAATTTTTACCTGGCATTTCAAAATTCTCAAATTTGTCACGATCTTGACAGCCAAGAAACATGAAATCAGTTTTTGTGATAGAAATGCAAACCACTTCTTGAAGCAGCCAGTGGCATTGCAGTAAAACCTAAAAAGTTTCAGTTCTGAAATAAATTAAATTCTCAGTAGTATTTGTACAACCCAAAAAACGTTAAAAATGTAACTTTGGCAGCTAATTATGCAAAAAGTATGCGCTGTATATATATTTCATTTCGTGAAAGTTAAAAACAATGGAAAAAAAAGTCTAAAAGTTGATCAGTGATTAATATAAATATAAAATCATGACCTGAAATGGGAGGCACCCCCCCTTAAACTCCGCCATTTTCCCTAGGCAGCCTCTCTTTTCCATTCATGCTTGTTCGGCGAACTCAGTCGGGTCCTTGTACTCCTGCCCTCGCTGATGCTGACTCGCCTCGGATCTGCCAACACACTCCTCGTGAACTTCACACCCACTGCACTGTTTCTCCGGGGGTACCCGCTACGGGAACGAAGTAGACCGTGCATCAGCGACTCAGCGGCGGGTGTACAACATTGCATGTACAGTAGAGACCGGAAAAATTCGCGGATTCATTTCGTGATAGGCTGAAATTCAAACATGTGTACAATTCTGCTGGTTCTGCTATTGGCTCGCAGTTTAACTGGAGCTCTCTGGGACAATGAGAGACTATCAACCAAAGAAGCGTTGAATCACAAGCTACCCAGTGGAGACGCCTCATAATTTAGTACCCAATGAACACGCGTGTTTACTTGAGAAGTGTAGAGGATGTTGGAGTCCATCCTGGAGGTCATTGAATCCGCGAATTTTTCCGGTCCCTAATGTATAGTAATTTCTAGAGAACGGAAAAATTCGCGGGTTCAATGACCTCCAGGATGGACTCCAACATCCTCTACACACTCGGGCAAATGCCAACTGTTCATCGGCTGCTGAATATTGTGAGTCGTCTCGAGACTGGGTGGCCTGTGATTCGACACTTCTGTGAGTGAGGGTCTCTGATTGTACCCTCAGTCCTCCAGATTAACAGCGAAAAAATGACAGAAGCAGCACTAAAGTATAACTATTTGAATTTGAGCATAACACGAAATGAACCCGCGAATTTTTCAGGTCTTTAGTAATTTCATAGTATAATAACCTGCCTCCCTGAAGGGTTCAAACGGCTTCAGTCGGAGGACACTTTGTGGGGGTGTGTCTGAGACCCCCCAGTAGAGGCAATGCTGCTGGAAACTCGCCATGGTTTTGAGAGGGTAGCAGCTCCCACTATTACTGGCATGAAGCTGAAGATTAATGACCTCGGCAAGGCTCACGTTAAGATAAAAACTGAAAAATATTTGAGCATACCTCAGTCCAAAAAAAATAATTGGTTGTCTGTAAAGTCGGTTTA
Organism: Bacillus rossius redtenbacheri; assembly: GCF_032445375.1. NCBI lineage: Eukaryota > Metazoa > Arthropoda > Insecta > Phasmatodea > Bacillidae > Bacillus > Bacillus rossius. The sequence goes on from NC_086343.1 coordinate 5,958,483, forward strand.
CGGACGATAGTTTAACGTGACAACGTCATAACAAAACATTTATGAAATGATTGCATACTTTTATGAATAAAATTGAATCATTTTTATTGAATTATCACTATTTTGTATGGATACAAAGAAGGAGTGAAATGAAATCTACAATTTAATTGATAAATTTACTTTCATTTGCACTCATTAATTCAAATATGTTTATTACTTTAACGAAGAGATTATTTTAACTATAACTTTTATACATGTTTGCTATTTAACTTATTCCAATCTGTGAGGACGATGATAGTAAAAGTAGGAAACGAATGGGAGTGTTTCAAGTTTAATGTGCCTCGAAAAAGTCAAATCGATGGTTGTTCCAATCGAGTGGAAGAGAGATGGATGCGGCGCAAACGTTCAATGAGCGTAACGGGACACAGCGTAACGGGACAATGTGCGTAACGTGACCCTTTTTCGTGCGTGCAGCCGGCGTTCATCGATTTATTAGACGTTGTCACGTCAAAAAACATTGATAACGTGAGAGGATTTGAAACATGTTTGAGGTTATCGGTCCAATTTTATATAATGGTGAAACTAAAACATATATTTCGTACAATATGACTCCTCAGCCTTAGTTGTCCAACAAAGTTGGAGACGAAAAAATATATACATAAAAAAAAAGTGGCAGGGCCTTCAGTAAAGAAGAGTTCACTCACCTTGAATGTTGAAAGCCATCTTGCCGGAAGACTTCGCAGACGCAGCGTGTCATCTTGCTGGGAGGGACTAGTTTATATACCTCCGGCCAGGTCTGTTGACGCCAGCATTCTTACAACCAGTGGTTGTAGAGGTCGTTAGTAACTGCGATACGGGGCGCCTTGATGACTCTGCTCGTATGCTGAGCCAGGAGAAAAAAAAACAGTATTTTAAATTCTTTTTTAAAGATGCCTGGACTAAACAGTTTTCGTCTGGCTGGACCTTCCACATTCCACAGTCTCCCAAAAACATATTTGGAATATCTTTAAAAAAAAAAAAAAAAAAAAAAACTCAGCCACGGGGACTGTCAACAGAAGCGAAAACTTAAAACTTTGTTTTTAAAAGTGTAATATGACTTCATTTCTACGTCATATGTACGCAAGAAAATGATTTTGGTATTATATAACTAGCGTGTCTATGATGCGAACCCATAAGTTTCGGCCCTACCAACAATAACTTTAAAATTTGAAGAAATGAAGTTTTATCATTAAATCCACAAATAATCAACATTACTTCTCATAAATCCATAACCTGACATTAAAAAAAAATATTCACTACATAAATAAATAAACAAAAAAAAATCATAACTTCAACTTAACTAATTATTAAAAAAAAAAAATAGCCAATACTCGCAATATGTACCACACAAAAATGTTAAAATTTCCTTGGAAATTAAAAAAAAATGAAACATTTATAGCTTTGAAATTAGAATAAATTAAGTTTTATCCTTGAAAAATAAAAAAAATAAAAACTATAAACTTAAATCCACAAATAATCAACATTCACTATGTAAATAAATAAACAAAAGAAAATCGCTCAATGCTGTCAATTTAACTTCACTTATTGCTACTGCAGCATGTCGGTGACGCGAACTCACAAGATTTTACCCATACAAAAAATAGTCCAACACGCACATGATACAGTCGAGTATGTACAGTGTATTAGTGTATATATATGTGTGTGTACACGTACACAGGCCGCTGCGATTCGCCAGTCTGGCGCAACACGTACTAGCATGTCGGTGACCGTAGCATAATCATCAGCGTCCACATGTTTGAATTATTTCACGAAATATTATCTCTCTCGTTTTTAACACTAGAGTTCAACTTTCGAGTTCAAAATGCTGAAATGTTTTCATATGACGAAAAGATCCCGTAATCTTTATTTTATTTATATTTTGGTTTATTTTAATGAAATAACCGAGTTTACGGCACAACATCTCGGATAACACGCACAGAAAAAATATTTTCTGTACTTCTACAAAAAAGATTACTTTGGAAACCAGTCGCCAAAATATAGCTTATAAAACTACAAAAAAAATGTTGAAAATTTGTATAACACGTGGCTATGGTTATTTTTTGCATATATGAAGTTTTTTGAAGTGACAACGTCTAATAAATCGATGAACGCCGGCTGCACGCACGTAAAAGTGTCCCGTTACTCACATTGTCCCGTTACGCTGTGTCCCGTTACGATCATTGTACGCTTGCGCCACATATATCTCTCTTCCATTCGATTGGAACAACCATCGATTTGACTTTTTCGAGGCACATTAAACTTGAAACACTCCCATTCGTTTCCTACTTTTTCTATCATCGTCCTATCCTTAACAGAATAACAGAGATTGGAAGAAGTTAAATAGCAAACATGTGTAAAAGTTATAGTTAAAATAATCTCTTCGTTAAAGTAATAAACATATTTGAATTAATGAGTGCAAATGAAAGTAAATTTATCAATTAAATTGTAGATTTAATTTCACTACTTCTTTGTATCCATACAAAATAGTGATAATTCAATAACAATTATTCAATTTTATTCATAAAAGTATGCAATCATTTCATCAATGTTTTGTTATGACGTCACGTTAAACTATCGTCCGTAAACCGACTTTATAGACAACCAATTTTAGAGAAAATAATAAGTATTTCTTACAGAAAGAGGTGCATAATTTTGTATTTCAATTGATGTTTCATTCAAGCATAGTTTCTTTAAACCATGGGAAAGATAATTAAGTAATCAATGATTGCACTTTATTTATTCTGTTGTAGTATGTTTTTATGTGCGCACTTAATACTGTGAACGGTTTACAAATAACTTTACTATTGGACAACACATAGCATAAATTACCGGGTAAGAAAACCAAATACAGTTTGATACTACGAACATTATTTTGTGTTGATACAGTTGTTTTCACGTAGAAGTACAAATTTGAAAATTACCTGTAATTTTACATGAATATTTCCGTACCATTTAAAAATAAATTTTCAGTACTAATATAATAAGATTTTTTTTTTTTCAGTGAGCCCAGTGATAAGATTTTTCGGGGTGATGTTTGTTCCGTAGCTTTTCCTCAGTGTAGATTCTTTCACGCCACTCCGTGATTTTCCCAACCAGTAAATAGCACCTTTGAGGTCAGGTTTTCGACAACGGTTAGAACATTTTCTAGGTCCTCAGAAAATAACAATAAAAGTTAACATGTTTATCTTTGCACAGTTGAAAACTTTAGACAGGTAACATTTTTGGAGGGTTAACCATCGTTGATCTAGTGAAGTTAGTCAAGAGCTCGTGACTTCAAATGTTTGAAAAATGAAACGTAAATTAAAGTCAAGTTGTCTGATTTGCCGAGAACCAATCAGAGCCTATCTGCAAGTTGGTACGTGTGGCGTTGTGTGGGACAAATTAAGTGAAATCAATTAAAAATTTCCTATAGATTGAACTTAAGATTAGTTATCAGCTATAATTGGCAATTAAACTTGTGAGGTTAGAACATCGAAGGTATAAGCAAAAGTTGTGTTTGAATTGTGAAATGAGGATAAAGGTCATTGATCAAAACGTAAAGTCACAAGTCTAATGTTTTCAATTGTGGCATTGTCTTATGACTGTAACAACTATGTTAGTTATTACGACATGTACTACACTTACCTAACCATTCTTTTAATTAATTAAAGATCACCTTGACGTAAGAAAAACTATATTAAAAAAATAGCTATATATTAAAAAAAATAGCCGATAATTGAAATTTTTGTTATCACAACTATTCTAACCTACCGTTGAATTTTACAAAAGCTATATCCGGACATACCAATGTAATGAAGATATACAAATGACGAAGGTTTTATGGAATTTGACGAGTTGCAGGTATTTGTTTAAAAATCCAGTAAACAAACAATTTTTTTCAAAATTTCAATTTTTTATAATTTTAAAATTTTTGAACTGACGAAGGTCAACATTTCAAGTGACTGAAAATTGCAAATAATATTCTTTGACGGGAAATCTAACGCTCTTTCAGTGGTTTAATTAAATTGGTTGTAGCTTAAGTATTTCTGGAATTGACTTTTTTATATGGTAATGTACAGAAAAGTTGGAAAGAAAATTAGTGAAATATGTCATAAAATCATAAAAAAGGATAATTCGAAAATTTACTAAAATAGTTTTTTTTAATTGATTTTGAAATGTGAAATTAATTGATTTCCAGAGTTTGGGCACAAAGAATTGAGACATCCTGGGTGTGTGCATGTGTGTGTATAAACACACACATATACACAAATGCATATAAATATGCGAAGATGCATAGACGTGTGTTATTCGGCCGTCTGAACCAGTGTCAGAAGAATCTCAAGTTTCTCTAGCTGGAAAAGATGCACATACTGTGTAACACTCTCGGGCTGTTGTTCTGGTTGATTTATCTCGACTTCCCATCGCAGACGAGGTCGGGACAAACAGTGCGGGAAAACTCAGTCAACGACAACTCTCATTAGTGCGTGCCGACATAGCTGGAGGCAATCTTTCAAAAAACCAAACAAAAAAAAACATCCCTGAACACACAAGTTTGCTGGAACCCACGTTTTATGGCACGTAAACTTAAAAAAAAAAAAAAAAGGTCTGTAAAGTAGGTTTACGGACGATAGTTTAACGTGACAACGTCATAACAAAGCATTGATGAAATGATTGCATACTTTTATGAATAAAATTGAATCGTTTTTTATTTTAATAATAAAAGAATAAATACTATAATTATTCTAGTGATCAGATTTTTAAAATGCAAGAATAATTAACATTTATTGCCGAAATTGTTGTTGTAAGAAGCAATGAAAACCACATTAACTTTTCACTTCACTTTATAAACAGTCGACGAAACAGTTCACGTGTAGATGACATGTAATTAATTTTAAAAAACTGGCGTTTAGCTATAAATTTTAAATATAATTATGAACAAGTTTGCATATAAATAAACTGTAATCAAATATCTATCATCAATTATATGAATCACCATAATTTTTTAGTCAATTGTAACATAACCTATTATTACTGCACTCGCCGACAGATGCTACTTTTTTTAATAATAAAAGAATAAATACTTAAAACTTTGTTTGTAAATGTGTAATATGAAATCATTTCTACGTCAAATGCACTTAAGAAAATGAATCTGATTACTAGTATAATTTCAAGTTTTCACTTCTGTCGGTGCGGCGAAAGCGTACAATGAGCGTAACGGGACACAGCGTAACGGAATAATGAGCGTAACGGGACACATCGTAACGGAACAATGTGCGTAACGGGACACATTTTCGTGCGTGCAGCCGGGGTTCATCGATTTATCAGACGTTGTCACGTCAAAAAAACAAGTTGAAAACAACTAAACGACTTGTGGTCTAAAGAGTTTCCCAAGTCTGGTACACGTCTTTGAAGTTACAGCTGGGAAAAATGTCATCCCTACCAATATTATAAATGCGAAAGTGTGTTTGTCTGTTTTTACTTCTTTCACGCAGCAACGCAGCAACGGATCGATATGATTTTTTTTTGCATATAAATAGCGTATGGGCCGGAGAGTGACATAGACTTCATACAATAAATTATGAAATTACATTCCTAAGGGAGTGAAAAAGGGATGAATTCAGTTTTATAATAGAAAATCGTAGGAGGTAGTTAATGGGCACACAAACAGGGGAAGCCTTCTTTTCACAGACGAGAGAGCCACACCCGAAGTTCCCCGAAGTTCATGCTCGCTTTTTTTTTCCGTTCTATCTCATTGTATAAACCGGTGTGGCATTAAATTTTGCGGTCGATTAGGATAGGTTAGCTACATTATAAATATTTTAAAACATTGTAGATGGTTGGTTATATTAGGTAAGTAAAGTTACATTTAAAATACTGTAAAATCATTTTATGGTTGCTTAGCAAATAACTTTTTAATATGTAGCTATCCAGGGCTAGGGAACCGTTTACATGATTTCACAGTATCTTTAATGTAGCTATCCTAACAAAATCAACCGTCCACAATGTTTTAAAGTATTTATAATGTAGCTAACCTAACATTTTACAATGAACAAAAAAAGGCCGAAGATGCATGGTCGGGCGTTTGGCACTCTCGCCTGTGAAAAGAAGGCTTCCCCACAAACAGTGAGTTTGTGTCATTTCTCTATGTCCGCCACACGGTCATGTAGTAAGGTCTGGCAACTTCCTATCCTTCTCCTCGGCGAAACTCATCCGCTTGTATATTATCAATGTTCTTTTAACAAATATACACCCATAAAAGATTTTAACAAAAATTGTATGTAATACTGTCAAAACAATTAATGCCGATCTGGATGACTGATCTATGCAGACCCACTGCACTTTTACCTGGCGAATTTTGCGAATTACTAAATTTTGGAAATGGCCGTCAGTACATACATATTTGTTTTACAGTTCTTTTTTTGTTTCTTTTTCTGTGTACCGGTGTTTTTAATTAATTCATCTTGTCTTTTAAATATTACACTTTAAAGAATGCATGTATTATGATATAATTAAGTACTCTAAATTTCCTTATAATAAGCACGTGTAACGCAAATAAGCGTGTGTGATGGATTTTCTTAATTCATTTATTTTATGTCTTTTTTAAATATTATATTTTAAATAATGCAGGTAATATAATATAATTACTGTGATTTCATTCTTATAAAAGTGTGTAACGCTAATAAGCGCGTGTAACTTAATAATATTATAAATTTCACTGAGGGGCCAGGTTCGCCGGGTGGTACCCCCCCCCCCCTTCTTTCTAAGTGTTCCCCGTGGAAACCAAGCAACTTATTTTCAAAAACAGAATGTTTGGGCCAAATACCGATCTCCTCCTGGGATGGAGTATCCTTCAGATATCCAACATGGGCGGACCTCATGGGTATTTCCAAGCCGACCAAATGATTTAATTTTAATGCTAACTTTCACTACCTGAAAATCCTGACAGAAAGTAATAGATAGAGACCTGAAAAATTCGCAGATTCATATCGTGTTATGCTAAAATTCAAATAATTATACCTTAGTGCTGCTTCTGCCATTGGTCCACTGTTAATCTGAGCGACTGAGGGCCAATTAGAGACCCATCACTCATAGATGTGTCGAATCACAGGCCCACACAATCGAGACGACTCACAAGTCAGCAACCAATGAACAGTTGGCATTTGCCCGAGTGTGTAGAATATATTGGAGTCTATCCTGAAGGTCATTGAACCCGCGAATTTTTCCGGTCTCTAGTCATAGATAGGGACCTGAAAAATTCGCGGTTTCGATGACATCCAGGATAGTCTACACAGTCCTCTGTACACTCGGGTAAATAACGGCCAGTTCGTTTGGCTGCTGACTTGTGAGTCGTCTCAACTGGTATTGCCCGAGATTCGTCACTTCTTCGGTTGAGGGTTTCTCATTGGCCCAGAGTCGCCCAGACGAACAGTGAGCCAGTCGCAAGTGCAGCTTGTAGGTGTATGTGTGTGAATTTCAGACTATCGCGAAATGAATCTGCGAATTTTTCCGGTCTCTAGTCATAGAGGGTTTCGCTAAATAGAAAAATAACAACAAAAAAAACTATATCAAAATGAAGAATTGATACTTCGGCAGGGCAACCACAGGCTAAGAGAGGTTTATTGTGTTGTTTTGTTGTTGTTGTCCCAGGAGTAGGTAGATTAAGAAGTACCTATTTTTGTCTGGAAATGTTTTGGATAATTTTATAAACTCCTGGAACATTTTAAGAACTCAATGTTCATAACATCCTATTATATGTTTGCCAATATTCCAAAATGATCACATTCCATGCAGTGAAAATATTTTGAATGATTTTAATTAAATGCATTCAGAATGTTTCAAATTGTAAAATTAGTCTATAGTGATAGTTTAGATAGTTTATAAGTATGTCCATAAAATAATGTCCCAGTTTCAATGGTATACTATAACAGTTTAATTTAGACTATGTTCAACAAATCATACATCAAACTGAAGGGAAACTAACCTAGTTTTTTCTTAAAAAAGTCCAACGTGTGCACCTTTAGTTATACGGCACACATCCAACCCTGAAGTCAAAATATTCCCCTCACTTTGGTTAACAAGTCCGGAGTAATGGAAGCAATAGCCTTTTAAATTCTGGGTTCTTAACTCTGGCACATCATTAGGTTAGCGGTGGAACGTAGACACCATCTCATTATAAAATCCCAAAGAAAAAAAAATTGGTTGTCTGTAAAGTTGGTTTACGGACGATAGTTTAACGTGACAACGTCATAACAAAACATTTATGAAATGATTGCATACTTTTATGAATAAAATTGAATCATTTTTATTGAATTATCACTCTTTTGTATGGATACAAAGAAGGAGTGAAATGAAATCTACAATTTAACTGGTAAATTTACTTTTATTTGCACTCATTAATTCAAATATGTTTATTACTTTAACGAAGAGATTATTTTAACTATAACTTTTATACATGTTTGCTATTTAACTTCTTCCAATCTCTGTTATTCTGTTAAGGATAGGACGATGATAGGAAAAGTAGGAAACGAATGGGAGTGTTTCAAGCTTAATGTGCCTCGAAAAAGGTCAAATCATCGTAACAAGAGATTCCAATGGGTAGGGGCGAAATTACCGATTATCGCAGTCGGACCTGTGTTTTCGTACCATGTGCGTCTCTGCCTGAGGACGGGAGCAGATAGCAGTTCCCGAAACGTAGCTTGTTTCTGTTTTAGAAAACTATTGTGTTTGTTTCGTCTTTCCGTTTTGTCTTTTTTTTTGTCTCGTTTCAACTGTTGTGCTGAATTTTTTTGGGTTCAATATTTTTGTGCTGTTATCATTTGTGGGTTTTTTTTTTTCGTTCTGTTAGTCCATTTTTCTTTGTTTTTCTTTGTTTGTTGACCATATTCCTGTTATGGAATATTATGTGGTGTTTATATCCTGTTGAAAACAGCAATTTTTTGCTTAATTTGTGTTTTTGTCTTTTGTGTTTTTTTGTAGTTTTCTTCTACAGACATACATGTGCTTAGCAATGGCGTATGTCCAAAAGCTTACATCAAGTCATGCACTCACATTGCACAAACCTTTCAAAGATAACACCGATTATTATCTTGGAAAATTGCAGAGCACAAAACTTTTAACGCTCAGGAGTCGCCATTTTGCGTAGGTGGCGCTGCAGGCGAGAAAACAACAAAGCAGCACTCGCGCATGTGCTTATCTGAAATTGTTTGAGTTACTCTTTAATTGTGAATTTTGAACCGAAAACTCTGCAACGCTTACAGTTGATAATATTTAAATTTATAATTGGGACACTCTTTTATGGACATACTGCACATTCTCAGCCACGTGTGAACAATGTCACCTGTGTCTTCAGAAGCACAGTGTTCCCAGCCAGACAGTCCACCGCATATCAAAAATCGGGTATTATAAAAAGGTACAAAAACTATAGATGGTATGTCATGGTATTGATTTATCACTATGGAAAGAAGAAGAAAAAAAAACTTATTCAAGTACTGTCACCCAAATTACGGGGAAAAGTTGGCAGGTAAATCCACATGTATTGCATTTCGAAACAAAAATCGAGGAACCTCTCTACAATGCACCACATGAATGGAATATTTCGTGTCTTCACTATAAACTAATTAGCAGTTTGATACTTTCGTTTATTTTTAGAAACCGCAAATTTGCAGAAGTTTATTTTGTAACAAAAAAACTGTTAAAATTAAGTTCCTCTTATATATATATTTTTTTACCTTTTCAAAAAAGGTAATTGCGTACACGAACATGAGCTTTATTAGTTTGAAAAGGGGAAATGAATGGACATAGGATAAAAATTTAATACTTGACTCACCTAAACTTAAAATTTTTAAAGTAGTACAAATGCCCATAGATTTTTATATTTACGTTTAGTCATCAAGCATTAAAATGTCATGCACTTTGTTCCATCTTGCCCTTGTAAGTAAGTAAAACGTAATTGAAATATATATATTAAAAAAACAACTAATGCTGATGATTTTTTTTACTTTTATTGCTAACAATTAACTACACGCAGATTTCGTAACATAATATTCATGAAAACATGAAACATTAAATATTTGTCGAGTTGTGTTTATTCATGGCTGCTTCAGTTTTCGAGCTGCCAATTTTTCCACTCCTTTCAGCATCTTTTTTTCCTTCTTGTTCTTTTCAGTTTGTTCGTGGCGTCCGGCCGACCGACGACGCGCCGGATCACGGCTTCGTGTATCTGCCGCACAGGATCACAGCGCTAGTGGGCGCGTGCTCTACCAGGTACAGGAAGCCGTGGTCTGCCGTGAAGTCGTAGTGCTGGGCTCCGTACGTTTCTGCGGAAAAAAAAACAAACAAACATGTGTTGGGAAACATTCGTAGGGTTGTTTCTGCGGGGTAAAGTTTCGGAAAAATCAAAAAGTCCCTGAAGAAAAAAAAAATTGGTTCTCTGTAAAGTCGGTTCACGGACGATAGTTCAACGTGACAACGTCATAACAAAACATTGATGAAATGATTGCATACTTTTATGAATAAAATTGAATCATTTTTTATTTTAATAATATCAAAAGAATAAATACTTGAAATTATACTAGTAATCAGATTTTTTAAAATGCAAGAATAATTAACCTTTATTGCCGAAATTGTTGTTTGTAATAAGCAATAAAAAACCACATTAACTTTTCACTTCACTTTATAAACAGACGACGAAACAGTTCACGTGTAGATGACTTGTAACTAATTTTAAAAACTGGCTTTTAGCTATAAATTTAAATATAATTATGAACAAGTTTTCATATAAATAAACTGTAATCAAATATCTATCATCAATTATATGAATCACCATAATTTTTTTTAGTCAATTGTAACATAACCTATTATTACTGCACTCGCCGAGAGCGTAACGGAACACAGCGTAACGGAACAATGAGCGTAACGGGACACTTTTTCGTGCGTGCAGCCGGCGTTCATCGATTAATTAGACGTTGTCACGTCAAAAAAAAAAATACTTTTTAGCGAGCAGTAAAGAAAATGAACATGAAGGTGGTACGTTATTAGAAGAAAGACCCTACAGAAAATTGATCTATTAAAATGGTCCTGTTAAGTTGATTATGATGTTTTTTTTAATTTTTTTTAAATTTTATTTTGTAGACAGGGTTGGTTCATTGTCGTTGACTTGATGTAAGTTTTTGGACATACGCCATTGCTTAGCAATGGCGTATGTCCAAAAACTTACATCAAGTCATGCACTCCCATTGCACAAATCTTTCAAAGATAAAATATCATTGTCGTTGGATGTTTGGGGAGAGTACACATTTTTATCGTGGAGCGAGGAAGCGAAGGGGGTGAGTGAGTACCCGTGGCAGGGGTTGAAACTGGTCCGTGCTCGCTGACTTCTATGATCGCCTTCTGCTTCACGTTGCTGATGGCCAGTCTGTTGACGTCAGAGATGCCACTCAGGTTCGCCTCCGGAGAGAATACCTCCGTGATGCCCAGCTGCAACGAGAACCCATCACGTCACTTCGCCTGCCGTGTTGATTTCATTCGCAGTTTGCTTGTTACAGATCTAGGTCAAGACAAATTAAAAAAAAAAAAAAAAAAAGCTATTTTATGAGCAATTTTTAGAGACCTGCCAAAATTCGCGGATTCATTCGGTGATAGGCTAAAATTCAAACACATATACCTCTTGGATAATTTTGCTATTGGCTTACTGTTCTTCATCTGGACGAATCTCAACCAGTTATAAATAGTGACCTGAAAAATTCGCGGGTTTCGATGACCTCCAGGATAGTCTACACAGTCCTCTGTACACTCGGGCAAATAACGGCCAGTTCGTTGGCTGCTGACTTGTGAGTCGTCTCAACTGGTATTGCCCGTGATTCGTTACTTCTTTTGTTGAGGGGTTTCTCATTGGCCCAGAGTCGCCCAGACGAACAGTGAGCCAATAGAAAGAGCAGCTTAAAGGTATACGTGTATGAATTTCAGACTATCGTGAAATGAATCTGCGATTTTTTCCGGTCTCTAGATATAAACCCTCAACCAAAGAAGGATCGAATCACAGACAAACCAACTGAGACGACTTACAAGTCGGCAGTCAATGAACTTGCGTTATTTGCCCGAGTGTACAGGGGTATGTGCAGTCTATCCTGAAGGCCATCGAAACCGCGCATTTTGCAGGTCTCTAGCAATTTTGTATGCGTTACCCAGCTGTGAAAACAAAAAAAAAAAAAGGGGGGGGGGGGGTGTTTGTCTGTAAAGTCGGTTTACGGACGATAATTTTACGTGATAACGTCATAAGAAAACATTGATGTAAACTTGCATACTTTTTAATTTTCAAATATTATTTACAGTTTTATTTTACAAATTTAATTTAAATAATTTGTTTGAATATAATCACGAACAATTGGTTAAAAAAAAAATATTTTCCTGACTTTTGTTTTTAGTAGTATCCGATAGCTGTTAATATACAGCATGTATCTGGAAAAAAAATAGTGAAACAATCTAAGCCATTGATATAGATAAAAATTATGGCACGGTAGTGTAACATAACATAGCGGATTAAGTAAATTTATTTCAAGCCCTTCGAAACAGTCAAATTATTCCTTGAACTCATTGCTGTTATTTAGTTTAAGTTTCACTGTTAAACAGTTGAACCCGTAGAAGAGTGGAAGCAAACATTAGCGGTTCTTCAGGGGAAAAAAAATATTGCAGTGTAATTACCTTCTGCAGAATCCTGTTGTAGTTCAGTTCTTGTTCAATCTTAAATTTGGGCAAGGTAACAATGACGTCCTCAGGGTTAAATTTATCCTTTATATTTTTCAGGCCGTAGAATTTGGACTCCAATGCCTCTAGGCCATATTTGTCTTCAGGAAGAACAATTATCATCCTGACTTCGCCTCCCTGAAATACAGTGACACACACACACATTAGGGGTAGAAACATCTCAAGTTGATTACCTATTGCCAAACCACATCTTTCGAGACTTTTGCAAAGATGAGCCATAAAACGTCAGCAGACATTGATTTGGTGCACTTCTTTACATTGGAACTAGAGCAGGTGGCTGTAGACGAATTTGTAGCCTGAATGTGGAACGAAATGAGATCCTCAGTTAAGAGTTCTTACTAGGAAAAATGGGAGAAACCTGACAAACATACTTGGCCCGGCACTTGACTCGTGCTGTGCTTGCCGAGAAATGAGCTGGGATCAAACGCAAGGAAAGCAGAATTAACCTGCACTAATTTGTTGTAACAGTTAGGCGACGGAGTTATAAACATGCAGCATACCCTGGTGCTAGAAGACAAAGCTTAGTGATTAAGTGCACGAAAAGGGGGGGGGGGGTTGTCTATAAAGTCGGTTTACGGACGATAAATTTTACGTGAATACGTCAAAAAAAACATTGATATAAATATTTAATAATTTTTTAATTTTCAAATATTATTTACAGTTTTTTACAAATTTAATTTAAATAACTTGTTTAAATATAACCACGAACAATTAGTTATATAAATAAACTGAAATGTCAATAAATTGTTAATTTTAAATGACGAAATTGAACAAATAAATCCAATTTTTTTTTTAAATTGCTGCTTTTAAAAAGCCTGCTTTAGCCTGTTTGATATTATGGAAGATTTTCTCGCACGGTGGTTGGTCGGTTCTTGCACGCTCGGCTCAGGCGTAACGTGACAATGAGACATACGCCGAAATACACTAACGTCGAAAAATGTCATTGCAGGACTGACACAAAAAGTTAGGTTAGGTTAGACTAGGTTAGGTTAGACTATGTTAGGTTAGGTTAGGTTAGGTTAGGCCAATATAGGCTAGGTTAAGTTAGGTTAGGTTAGGTTATATTACGCTAGGTTAGGTTAGGTAAGGTTAGGTTTGATTGTGGTATTTCGGCGTCAAGGTACATTTAAGAAACACACCGACCGGGTGTGTCCCAACGCGACGAGTCCCTGACGTCGCTGCAAACATTGGGGCACCCACCTGGTAGTTGAGCGCCAACACCTGGGCAGCCAGCTCGGGGCTGTAGGTGTAGTTGAACCTCGCCCTGGTGGTCATGGCGTCCGTCCTCACCACCGTCTCCCTGTCCACGTGGAAGGGGCGCTTCTCCGTCAGCGAGGCGTCGAAGCCCTTCTCCCACGTGCCGTTCAGGTACACCGCGCCGGCCAGCACGGACTTGGTCCACGAATCCGCGTCGCCTTGACGGGGCAAAAACAAGCAGTCATGGGGGACTGTCAACAGAAGTGAACACTCAAAACTTTGTCTTATAATTTATAATATGTAGGGACTGGAAAAAAAATTCGCGTGTTCAACGACCTCCAGGATAGACTCCGCGATCCCGTGCACACTCGGGCAAACATCACATGTTCATTGGCTGCCGACTCGTGAGACGTCTCAATTGGGAGACTCGTGATTCGATACTGCTTTGACTGAGGCTCTATAGTTGGCCCGCAGTCCTCCAGGTCAACAGTGAACCAATACCAGAAGTTGCATAAAGGTACAATTATTTGCATTCCAGAATATCGCGGAATGAATCCGCGAATTTTTCCGGTCTCTAATAACATGACATCATTTCTACGTCAAATGTACGTAAGAAAATGATTTTGGTATTATATCAGTGTACGATGTCAGCATGATATCATTTATCCTTACATCATTTTTTTTTGGTCAAAACAGATGTCAGTGGTATGTAAAAATTACGTAAAAATTCATCACCTAGCTATGACTTACCAGTGATGTCAGACCTAGGTCATGTGTTCACGTGGTCAAATTAATTTCACTTACTGCTACTACAGCATGTCGGTGATGCGAGCTCACAAGATTTTACCCATCCAAAAAAAGAGTCCAAAACGCACATGATACAGCCGAGTATATACAATGTATTACTGTATATATGCGTACACATGTACACAGGCCGCTGCGCGTCGCCAGTCTGGCGCAACACGTCACTAGCATGTCGGTGACGCGAACCCATAAGTTTTGCCCCTACCAAAAATCGCTCAACGCTGCTAAAGAAGTTTTCACTCCAAAAATATTTGATTTGTTGATATAACATCTTGGGCTCAGCTTCATCGAGGTCACTACCCATGATTAGACAAATTTCTGCAATGTTGCACAAACATTTCCATGATTAAGTTACTGAAATGTTGCTGAAACATTGTGCGCTGTATGTGTAAAATGCAGATAATGGGGTGAGAAGGGTCATCTGGAGTAGATATGGAATTAATCATTGGGGCAAATTGGAACTATAATAGCAGGTTGACCTTGCAGGCAAGAGCACATGGAGAATTTAATTTGCCCAAATTTTGCTTTTAAAATTTTTTTTGACAGGAATTTATGTTTTTGGGGGTACTTCCCCCCCCCATGTTCAACCCTGCTTGTAACATGTCTGCTAACACAATTTGCAAAACTGCAACAACTAGTATAATTAATTCTTTGCCATGTAGCATCACGGTAGAACTCGCATGGTTTTTTGAAGACGGCACTCGGGTCAGGTTCCGTATTTGGGGCATCGCGCTGTGGGATGTCCACTCACTCTGGGACATGAAGTTCCTGATCTTGCCGGCGGTGCTGTTCTTCGCCCACTGGTTGATGGCGTCGATGGCGCCGCTGGCGTTGTTCGCGAAGTCCACGGTCTTGGCGTCGGCCATGAAGCTGAAGCGGGCCACCTCCCGGAAGGACTGCTTCAGCGGGAACGACTTCTCGACGAACGCTGCGTTCGCCAGGTGCAGGGTGTAGTTGGTGTTGTTCTAGGCGGAAACACGCAGTCACTTCTTGTCATGCGTCAATTCATAATTCTTTATATATACATGTTCAGATAAGTAACACTACCTAAACTAACGAATCACCGTAATGTTTCTACAGCAGTACAGGAATACAATCACAAACTTACCGATACATCGCAATGGTTTTGTAACATCACAGAAACGTAATATTTTACTCAGGACTGCTGAGAAATTACAAGTAATATTTCAGCTTGGACATACGTACAATGAAAACCCTCCCTTTTCTACTTGAATATTTTTGTTCCCTTTTGTGAATAACTCTTCAGAATTATAAGCTCATGACGGCATACAGAATAATCAAACAGTTTTTTTTAAATACTGGTACAGATTGGGATACGTTTACTATTTATTGGGTAAGATAAATATTGATTACTTTTAATGAGTGCCACAGGTGTGACGGTCTCACAGTCATTGTTGTCCAGATGTTTCATCTACAACTCGGAACGTAGGATGCTGGGGAGTGCTGGCCTGCAGACGAAGCGGGCGTGGAGCTATGGAGGTACTCACTCGCAGAGGGTGGAGCATGGCCCTGAAGCCCTCCCTGGTGGCATTGTCGTCGCTGGGCAGGTAGGCGGCCTTCAGGATCTGCTGCTTGGTGGAGCCCTGGGCGCCCTGCGCCAGGAACCCCAGCGCCGCGTGCAGGCTGAGCGGGGAGACGACCAGGTTCTCGTTCCTGTCGCCCTCGATGGCCTGGCGAACACATGTGGACGGGTGTACGCTCTGATGCAGAAACGAACGAACGAACTTGCCATTTGAACGTCTCGTCGACGTCGGCGCAATCAGAGAGGGTGAATGAAGCATCGGAGGAACGCATTGTTGGGGGAAAAAAAAAAACGGGAGTAGGTAGCCACGAAAGGCAAACACAGAATTGACTTTTGGGGAGAGAAGGTTGGTACAGAGTTGTCTAGAATGACCTCACCCCAAAAAAAAACTGGTGAAATGGTGAAACTCCCATAGAAAACACACACACACACGTGCCTATACATTCACTGGCGGATTTAGAACAATGGAATAAATCAATGCTTAACACTTCGTAGACTTCGGGATTAATTTGAGATGGTGAAGGGAGGTATATTGAGAACGGTGCGTTGACGAAATTCGTGGATGGGAAAGGTTGGTGTAGGTACTGTGGTGATCCCGCCACTAGAGAAGTGACGTACCAGCAGCGACCGGAGGTCATTGAACCCCCGGGATGGACTCTAAGATCCTCCGCACACTCGGGTAAAACCTCACCAGTTCATTGGCTCTTGGCAAAAGTGCGCCATGTTTCCTACTGCGAAAAATTCCGGGTATTAATTTTCCTGGGAAGCGAACCCATATCGCCTATTATATGGTATCACATTCTTGTGCTTTTAGCTAATTTTTTTTTAATTTCTTTAATATATTTTGTAAATCTGCTACTAATATAAAGCTCGGCACCCTCAAATGCACGTTTAGAACTGAAGCAGTGAAGTGCTAGAGGGCACTTTACGGCAAATTGCACTAACACGCGGCCCACAGCAACCACCGTCGTTCGTGCTCTGGATCCCCAACTAAATGGATTTGGTGCATGAATGAAGAGAAGGCAGACTTGCGTGAGGAATTCCTGACGTCCCGTCTCTTTCTGTCTTGTTTCTCATCGTCTCATAACTCAGCAGGTTCGACCATCACGCTATTCACCGGTTGAGTTCCGAGATATATTTTGTACGGCGACTGCGCTTGTCTCGCGGTATTCTGTCACCCCATAAAGTATGAACCTCCAATAATTCCTGAACTCCTTGTATGTCTTGTAAGTACACCGCCGAGTGTTAAACCCTGAGGCCGGGTTTATAAACTACACAAGAAATGGAACTGTCCAAAAAATGCGACACGCAAATCAATGCAAGAAGATATCGGTCGTTTGTAAGCACAAATGTCACACATTATCACCAAACCGACAATTCGAAGTTTTAAAACAGTTCAAAACGAATTTCTACTCCAAGCTTCTTTTTTTATTCATTCATGTTTATCACGAAAACATTAAAATTTCAATGGTATGATTCAAATAGGTTATTTACTTTCACTGTGCGAAAGTTTGACAAGCGAAAACGACGTCATGATTATAATAAAAACAACTTCGTAAGATTTAAATCCCACATGGGGTAAATAAAACAATTTAACACTTAGTTTGTTTTGGAATGCTGTTGGTTTATTTCTCGAAACCAAGTCAATTGTTTTATAGATTTTTATGATGTGTTAAATTAAATTTTTCTCTTTCTTGTGAAACCAAATTTCCCACATGCTAAGACACATTCGCTTTGTTGACATTATGCTTAACAGACAGCTTATGGTGACATTCAGTTATTTTTCTGGCCATCTTGGCCCAAATAACTTCTATGTTAAAAATGTTTCCAGGAATGTGTTCAAGGAACACGTATTAACCAGAAGGTGAAACAAAGATCTCTCTAGGTAAAAGCTGAGAGGGAGTATGTTTTGTAGCATCATATACTACGTTTTTGAAACACAAAGCCAGGTAATTCGTTGGATTCATCCCAATTACTTTGCGAATTATCAAGGAGAGCCGGAAGAGCTATCTTCGAGGTCATATTGTACCTCTCAACGATATTTTCGTGGGGTTAGTGGGGGGGAGTGTGCACTACCTTTCCAATGTGAACAACAGATTTTTCATCTCTAGTGATGAGAAATAAGTGTCATTATCGCAAAATATTCAGAAAGGTAATCCAACATTAGGAAAAGTATTGTCCTAGAATTTTGCATATTTCACTTGCTTTATTATTTCTCAGTGAAAAGAAAATGTTTAGGAAATATATCTACACCTACCAAAATGGCAGTATAACCTGAGGCGGTTTGTGGTTTAACTTATTGGGAGTTACCCTTTAGGGGATATAATCTACCGGATTAATGTCTTTTAAATTTAAAACTATCAGATATTTATTGCAGTACCTTAACTCGGAAGTGAACAATTCTGAAAATTATGTTTATATATTTTCAATCTCCTCATTCTGGAACTCGTCAAGGTTGGAAATTCCATCATTCCTGTCCTTAAAAGATTATGAAACTGGCGTTTCTAAGCAAAAAATGAATTCCAAACCCGTGTTGAGGACATCAATATTGCTTGAGTATTGGCCAAAAAAATTAATTCATAAAATAAAATATCGAGACAAACCTTCCAAAAGAGGAAAACTTATGATTCAAGACAAATCTTGAATTTTGAATTTTGAATTTAACTTTGTCCTTGACTAAACTTGACTTTACCTAAACCTCCATGCCAAGTGAGATCGCGGAAAACAATTGCTGTGTACAGTTATTCAAATATTCCCTTTGTTACGGTTACTGTAAAAAAAAAAAGAAATATAATTTGGAACAGGTTTGTAGTAGATACAGTTGATTTCAACATTTTCTGATGGAGCAGCACGCATACCTTGAGCAGATCTACAGTGAAGTTGTTGTTGGATCTCGACACAGCTTTCAGGGCGTGGGTGCTGTTCTTCTCGTCGACTGACCGGTAGAGTAATACGTTAGCTTCCAAGGTCGCGGCGACCATCAGCAACACGAAACCTGCAGTCACAAAACAAACAGCACACTGTCCCAGGCTCCTCTATTTTTTTTGTTTCATCTATTCTATTTCTAAGAGTTAGGAGTTCGTGTTATGAAACTGTAAATTTGTTATCTCTAGGGCAGGGGGAATTGGGAGGTGCCGGGGAATATTTAGACAGTGTCATGTAAAAAAAAAATGGTTCAACCCACAATAATTATTTAGAACCAAGAGATTAGGGAAACATACAGATGGATCATAATGACTGATTCTAGGGGGCGAAGACAAAAATGCAGGGGGAATTAAGTGTACTACACGTACCAATATGGCGGCCCGTTTGTTTACAAATGTATCAGCTGTACCTGTATTGGAGGTTAAATTGGATAAAAATGTCAAATCATATCATTACGTTTGTATTATAAAGATTCGTTTTGGACTTCATAATATATATAAACATATTAACCAGTTTTCTTCCAAACAGCTTAACTACTGACGTTAATAAAATCAAGCTTGAAGAGCTGATACAAACATAAACAAACGCCCGTCATAGACCACGAAGTCGGTATTTTTTTTATCAAAACTGTATTCAAATAATTTTTTTATGAATTCTAAAATTTGTCCCAATTTTATACGTTAATAATTACGGCTTTCAAAATGGCGGTCGTGATGCCATAATTCAAAATGGTGGACTTGATGTCATCCAAGATGACGGCTGAGGTCAAGGTCAAAGGTCCTCTATTGAGGCTGGTAAATGGGGGATTTATGCCTCTTTGGGGATATTTCAAGCCTTCAAAATTTTGTTAGAACTGTTTTGGGAAATTTTCCCTCAAAACGGAAATTTACCCTTCGAAAAGGATAGATGTTAAAGATTTTTTTTTGCAGGATTTGTTTTCCCAAAAAAAAAAAAACGGAATTTTTGAGTTATTTTAATGATTTTTCGACAAATTTGGAGTCATTTATAGCAATTTGTGCAAATTTTGAAGGTCAAGGTTAAAGTTCAAGGTCAATCAAGATGGCCGCAGTGACATATCAATCTAAGATGGCGGACACTGGCACCAGCACCTCGCTCCGGCCCCACGGCTCGGAGCCCCTGCTCTATCCCTATTACCAACATATAAAAAACAATGTATCACAAAAGCAGCGTCTATCACTGAAAGGTTTAACAAATAACATCAACAATAAAACTATTTACAACTACATTTTTTCTCAAATAATTCGTTATTACTTTCGGGTTCAGCTCGTTGCAAGTGAACTGACTTGCGCAATGATCCTACGTTCAAATGTTTCGTAGAGCACTGTTGTGCATTATATAAATTTTGAAATAAGATTAAAATAGGAAATTTTAAGCTAGATCAATCCAATACGGAGAATTTAAGAGCATTTAAAACATGTTTGATGTTATCAGTCCAACTTTAATGACGGAGAAATGGATTGCCATATTTCGTACAATGTCGCGCCTCAAACGTAGTTGTCAAATGTAGTTGGAGATGAAAATACAGGGCCTATATAAAAAAAGGGGGGGGGGGGGTTGTCTGTAAAATCGGTTTACGGACGATAATTTTAAGTGATAACGTCATAAGAAAACATTGATGAAAAATTGCATAGGTACTTTTTTAATTTTCAAATATTATTTACAGTTTTTGCAAATGTAATTTAAATAATTTGTTTAAATATAATCACGAACAATTAGTTACTAGAAATAAACTGAAATCAAATCAATGTCAATAAATTGTTAGTTTGAAATGACGAAATTGGACAAATAAATCAAATTTTTTAAAAAGCCCACATTAACCAGTTTGATATTATAGATGATTTTTCTCGCACGGTGGTTGGCCGGTTCTTGCACGCTCAGCTCAGGCGGAACGTGACAATGAGTCATGCTTTTTCGTGCGCGCAGCCGGCGTTCATCGATTTATAAGACGTTACCACGTCAAAAAGTGACAGGGACTTCAGTAAAGAAGAGTTCACTCACCTTGAATGTTGAAAGCCATCTTGCCGGAAGACTTCGCAGAAGCAACGTGTCATCTTGCTGGGAGGGACTAGTTTATATACCTCCGGCCAGGTCTGTTGACGCCAGCATTCTTACAACCAGTGGTTGTAGAGGTCGTTAGTAACTGTGATACGGGGCCGCCTTGATGACTCTGCTCGTATGCTGAGCCAGGAGAAAGAAAACACTTTTATTTTTTTAAGACTCCAGGTCAAAACAGTTTTCAAAGACGCGTCTCCCGACAAAATATTTTTAACACCTTCAAAGACAATTTTTGAAATATTCCTAACGTACTTGAGACACCTGCTTACCAGGATCTTAAACTGAGATGCGTTTGTGTTTGAAATGTATATATAAGTATACGTATTTTCATCCAAAAAATTTAAACTAATAAACAAATTTGTGATCGGACGTTTGTTCTATAGTGGTCTAATTTCCGGCCTCGGAAAAATTACCTTCTCTGTTTAAGCACTGGGATTTGTGTTGTCCTTAATAATATGTACTTTTTAAAATAATTTTGAGATATTTTGGGTAGTTTTTAAAGAAATAAAATATTGCTGCGGACAAATAGGTTGTTTTGTGGTAATTGACAATAATGAGCTTTAGCGGATAGCAAGTAAAACAATGTGGTGATTAACAATAGCGCACTCTAGCAGACTGAAAGATAATCCAATATGGCGGACAATACGGCTGCCTTGACGTCACACTGGTAGGTGTTATACATTTTTTGGTTTTAGTAGTAGTGCCTCCTTTTGTTTATCATGCGGAAAAGATGTGATTTGTTTTTTTTTTATAATTGCCATCCTCGGGTTTAAACCGGAAACTCAAGGATCCCTTTTAAAACTTTTTTTTCTAAAGTGCTCCTCTTGGGCTCAATGATATAAGTACATTTTTTAAATATATATATTTTTTAAACTTAACATATCAAAAATAACTATTTGGTTAATATTTTAAATCCAAATTGAGATCTGTGGCTTACTGGTGGCTATATGGGGAATTCTAAGATAATGTGGGAGATACTTAGCCACTTAAGGGAATAGCCTATTTTTTAAATTTTTTGTTAGAATTGTTTTTTTAAAAACGGGATATTCCCTTGAAAATATGTTTTTTAAGTACTTACAGGCAATTTTGATACAGAAAATTGGCTATTTAAAGATCAATATAAACAAAAGGAGTAAGTACAAGATGGCGTACCCCAACCATCCACAATTCCCACTCATATTACATTTTACGGAGCGCTTATTATATACTGCTAATTTCAAACAAATGTTATTGGTACTACTATTAGAATGTATTACTTCAAAAAGATGGCTCTTTATTCCATTGGAAGCATAAAAAAAAAAAAGCAAGTTTTTCATTGTGAGATAAGGGATTTTTCATTGAAATGGAAACATTCGGGAATGATTATTGTTTGGGTAATGAAATACATAGAGGTACAACAAATTAATAATTTATTACATAAATACATACATCATAACAAGGTATATAATATATTTTTAATATGTAATTTACTACCTCTATTGTGAAATATATCACTTCTGTGAATGCTTAAATCTATTAAATTTAGGATGGTACATGAATAGTCCAAAACCTGTCCTCTGAGTCTAATTTTTAATATAAATTTAAAACTTTAAGACATTAACGAAACGCTATTGCATAAAACAGTGATAAATACTAAACGTATTATATTTGACGATATATAAAAGAGAGACATTATTTGAGCTTCGAGATTCAACTTTGGTAGCGGAGTTGGAGTTTCGATTTTGGCGCGAGGAGTACTGGAGTACTGGATTCGACTCTCTGGGTGTGTGAGGTGTTTAGCATAAAATCGAACGTTAATTAGACGCAGTTATGCAATGAGAAACTAACTGCAATTTCTTAAACTTGGGTTTTTGGCCAAAATTAAATTTAATACTCGTCAATTACTTGGAAAAAAGAATCACTGTGGAAAATAATGACCCCAAACTATGCGGCTATGATGTAAGTTAACATTTTATTTACAAGGCTTTGTGAAAAGCCGGAAGAACCGGAATCAAGGGGGGGGGGGGTGGGTTGTGTTTTATTCTTCACTACATAACTGCGTCCATTAATCTCAATAAAAACAAAAAAAATATATAATGTCTGTAAAATTGTATTTTAACAAAAGTACGTGTGTACAGGAATACTAAATGGAAAACTCGCGCATATTGGGTGAATTGTTATGCCACCTGACGTTGAATGTTACTAACGAGAATTCGATTGCCGATTTCGAGTGTCCAATTGATGGAATGTATAACAGTTGGAAAGTCTGACGTTCGGGCACCCAGCTCTTAGAATGTTCAGCTGTTGTAATGCACTACTGTTCCAGAATGTCCAACTACTGAAATGTTCCAATGTTGGGACTGGTCAAATATGGCATTTTAAACTGTGGGAATATCAATCTGGTTGAATTTCCAACTGTGGGAATGCCCAATAGTTTTTTTGTGGGTCTACCTATCAGAATGTTCAAAGTTTTTATATGTAGAACTATTATATTTATGAACGGTTGGAATGCCCAACTGTTGATTTCCAAATATTGTTGTTGGATTCCAAACTGTTCAAATGTTCAACTTTTGGAATGTTCAGCTGTCAGAATGTACGACAGTTGAAATTTCCAACGGTTAACATGTTGAAATGTTGAGATTTTTTACGGTTAGAAAGCTCCAAGTGTTTGAATACCCAATTGTTTAAATGCCAAAAAACTGTTCGAGAGTTCAAAAATTTCAAATATATAACTGTTCGAGTGTCCACCCATTAGAATATCTAACTATTGGAAAGTCAAACTGTTCAAGCATACGCTTGTTGGGTTGCCGAACTGTTAGAGGGTTCAGCTTTTTCAAATAGCTAACTGTTGTAGCGTCCAACTAATATTGTGTAAATAAGTTGCTTGCCTTCTGGGTTGTAGCCGTGTCCTTGGCAAATAATTCACCGACGTTTCGGTTGACATTGCAGCCGCCATCATCAGGGAGCATTTATATACTGCTGATGGCGACTGCAATGTCTACCGAAACATCGGTGAATCATTCGCCAATGGTCGTGGCTACAACCCAGAAGCCAAGCTACTTCAGACAATGGCCGTGAAAGCCTGCGAACATTATTAATACTTAGAGACCTGAAAAATTCGCAGATTCATCTCGCGATAGTCTGAAATTCATACACTGCTCTTGCTATTGGCTCCACTGTTCGTCTGGGCGACTCTGGGCCAATGAGAAAACCCTCTAACCAAAAGAAGTGACGAATCTCGGGGCAAAACCAGTTGAGACGACTCACAAGTCAGCAGCCAAAACGAACTGGCCGTTATTTGCCCGAGTGTACAGAGGACTGTGTAGACTATCGTGGAGGTCATCGAAACCCGCGAAATTTTTCAGTTCCCTGATCAATACATTAGAGACCTGAAAAAATTCGCGGGGTTCATTTCGCGATAGCCTAGAATCCAAATACATTTGCCTTTCTTGCCGCTTCAGTGATCGGGCCACACAGTTTATCTGAAGGACTCTGGACCAAATGAAAAAACGTTCGACAGAAGAAGTATCGAATCACAAGCTTCCCGGTTTTACACGCGTCACGAGTTAGTGGCCAATCAGCAGGTGTAAACAGCACAAGTACATAGAGGATCATGGCAGGGGCGTAGCCAGGGGGGGTTTTAGGGGTTCAAAATCCCCCCCCCCCCTAAGCGCAAAATCTTTAATTAATTTCTTATTCATCACTCAAACAAATTTCATATTAAAATTAATAAAAATTTTACCATTACAATATTTAAATTTAAGAACCGAAAACTGCTAAAATAGCACTATTTTACACCTTAAAATCCAAATTTTTCCCGGGGGAGGACCCCCAGACCACCTCCGCTTTAATATGGGCCAGGGGGGGGGGGTGAGGACCATGCTTCTTAATACTCCCCCCATACACAAATCCTGGCTACGCCACTGGCATCACGGGGTCTATCCTAGAGGTCGTTGGAATACGCGAATTTTTTTTGTCCCTTTATCAATGCTTAGAGACCTGTAAAATTCGCGGATTCATTTCGCGATAGGATAGAGTCCAAATACTTTTGACATTATTTTGCTTCAGTGATTGGGCCACAGTTTATCGGAAGGACTCTGGGCCAATGGAAAAATCTTTAACAGAAGAATATAGCGAATCACGATCATTCCAGTCAACAACAGGTGTTATACGAGTCGGTAACCGATCAGCAGATGTAATTTGCACACGAGTGAATAGAGGATCATGGAGTCTATCCTTTAGGGATTTGAAATCGCGAATTTTATAGGTCTCTATGAATGCTGCGACATTACGTCGGCCTGCCCCTCCGCCCCGCTCCCCGGACCCGCCCCCTCGGTGACGGCCGCCATCTCGCGGGCGTACTTCCTCATGTAGTCGCCGTCGGGGTCGTACTTGGAGCAGAGGCGCTGCCACACCTGCTTGCGCTCCGTCGCCAGGATGCGGATCACCTCCTCGGCCGAGGCCTTCTGCTTCGGGGTGCACTTGGCGCAGCCGTTCTGCAGCGCGTCCACCAGGTGCTCTGCGGACCACAGACACACACACACACCCCCCGTCACCCGTCGCGTCTCCACCGCGGCGCGTCGAGGAAGTCGTGAGAACACGCGCTTCTGACCGGACGACAACAATCATAACAAGTCCTTGTCAGAATTGTAACGAGAGAGGAAAAATATTGATGGTCCGAAAAATGAAAATTAATAAAAAAAAATAAATTCTAGTAAAATAAAAAGAAAAAACAAATTAAACACAGAGAGAGAGAGAGAGAGAGGAAAAAAACAACAATAGTTTAGGTTTGCGATTTAAAGTGATAAAAAAAGTATTTAAATACTAAAAATTGAACTCTTATGAGGGTACTGATTGCTTCGTTGTTAATATCACACGGGTGTTTTTTTTTTTTTTTACTTGTATGGGAAAATTAAGAATTATAAGGCATCTAGTGCGTGGCAACAATGTTAATGGGCAATAGGAAATACACTTCTAGCGCCTGCGGCATTGTCAACACGCACTTCGTACGTGTACTGCATGTTGTATCTAACGCCCTCCAACGCATTTGATTCTAAATTGGACTTTTAGTAAGGATCCCTAATGTTATTGATAATATTATAAAGCCTATAGCCTTCCTCGATAAATTTACTATCCAACACTGAAAGAATTTTTCAAATCGGACCAGTGGTTCCAGAGATTAGCGCGTTCAAACAAACAAACAAACTCTTCGGCTTTATAATATTAGTATAGATAACTAGGGACCGGAAAAATTCGCGTGTTCAGTTACCTGTAGGATGAACTCCATAATTCTACGTACACTCGGTCAAATGCCACACCCGCTCATTTGGCTGCTGTCTTGTGAGACGTTACAGCGTAGCAGCCTGTGATTCGTATAAAGCTTCGGTCGGATGTTTCTCAGGATTGGCCCAATGGCAGAGGCAGCACTGAGGTATAACGATTTGTATTTTAGCCTATCGCGAAATGAATTCGCGAATTTTTCCGGTCTCTAATAATAACTTATTCCTCCCCCCTTGTTTTACACTTTGTTAACAATATTTTAGAGACCGGAAAAATTCGCGGATTATTTCGCGACAGGCTGAAATGCAAACAATTTTACCTTCGTGCAACTCCTGCTGTTGGTTCACTGTTGACCTGGAGGACTGCGGGCCAACTATAGGCCCTCAGTCAAAGCAGTATCGAATCACGAGTCTCCCAGCTGAGACGCCTCACAAGTCAGCAGCCAATGAACAGGTGACGTTTGCCCGAGTGTGCACAGGATCGTGGTGTCTATCCTGGAGGTCGTTGAATACGCGAATTTTTCCAGTCCCTAACAATATTCACTTAATTAACCAGGAAATTTAGCACTCAACAAAGCAAGCTTCTTTGTACGTGAGTGCATCTGGTCACTTCAAATTTAATTACAAGCGGTAGGAATTTTGGACGATTGTAAACACTTGCAAATGTATAATAACTGAGGAATAAATACATATATAAAATATAACCTTGCATTAGTTTCATAAAGTGGCCGTGCGGGGCCGCCAGCCAGCCCCGAAACCTGGCGCTCGTCGCGGTCCTGTCTGCGTTCGTAACAATACTGATAGAATCCAAGGTTCATCATCCACGCAACTGTTTAACTCTTACGCAGTCTTCTAAGGACGCGTGTTATAAACAAGAGGGTAGAATGCGTTTTATCACAGAACAGCTAAATCAACGTTGGTTGGAAAAAATTTTCGTATTAAAATTACGAGAACATAGGCAGAACAAAATATTTTGCAAACTTACACAAGCGCTCACTTTATATACGAAATTTATCTTACAAGAATTATTTTTTGGAATTTTAAAATAATTTCTTTAAAAACTTTTGATAAGTTCAAAAGTAAACTCTTTCTTGTTTACACACGTGCTTGTTCGCAATGGATCACGTAACGCGAGAGAGGGGATCCTCAGATTTCGCACGAAGATGAAAAATTTCTGGAACCACGGAAATCGCTTGGTTCCAAAATTTTTGGGACATTCTTCGTTGCGAAAGTCCGTTATTTCACTGTAATTTCCTATAGATAGGGACCGGAAAAATACGCGGATTCAATGACCTCTAGGATAGCCTCCATTAGCCTTTGCACATCTCAAGTAAACACGCGTGTTCATTGGGTACTAAATTGTGAGGCGTCTCCACTGGGTAGCTCGTGATTCGACGCTTCTTTGGTCGATAGTCTCTCATTGGCCCAGAGAGCTCCAGTTAAACATGCGAGCCAATAGCAGAACCAGCAGAATTGTACACATGTTTGAATTTCAGCCTATCACGAAATGAAACCGCGAATTTTTCCGGTCTCTACCTATAGATAGGGGCAGGCATTTTTCGCGAATAAATCTTAACGTATATTAGACTGCAACAAGGTACACCCGCAACAGCGGTTTCTTCCTTGTGATTGGCGGCCGTCTGCGAAGAAGTCGTTGCCTTATTTGACCGAGCCACACAGGACGCGTTTGCTTCCGCACTCAATTACTGTGATTGGTGTTGTAACAATCGACATGCGCCTGAAAGAAATTCACCCAATCACGAAACACAGACGATGCTACAGTGTTTTAACTTATAACTGATCTCGGAATCTTTTCGCGAAGTATGCATGGCCCTACCTATAGAGTGAAGGAGTTAAACTGCGTTAAGTTCCGCGAACGACATCAACCAATCCCCAAAAAAAGGGCTGTGAACTGGCCAGAAATCACGCGGAATCGTCCGCCCAATCATTGTCGGGACGCAAAAACGTGCTATGGACGGCACGAGAACAATTAAGAGCCACGTAGAGTCTAATCGGACAGCGGGCAACCAGTACGTGACAGAGGAGGGCTGAACCACGCCGCACGCACGTTGTGCAAGTATCTGTAACCACGACAAATTGTTCTGCGATCGCCAGCAACACGACTGGAAATTATTTTTTCAATCACTCCTATGACTAAGGATACCTGTATTTCGCGGATACATCTAGTGTCAGGCTATTTCACACATAAATGTAGCTTTTTTTTCTTAGAGGTTTGGCGAATTGCGGGCGTGCAGCAGTATGGTAACTAGGTAAGTCCTCATTGGCCCCGTCAAGTGCGGGAAAACAGCCTTCACCGACCACAGCCAATAATTACAAGAAAAAATCTACAGTGTTTTGTAAAATACCTTGGCACGAAATGTATTCGCGAAATACAGGTGTCCCTACCTATGACTAGAAAAAAAAAACACCTGAAAAAAATAACGTCTTTTGGAAGAGGATTCCACTGAAGAGGGTTATTATATTATGCCATCTTGGTAACAACAGATTTTAGTATATAACAGTTTTGTACAGTTTGATTTTTAATCTTTGGCTTCGTTAAAGGATAGTATGTTAATTAAAGGAATGACTGAAGTTAATAGTGACTAGCTGCTCCCAATAGTTTATCCTGCGAAGTAATTGACGTTTAAGTTGAAATTTTATTTTATCAACTGTAATTCTACTGTTAATAAGACAATATTTTATAGTCTTTAAATATCTCTATGTGTAATCTCTGCATTAACGAATGTTAAAATAAAAAGCTAAAAAGTTTAATGGTCTATAAACTGCTTAAATCAATATGGCGTCAAACTGTTGCTATCTCTCCCCTTTAAAATCATGTCAGGTAAAACATCTTTAGGCAAAACGACTGTGAATAAACCAACTTTTTTTTAGGAACAAAGTCTTTAGACACTACTTTAGGTAAACCGTCTTCGGGTAAACCGATGTCAGACGCAACGATTTAGATAAACTAACATGAGCAAAACGTTATTAGGTAAACATAATTCAGGCACAATTCTTTTAACGTAACCCTACTGTAGGAAAAACATATTTAGATAAACAGACTTCAGACACAGGCCACTATTTACACAAACGCTAGGCAAAATGGGTCTAGACATACTGGCTTTAGACAAAACGGTTTTAGACAAACCATCTTTGGACAAAACATTTTTTTTAGACAAATCAGCGTAGTTGTAAATTAGATTTAGACAAACCGGCTTTGGACAAAAACTTTTTTTAGACAAATCAGCTTAGGATAAAATAGCTTTAGACAAACCGGCTTTGGACAAAAACTTTTTTTAGACAAATCAGTTTAGGATAAAATATTTTTTAGACAAGCTGGCTCTGAACAAAACGGCTTTAGACAAACAAGCTTTGGAAAAAAATGGCGTTAGACAAACTGGCTTTGGACAAAATGGCTTTGGACAAAACCTTTTTTAGACAGATCAGACTAGGATAAAATAGCTTTAGTTAAGATGGTTTTGGACGAAACGGCTTTAGAAAAACCGGCTTTGGACAAAACTTTTTTTTTAGACAAATCAGCTTAGGATAAATTAGCTTTAGACAAACCGGGTTTGGAAACGGACTCGGGAGGCCAAGCGCGGCTCCAGAAGGGGGGGGGGGCGGTGGGGGCGATAGCCCCTCCCGAGACTAATTTTATTGATTAGTGTACATTTATGTTTACTTAAACACTTAATTTAATATGTTAAACTTTTATCTCATCAAGCATTGCACGGAGCTACCAAGGTTCTGTATTTGAAACCCTGGTATTTGTTAATAATATTCCAATATACCACTTTAATTTTTTTTTTTTTGCAACTGCGACCTTTCTCTGCGCGATAGCCCCTCCCGAGGCCGCCATTGGTCGGGAGGAGGCTCACTCACCCTTGAGCATCTCGCCGTGGTGCGTGCAGCGGCCCTCGCCCATGAGGCACTTCTCGTACATGGCGACCATGCGCTCGTTCCGCACGAGGGCCGGCAGGTTGAGGTTGTCCGGTACCTCCGGGTAGCTGCCCTCCTGCCCGCCGGCCAGCGACCTTCCGGCAACCACCGCCAGCAGCAGCAGCAGCAGCGGCCGCCACGTCGTCTCCATGGCTGGCGCGGCGCTACCACACACTGCCGCGCTGTTAGACCGCAGCGTGCGTTCCAATGGACACATAGAGACCCGTATTCAACGACCTCCAGGATAGACTCCACGATCCCGTGCACACCCGGGCAAACGTCACCTGTTCATTAGCTACTGACTCGTGAGGCGTATCAACTGGGAGACTCGTGATTCGATACTGCTTCGACTGAGGGTCTATAGTTGGCCCGCAGTCCTCCAGGTCAACAGTAAACCAATAGCAGGAGTGGCATGAAGGTACAATTATTTGCATTTCTGCATGTCGTCTGAATGAATCCGCGAATTTTTCCGGTCTCTATATTAATGGATACCTGCTCTTTCTTTCCAACGCACGATATCTGCTGTTAGCTCTGTCCTTGTTTTCAGTGTGCTCTGGTACCAGATGTTTCACTCAAGTGTTGGACACAACTTTATAATGCAATTAAATATTTCATAAATATACAAAATATATTTTTATTTTTAAAAAATTAATATTTGAATGAGAATTTCGGAAGTACATTTCCTTGTTTTATTTTATCAAGAGCACAATTTGATCAATATTTAAAGAAACGTAACTCAAAGAAGCCATCTTAGATTCAACCGTTTTTGCAAAACAAAATTATATATATAATTTAGTATTAAAAGTTTTAGCTGTGTTTGAGCATATTACATAATTTTATGGAATCCTTTTATTAAAAGAAAACCGACTGCTACAAATACTTTCTCATTTGATTGGTGGTATAATATTTTTTTTTTTTCCTTTCAGAGTGACAATTGTAATAATACTGTCAAAAATATTATTTTATGGTCTAAGAAAAATAAAACTGATACAGTGGTGATGCACACGTACAGAAAACATTGTTTTATCTTTTACAAAAGATTCCATTGGAAACCAATTGCCAAGGGAAAAAAAATTGTCATATTACAAGAAAACTACGACAAATTTTTTATAACATACGGCTATGGGTTTTTTAAAATACTGTATCTACATAGACACGCTTACGAAAATTGTTAAATATTGATTGGTGATCAATACAATCTTTTTTTTTTTAAACCTTGGGAAATATAATCGAATATTTTACAACTGGCCATTAATTATTGGTAAACTACTTAAAATCTTTACGCGAAAAATCAGTGGCTATGGTCATTGCCGCTGTTTGCGTGTCATAACTGAGGGAAACTCGACCAATCACGAAACGGAGCCGATGCCACAGTGTTTTAACACACCTCAAGTCACAAAATATTTTCGCGAAAAAAAAAAAAATAACTAGAGACCTGTAAAATTCGCGGATTCATTTCGCGATAGGATAGAGTCCAAATACTTTTGACATTGTTTTGCTTCAGTTATTGGGCCACAGTTTATCTGAAGGACTCTGGGCCAATGAAAAATCTTTAACAGAAGAATTAGGGAATCACGATCATTCCAGTTAACAGGTGTTACGAGTCGGTAACCAATCAGCAGATGTAATTTGCACGAGTGCATAGAGTATCATGGAGTCTATCCTTTAGGGATTTGAAATCGCCAATTTTACAGGTCTCTTAATAATAACGTGTTCCTTGTGGCAACACATATGTGTTAACAAAGTTGACGATATGAGCAGAGACCAGCGAATTTCGCTTTATTTTCCGTTAGCAGGATGAACCTCAATAATAAGTCGGGGGTCGTGGCTCTCAGGCTGCTGCCAAATTTCACCTTACGGCCGAATTTCCCGTGACTGTTTTTTTTTTTAATTTTGTAAAGATTTTGAACTATCGGGCATGTCATAACTAGGGACCGGAAAAATTCGCGGATTCAATTACCTTTAGGATAGCCTCCATTATCCTCTGCACTTCTCAAGTAAACACGTGTGTTCATTGGTTACTAAATTGTGAGTCGTCTCCACTGGGTAGTTTGTAATTCGACGCTTCTTTTGTCGATAGTCTATCATTGGCCCAGAAAGCTCCAGTTAAACCGCGAGCCAATAGCAGAACCAGCAGAATTATACACATGTTTGAATTTCAGCCTATTACGAAATGAATCCGCGAATTTTTCCGGTCTCAAGTCATAACTCCCTACGTATTTTTTTCCGGGAAAAGATTTTGAGACGAGCTAAAAGTTAAAACACTGTAGCGTCGTTTTTGTTTCGTGATTGGTCAACCAATCACAACGATCCACTGCAGAGGCCAACGCATCCTTAATGGCCCGATCAAACCGGGCAATGACATCTCTCGCAGACAAGGAAGAAACAGCTAGCAAGGGCATACCATGTTGCAGTCTAGATTTATTTTAATTTTTCGCGAGACGCCTGTCCCCACAACGCGGCTGAAGCGCATGATTGAAAGCATTTGAGCCTCCTTCCAGTTTCCAACGCGAGATTTGCGAGTGTCTAATGCAGACCGGCGTGGAAACGTATCCGGTACCTGGTACGAGGGTAGAATCCTGTCGCCCCCACCGGAGATGTGGCGAGCCGGTCTACTGTGGGGTCTTCTGGAGTCGAGAAGGTCTACTGTGGGGTCCTCTGGAGTCGAGATGGTCTACTGTGGAGTACTCCGGAGTCCGGCCGGTCTACTGTGAGGTACTCTGGAGTCGAGAAGGTCTACTGTGGCGTCCTCTGGAGTCGATACGGGCGTCTGTGGAGTCTTCTGAAGTCGAGATGGTCTGCTATGAAGTTCTCTGCAGTCGAGCCGGGTGATTGAGGAGTTCTCTGGGAGTCGATACGGGTGACTGGAGTCCTCCGGAGTCCAGCCGGGCAGCTGAGGAGTTCTCTGGAGTCGAGCCGGGTGATTGAGGAGTCCTCCGGAGTCCAGCGGGTCTGGTGTGGAGTCCTCCGGAGTCGACCCGGGTGACAGTGGAGTTCTCTGGAGTGGAGCCGGGCGCGCGCGACTGCGCCTAAATAGCCCGGACGGGCGCCGACGCGCGTGCCTGCCCGCGCGGGCCATACGTGACTTGCAGGGCGTTCCGCGTCCACCCCACCCCCCCTCCCCGGCCAGTTGATAACCCAACAATGGCCCGCAACCCGACCCCTCGGCGTGCGCGCCGTCGCACAGTCGGTGTCGAGTGCGACAGTTCTCAGAAGCACCGAAGTGCCGGGAGTCAGGCCCGAGGAGGTGAGAGCTTTGAATATATATATATATACTGTATAGAAGTCGCCGGCCCAGGTTAAAATTTCCAATACGGTTTTGAGGTAGTTGGTTAATTCACCGCCGCAATCGCCACCATCTCTAGGGGCATCGACTCGTGGTGGTCCCTAGCGGACAAGTGTCGAACTCTTCAAACACCCCTTCCCCCTCCCCGCTGAACGACCTTGAGCTGCAGCGAATGCTGGGCGGGGGGTACGGGGAATGACAGCGGGTGACAGTGCTGCGCTCTAACGTGTAAATAACAACCCAAGACGATACAGGGCGTTACGGCAGCGCACTGCAGCGGTGATAGTTCCCAAACAGCTCATCATGCGCTTCTGAAAAACGTGGAGTAAATCCTATCCACTCGCAACTTCTATAAAGTATATATATATATTCAAAGGTGAGAGTGAGCGAGAGAGAGCGAAGATGAAAGTAAATGATTAGCAGAGACCGGAAAAATTCGCGGATTCCTATCGAGACCGGCTGGAATCCAAACTCGTTTGGCTTAATGCCGCGTCTGTGATTGGACCGCAATTTACCTTGAAGGACTCTTAAGCCAATGGCAAACACTCGACAAAAGGAAGTATCGAATCATAAGAATCGCAGTAGACAGGTGTCCCGAGTCGGTAGCCAATGACCAGGTGATAGTTGCCCGAGTACATAGAGAATCGTGGAGTCGATCCTAGTGGTCATTGAAACCGCGAATTTTTCCAGTCCCTCATGATTAGG
Source organism: Bacillus rossius redtenbacheri (assembly GCF_032445375.1). Lineage (NCBI taxonomy): Eukaryota > Metazoa > Arthropoda > Insecta > Phasmatodea > Bacillidae > Bacillus > Bacillus rossius. The sequence continues at coordinate 5,992,975 of NC_086343.1, forward strand.
GACCTGAAAAATTCGCGGGTTTCGATTATCTCCAGGATAGTGTACACAGTCCTCTGTACACTCGGGGCAAATAACGGCCAGTTCGTTTGGCTGCTGACTTGTGAGTCGTCTCAACTGGTATTGCCCCGAGATTCGTCACTTCTTCGGTTGAGGGGTTTCTCATTGGCCCAGAGTCGCCCAGACCAACAGTGAGCCAATAGCAAGAGCAGCTTAAAGGTATACGTGTAATGAATTTCAGACTATCGCGAAATGAATCTGCGAATTTTACCGGCCTCTATAAATGATATTTAGGAACCGGAAAAATTCGCGTTTTCAATGACCTCTAGGATAGACTCCATGATCCTCTATGTACTTGTGCAGATTACACCTGCTGATTGGCTACTAACTCGTGACACGTGTTAACTGGGAAGCTTGTGATTCGATACTTCTTCTGTCGAACGTTTTTCATTGGTCCAGAGTCCTTCAGATAAACTGTGGCCCAATCACTGAAGCAGCAAGAAAGGCAAATGTATTTGGATTCTATCCTATCGCGAAATGAACCCGCGAATTTTTCAGGTCTCTACTGATAATAAGAGTAATATACAGCGTGAAAGAGGGTGAGATGGACATTGGGTGTGAGAAAGTGTGAGAATGGATGCGAAAGTGTATACCTAGGTGTGTGTGTGTGTGTGAGTGCGTGAGAGACAGTGAGAGAGAAAGTGATGTATAATGTTAGAGAGGGTGAGATGGACAGTGAACGAGATTAAGTGAGAGAGTGAGTGATATACGGGGTGAGAGTTGGATGGAAAGTGAGATAATGAGATGGTGTACGTGAGAGTGAGAGATAGTGAAGAAATGTGAGTGAGAGAAAATTAGTGTGAGATATGATAAGAGTGTGTAGGTGTGTGAGAATATGTGAGAGTGTGTGAACATGAGAGAATGTGAATGTGTGAGTGTATGTGAGGTGGGAATAGAAAAAGAGGGGGGATAGGGAACCAAAATCCCCCGGGGCCCAACCATCACCAGGGCCCGGTTAAGATTCATTAACTTTTTTTTAGCACGTGAGTTTACCCTGTTTGAATAGCAGATTATTAGTAGAGACCTGAAAAAATCGCGGATTCAATTCACGATATGCTAAAATTCAAACAGTTATAAACCAGCACCATACGTAGTAAATACATTTATATACTGCTATTTCCTGCTCTAATATTATATTTTTTGACGTGATAACGTCTTATAAATCGATGAACGCCGGCTGCACGCACGAAAAAGCATGCATGACGCATTGTCACGTTCCGCCTGAGCCGAGCGTGCAAGCGAGAGCGCGGAACAAGCAACAGAGAGGCACGATCGGCTTGTGACGCATCTATCTCTCTTCCACTCCATCGGCCGATGCGTCCGAGTAGAAGAGAGACAGCGGCAGCACACAACCTACACGTGAACTGTTTTGTCAACTGTTTATAAAGTGAAGTGAAAAGTTAATGTGGTTTACATTGTTTATTACAATAAGAATTGCCGCAAAAAAAGTAATTAATTCTTGTATTTCAAGAATTTGATTAGCGATATAATTTCATATATTTGTTCTTTGATTATTAAAAAAAAGTAGCATCGGTCGGCGAGTGCGGTAATAATAGGTTATGTTACAGTTTTGACTAAAAAAAGATTATCTCATATAAAGGATCGTATAAAAAGTCAACTGCTTTTATTTAGTATTCAATGAAAAAATTGTAATTTTCAATTAACTCCTTCTTTGTATTATACAAAATAATGATAATTCAGTGATAATAATTAAATTTATAAAAGTATGCAATTTTTCATCAATGTTTTCTTAGGACGTTATCACGTAAAATTATCGTCCGTAAACCGCCTTTACAGACAACTCCCCTTTTTATGAAGCTAAACACAGTGACCAATAAAGTCACTAAATAAAAGTACATTCACATGTTTTCATTCACATTTTTGTTTATATTTTACTTTCTAAAAGACCCCCAACACTGTGTGCCCCTGCATGTTCTAAACCTCTGTTAGTGGTGCAACGAAGGACTAAAATTCAATTTTTACAGTATTTTTATCAACATAAAATATATATTAAAGCCAGTTAATATCGTAGTGACGAATTCATACATGTAGATTCACCCTTACTCTACTGCCGTGATAAATCGGTTGAATGATGAATTGGTTATCATTGTAATGCATTTGAAACGTGCTAAAACTTTTATCTGGGCCATATTTCTGAATTATTGAGTGCCTTAAAACTACACGTATAAATTAATGAAATGGGAGACAGAAATCCGTTGTTTCACTTATTTCCTAAAATTATGGCAAAACCATTAGTGTTTCAAATTATTTAAATATAAACTTAATCTTAGATAATTTGACAACAAGAAGGACTCAAAAAAGTTTATCTTACTGGAAAATTTAGGTTACGGAGATACAGCGGAAGATAGATGCTGCGATTCTCATATTTAAGGGTTCGTAGATCTCATAGTGATCTAAAACTTACCAAAAATTCACCTTTTAATGAATTATTCCCAAAATTCGCCTATTTCCTCCCTCCTTCATTTTATTTCTTGGGCCAGATTTATAAACTAAGCAAGGGACGCAACGCCGAAATAACGCAAAACGCAACAAACAAAGTAAAATCACGATCATTTACAAAACACGAGAGTCTGAAGACATCACACTGCAACTGAAATTGTATAACAGTGGAAAACAACATTCCCCCCCCCCCCCCCCCAGGGTTTGTTTGTTAGTTCATGCTCATCATGAAAACATTTGACATTAACATTAATTTTATCTAAAAGTGTTATTTTTTTTTCAGTTTGCGGAAGTTTTAACAAGTGAAAACGTGATGTGCATAGCGAAAACAACATCGTGCTTAACGTCTCGAGTCTTTTAAAAAAGTTTTCGGAACACTGCACTTCAAACGTGGAAGGCGGAGACGCTGGTCGAAACGCAAGAAGTTGACAGTTGGCCGATTCTTGCGTTGTCGTTTCTTGTGTTTTTCTTGCGTAGTTCATAAACCCAGGTCGACTGCACGGGGTTACATTCGACCACACGCCTCATGCAGAGCGCTATACACGTTTTCATCGGTTTCTTCATTTATGACAAATGTGGGGGCGAATGTACAGATTTGGCATTTACACAAAAAAATTGGTTGTCTGTAAAGTCGGGTTACGGACGATAGTTTAACGTGACATCGTCATAACAAAACATTGATGAAATGATTGCGTACTTTTATGAATAAAATTGAATCATTTTTATTGAATTATCACTATTTTGTATGGATAAAAAGGAGTGAAATGTAATCTACGATCTAATTGATACATTTAATTTTATTTGCACTCATTAATTCAAATATGTTTATTACTTTAACGAAGAGATTATTTTAACTATAACTTTTATACATGTTTGCTAATTAACTTCTTCCAATCTGTGTTATTCTGTTAAGGATAGGACGATGATAGGAAAAGTAGGAAACGAATGGGAGTGTTTCAAGTTTAATGTGCCTCGAAAAAGTCAAATCGATGGTTTTTCCAATCGAGTGGAAGAGAGATAGATGCGACGCAAGCGTACAATGAGCGTAACGGGACAGTGTAACGGGACAATGTGCGCCCGATTTACGCTACAAACATGAGCGCCAGTATGGAGGTTGGAACATTAAATCGTAAACATCAATGATTTAATATACTCACTGAGCAAAAATAAATACGGAAAGGACAATGAATAAGTTTTGTAACCGATTTACAAGGTACCGGTTAAAAAGCAGTCTTGTAAACGGTTTACAAGGTAGCAGTATCAACACTCCGAAACCAGCTAAATAATTATTTATGTTTTAAATAGCATTTTATTTTACAGTTCACAGCATTTCTATCTGCTTCGGGAACAGCTGCGTGTTACTAAAACGACTCATATATTGTGGGTATTAGGTAGCGAAATTTGTTTTCTACAGGTATAATTTTTATCTCAGTGCAGAATGATCCAGATCGCATTTGCGTTAATTTTTGAGACGGTTGTTTGGTATGAATTAAAAAGAGAAAATGTTAATTATTTATTTTTGTCAGTTCCAGAGTTGTTTACATACTCAGCTGTTAAAACCGAGAAAGTGAAATTCTAGTGAGTAAAAAATGGCGCAGTAATCCAGACTGAAGGAAGGGAAATGGGACGAAATGGACAGATCTTTTTGGACGGACACATGTTCTGATCAGCCAGACCAAATAAGCCTCTCTGAGTTGTTTTTTTTTTTTTTTTTTTTTTTTTTTTTCGTTCGCGCGTTTATCACGCAAACTCGCGTTGGCACTCCACAAACAGTTATTGTTTATGCTGTCCTCTGATCCGTGCTTGCCAAAACAAGGAATCTGTTTTGTCAACTTGGTCCCACTGACTCGCCCCACTATCGCAGTGTTTGTCTGTCGGCTCGACTGTCTGTTACAATTGCGTGCGAGCTGCAATCGCCGTCACTAGCGAAGGGGTGCTGTCACGACTTAGAAACACACAAGTTAGAATATTCTAAGTTATGCCTGTTCTAAGATGTGTGTTTCTAAGTTGTGTGGTTCTACGTTGCGTGTTTTTTCAAGTTACGTGTTTCTAAGTTATGACAGCTCTAAGTTGTGTGTTTCTAAGTTGTGATAGTTCTAAGTTATGACTTTCTACGTTACGAAGTTTCTAAGTTGTGTGGTTCTGCGTTGCGTGTTTCTAAGTTATGTATGATCGTTCTAACTTATGACAGTTCTGAGTTACGTAGATTTTTTAGAGGGTTCTAAGTTATGACTGTTCTAATTTGTGTGTTTCTAAGTTATGTGTGGTATCCACTAGCGAAGATGTCTTCCTCTTGGCGTACCAAATCCAAGATGGCGTACAACGGCTTCACGGCACCACACCCTGGACCCGGCCGCAGGACATACTATTATATATATACATATATATACTATTGACATGGGATGGCACTTCGGGATGAGACTCGGTATATTAGTAGTAGATATACATTTAGGGTGATCACCCCTTCACTGGTCATAAAAACAATTGAAAAACACTTGCACACTTTAACATTCGCATACTTATACACTTACGAACTTACTTTCACACTTGCATAATTGCACATTCGCATTTGCATACTTGATCATTTGCACACTTGCACATTCGCATACTTGTACACTTATGTACTTGCATACTTGCGCAATAGTACAACTTAGTGCTCGCATACTTAAATATATTATTTTTAGCCGAAGAGAATTCTGTTTCCTATACCTAGAGATCTGTAAAATTCGCGGATTCATTTTGCGATAGGATAGAGTCCAAATACTTTTGACATTATTTTGCTTCAGTGCTTGGGCCACAGTTTATCTGAAGGACTCTGGGCCAATGAAAAATCTTTAACAGAAGAATTAGCGAATCACTATTATTCCAGTCAACAGGTGTTACGAGTCGGTAACCAATCAGTAGAGACCTGCAAAATTCGCGGATTCATTGACCTCTAGGATAGACTCCACAGTCCTTTAAATACTCGCGTAAATGACACCTGTTCATTGGCTACTGACGCGTGAGACGTCTCAACTAGGCTGTCCGTAATTCGGCACGTTCTTGGTTTAGTGTTTCCCATTGGCTCACAGTTTCCCAGATAAAATGTGGGCCAATCGCAGAAGCGGTACGAAGGTATAGTTGTTTTGATGCTAGCCTATCGCGAAATGAATCCGCGAATTTTGCATGTCTCTACCAATCAGTAGATGTAATTTGCACGAGTGCGTAGAGGATCATGGAGTCTATCCTTTAGGGATTTGAAATCGCGAATTTTACAGGTCTCTACCTATACATAATAATTAGGGACAGGAATATTTAGCGGGTTCAATGACCTCTAGGAAGAACTTTATAGTTCTACGTACACTCGGTCAAATGTCACACACACAGCACTGCGATGTAACTATTTGAATTTTAGGCTTTCGCAAAATGGATCCGCGAATTTTTCCAGTTCACTACTAATAATGTCTCTAACCATAACCGTGTGTTGTACAAAATTACAATGTATTTCTTGTAGTGTTATGAAAATATTTATTAGCAACTGATTTCCAAAGGAATCTTTTGTAAATGTGAAAGAAAATTACTGTCTGGGCGGCGCTTACAGGTAAGTTAATGACGGGAGCTCCGGTTGACCTTGAAGAAAGTCCCGGAAATGGAGTCGCGGCCTCGTGTGACCACGCCAAGTTCACTTCCTGTCTGAGAGAAGGAGTTCACTCGTAGAACAAGTTCACCTTCCAGGCCTATTTGGTTGCTTTTCCAAGGTTCCGGTGTTCCAATGCGTGAACATCCTAGCTCTCGGCGTACGGCAGAAGTAGAGCCCGAAAAATTTCTCGTATTCAACGACCTTCAGGATAGACTCCACGATACTGTGCACACCCGGGCAAACGTCACCTGTTCATTGGCTGCCGACTTGTGAGACGTCTCAACTGGGAGACTCGTGATTCGATACTGCTTCGACTGAGGGCCTATAGTTGGCCCGCAGTCCTCCAGGTCAACAGTGAACCAATAGCAGAAGTTGCATATTGGTACAATTAAGTATTTGCATTTCGCGATAGTCTGAAATTCACATACACGTATACCTCTAAGCTGCTCTCGCTATTGGTTCACTGTTCGTCTGGGCGACTCTGGGCCAATGGGAGGCCCTCAACCGAAGAAGTGACGAATCACGAGTCTCCCAGTTGAGACGTCTCACAAGTCAGCAGCCAACGAACTGGCCGTTATTTGCCCCGACTGTAGACTATCCTGGAGGTAATTGAAACCGCGAATTTTTCAGGCCCCTGTTAATGACCACTGCAGTGCATTTGGTCCGGCAGCCAATGAATAGACATGTATAATGTACAAATCAGATACAAGTTTTTCGCGAAAAATGCTTGCCCTTAAGGAAGACTGGTGACTGGTTATATTAACGTGATTTTGCTTGTTTCTATATTTTATATTTACAGAGTAATTTTTTTGCATACAAATTTTTCATTTGTGTACGTACAGCAAACAGCAAGAATAATTAGTGCATTATAAAGTGCCTTACCGTCTCAAATGTTACCAGACTGCATGATATACTCCGCACTACCTGTGCATATTCTATAACCATGCATACAGGAACCATAAATACGCACACGTAAAATTTTTAAGACGCCAGCAGCCAATAAAAATGTACAGTTGTAATTTGATGCACATGTAGGGCTACTTATGATTGGCTTCAATGATTTGGTTTTTACAAGTCAATAACAATCAGGGAAGAAAAGTGCACAGAAAAATGAGAATAGAAAAAAGCCAACAGAATCGCTGGTTGATGGGTGTACACTGTAGCAGCAACCAAACTTTAATACCAGTATGCTCACAGATCCTTCTAAGCCATTGTTTTAATAGTTCCGTGTGTTACAAGTACAGTTATTTAGTGCCATCAGACCAGCTTATCATTGTCCTTGTATTACAGGTTGTGAGGTTTTCGGTAAGGTATTTTGGTTTCTTAATATTTATCTTTTCTATAAGGATTGAAAGAATATGACATTTATATCAACTTGTTAATATACATAATACATATATATATATATATGTATTATGTATGTATATATCACAATCCAGCACCTATAACATTCTATTGGCATTTTTTTCAGCAAGAATGTACCATAAATATACATCGATATGCATCGTGAGAAAGAAACACAAATAAATTCATTCTAGGGTTTGAGATATAGAAATAGTTTTATTTGCACAATTAAAATACCCTTAATGATTAATCAAAAACAGTGATGTGTTCGGATCCACTTTTTAAAAAAAATATGAATATTGAATTAGATTCTTAAGGACGCCTCGAATCTGATTTTAAATCTCAACAGTCAGGAATAAAATAATATAAGAGCAATAACACACTAACTTAAGTTTTAAAGAAACATTCAACCCATTAAATATTTGTTTGAAAACAATCATGTCAATATGTTTAGGGTGTAAAATAATTGTTTGTTTTTTTTGTGTGTCACAGATGTTACCAACTGCGCTGAACATGTATCCTGAGAACACTTTAGCTGGCGACGTACATAACAACTTATTTGATAGCTTCTGTGGAACTGATTATGGTGTCCAGGTTGTCAACTGCAAAGGCGTTAGTGAATAATTTAATTTTTTTTTAATTTTCCTTCCTTAAATATAGGTATATATTTTCGAATCAATTTTCTCGGAAATCAAATATTTATAATACTAACTATAGTATGGTATTTAGAGATTTTTATTGGTCCATCCCTTATTTAAAAAAAAATCTTGGGAGAAGGAGCCCGCCAGTCATCACAGCATTTTTCCTTTAGTCCCATGTAACATGTAGAGTCTGTGCACTGAGCTCTGGGCTGAAGCAGAGCTAAACGAACGGTGAAAGAGAAGGAGGGAGGGAGGAAGAGAGAGAGTGGGAGAGGAAGAGAAGGATGGAGAGGGGGTAAAGGGAGTGAGTGATGGCCTGATGGGGCAAGCAGATGGGCAGAGAAAGATGAATAATGAGAGAGAGCTGAGGGGAAGAATTGGGAAGAGAGGTGGGAAGAGGGAGATAAGGAGGGGAGAAAGGAAGAGAGAAAGAGGGAGCGAGAGGAGCAGGAAGAGTGAGGAGGAGAGGGAGGGAGTGAGGAATGGCGTTGGGCAAAGGGGCAGAGAAAGATGAGTGAGAGAGAGGGGGTGGAATAGGGCTGGTGAGAGGAGGGGATGAAGGGAGAGAGAATGAAATATAAATAAAGAAGGAGAGAGAAGGTGTGAAGGAGGGAGAGAGTAAGTGAGTGGGGGGCAGAGAGTGATGAGTTAGAGAGAAGGGGGTAGAAGAGGGCTGGTGAGAGGAGGGGATGAAGGGAGAGAGTATGAAATATAAATAAAGAAGGAGAGAGAAGGTGTGAAGGAGGGAGAGAGTAAGTGAGTGGGGGGCAGAGAGTGATGAGTGAGAGAGAGGGGGTGGAATAGGGCTGGTGTGAGGAGGGGATGAAGGGAGAGAGAATGAAATATAAATAAAGAAGGAGAGAGAAGGTGTGAAGGAGGGAGAGAGTAAGTGAGTGGGGGGCAGAGAGTGATGAGTGAGAGAGAGGGGGGTGGAATAGGGCTGGTGAGAGGAGGGGATGAAGGGAGAGAGAATGAAATATAAATAAAGAAGGAGAGAGAAGGTGTGAAGGAGGGAGAGAGTAAGTGAGTGGGGGGCAGAGAGTGATGAGTTAGAGAGAAGGGGGTGGAATAGGGCTGGTGAGAGGAGGGGATGAAGGGAGAGAGTATGAAATATAACTAAAGGAGAGAGAGGTCGGGAAGGAGGTAGAGAGAGAGGAGGAGATGCAGGTAAAGAAGCAGAGGTGGTTCACGTGGCGGCCTGGGCCTCCTCCTCCTCCACGTAGTCGTCGTCATCCTCGAGGAAACCGTAGCGCTTGCGGAAGGAGCCGTCGGGGTCGAACTGCGCCATGAGCTTGTCGAAGACGGGCCGCTTGAACTGCAGCAGGTGCGCGAGGACCTTGCCCGCCTGCTTCTTCTGCACGTCCGAGCACTTGGCGCAGTCCGTCTGCAGCGCGTCCGGCAGCAGCTCTGCAAGCACGGACACCGGCGTCAACAAACGTCACTGCTACCACCGGCACCATCCCTCTGCCTCTGCCACGGCTGGTAGCCTCGAAGCAGCGCTGCCTCTAGATATAGCTTCAAACTTTTGAAATTAACATCTTCAAAAAAAAGGGGGGTTGTCTGTAAAGTCGGTTAACAGACGACAATTTTACGAGATAACGTCGTCATAAGTAGAGACCGGAAAAATTCGCGAATTCATTTCGCGATAACATAAAATACAAATAGTTATAGGTACCTCAGTGCTGCCTCTGCCATTGGCTCGCAACTCACCCCGATGACTCTGGGCCAATTAGAAACACCCAAGACTCAACCAAAGCTTTATCGAATCACAGGCTGCTACGTTGGGACGTCTCACAAGACAGCAGCCAATGAGTGGGTGGTATTTGGCCGAGTATACGTAGAACTATGGAGTTCATCCTACAGGGCATTGAACCCGCGAATTTTTCCGGTCCCTATTCATAAGAAAACATTGATGAAAAATTGCTTACTTTTTAATTTTCAAATATTATTTACATTTTTTTTTGAAAATTCAATTTAAATTATTTGTTTAAATATAATCACGACTAATTAGTTAAAAAAAGCCCGCCCTAACCTGTTTTTTGATATTACAGAAGATTTTCTCGCACGGTGGTTGGCAGGTTCTTGCACTTTCGGCTCAGGCGGAACATGACAATTTTTTTCGTGCGTGCAGCCGGTGTTCATCGATTTATAAGACGTTATCACGTCAAAAAAAAATACTCAGGACATATGTATTTGACATTTATAAAGTTAAAAAAAGTAAAATAATATCCGTAGAGCCAATATCATCTCGTGGATTGTCTACGCTCCACGCTAGACTCAACAGTTCCATACATAGTCAAGTTACTTTGGTGTGATCATTTGCGGATATAGTCTGTTCCAATTTAACTTGCATCAGAGTTGACAGTTCTCTAAAATATTTCCAATGGTCGACTTGTACTTTTGCAACTATTTTTTTTTTGACAACGCAGCTTTTAAACATCTTCACGTAACTGTCGGTGTACGTAAAAAAAAATTGGTTGTCTGTAAAGTCGGTTTACGGACGATAGTTTAACGTGACAACGTCATAACAAAAAATTGAAGAAATTGTTGCATACTTAATGAATAAAATTGAATCATTTTTATTGAATTATCACTATTTTGTATGGATACAAAGAAGGAGTGAAATGAAATCTACAATTTAATTGATAAATTTACTTTTATCTGCACTCATTAATTCAAATACGTTTATTACTTTAACGAAGAGATTGTTTTAACTATAACTTTTTATACATGTTTGCTATTTAACTTCTTCTATCCGTGTTATTCTGTTAAGTAGACTATAGGACGACGATGTGAAAAGTAGGAAACGAATGCGGGAGTGTTTCAAGTTTTAATGTGCCTCGAAAAAAGTCAAATCGATGGTTGTTCCAATCGAGTGGAAGAGAGATAGATGCGGCGCAAGCGCACAATGAGCGTAACGGGACACTTTTTCCGGCGTGCAGCCTGCGTTCATCGATTTATTAGATGTTGTCACGTAAAAAAAAAAAAGAACCATTTGTTGGTTTGCAAGTGTAAGTTGGGAACTGGGTACCAATTGGGACTACTTCTGAGAACTGTACAATTTGGGACACATTACGTGACACAGAATTTCGCCCGCGGAATTGCGCTTGATACAAAGACAACATCTAGAAAGTAAATAAAGACTAATTATTAAGAAAAAAAAATCCTGAACTTCATCGTCTTGAGTACTGCTTCACTGCTGACGCCACTGGATATTCCGTCGTTTTAGTGATTCGCCAAGTAGTACCTGCAGACCCCCAAGCCAAGGCTTTATTAAGCAGCCTTGGAATCTGAGGCCACAGCGCTCTAGATTTTCGAATCAGCAGTGGCTATCCTTGATTTTTTTTTTTACGATACATCACACGTTTCGCAGTATTTTATGCTTGAACTTGTGTACCAAAACATTTCTTATACTCGCTAATATATATATACACATTTATATAACTTGCAAAATGTATTTTGGTGATATCAATTGTCTGTTATAAATAATAAAACAAAATAAGGTTGACGCAAAAGAGTTCATTGTCTGAATAAGATATTTTCTAGGAAATATTTTAATTTTAGCAAAATATTCCGTAGCGATCACAAAAGCCGGAAAATCAGAAATTTAATTTTAATTTAAATCAATACCTATTCATATTTCCGACTTTCGTTTTGTATTAACTTTTAAATACCAGTACCTACCTATCAGTTTTCAGTTATTAAAATTCGAAAGATAAGGCATAGACCATACGTGCTGCTATCTTGTAGCAGGGCATATGCTCGTCGTGTTACAATCGATTGTAGTGACTCGTGTCGTTCCAGCCCGCCAATAGAAATGCACCTCACAATTATTCGACACTGCTGCTACCTGTTGTAATGGATTGGAAATGTGTACGAACTATAGTTCAATCAGGCTAAGATCTTGTATTCCCAGTATGTGTTGGCGCAACTTTCAGTAGAATGATCGCCAGATCATTTATGGACTAAGATCATTGGATCGCAGATCGAATAGCAGAATGGTGCAACTGGGCGTAACAGTGTCTTGTATTTTGTATTTTTATATTAAGTCTTTGTTGTAGTGCTGTTGTGCCAGGTATGTTTGAGCATTTCGTCGAATGCAAGGCTAAATTCGATCTGTGATGGTGCCCCGTAGTTCTGTGTAAGAAAACATCACTTTTTTTCCTTCATAGTTTACAGGAATAATTTAAACATTGTAAACAGTTTTGTCGCGATGTTGAAGAATTCTTAAGTAGGCTACGTCGTGATTGTGGCAGTGATAGGAAGTATAGAAAAATAATAAAAAAGGATAATAGTTGAAATCTATGGAAGTAAAACATGTTTTGGGCAAGTATCTCTCTCATCCAAGACAGAATTTATTACACGACAATTTTTTTCATCCCTTGTTGGACCAGCATACACTGGGTAGAACTGGGCTTTATGTGGCATAAGAAAACAGATACGCAATTTCATAGCTAATTGGAGGTATTAAGGGAAGAACAAAAAGGAGAGGCCAAGGCAACCCGTATTAGCATCATTACATGTTATGAGAAGTGAAGGGAAAAAAATTGCGAAAGACCTGATGAAGCAAGGAAGATCTCAGGGATTTCTGTTTGTTGTTGTTATTGTAATTGTTGTTGTTTTGTTATTCTTATTGACAGCCTGATGATGGTTTGTGTCGAGACGTAACGTCGAGATGTGTTGTACTTGTGCAATGTACTTAGAGATAGAGAGAGAGATAGAGAGAGAGAGAGAGAGAGAGAGAGAGAGAGAGAAAGGAGAGTCAGGCTACACGACGTTTCGCAAAGCCCAAGGACAGGGGACGTAAAATTAGCGCCACGCAAAGAATAATCGCGATGCTGCTTTTGCAGACACGGTCGGGAAAACACAAGTACGTGGCAAATTATCAGCAAAAAAAAAACCTTCTTGCCTTTTGAGACGCGGGAAGGTCGGACACCCTCGTGAATTCTCTCCGTGCGAATAGTTTACGTTCTTTCAGTGATTATCGCACCGGGGGAGATCGTCTGTGCCTGATGACGGGAAAAGAACTCGGTTCCAAGAACGTCGCAACTGTCTTGTCGTAGGAAGCCTACCGTGTAATTATTTGCTGTCGTCAATGTGTCTGTAAAGTCGGTTTACGGACGATAGTTTGACGTGACAACATCATACCAAAACATTGATGAAATAATTGCATACTTTTATGAATAAAATTGAATCATTTTTTATTCAATTATCACCATTTTGTATGGATACAAAGAAGGAGTGAAATGAAATCTACAATTTAATTGATACATTTTCTTTTTTCTGCATTCATTAATTCAAATATGTTTATTACTTTAACGAAGAGATTATTTTAGCTATAACTGTTATACATGTTTGCTATTTAACTTCTTCCAATCTGTGTTATTCTGTTACGGATAGGACGATGATAGGAAAAGTAGGAAACGAATGGGAGTGTTTCAAGTTTTGATGTGCCTCGAAAAAAGTCAAATAGATGGTTGTTCCAATCGAGTGGAAGAGAGATAGATGCGGCGTAACGGGACACAGCGTAACGGGATAATGTGCGTTATGGGACTTTTTTTTTCGTGCGTGCAGCCGGCGTTCATCGATTTATCAGACGTTGTCACGTCAAAAAAAAAAATCGCGACCTCCATGGCGCGCGCTCCGGGTGTTGCGACCTCCGTGGCGCGCGCTCCGGCTGTTGCGACCTACTTGGCCGACGACTCACCCCTGAGCAGCTTGCCCTCCGGCGAGCAGGCGCGGCCCGTCAGCACGCAGGTCACGTAGCTGTTGAGCAGCCGGTCGCTCCTCAGGATCGCCTCGATGTCGATGCTGTCGTAGCGCGTGGTGTACTTGTCCTCCTCCCCTGCGGCTCCCAGGCACAGCAGCAGCAGGGCCACGGCGACGGCGGTCAGCAGGCGGTCCATCGCGTCCCGTGGTCGAGAGCAGAGTGGCGCTCAGGTCTGTGCTTGTCCGCTCGGCCCCCCCCCCCCCCCTCCACTCCTGGTGACCTCCCAGCTGCTGCCGTCACGCCAGCCAGGACGACTTTCCACCCGGGGGGAGCCTCCCAGCTCCGCGGTGTACTTATTCATTGTCCACGTCCTTCATTAACCTTTTTGACGTGACAACGTCTAGTAAATCGATGAACGCCGGCTGCACGCACGGAAAAGGACGACTCATTGTCCCGTTACGCTCATTGTAAACTTTCTTCGCATCCATCTCTCTTCCTCTCGATTGGAACAACCCAACGATTAGACTTTTTTTCGAGGCACATTAAAACTTGAAACACTACCATTCGTTTCCTACTTTTCCCATCGTCGTCCTATCCTTAACAGAATAACACAGATTGGAAGAAGTTAAATAGCAAACACGTATGAAAGTTTTAGATAAAACAATCTCTTCGTTAAAGTAATAAACATATATTTGAATTAATGAGTGCAAATGAAAGTAAATTTATCAATTAAACTGTAGATTTCATTTCACTCCTTCTTTGTATCCATAAGAAATAGTGATAATTCAATAAAAATGATTCAATTTCATTCATAAAAGTATGCAATCATTTCATCAATGTTTTGTTATAACGTTGTCACGTTAAACTATCATCCGTAAACCGACTTTAATGGCAACCAATTTTTTGCGTGTATAATCTCATTGTATATAAAGTCGAATATTTGGTGGGGTTTTTTTTATTCTACTTTTCCCCATGTATTATATGCATGATTATAGTGTGTTTTTTTATGTTATCACTTTATCCTGTTTCTGCTTATCGATTATCACCTCTGCGAGAAGAGACAATTTCGTCTGGTATTGCTGTTTGTGTGTGTGTGTGTGCATCGCAAGGTTTGTGTGTGTTTATTTTTATTCTGTCATTGTATATATTTATATATTATTGGCCACGGCCTCTTTAATCACTATACTCATTTAATAAATATCCATGTTGAAAACCAAAACCACCCGTTCCCAGGCCCGACGTGTGCTTTTGTGTTGTTCACCGCCCGTATATCTTGCCCTACACGCATGCAGCAAGCAGGAAGATTCCCCAATGAATAGAGACCGGAAAAATTCGCAGATTCATTCCGCGATAGTCTGAAATTCACATAAACACATGCCTTTAAGCTGCCTTTGCCATTGGCTTGCTGTTCGTCTGGGCGTCTCTGGGCCAATGAGAAAACCCCTCAAACCAAAGAAGTGACGAATCTCGGGGCAATACCAGTTGAGACGACTCACAAGTCAGCAGCCAACGAACTGGCCGTTATTTGCCCCGAGTGTACAGAGGACTGTGTAGACTATCCTGGAGGTCATCGAAACCCGCGAATTTTTCAGGTCCCTACCCATGAAACAAAGCTTTGACGTTCACATTTGTCAACCCCTCGTTTCACAGTCACGGTTTTGAAGCGAGAGGCTTCTTTAATTCCTCTACCTCGCAAAGTAATTCCAGACATTTTTATATTAGTTAGTCAAATCCCAATTTTCTCGAATCTGGACCTCGAATATGCCCCCTCACATCCGAAACTAAGTCTTAAGGGTCAAAAATAAAATATTGCACAAGGAATATTAACTGTGGCGTTGAAACATCTAACCATTCAAATGTTTGTTTCACATAGTAAGTTTCCAGAATCAACACTTATTATTATTTTATTTATTTGACTAGCAGACCCGGCAAACGTTGTTTTGCCATATAAATTATTTCTAGGGAATTTCTAGCTGCAGTACCCAGCGTTGCCTGGGCTGAACACAGGGTGAAGGGGACCTTTTTATAAATCAGATGTAGTTAGTAATTGTCTTCTTAATTTGAATGTCAAGTGTGCAAAATAATTTATATCACTTTCAGATCCCGACAGACGTTCTGCCAGTGTATAGTTATTTACCTGTATATATCGAAAAATTGGTGGTCTGTATGCAATCTAGACTTTATAAAGCACTATAGAAAAAAGCTGAAAAATAAGAACTTACTAATATTGAAATGATTCCATTATCAAGCTAATGCTCAGCATGCATTACAATGCCTCATTCAGTTTTGTTTTGTAATATGTTTAAAGTAGTTACACATAAACAAATCATCCATCCATATCTCTAAATATATATTTATCTCTATTTACATCTATATATGTATCTCTCTATCTCTATTTATCTCTTTATATCTACATATGTACATATATAATTACCTCCCACTATCTCTATCTCTTCTAAATATAAATCTCTATATAGCGCTATGCATCTATATATCTCTTTATCTAACCCATTTCATTCTCTATACCTCGCTCTATCTCAACTTATCTCTCTGTCTCTCTCATTCTCACTCTGTATATATATATATATATATATATATATATCACTCTATCTCTGACTCTCTTTTATATTTAAATAAATTGTGTCGTGCATGTGCACTTATACAACAAAAACAGACGAAGTGCCGCTATATAATATGAAATAAACACATTTTTTTGAAACGATTTGTGCTCCAACTATTGCAAAATAGTTATACCGTCTGAGAAACCTTCACGGGCATGCGCATAACAACTCACCAAAATTGCATCGCAATTGGATCAATGGTATAGGAACATATACGGCACAAACAAACGAAAATTAAAGACATGACAAACGCATCAAACGATGGTGCGTTTAAAATTCAAGGCAACTAACGCTATTTATTGACGAAGTTAAGAACAAAACTGTTATGAGCGCCTTTATTTTGCTAGCTGCTGCGAGCTCCACTAAGCGGGCTGGTCTCACCAAGGAGAAAAATATGAATTTGCCAGACCTTACTATGTGTATGATCGTGTGGGAGACATAAAGAAATGACACTCACTCACTATTTGTATGTCTATGACCTATGATTTTTTCTGTTAAAAAATTAAATTATCACTTTTTCACTCCCTTAGGGATGGCATTTCATATTAATATGTGGTCTATGTGTTAATCCAGGTAATGAGCTCGCTGTAGGCGGGGAAGGTTGATCAAGTGTTAATTGATCAGCTATCGACCGGGGTTGAAAAATATAAAATTATATTAAAAATTAAGGGTTGATGATAGAAGGGTGAAAATTTAGGGTTGTATGTATTTTCTAATGCCACATTATAAAAAAATAAAATAAAAACTTTTGTCCAAAAATTTAAAAAAAAAATGTTACGGGTGGACAACCCTTAACACTTAGGGGTATGAAAAATAGATAGTAGCCGATTCTCAGATCTACTGAATATGCATACAAAATTTCATAAAAATCGGCCAAGCCGTTTCGGAGGAGTATGGCAACGAAAACTGTGACACGAGAATTTTATGTATTAGATTAAACGATAAAAGTACACAATCTTAGGTAATGGCAAAACGATAAGTATGAAGGAAAAAAAATGCCTAGCAAGCTTCAGAGTTTATCAGTGTTGAATTTTTGCTTCCAGAAAATTTTACTATGCTTCTTGAATAAATAAAGACATTAGGGATGGGCTAATCGAATCCTCGAATACCATCAAATCCTTAGTAGTTAAAGAATTCGATATTTGAGGAAATAAATTCGAAGAAAAATATTAAAGGAAATAAAGTTAATTTAAAAAAAACCTTCAACACTGATAAACTCTGAAAGTTTACTAGGTAAATGTTTCCCTTCATAAGTATCATGTTGACATTCCCTAAGATGGTGTACTTTTATCGTTTAATCATATAAATAAAATTGATTCTGGAAACTTAGTATGTGAAACAAGCAATTAAGCGATTAGATGTTTCAACGCCACAGTTAAAATTTATTGTCCATTATTTCAATTTTACCCTTGAGACTTAGTTTCAGATGCGAAGGGTATATTCTGGATTCAGGTGCGAGAAAATTGGGATTCGACTGAATAATATAAATATAATTTTCAAATAAAAATAATATCAGCATTTAGCTGGACAGCCTAAATGATGACAAGATATCAGAAAAATACGCTGCTTCAGTGACCTCTAGGAAAAACTGCTATGTTCTTTACGTACTCTGTAAAATTCGACCTGTTAATTGGTTGCTGACTTGTTAGACGAATCAAATTGGTAGAATGTGACTTCTTACATAATTTTTTTGAGGTTTTCTCATTGGCTTGGAGCCCTTCCCATAGACTGCGAATCAATAGAAAAAACAACAAATAAGTAAAATTGTTTGGAACTTTGCCTATCACAAAGTTCTCTAACATTTAAGTAGGGCTTTTATTTTCTTTCAAAGATAAGTAGTTTTATTATTCTATGGAATTTAAGTTTTAACATCGCGAGTTAATTTTATTTATTTTTTAAAATCACTTTATCTTGAAATATTTTGTCTTACGTAGCAGTTAAATCCATTTATCCAACATCTAGCAAGACAGTCATAATATAAAAATTATAAATAATACAAATATTATCGTGATTGAGTTTTTATATGAAATGGCATGAATATTAAACATATGGCAAGTAAGTAGTGCAATAGCATCTCGCACACAAACTTTTATTTTGTGAGGTTTTTATTTTTCCTATTATGTGTTCCGCTGTAAACAAGGTAAACAGGAAAGTGTAAGGTAAGACGAGTGTTCTTGCTGTTTACTTAACAAGGTTTTTGGGAATGTTTCTGTGGTACACCAAGATTAATTATTGTGAAATCGTGCTGAATGCAAGTGAAAAAAAAATCAACCGTTAATTTACGAAGACAACCGGAAATTAACGAGGATACCGGGTTAATTTGTAACCAGCGTTTCTTCGTAAAATAAAGGTGAAAACTTTCCAACACTGCAGTTATCCTGACATGATTCATACGACCTTGAGCCGGTATTAAACAAGGCTAAGTGTTCACCCTAATGTGGAAACCAGTCCGAAGGATGGAAAACTCTGTGACATGTTTCTCTGAACAGTTGAGCGAAATAATTATGTTTTTAAACGATGACAAATTTATACTCGTCTGGAACCAGGCTCGATTTTAATATTCTGTGCACTGTTGAAAATTTTCAGGGATCATCGTAAATTTCCAAGTACAAAGTTTACTTACTTTAAAAATGAATTTACAAGAAAAAATCTTGTTGAATTAACCAAATATTCAAATACTTTTTAAGTCTACAGAAGAAAAAAATATACTAGTCTTCCTTCCACGGGGCTGTTCACCCTGAATACAATTGAACACGAAACTATAAAGTCGGAATCAATCGTAGTTTCTATGAAGATGAGGTTATTCCCGATTACGAAAAAGCTCTTCGTTTATTTCAGGTCCATTCTTCGTTTTTAAGTCCGTAAATTTGTTTTTAAATTTCTAACAGTGAGTATTCCAATTGGCGGCTTTGTTTGTGAGGATTCTCCTTTTCGTTCGAATGGATGGCGGTGTTAGTGAATTCAACCTCAGACCCGTTTTTTTTTTTGACGTGATAACGTCTTATAAATCGATGGACGCCGCGGCTGCACGCACGAAAAAGCATTACTCATTGTCACGTTCCACCTGAGCCGAGCGTGCAAGAACCGGCCAACCACCGTGCGAGAAAATATTCTATAATATCAAACAGGTTTAGGCGGGATTTTTAAAAGCAGCAATTAAAAAAAAAAAAAACATTAATTTTATTTGTCCAATTTTGTCATTTCAAATTAACAATTTATTGACATTGATTTGATTTGATTTTATTTCTATAACTAATTGTTCATGATTATATTTAAACAAATTATTTTAATTAAATTTGCAAAAAACTGAAAAATAATATTTGAAAATTAAGAAGTATGCAATTTTTCATCAATGTTTTCTTATGACGTTATCACGTAAACTTTAGACAACCCCCTCTTTTTTATTAGAGAGGTAGATACCAGCCAAATTATCGTCATCATACTGGAACGCGAACGGATATTCATTTTAACGACGTCTTTCATTGGTCAGCAGATTATTAGGCACGCCCTGAAGGACTGCAAACAGGGCCATGTGCTTTCCGCAAAAAAATATTTCCATAACAGCCAAGTGTTAAAATTTTTTTAGCTTTGTCTGTGTTTCGTGGTTGGCTGAGTATATGGTTGTTCAGCTCACTAATAAACGCGTCCTGAATAGCCCAGCCTGATAGGGTAATGGCTTCTCTTTCATAGACGGCCGCCAATTACAAGGGAACAATTTCTAGCACGGGCATGCCTCGTGTACGTATTCAATCAAAGAAAAGAACAGCTAGTTGGACAAAGTGCTTGCTCTCTGTTGTGATCATTTTTTTTTGAGCGCAGGTATTAAGTTAAATTATAATTAAATTTGAGAAATTCTTACACATGATAAAAATACTTGCATACTCTCGCAACATATGCCATCTATTGGTGCAAAAAAATCCTCATTTTTACTACTTTTTGCTTTAAACGTCACGTGTTTAGTTTTCCCAAGAAACTAAAAAAAAAAAAAAATTAGAACTAATATTTGTGTTGGAATATTTATTTTGTAAATTGTGCTCAATATAAGTTGTTTTCTTCTTGTTTATATGTAGGGGCAGGCTTTTTTTTGCGGAAAAATAAAAATTGAACGCCTATTAGATGCAACAAGGTACACCCCCACCAACGCTTTCTTTCTTGTGATTGGCGGCCGTCTGCGAGAGAAGTCGTTGCCTTGTTTGGCCGGGCCACTCAGGACGCGTTTTGTTTCACACGCTGAAATACTGTGATCGGCGTTCTCGCAATCGACATGTACCTATATATCACAGTGTTTTAACTTTCAACTCAGTCTCGGAACTGTTTAGCGAAATATGCGTGGTCCTGTATGACTTTCGCCGAGTAAAATCAGATAAAAGAATCAAACACTAGTCGAGGCAAGCAGATGTTCGCCTCAGAACCCAACACGGACCTCCCCCCTCCCTTTTTCCTACAGTTACGCAATGTGCGGTTGCGTCGACTCTGGTATCTGGCCGCCTGCTTTTAAACTCGTTCCTCAAGGTCTGGCGACTTGTCGAGCACAGGCAAGTTTTCTCTCTCTCTCTCTCTCTCTTCCCTCTCCCTCCCCCCCCTTGAAAATTCTTCCATCGCCATTTCATCTCTCGTTCCCTCGGGCTGTCATTTCTCTTCGGAGGGATACCACGAAACGATGAGTATTTTTCCTGCGTCATTTTTTTTCAGGGACAGTTGGCTAACCTGGCCACGCTTCCCAGCAGAGGGGAAGCCTACGATTCACTCGTCCTTCTGGACATACCCGAATACTCACGTTGGCAAGCCTTCTTTCAACAGACGAGAGAGCCAAACTCCCGATCGTGCATCTTCGGTTTTTTTTTGTTCATTGTAACTCATGATAAATAATGGTCAATTAGGTTAGGTTAGCTACATTATAAATACTTTAAAACATTGTGGACGGTTGATTTGGATAGGATAGCTACATTAAAGATACTGGAAAATCATATAAACGGTTTCCCCCAAATAAATACACCTGTTGTGGTACTGAAAAAAAAAAGCGAGCATGAACTTCGGGGAACTTCGGGTTTGGCTCTCTCGTCTGTGAAAAGAAGGCTTTCCAACGTGAGTATTCGGGTATGTCCAGAAGGACGAGTGAATCGTAGGCTTTCCCCAGCAGAGAGCGCGCCCAGGACTACCAACGTCAAATGAGAAAGTCTAAAGTTTTTTTTTTTTTTTTTTAATGTGTTACGTCTTAGCTCTCGGTACTCGGCATTAGGTGGGAGTCATTCAACGTGAATGCAACGGAAGTTAAGGAGCGGAAGGATGTGTAACAACCGCGGTGCTGTCATCCGTGGTGGACGGAGCGAACCAAAGTTCACAAAGCCAAAGGTAAAATTATAGCATTAACTGTTTGGTGACGTGCCAATAATTCAGATATGTGTTTCAAAGTATGAATTACAGCAAAAAAAATTTTGTCGAAACCAAGATGGCGGGTTATAATAATAAGAGATAAAAAAATAGGCTTAAGTACCCCGCCACCCGGACACACACACGGTGTGGAGATCTTCAGAAGAAACCATGCCGTTTGAAAACTTCCCAAGCAATTTCTAAGGACGGATGAGTAGTAGAGACCGGAAAAATTCGCGGATTCACTCCGCGATATGCTGGAATGCAAATAATTGTACCTTCATGCAACTCCTGCTATTGGTTCGCTGTTGACCTGGAGGACTGCGGGCCAACTATAGACCCTCAGTCGAAGCAGTATCGAATCACGAGTCTCCCAGTTGATACGCCTCACGAGTCAGCAGCCAATGAACAGGTGACGTTTGCCCGGGTGTGCACAGGATCGTGGAGTCTACCCTGGTGGTCGTTGGATACGTGAATTTTTCCAGTCCCTAATGAGTAGTATTGTTTCCGTATTTCAATCCTAAGCTGTATTTTTTTGTATAGTGAAAAAGGGCCAAAACGCGTGTTTTCAGAATAATCTTTAGACACGAAACGCCCGGTAAAGATTTTCGAAAGCACCCAAGGGACTGACAATACTATTTTATCTTAATTACTCCGCCATCTAATGTTGTTGTCTTGTCACCGCTCAGATCTTATAGTTGTCCTGTGACGACGAGAAGACTGCGCGCCAGTCCAGAGGAGACACCGCGCTAGAAGCACCAGCGAGCGTCGCGCTTATCATCCCGCCTCACTAACACACACACACCCCTGACGAGGCGGGCCCCTTAATGCCTCAAAACTGTAGAATCCAATATCGCTTTGTTCCTTTTTCGCAGAATCAGAGGCAAGGCTGTCAGCGTACTTTTGTCATTGTTCTTGTAACATTGTTGAGTCTTCAGTGACGTGTACCACGTTGAAGGTATCACAGCAGGCACAAGCATCATTATTTGAATTTAACGATAAAAATTAAGTGGAATTTATTATTTGAAAAAAATATGGCTGTGGCAAATGACATAGCATCGATTTCAGCTCCTGAAGTTCGCTTGCCTGCAGTACCGGGATGATATGTTCATGGCTAGCAAATGAATCTTACATGCTTGTTATTCATCTGAGAAGAAGTGTTACAGTAATTGCTGTCTAAAAGAAAGAGGTTGTCTGTAAAGTCGGTTTACGGACTATAATTTAACGAGACAACGTCATAACAAAACATTGATGAAATGATTGCATAAATTTATGAATAAAATTTAATCATTTATATTGAATTATCACTTTTTTGTATGGATACAAAGACGGAGTGAAATGAAATCTACAATTTAATTGATAAATTTACTTTTATTTGCACCCATTAATTCAAATATGTTTATTACTTTAACTAACAGATTATTTTAACTATAACTTTTATACATGTTTGCTATTTAACTTCTTCCAATCTGTGTTATTCTTTTAAGGATAGGACGATGATAGGAAAAGTAGGAAACGAATGGGAGTGTTTCAAGTTTAATGTACCTCGAAAAAGTCAAATCGATGGTTGTTCCAATCGAGTGGAAAAGAGTTAGATGCGGCGCAAGCGTACAATGAGCGTAACGGGACAAAGCGTAACGGGACAAAGCGTAACGGAACAATGTCCGTAACGGGACACTTTTTCGTGCGTGCAGCTGGCGTTCATTGATTTATTAGACGTTGTCACGTAAAAAATTTGAAAATTAGAAAAATTAAATAGCCCTTTGAGCCTTATTCCTTTCATATTTACATTTTTTTTGCAGGTATACAATTGTTGTGATCAGTGAACCATTTTTTGGCTAGTGCGCCATTATTTTGTATGCTTATATTTAACGGTCCCTACATAGAAATAAATGTATATTTCCTTTTACAATATATTTGTTTGTATGTTTCGTAATGAATGTGTACAGTCGATTCAAACAAATATTATGTAGTGGGTAATATTTCGTTGATCCGACAATTTTTTTTCAACTCAACTGTATATTTTGTTACAAAGCACATGAAGTAAGGCCTACAACATAATTAATTACAGCCTCCTTAATATTCTTAAAAAGTCCTTATTTTAATTGTATTGCTTAAGGGATCTTAAATTTCCTTAAATTTGACTCCTTAATAAGTGTTTTATTCCATTCACACGAGAGCAAATTATTTTTGGTGGATTTTTTTTCTTTCAATTTTTGATTTGAACTTTGGCAGCAAGTAAATGTTTCGCACATAAAATTTATGATAGTTTCACAATGCTATATGTGTAACGCCTAAATTACTCTTTGTGTCTGCGTTTATTCCTTCAGTGGTGAAGAAATGGATGTTCATAAGTATAAAATAATAATTAAATAATTTTTTAATATACCAAGTTTTTAAAACGAACTAAAAAGCATAAAATAATTCTTCCAAGCCCCGTACAGATTTATAACCACATACATGATCATAATCCCATTACAGATGGTCCTGAAAATGTGTGATTGGAAATTTTTTATTGCTATGAAAATACTTGTAACATTTAAAACGTAAAAAAAAGGTTGGGCGCATGCAATAGTAAGGAGTGTAGTAATTGGAGAAAACTCGTACAACAGTTCATATCTTTGCAGTGAAATATAATTATTGTTAGTGACTAGTGAACTATTCGTGTTCCACCTCCTGCGCAGTGTTGCGTATGCAGCCCGCAACACTGTACTGTTTGACTCGCAGCCTAACGCTATGAATCCGGGGGCATTGCTAAACAACACCCTACAAAACAATTTTGGAACCGAACAGAAATAAAAATACAGACAAAAAAGAGTTCATATCGCATTGTCATCCAGTTCTGAGCTATGTTCAAAGTTGAAATTCTCTAGCTCATCGGGAAGTTTAAAATCAATTGCTAAATGTGTACCAAACAGCAAACATAGCGACAAGAAACCGAGTTATAAAAAAATTGGTAATAACTTAATGTTGAAAGAAGAAATGTTACAATATTTATATACTCCAGAGGTTCACAAAGTACGCGCCTGTTACGAAAAAAGGCCGCGCACAGAGAAAAAGGTTTGTTGTAATTAAACAATTATTTACTTTCTGTAACAAAATATTTTGTTTGCCTTACCAAATGTGAAGAGTAACAAAATTTATTTGCTACAAAATCATTTTATTGGCCCACCAAAATATTTCATATCAACAAAATATTGCTTGGAATTAACCAAATATTTATTTAGCCATATTCAAACAAATAAAAATTCTGTTGGTGCGGCTTTTTTTTTATTTTGTTTCACACAATCACTCGGTTGATTTACTGACGGTGTTTACTTTTGTGTTTACACTTAATATTCCAAATATGTTCAATTCTTTATATATTCCTTCCTACCACCTCATGTTATTTAATTTTATTAATACAGATTTTAAAAGTTTTATTTAGAAGTTAATTTTTTTTTTTCAAAAAATATTCAAACATAATTGTTTGTTGGTTTGTTCTATAAAAATTGCTTTAACGATTTTATAAGACAAACCTAATAATGGTTCGTAATAGGGATACCACCGGAGACAATCTGTAGATCAACCCGTGATATACAAGTCAAATAATTAAAACCCCAAGTAACGTAAGTATTTATACAATATGTTTCCTGGATTTGTCACTCTTCGAACCCACGTTTAGAATTTGTTTTTTGCAAGATGTATATAGAAGTTGTCATTCTGCCTTAAGCTACTTTGCAAGTACGATGCCACTAAGAAACTGTGCGCTAAGGACGACTCTTGATGATTCGTCTAATGCTTCATTGCCCTAATGACAAAGGCACCAACCATACATTCATCCAGGCTTTCCATTGTCTGATATCTTCCGGAGATGGCTAAGTAATGAATTTTAAAGTTTTTGATGCGTATTCTGTTTCAACCGGTCGGGAAAACCCCAACTTCAGCCAATTTAATTCTTAAATTTTTTTTTCAGTCCAAACAGTTTAATAGTATTCACTATAGTTTGTTAAGGCCCGTAATTCTAAAATACATCTTTAAATACTACACTGTAAATCTGTACATTTACATGAAAAAAAACTGCATCACTACAAAATAGTGTTTGCACTAATACCGGGTTGGGATTACATATTACCCAGGCATTTTTTTGCTTTGTATTGTCCCAGTACCTCCGATGTTTAAAAGTTCTTTGTAAACCGTTCCATCAATAGCTTGCGCAAATTAAGAGATTTTTTTCTATGGTTTTTTTAAAAAAAAACTTGGTTGTCTGTAAAGTCTGTTTACGGACGATAGTTTAACGTGACAACGTCATAACAAAACCTTGATGAAATGATTGCATACCTTTATGAATAAAATTGAATATATTTTTATTTTAATAATAAAAGAAACAATAAATACTTGAAATTATACTAGTAATCAGATTTTCAAACTGCAAGAATAATTAACCTTTATTGCCGAAATTGTTGTTGTAATAAGCAATGAAAACCACATTAACTTTTCACTTCACTTTATAAACAGTCGACGAAACAGTTCACGTGTAGATGACTTTTAATTAATTTTAAAAACTGGCGTTTAGCTATAAAGTTTAGATATAATAATTATGAACAAGTTTTCATATAAATAAACGTGTAATCAAATATCTATAACCAATTATACGAATCACCATAAAAATTTAGTCAATTGTAACATAACCTATTATTACTGCACTCGCCGACAGCGTAACGGAACACAGCGTAACGGAGCAATGAGCTTAACGGGACAGTTTTTAGTGCGTGCAGCCGGCGTTCATCGATTTATTAGACGTTGTCACGAAAAAAAAGTATGCAGTTTTTCATCGACGTTTTCTTATGATGTTATCACGTAAAGTTATCGTCCGTAAACCGACTTTACGGACAACCCCCTTGTATTCACGTGCAGACGTGGGGACGTGACAATACACTGGTCCGCGCGTGTGTCTGCAGGGAGCCCTCTAGGGGGTCGTAGAAGGCCGTGGAGGAGGGGGGGGGGGGTGTGGTGGAGGAGGAGGAGGCGGGGCGCGCCCTGTAGCGGCCAGTCGGTTCGTACTTCTCCTCCAGCCGCCTCCAGCGCGCGCTCCGGTGCCGGAGGAAGTGTGGTCCAGCGCCTTCGAGCAGTCGTCGGCCAGGGCGTCGGGCAGCATCGCACACACACGCACACACACGCACACGCGCACACGTGACACGTTGCCGGAGTCGGGTCGTCACCACGACGCCGAAATACCACAACGCCGAATGTCAAAATTGACCACAACGCCGACAGCTAGAAAACTGCTGTGTACCACAACGCCGAAAAAACAACTGAATGAATTATTTGCGTGTGTTTTCTCAAATGTACCTTAACGCCGAAATACCACAATCAAACCTAACCTTAGTTAACCTAACCTAGCGTAATATAACCTAACCTAACCTAACCTAACCTAACCTAACCTAACCTAACCTAACCTTTGTGGCAGTCCTGCAATGACATTTTTTGGCGTTAGTGTATTTCGGCGTTGTGGTATTTCGACGTTGTGGTGGGTCCCCGCCGGGGTCCATGGGGCCCGTTGGAACTCTTACATACTTGCTTGTCGTGGTGAAACACAAAACCCGACGTAAATAAATAAAACAAATAAAATACTGAAAGGACTGATATTAAAAACACCATTGGTTAAGTATTACATTACGATAAAATTAATATATATATATATTTCAAGAAATAATCAGTATCAAATATTAATATGGACACGTGTAAAAAAAAAACGAAAGACGTATTACTTGGCGTGGTAAAACAAAAACCCAACGTAAATAAAATAAATAAAATACTGAAAGGACTTGACTGATATTAAAAAAACACTATTGGTGAAGTATATATTTCGATAAAAATTGAAGAAAAAAAATTGGTTGTCTGTAAAGTCGGTTTACGGACGATAGTTTAACGTGACAACGTCATAACAAAACATTGATGAAATGATTGCATACTTTATGAATAAAAATGAATCATTTTTATTTTAATAATAAAAGAATTAATACTTGAAATTATACTAGTAATCAGATTTTTAAAATGCGAGAATAATTAACCTTTATTACCGAAATTGTTGTCGTAATAAGCAATGAAAAACTTCATAACCAGTCGACGAAACAGTTCACGTGTGTACATGTAAGTTGTGTGCTGCCGCTGTCTTTCTTCTCCTCCTCGGACGTAAAGGCCAATCGATTGGAAGAAAGATAGATGCGGCGCAAGCGTACAATGAGCGTAACGGGACACAGTGTAACGGGACAATGTGCGTAACGGGACACTGTTTTCCGTGCGGGCAGCCGGCGTTCATCGATTCATTAGACGTTGTCACGTCAAAATGTTTTCGAGAAATACTCAGTATTAAAAAAAAAACACGTGTAAAAAGAAAATAAAGAAAGGCCTTTTCGGCGGGACTATAGAGCTACTTGTCGTGGTCTCACTCTTGAGGTCCTGGGCGTCGGGCGTGCAAGGTCCTTCGTCCAGCAGGCACTTGGCGTGTCCTTCCAGCAGGCGCTCCGTGCGCAAGATGGCGTCCAGGTAGACGCCGCCCCATAGGGAGGAGTAGGCGTCGTCCTCTCCCGCCGGCGCCGCAGCGACGACGAGCCGCCAGCACAGCAGAAACAGCGGAGCGGAGCGGCGCGCGTCATGGCGCAGAGCAAACAACGGGGAAGCCTACACAACTCACGCAGTTTTCGGTTCCCTGCAAGAATTTCCGAAGACTTCCGAAGTCTTGCGTTTTGGTATCAACGCCACTTCAGCCGCTAGATCAGAAGTTTCAAGCATGTTGTGACTGACCTAACCTAACCTAACCCTTCCGATTATTTTTTAAATTTAAATTTTTGAGAGGAACCCGAAGTTGCACGAACGTGGTAGGAAACCGAAACTACGTGAGTTGTATGCTACCGACAAACAACCCCTGCGCCCGACCGGGGTGTCCACAAGGAAAAAAAAAATATATTTCGTACCAACTTAGGCGAGAAAAAAAGTTCTAGATTTGAAAAAAATTACTTTTTTATGGTTTCAACAATTTAGGAAGTTATTATGACATTTCAATGCTGGAACTTAAATATCACACCACACACACACACACACACACACATATCGATGGCTTAGAATGAAAACCTTGTATCATACCGAACATACGAGGTTTTCTCTCTACAATGTGGAGTGCTACTGATATACGTGGTTTCTTTTTTTCCCGATAGAAAGCAGTAGGATGCACATTTTATTTCTTTCAGCCAAACATTTTGTGAGATACGAGGTTTTCCAGCCAAAAACATAAATAAACGTATTGTCGTCCAAAAATTGAGATACGAGGTTTTCATTCTAAACCATCGATATACATTCCATAGTTTTTAAAAATAATTACGCTTAATAACAAAACATATGGTAGTTACTGTAATGTTATTATATTAAAGAAAAAAAGGTACTAGATCTGAGCGTAAATGTACTAGACCACTAAAAAAAAAAAAACTTATAAAAGTACCTACTAGATCCAGTAGGGAAGTACCAACTGCGTACACCCTGAGCCCGACGCACCGACTCAGACCTCTTATAGGCCGCGGCAGTCCTCCCCACGGACGGGGAGAAGAAGACAAACGACCAGAAACAACCAGAAAATGGCCTCCAGTTTCGCCTCGTTCCGGGCCGATCAGAGCGTCCTCGCGCGCAATTTCCGCGGTCACGGAATGGGAAAAAAAAAACAAATCGTCGACACGGGAAGGAGTGGTAAAGGAGGGGGGTGGGGGGGGGGGTTGTAATCACGTAATTTTGCATTTTTTTTTTATCTGGAGACCCACGAGACGGAACAGAGACATCCGGTCAGCGCCCCTGAGACTTCAAGTCGTGGGTTCGTCGAATCCCACCTCGGTTCAGCGTGGTAAGTTCGCAAGTTAATTTACCACAAAATAGAAAAAAAAGATCATAAATCAGTATTTTACTTCTAACTGTCGAGGATCAACATAAATATTTATATTTTTTTGCTGATCCCATAAGTGACAGATATGAATGAATTTAGCAACATATTATCGATGTTCACGAATTTTATTATACGTAACATCCAATTCAGAAGTAGGAACAAAAATAATGAAACCACCTTAAAAATAAATAATGTGGGTAACCAAAATGAAATGGCAGCTACTGTGAATAATTTCGGAATATTTCCTATAACTACTGCAACTGAATACGTATTTCGTAATTGGCAAGCAAGATTTTAATGGTACGCACAGACAATTAAAAGTTAACAGCGCATTTTGTTAAATTTTGGTGTGCCAGAAGCGAGGAAAAATCAAAGTCCTTCTCATTCATTTTTGAGTATCTATTTTCATTAGCATTTTTCACTCCGCTCGTTGAAACAGTTGAAATTATCGTACTTTCTGTGAATTTCATAATGGCAAGTGAGAAAATTATTCTATTATTACTGCAATAAATAATTGCAGTGGACTTTATTATTTACCAAACAAGAATTATCTCAAAACAAAAGGGTGTCCACATTCTGAAGAGTCAGAGAAAATCAGGGAAAAGTCAAGGAAGTTGGAAATGGTCGGATAAAGTCCGAAAATTTACTTTAAATACTAGAAAATCATGGAAATTCCTTGGTGACAGTAATTTGAGAAAAACAATTTTTTTTATCTATGAAATCATCACCAGAGTGTGAAATAATTTTTTTCCAGATGGTGTTTCAATGCACACTCTTATTTCCTAGGTACTCACTATAAAATGGCATACACAAGATCCCATTTGAAATAGAAGAAGTGAGGAGAAAGCTGACCAGCTACTGGGATGATGGAGGCTGGGTTATCTTTATTTATTTTGGAAAATTGCAAAATTGCTAAAATATTTTTATTTTATTTTTAAGTGAGCTAATCTTTCAGTATTCCTTACTGATGTGTAACATCTAACATCGATAACAAGAAAATCCACGTGTTCTCATGTTGCTAATTCGTTGTAAAAAGGAGTTCGAAACACAAAAATTTAACAAAAAATTCTTTAAAATAGTGGCGAGTGTGATAAATATATGAAAATTTTATTTTAAACTACGTCGGAAAATTCGTTTTGGCAGACAAGAATTCCAAACTATTCAATAAAACGGCTGCTTTAAAAAAACTTAAAAAAAAAAAATACTTTACCCGGCTTTGGATCTGATTTTCAATATGGATTTTTTTTTAAATACTGCCCATTTGTTAAACGAAGAAACATAGGAATGATCATCCAAATAATTGGGAGACGGATAGCATTGAGAAGAGAAAAGAGAACCTTTTTTCGCGGGAGTGTGGTGTGATGAGACAGAACACAGAGAGAGAGAAACAGAAGAGAAAAGAGGGAATAAAACAGATAATCGTGCTCGCCGGCAGAAGGTAAAAGTGAAACAGAAACGCAGGGACCACAGAGAAGAACGACATACTTCTGGTTCGGCGCCGATTTCTCTTGCAGCGCGCGGGCGGGGACTCGATCCACAGACTCGTGAGGCGAAAGTCTTATCTCCACCGTCTGCGCCACAGAGCGAGATGCATTACAGAAGCGCACGAACAGTTCCAACACCCCCCCCCCCCCCGCCACCCCTCCCTCGCCCGCCCCCGCCACAAATCCCTGTGAAAGGAGCAAGTTCCAGAGCCGAAACTTCACTCTTAGATAGTAGTAGCTTGGCTTCTGGGTTGTAGCCGTGTCCTTGGCGAATAATCCACCGACGTTCCGGTCGACATTTGCAGTCGCCATCATCAGTGGGCAGTTACCTACAGTTACATACTGAGTAGGTAGGCCTAACTGCTCCCTGATTATGGCGACTGCAAATGTCGACCGAAACGTCGGGTGGATTATTCGCCAAGGACGCATCTACAACACAGAAGCCAATCTACTTCAGAAAATGAACCGTGAAAGCCTGCGAACATTATTTAAGTACTACAGTATATTTTTTCGGACTTTTCAGCGAAGACTTCGCTTGAATTGAACGAAGAGTTCCACGTAATTCCATACAACCGACTCCTTGTATATATATATTTATTTATAAGTACACATACATACATATAAACTTGTGAGTTGACGATGGTTTTGGGGTATTCGGACCATGAAACGCAGAACTGTATAAATATTTCCCATGCGTCGCACCATGGCAACCTAAGATTGGAGTGTGTGTGTCTCGTAACTCGCGCTAACCACGCGACCAAACATGGCTCGCCGCGGTGACTTCGCTTGCGCAAGCTCTGAACAAGGACTCTACTTCTGAAAACTGCCGACCGCTTTCCGTTCAAAGAAAAATTTTAATGTTTTTCTCGGAGCTTCGCTTGGATTGCGAAATCACTCCGCGCAACATGGGAGCATGCATTTCCCCGCGGAGAGATATTCGGAAAACAGACGTAGAGTTAGAATACTGTAGCGTCGTCTGTGCGCCATTTCAGGCGCACGTATGTCGGCCGACGAATCACAGAAACTCTTGTGTTGAAGCAAACGCGTCCTGATTGGCCATTTGAAACAAGGCGATGGTTTATCTTGCATACGGCGTACACTAACAACGACGAAACAGTTGGCGCGGGGATACATTATTGCAGACTAATAAGAGTTCTTTTTTTTTTTGACGTGACAACGTCTAATAAATCTATGAACGTCGGCTGCACGCACGAAAAAGTGTCCCGTTACTCACATTGTTCCGTTACGCAGTGTCCCGTTACGCTCATTGTACGCTTGCGCCGCATATATATGTCTTCAACTCGATAACGTCAAAAACAAATGTAGCACAATGCTTCATTGCAAAGGGGTATCAAAATATTTGAAATTGCAAGATGTGAGACGTATTTTCCCTTAATGAACCAAAAGGTTAGGAGGCGGTGGGGTTTCCGCGTGAACTTTTTTCTGGCGAAGATAACCATAAGGTCGAGCTACACACTTCATTTGAGTGCATCTTCACCCGAATGACTAAAGCCCCCCCCCCCCCCAAGCCTTTTCGCTGTTGTGTAACAACTCACGAATAGAGTGAACGAATACTTATTTTCGCGGATTCATTTCACTCCAGGTCTTTACACGGCCAAAATAACGTTTTGAGCGCTCGTTGGGCGATTTAAAAAAATCACATAACGTTGCGGGTAACGCGTTATTGTAGGGACAAGCAGATTTCGCGAAAAGATTTCGAGACTAGATGAACGTTAAAACATTGTAGCACCGTCTGTGTTTCATGATTGGGTGAAGTTCTTTCAGGCACATGATGATTGTAACAACACCAATCACAGTGATTCATTGCGGAAGTAAACGCGTCCTGAGTGGCTCGGTCAAATGAGGCAACGACTTTTCTCGCAGACGGCCGCCAATCACAAGGAAGAAACCACAGGTGCGGATATACCTTGTTGCAGTCTAATAAGTGTTCAGATATTTTCGCGAATAATGCCTGCCCCTACGGGTGACGCACATCTTCTCCTTGTTTACAACTGACTCAGCGTCGACAACGACGTGTCAAGAAGAAGTAAATGTGCTTCAAGTCTACTTTGCCACACAACGATCGTTTCATCTTCATAGTTGATGCGTACTTTTTCATTCCAGACGTAAAAAAAAATCTTGATCATTAGTATTGGAAACAAATTTATTCCATACAAATTTAGTGAAATGCGTAACAATTAGACAGTAAAAAAAAAGGTGTGTGTGGAAGTAGTTATATAACGAACTACTAAGTTTTAGTTTCGAAAATGCTATAAGTAGAGACCCGGAAATTTCGCATATTCTTCTGGCCTCAGGATAGAATTCAAAGTTATAGGTGTGCTCGACCTATGTTTACTTTCCTATTGGTTGATTTCTTAGCGAGAACATTTTTATCCTTGTTATTTGGCACTACCTGATTTGCTTACTTCTCTCCTAGCTGGGCATCATTGGCTCACGGTCGTAGAAGGGCGTGTCCAAACAACTGCGTGCCAATCATGAACACAGTGCGAGAGTGTGAAGGTTTGCATTCTAGCTTGCGACTAAATGAATCCGCGAAATTTCAAGGTCTCTAGCTATAAGCCTGCAGATATTAAATTCGTTGTGTTTCGCTCTAGTCAAATACGCAGTTCAGAAAAAAAAAGCCAGTAAACATTTCTCGTTTCATAGTAATCGATGTAATCGATTCCTCGGAAGAGTCGTAAAAGTGGTTTATGGATGCGGTTTCTTCGCCGACGCGCGCGGAGGGTCTAACGACGCAAACACGTTGAGCAAACCGCCGGGCAGCTCGTCCGCTCGTCGCCTCTGTCAACACTGCGTCGAGGTGCGCCAGCCAACGTGACGCGGTCGACGCAAATACCGCGGCGCTCGTCTGAGGGTTCGCGACGCTCGAAGAAGCGGTCTTGTTCCAGTCCGGGACAAGACTTTGCGGTGGGGGACGCACCACAACGCCGAAATGCCACAACGCCGAAATGCCACAACGCCGAAATGCCAAATTGACCACAACGCCGACAGCTAGAAAACTGCTGTGTACTACAACGCCGAAATACACTAACGCCGAAAAATGTCATTGCAGGACTGCCACAAAGGTTAGGTTAGGTTAGACTAGGTTAGGTTAGACTAGGTTAGGTTAGACTAGGTTAGGTCAGACTAGGTTAGTTTAGACTAGGTTAGGTTAGACTAGGTTAGGTTAGGCTAGGCTAGGATAGGCTAGGTTAAGTTAGGTTAGGTTATATTACGCTAGGTTAGGTTAGGTAAGGTTAGGTTTTATTGTGGTATTTCGGCGTTAAGGTACATTTAAGAAACACACACAAATTCATTCAGTGGTTATTTCGGCGTTGTGGTACTCAGCAGTTTTCTAGCTGTCGGCGTTGTGGTCAATTTTGACATTCGGCGTTGTGGTAACGACCCTTTGCGGTGTATCACCCGGAGTTGCCCGGGCTGAACACATCACGTTACAAGGAACATCACCACCGGGTTTCAAGTCAGTAGGACATTACACTTGAAAAACGGGAAATTTTGATTTTGTAACCCCGTTGATTGCACAATCTCGGTGCATCGGGCTACCCATCAACAAAAAACCGGGACGCCAATTCTGTGGGAAGGCAGGTAACCCCTAGACAAGACGTGACGGACGCATCAAAATATAGCGCGTTACAAATCCAAGACAACGCCATCTATTGACGATGTTCTAAACTAAACTGTCATTAGCGCCTTTTGGTTCGCTGGCAGCTGCGAGCTTCACTAAGAGGAAGGGTTTCGCCACGGAGAAGGATAGGAAGTTTGCCAGACCTTACTATATGACCGTGTGGCGGACATAGAGAAATGGCACAAACTCGCTGTTTGTGCGCCTATGACCTATCTACTGTGATTTTCTATTATAAAACTGAATTTACCCCTTTTACACTTCCTTAGGAAAGGACTTTAATATTTATATGCAGTCTATGTCACTCTCCGGCCCTTTAAACTATCTCTATGCAAAAAAAACTTGTCTATCCGTTACTCCGTTGCTGCGTGAAAGAAGGACAAACAAACACACTTTCGTATTTATAATAATAGTAGGTTCTGCGATAAACCCAAAATAATACCTATATATAATTGCCTAAAATAAACAGCAGTTATTTGTAATACTGGTTAGATTTAGTAGAGGAGTTCATAACTCACCCTTAAATTTTTTTGAAAAAATTGGTTGTTTGTAAAGTCGGTTTACGGACGATAGTTTAATGTGACAACGTCATAACAAAACATTGATGAAATGATTGAATACTTTTATGAATAAAATTGAATCATTTTTATTCAATTATCACTATTTTGTATGGATACAAAGAAGGAGTGAAATGAAATCTATAATTTAATTGATAAATTTACTTTTATTTGCACTCATTAATTCAAATATGTTTATTACTTTAACGAGCAGATTATTTTAACTATAACTTTTATACATGTTTGCTATTTAACTTCTTCCAATCTGTGTTATTCTGTTAAGGATAGGACGATGATAGGAAAAGTAGGAAACGAATGGGAGTGTTTCAAGTTTAATGTGCCTTGAAAAAGTCAAATCAATGGTTGTTCCAATCGAGTGGAAGAGAGATAGATGCGGCGTAAGCGTACAATGAGCGTAACGGGACAAAGCGTAACGGGATAATGAGCGTAACGGGACAATGAGTCATCCTTTTTCGTGCGTGCAGCCGGCGTTCATCGATTTATTAGACGCTGTCACGTCAAAAATCATGTCGATCCGTTGTACCGTTGCTGCGTGAAAGAAGGACAAACAAACACACTCTCGCATTTATAACAATAAGTAGGTTCTGCGATAAACCCAAAATAATACCTATATATAATTGCCTAAAATAAGCAGTAGTGTTTGTAATACTGGTTAGATTTAGTAGAGGAGTTCATAACTCACCCTTATATATGTTTGAAAAAATATTAAAGAATATCACAATCATGATTCTATGGTGAAAGAAATTACACATAATAAATTCCCTGGTACAGAACACTGTCTTCACCAAGCAATTCATCAGCAACAGACGTCAACATTTTAATTATACTCACACAATTGTACTGCATTGTAGAAAGAAAATCACCATTGCTTGTCAGTCTAAACATCATTTGTGATGGGCAACATGAACTAAACCTAAACTCCTTAGCCCGTATATTTTCTCGTCATTTACGTTCTACTTGGCATACTTACCTCAATACCCGCAAACATGATTTTTCACCTTTCCTTATCCTACGTTCAAAACGTCATAAAAAACCTTATTGGCACTTCCCACCGTCTTTACAAACTTTATTGGCATTTTAACCTTCTTTTACCCTTAGAACATAACAAACATTTCCACGTAAATTATAAAGCCAGTTACGGAAGCCATCTTTCATTATGACGTCACGGTGGCCATCTTTGTTGACCTTGACCCCAGTGGTGATGTTTAATACGGCAATATTTTTTTTTAAATTTTACCACTATGTTTTCCCACCAATTTGTTTTACCGCCATTTTGAAATCACTATTACACTTATCGTTACGACCACCATTTTGAAAGTCTGTAATTATTATCGAAAACTTTAGAGAAAAATATTGTGTACAAGAAAAGGGCGTGTGTCCTTAGGTGCACACGTTAAAGTTATACTTTTATAGCATTTATAGCGTTACGACAGTCATTTACTAACACTGCCAAGACATGTCGGATTCATTTTAATATGCTAAAATCAACAATAACATTTTAATTGTGGACCGATTTCACACAGGGACATAACCATATAGGGCAGAAAAGACTATTCCCACGGGCACCCAAATTTTGGGTGGTGGGGGTAAGGGGAGCTAAACTGGCAGATTAAATGTTAATATAGATATTTACTAGAACATCTTGGTGTTTGAACACAGAAAAAAAAATTATGGAAGGTAGATGAATTGAATTATTTGCATTGAATGACATCGTCAAATATTAAAAAAAAAAAAGTTTTTTTTTTCGCGCACTACCCTACTTGCATTATTAAAAAAAAATTAAATGACTACAAATAAATATATTTATTTACAATCTAAGATAAATAAAAAAGAAATAGAAGTAGCTTGGCTTCTGGGTTGTAGCCGTGTCCTTGGCGAATAATTAAACCAACGTTTCGGTCGACATTGCAGTCGCCATCATCAGGGAGCAGTTTACCTACTGAACGATGGCTACTGCAATGTCGACAGAAACCGTCGGTTGAATTATTCGCCGAGGACGCGGCTACAACCCAGAAGCCGAGCTACTTCAGACAGTGAACCGTGAAAGCCTGCGAACATTATTAAAAAATTGATTGTCTGTAAAGTCGGTTTACGGACGATAGTTTAACGTGACAACGTCATAACAAAACATTGATGAAATGATTGCATACTTTTATGAATAAAATTGAATCATTTTTATTTTAATAATAAAAGAATAAATACTTGAAATTATACTAGTAATCAGATTTTTAAAATGCAAGAATAATTAACCTTTATTGCCGAAATTGTTGTTGTAATAAGCAATGAAAACCACATTAACTTTTCACTTCACTTTATAAACAGTCGACGAAACAGTTCACGTGTAGATGACTTGTAATTAATTTTAAAAACTGGCGTTTAGCTATAGAGTTTAAATATAATTATGAACAAGTTTTCATATAAGTAAAGTGTAATCAAATATATATCATCAATTATATGAATCACGATAATTTTTTAGTCAATTTTAACATTACCTATTATTACGGCACTTGCCGACAGCGTAACGGGACACAACGTAACGGGACACAGAGTAACGGAACCATGTACGTAACGGGACACTTTTTCGTGTCACGTCAAAAAAAGGAAATATTTTGAATAGTGTAATCGGCGTGTGTTGTCGGGAGATGTGTTGTGAAGGCGCCATAGATGAGTTATTGCCCCGGGTGGGAGCTAGTCTACTCACGTCCGTGATTTCGCACGGGTTTGTGTGCGCGGTCGCGTGCATGGCGCTCTATTTACTTCTCTTTTTTTTCCCTTCTTTTTCTAAATTGTGAACCGAGCCTAACATCTCTTGGGGCACAGAGAGGAAGAGAGAGAAGAGGAAGAAGAAGGAGGAGGAATGGGCAAGGAGGAACTACGTTGTTGTTTTTTTTTATTATTCGTAGGATAGTTTAGCGGGCGGTTGCCAAACGCTCGTTCCCCTCGTTGAGCGGGTGAGGTGGTGTGGTGGGGGTGGCGGGAGGTAGGGGTAAACTTTCTTCGCGGTATAAATCGGCGGCGCCGCGACCCGCCGCGACCAGAAGAACCTCCCGGCGAGGAAGATGGAGACCCCGATGGTGCTGGTGGTGCTAGTGGTGCTGGCGGTGATGGGCTCCGGCCTCGCCGACAACAAGTACACCACCAAGTACGACAACGTGGACCTGGACGAGATCCTCAACAGCAACCGCCTGCTCACCTTCTACGTGGACTGCCTGCTGGGCAAGACCAACCGCTGCTCGCCCGACGCCAAGGAGCTCAAAGGTGAGCGCGTCTGTCTCCCCGTCCCAGCACTCCTGTTCAGCGCATCTGTCTCCCTGTCCCAGCACTCCTGTTCAGCGTGTCCATCTCCCCGTCCCTGCACTCCTGTTCAGCGCGTCTGTCTCCCCGTCCCAGCACTCCTGTTCAGCGCGTCTGTCTCCCCGTCCCAGCACTCCTGTTCAGCGCGTTCGTCTCCCCGTCCCAGCACTCCTGTTCAGCGCGTCAGCACTCCTGTTCAGCGCGTCTGTCTCCCCGTCCCAGCACTCCTGTTCAGCGCGTCCGTCTCCCCGTCCCAGCACTCCTGCTCAGCGCGTCTGTCTCCCCGTCCCAGCACTCCTGCTCAGCGCGTCTGTCTCCCCGTTCCAGCACTCCTGTTCAGCGCGTCTGTCTCCCCGTCCCAGCACTCCTGTTCAGCGCGTCCGTCTCCCCGTCCCAGCACTCCTGTTCAGCGCGTCTGTCTCCCCGTCCCAGCACTCCAGCTCAGCGCGTCTGTCTCCCCGTCCCAGCACTCCAGCTCAGCGCGTCTGTCTCCCCGTCCCTGCACTCCTGTTCAGCGTGTCCATCTCCCCGTCCCTGCACTCCTGTTCAGCGCGTCTGTCTCCCCGTCCCAGCACTCCTGTTCAGCGCGTCTGTCTCCCCGTCCCAGCACTCCTGTTCAGCGCGTCTGTCTCCCCGTCCCAGCACTCCTGTTCAGCGTGTCCATCTCCCCGTCCCTGCACTCCTGTTCAGCGCGTCTGTCTCTCCGTCCCAGCACTCCTGTTCAGCGCGTCTGTCTCCCCGTCCCAGCACTCCTGTTCAGCGCGTCTGTCTCCCCGTCCCAGCACTCCTGTTCAGCGCGTCAGCACTCCTGTTCAGCGCGTCCGTCTCCCCGTCCCAGCACTCCTGTTCAGTGCGTCCGTCTCCCCGTCCCAGAACTCCTGTTCAGCGCGTCTGTCTCCCCGTCCCAGCACTCCTGCTCAGCGTGTCCGTCTCCCCGTCCCAGCACTCCTGTTCAGCGCGTCTGTCTCCCCGTCCCAGAACTCCTGTTCAGCGCGTCTGTCTCCCTGTCCCAGCACACCTGCTCAGCGTGTGTTTTCCCGTCCCTGCATTCCTGTTCAGCGGTCGTAAATAAACACGTAAATATTCGTTCATTGAAATCTTAATGTCTCAGAAAACTTCTATACCGATTACTTTCAAATTTTGACGCAACCTTGCAATCGATTACGCGCGTGATTTCATATACCTACGTCACACCTGTGGAAGATAAAAGGATAGGTAAAAACATAGATTTTTGAGAGAGATATATAGAGTGGCTTTGTGTGTATAACCTACTTCAAACAAATTACAAAAAAAAAAAAAAATTGCCGAGGCATTGCAACGCATGCCTGGCGTTGGCTAGTTAATTTGTATACAATAACTTTTCCGCTGAATCTAAAAAAAAGTCGTTATTCCAAGACGTTCGGGTCCTTGTTGGGAAGACCGTGACTTAACTCGCGGGCCGTATTCCAGGACGTGTCTAAATCGAATACCAGTAAAGGAACAAATCGGCAAAACTTTTTTTTATGAACGGTGTCCTGCGTGAGGCTATAAATTGGTTCCAAATAATTCTAGCGGATAAAATGTTGCACCGGCGAATTCTTAAATGCTTTTCGTAAGCATATCTCACTGTGATATCTTGAGTAGTATTGTAATCGCGTTGTTTTTCCTGAAGCTCTGCGCACCGTGTGTGTGCCCGGGCAGACAGCGTCCTTACGGCCAAAAATAAAGTACTAACCACAGACGTATCGAATCACAGACTATCCCCGCGGGACGGCCAACAAGTCAACAGCCAATGACACGTGGAATGTAACCCGAAGTTTTATTTTTTTCATTCCCTAAGTATTACTAGGGACCGGAAAAATTCGCGGGTACAATGACCTGCAGGATAAACTCCATAGTTCTACGTCCACTCGGTCAAATGCCACCCACTCATTGGCTGCTGTCTTGTGAGACGTTCCAGCGTAGCAGCCTGTTATTCGATAAAGCTTTGGTTGGGTGTTTTTCATTGGCCCAGAGTCATCCAGGTGAGTTGTGAGCCAATAGCAGAGGCAGCACTGAGGTACAAAGATTTATATTTTAGCCTATCGCGAAATGAATTTGCGAATTTTTCCGGTATCTAAGTATTACACATTAATTGTTCTTAGCATGATTAAAATAATTACGTTACCATTCTGATCTCCATGATGTTTACTGCATGACTGGGAGACTGCGTGCCAATTCAGGAGAGACTGTTTTGTACCACCTCATGATTACAGACAAAGAAAATTTCGCTAATTCGTTTGGCGTCAGGCTGAAATCCAATGCCTTATGCTTGATCTGCCAAACGTTTGCTTTTACATGAGCTGATTTCCCAGAAACGTTTCGTTGTTGTTGTTAATCGGCACTACTTCCCAGCCGGTGGTGGATGGGGCGTGTCCAGAAAACTACGGTCCAATCACGAACGGTTTGCATCCCAGCTTGCGACTACTCATACTCATATTCTTAGAGACCGGAAAAATTCGTGGATTCGTTTCGCGACAGGCTGAAATGCAAACAATTGTACCTTTGAGCAACTTCTATTGGTTCACTGTTGACCTGGAGGAGTGTGGGTCAACTATAGACCCTCAGTCGAAGCAGTATCGAATCACGAGTCTCCCAGTTGAGACGCCTCACGAGTCAGCAGCCAATGAACAGGTGACGTTTGCCCGAGTTTGCACAAGATCGTGGAGTCTATCCTGGAGGTCGTTTAACACGCGAATTTTTCCAGTCCCTGCATATTCTTTACTGGTATTCGGTGCTGCGCCGTGCCGCGTCGCCCTGGTGCGAGCAGTCTGGTCGTGATGTCCCCCCCCCCTCCTGCACTCCCCTTTGTCATCAAGCTCCAGACGCGGTCGCGAGGTATTACTTTCACTTGCGTAACCTCTCAGCTCGGCACAGATTACCCCCCCCCCCCCCCTTCAGCCCCTCCCTGGTCCTCACTCGGGCAATGGCCACTCGCCAACTCCCGTCCGTGTCGATAGGCGGTGATCGATAGTCGATAGTCTCGTTTTCCCCTCCGTCCCTCCTTCAACCCTCATCAAACAATCTGTATAATCCGACGTCCCACTACAAAAAAAAGGGGGGAGGGGGATGGTTGTTGCCTGTAAAGTCTGTTTACGGACGATAATTTTACGTGATAACGTCATAAGAAAAACATTGAAGAAAAATTTGCATACTTTTTAATTTTCAAATATTATTTACCGTTTTTGCAATTTTAATTTAAATAATTTGTTTAAATATAATCACGAACAATTAAACTAAAAAGCCCACCTTAACATGTTTGATATTATAGAAGATTTTCTCGCACGGTGGTTGGCCGGTTCTTGCACGCACGGTTCAGGCGGAACGTGACAATATTTCGTGCGTGCAGCCGGCGTTCATCGATTTATAAGACGTTATCACGTCAAAAAAAATCCGACGTTGGAGTACTAAGTATTGCTGGTAGCTGTTCGTCGTGGTATATCTGACATTATTTCTAAATATAAAGCATAAAAATTCCCCGGAGGGCTTGGGGCTAAGAATGGTCCAGGTTTACTTTCTTTCTTGAACCATCCCTCGGTTTCCCGTAACCAACCTGCTTGAAAGTTAATTTCTGAAAATTTGCATCCCGCTTGTTTCCCCTGCGTCTATGCTGGTTTTACCTGGGCCCTACTTATCTAGTTTTAGTCTAGTATAGTCAAGTGAGGGGGAGTTAGTCATGGCGCCAATCGCTGCCATGGCTGGCCAATCCCCTCCTAGCACATGATGCATGCTACCTTTCCTGGTTGGCTTAACACCCTGCATGAGTAGAGCGTATGGGCTTCGGCCTGAGACGCACTTAGACTCCCTCCCTAACCTGGAACCCTCCCAAATACACTTAGTTTTTAGTTAGGTTAGGGAAAAAAATTGTTTCTCTGTAAAATCGGTTTACGGACGATAGTTTAACGTGACAACGTCATAACAAATCATTGATGAAATGATTGCATACTTTATGAATAAAATAAAATCATTTTTTATTTTAATAATAAAAGAATAAATACTTGAAATTATACTAGTAA
Organism: Bacillus rossius redtenbacheri; assembly: GCF_032445375.1. Lineage (NCBI taxonomy): Eukaryota > Metazoa > Arthropoda > Insecta > Phasmatodea > Bacillidae > Bacillus > Bacillus rossius. Next base: position 6,035,739 of record NC_086343.1, read on the forward strand.
TCATATTTTTAAAATGCAAGAATAATTAACCTTTATTGCCGAAATTGTTGTTGTAACAAGCACTGAAACCCACATTAACTTTTCACTTCACTTTATAAACAGTCGAGTGGAAGAGAGATAGATGCGGCGCAAGCGTACAATGAGCGTAACGGAACAATGTGCGTATCGGGACACTTTTTCGTGCGTGCAGCCGGCTTTCATCGTATTATTAGACGTTGTCACGTCAATAAAATCAATGTTTCACGAAAAGGTTTAATTAAAATTCGGCCTTGAAATTTTACTCCCGCCACGTAAGATAACTTGAGCACAAGTCCACGTGTTTGTCTGGTCCTCTTGCCCCAGGCTGCAGATTCCGATCCTCGTGTGTTTTTCTTCGCCGGCTGCTCCCGGTAAACATGCTTACGTGACTTTCCGCTCGTCGTAGACCTTGAAGGCGTATCGTCCGCCGCCTGCTGTCCACGCCACGTGTGGCTTCATTCCGTGGTCCATCGTGTTTGAACTCGACATCAGACGAAGTGATTTCGTGATGGTAACGGGGGACGCACCACAACGCCGAAATGCCAAGTTAATACACTAACGCCGAAAAATGTCATTGCAGGACTGCCACAAAGGTTAGGTTCAGGGGCGTAGCCAGGGGTAGGGGGGCGGGGTTTAGGGGTTCAACCCCCCCACCCCCCTTAGCACCAAATCTTTAATTAATTTCTTATTCATCACTCAAACAAATTTCATATTAAAATTAATAAAATTTTTACCATTACAATATTTAAATTTAAGTACCGAAAATTGCTAAAATAGCACTATTTTACACCTTAAAATCCAAATTTTACCGGGGGAGGACCCCCCCGTTTTAATACGGAGGGGACATGCTTAACACCCCCCATACACAAATTCGGGCTACGCCACTGGTTAGGTTAGGTTAGACTAGGTTAGGCTAGGCTAGGCTAGGCTAAGTTAGTTTAGGTTATATTACTCTAGGTTAGGTTAGGTTAGGTTAGGTTTGATTGTGGTATTTCGGCGTTAAGGTACATTTAAGAAACACACACAAATTCATTCAGTTGTTATTTCGGCGTTGTGGTACACAGCAGTTTTCTAGGTGTCGGCGTTGTGGTCAACTTTGACATTCGGCGTTATGGTATTTCGGCGTTGTGGTAACGACCCATGGTAACGGCTTATAACAGAACATTTGCTTGGATTACATCAAATCGAGTTTCCATTTTGAAACAAAACTGCAGAAGGTGATGATTCAAATTTGTATGAATTTAAATTGGTGATTTTATAGCAACTGTAATGTTTATTTGTGTTTCATTCCCTTTCGGAACAAAAAAACTTAACAACGTATTATCGATTCTTCGATATATCGCTTTGAATTATATCGATGCCGATAAAATATCGCCCTGATAAAAACGATATTTTCGATACATCGGTCTATTATTTATATAAAAACTTTTTCACATGTTTTACTCATTATAAAATTATTATTCAAGTGTAGGTATGTTATATTGAGTTCTTGATATGCAGTGCTTCAACTTACCAAAACCTATGAAATTCCCTACTGTGAACTCCAATATTTCGCCTTTATTTTCCCCAAAGCCTTCGGCCCATTATTTTATTATTTTTTTTCTGACAAATTTACAGATAATTTTAATACAATTGTTTTTTTTTTACTTGAAAAATAGTTTTTTTTAAATTCAATTAAACATCGATATTTCCCCTTTCTTCGCTCCTTTTAAATAATAACTTTTTTTTTCGAAGCCTTTGGTTCATAATTTTATTATTTATTTACAAATAATTTTAATTCAATTGTTTTTTTTACTTGAAAAATATATTTTTTGTTAAAACTCGATAGTATCGATCGATAATCGATCAATTATCGATATTTCCGATGTATCGATACATCGTCGCCATCCGTTTAAGAGCCGTCGGTGGAACGTGTTTGTCCGCAGCCAACCTGCCCGACGCGCTGCTGTCCGAGTGCTCCAAGTGCAGCGAGAAGCAGAAGGCCGGCGCCGAGAAGGTCATCAACTTCCTGATCGAGAAGAAGCCGGAGCTGTGGCGCCAGCTCGAGGCCAAGTTCGACCCGCAGGGGACGTACCACGCCAAGTACAGGAGCCGCCTGACCACCGCGCGCCCCTAGCGGCCGGGCGGGGAAACACGAGCCGGCCGGAGAAACACGAGCGGGCCGGCCGGAGAAACACGAGCAGTCCAGCCCAACTCCCCCCCCCCCCCCCCCTCAGCCGACCAGCCAGCCGCCTGCGAGGTGTAACCGCCGCAGACGACAAGCCCAAAGATGCGGTAGCCTACAACTCGCGTAGTTTCGGTTCCCTACCACGTTCGTGCAAACTTCGGATTTCTCTCAAAAAATTGAAATTTAAAAAAATATATATATCGAAGGGTTAGGTTAGGTTAGGTCAGTCACAACATGATTGAACTTCTGATTTAGCGTCTGAAGTGGCGTTAATACCAAAACGCAAAAACTTCGGAAATCTTGGGAAATTCTTGCAGGGAACCGAAACTACGTGAGTTGTAGGCTTCCCCTAAAGATGTCCATCAAGTTCTGTCCCTGCCCGAACACGGGGCCCGTATATTCACCTTCCGGCCAACCCTCGCGATTTTATTTTTATTTTTTGCGCAGGAAAAAAAACGAATTCAAATATTAAAAGCGGTCGGTTAGGTTAGCTACATTGAAACACTTTAAAACACCATGGACGGTTAGTTTAGGTTAGCATAGCTACATTAAAAATAAACAGAGAAATATAAATATACATATATATAAACCCGAGGTTGGCCGAAGGTGAATATTCATTCGGAAGTGTTCGGGCAGGGACACAACTTGATGTACATCTTAGGCTTCCCGCCGCAGACACTCCAGTGACTTCTCGCGCAGTTGCAGAGTACTACGTGGCACCTTCGGGAGCTCACAAAAATCCCACATCTTTCACGGGACCAGTTTTCAAGAATTTTTTCAAAGAGAGCTTAAACTTATAATTTTTTTTCTCGATTATTTTACACCCAAAAACATGTGAATTTCGTACATATCACAGGACTTAACAGCTGAACGCCACTAGAAATAACGTCAACTTACGGTCAAGTTTGCAGTTAAGGGCTCCGCCTACCCGGGCACACACACGGTGCGCAGAGCTTCAGGAAAAACAACGCGATATCAAAACTGCTCAAGTTATCCGAGTAGGGGTCTGTTTGCGAAAAGCATTTAAGAGTTCTCTGAGGGCCGGAAAGTACTTTTGATTTCGGATTATGTTTTTAAACCGTATTTTTATAAGAGTTAAAATGGCTGAAACGCATGTTTTCAGAGTATATTTGAGGCCTAAAACAACCGGTGGAGATTCTTGAAAGCACTTAAGGGACTTGCGTTACACCTTTGTCTTCATTCCTCGGCCATATAATGTTACGGTCACCGCTCAGATCTCACAGTTGTCCTGTGCACTGGGAGAAGACTGCGCGCCAGTCCAGAGGAGACACCGCGCTAGAAGCACCAGCGAGCGTCGCGCTTATCATCCCGCCTCACTAACACACACACACACCTGGCGAGACGGGCCCCTTAAAAGTGAATTTTTTTTCCAAAAGTGAATATAGTGTCTTTTACCTCAGAGGTAGATAATCCTACAAATTCATATTCTCGGATACAAAACCTGAATATTTCCCATGAAACTTTTGATTAAATAAATGTTTAACGTGCGAATTTAAGTATTTTAAGCATTACTATACTCTTGAGAATTTAATTTACGCTTGCTGAAATTAAATAACGTCATTTTACCAGTCTTATATGTTTTACTGTTTGTTTCTGTAGCCAACGAGAAACTGGCAAACGTACGGAATTCAGTTTGAAATCTTGCTCTAAGCTAAAGGTTTGATGTTGCAAAATAGTTTTATTCCTCAAGAATAGAATAATCTGTTCGAGAATTTTTTTTTTCAACCTTGAAAATTTGCCAGCACTGGTGGTTCACGTCACAAACGCTTACTAAACATTGGTTCAGACCACATGTGAACTCAACGGTTTTCATGCATTTTTATGATTGTTTTAATATTATGTGACAAGAGTGACATGTCTGATGCCACCGACTTGTTGACTTTTTGCTTAACAGATGTAAATAGTTTCTATTGGCTGGTTCAAATAAAGCGTTTGTTACTTTTTGTTATTGTTTATTATTTTTAACCATTAAGTAGTTGAGAAACCTGCAATTGGTGAGAAGTACCTTACACTGCAGTATGAAACATGGCCCGTTCTTTAAATGAATCATGCAATGGGGAATTGTTATTTAATACATTTTTTTTGGACATACACTATTTCAGTTTCGCACTGTTTGTCATGGAAAAATTCTGCGGAAAAAAAATTAAGATAAAAATTTTTACAGAAAACAAGACTGAATCAGCTGATGTCAGACAAACGGAACCAAAGACTAAACTAAACAAGTATTGAGGACAACACGGACAAAAAATGTTCAACATACCTAAATATCATACAGCACAAGAATTCCGTTTGAAGGAACTTAGTCGTGGGAAAAATAATGAAACAACACAGACGAACACAGCAGGCTAACAACGACAACGATGGAGATAAACAAGTACTATGGACAACACAACGACTATAGCACTGACGAACACAGAGGATTTACAGTGACAACAGTTGTGCCTGATGACGAAAACAGATGTCAGTTCCCGAAACGTCGCAACTGTCGTCCCTGGAAATCTTGTGTTCGTCAGTGCTATCGTCTAGAAGCACAATGAAACACAATAACATCCATTCCATAAATATTCAATTATATTGTCCGTGGTTTCAAAAAAGAATATGCATGTATGAAACATGATCAAAATTTAAAATTATGCGCAAGTTCACAAAAAATTTTCTGGTAACAGTATTTCTTGGCAACTGGTTTCCCAAAGAGTCTTTTGTAAAAGTACAAAAATTAATTTATCTGTTTGAAATTCTACAAAAATTGCATGCACCCTTAGTACTTTAAAGTTATGTGTGTGTAATATACGTAAAGACCTAAGTAGTTTATTGGAAATTAGAATAATAACGCGTTCGTAAAAACCTAACTTGTTGAATTACATTTGCATTATAAAAGGTAAATATTAAAAAAGAAAATAACATGTTTAACTTGCGATGAAAGTGATATATGCTAAAAAAAATTTTATGAGATAGGAATGATTTGGGTAGGATAAGAGAGGGCGAGGGGAGTTTGCATTATCTGCCCCCCCCCCCCCCTTTCCGCCCAACCACTGAAGTCCTGTAGCATGCCATAAAATGTATTTTTGTTGTTAATGGAACAGAAATATTCATGAAAAATTACAGATATTTGCAATGTTGCACCTCGTAAAGAAACAACAACAAGGATATTTTTTATTAACGAACGAATCTGTCAAAGCAGAAATAATTTTATTTTCAAAGCTAAGTCACACAAAAAAAATGCTCTCTGGTTACTCGCTTCCCTACATGACTGGCAGTAGGTCGCTCGCGTAGACCGACAACTGTTAAAAATAATAGAAAACATAAAATTAATATTCATATATATATATAAATATATTTGTATATATGTGTGTGAGTTTGTACACTGCGTGCGTGCAAGGATATTTTGAACATGGAACCATGGAATATAGTTGGTAAACTAAAATAGACATAGTTATTTAAACTGGCATTACAAATAATAAATATTCCGACTTCGTAACGTAGTGGTTATAGCGTTCAAAACTCGGTAGTTGAAAATGCAGAATTATGGATGATACAAATTGTGCTTGAATTTTAATAAAAATTCCTTGTAAAATACCAGGTCCAGAATTTTTCAATTAGAATAAACATTCAGTTTATTTACTGGTTAAAAAATATAAAAATTAAATAATTAATTTAATTAAATAAAATTCAGTGTCTTGGGATGATAACAAATATTTTTGCAAAACTCCGTTCCCCCGGAGAAACCCCCGGAATGGCCACCGCATGGGGAGCCCTAGAAAAAGAAACGGGCTCCCCATTTGGAAGCCACCTGGAAGGTTTTTTTCTGTTCCACCCACCGTTTCTTTTGGTAGCCTGACTTGTTACAAGGGATTGTATTCCTACCAGAGAAAATGCCACCATTTTATCTGGGCAATCCGCCTTGGAGGAGCCGGGGCGCGAACCCGGGTCCTACAAGTCACAAGGCAAGCGCTCTACCCCAGAACCAGAGCGGTAGAGCGACGATCGGCAGTCTTCTTAGCACTGACAAGATGTTATTCACACGTGTTTTAGTTTCTTAAGAAATGCCCAGTGTTATCTGGGAAAACATATATCGTATATTATGAAAAGAAAAAAAAACCATATCCATGTTTTTTTTCAAAGTTACAATATATTTCTCGTGGCATCACGAACTATTTATTGGCAATTTTTTTTTGTCAAAGTACAGAAAATTTGTGTCTATGTAAGATCGCCCGTGCTTCTTCCGGTCCGTAGAGCGCGGCTTCCGGCCAAAGAGTATATAAAGGATAAGAGTTTTAACTCAATGTTATTACGAGTGAACCTTATCTAGCTCATTTGTTCGCCGAACATACCCGAAGTACGGACCCCAATTGTGCCAACTGCTAAACACACCAAATAAATAAAATTTGATTTGTCATCGCTGCCACCATCATGAAAAAAAATTATTTATTAAATTATATTAAAATACAATAATTAAACAAGTTGTACACGTTTTAATTAATATTACACCATTTGCTTACTTTCTGTAGTACATTTTAATTAAAATAATGGTCATTTTTTTTATATTACAACTTTTGCAGCATGTTAGACCGAATCCTCGGAATTATTCGGTAAGGAATTCGTTGCCCTATTCGAGTTGGAGGGGCCTGCTTCCGGCCAGCTGCGGCCCCGGACGTCGCTTGCGTAACCCCGCTCCGCGCGACTTCCGGGGGCGTGGAGGGGGAGGAAGAAGAAAAAGAGGTCCCGCTCGTCGGGCGACAGGAAGCGAGTGTTTGGCCGCGACAGGAACTATCGAGAACTTTCTCCCGGACTCCACACTGTGTCCGCGCGGCGCGGCGCAGCAGGAACACGACCATTCGGGTCGTTACCACGACGCCGAAATACCACAACGCCGAACGTACAATAACGCCGAATACCATAACGCGGAATGTCAAAATTGACCACAACGCCGACAGCTAGAAAACTGCTGTGTACCACAACGCCGAAAAATGATTTTTGCGGGGAAGGGGGGCCACAGGAGCAAAATGAAAAACAACTGAATGAATTTGTGTGCTAACCTTACCTAACGTAACCTTTGTGGCAGTCCTGCAATGACATTTTTCGGCGTTAATGTATTTCGGCATTGTGGTACACAGCTGTCGGCGTTGTGGTCAATGTTGACATTCGGCGTTATGGTATTCGGCGTTATTGTACATTCGGCGTTGTGGTATTTCGGCGTTGTGGTGCGTCCCCCGACCATTCACTCCCCACCCTACACTTTCTCAGCAGTGTGCGAGGTGAACACGTGACGAAACAACTACAGCCGCAGGTGTCTGACGGTGACTGCTCCCTTGGAAGGGCTGGTTCGCCATCAACACGAGCTCCCTTAGAGCGTCACGGGGAAATGGATGCGCCATTTCATCCCCAGTCAATTAAGTGTCTCGAGTTGTTACACAACCGCACACCTCGCTGGGCCGCACCTCTGGCATAAACTCTCGCCGCAGCACCCCTCGTGGACCTCCGTCGCCGCACTCCGTCGCACTTCCCGTCGCACTTCCCCGTCGCCGAGAATCCGCTCGGCGCTTCGCTCGACGCTTCGCTCGGGACCCGCGGCACTCTCGCCACCCAAAAAAACCTCAACTGTCGCGGAGACCGGCTTCCGAGCTTATATAGACCCTGGCGCCCTTCTAGAAGTGACGAGCGCAGCTGGGGCCAGTCGCGTCATCCCGTGCCGACCCGACGCCCGAAGCGTCGAGAAGGGCGTCGGCAGCTCGCACGATGGCCGACGGGGATTCTCCAGGCTGTCCGGACGATGTGTTTGGGAGCAGAGGTGGAGGGGGTAGGGGGTAGCGACGACCCTAGTAATCCGGCCAGGAATGCGCGGCCCGTCTTACGTCAGTGGAGGCCACGTGACGTCAGTGGTCGCGCGTTGCAGCCAGCCAGCTCCGAGCCTGGCATGGCGGGATGCTCTCTCGCGTTCTCGTAACAATACAGTTAACTGACTCACCGAATCTGTATCGCCAAAGAGATATGTATGTATACCTTGGAGACAAGCGTACCTATCATTAAGAACACATATTAGCCTACTCCATAGAGATGTGTATAAAATAGAAAACGGAAGTGTAACAATAGAGTAACATTTGAAATACAGTTACATAAGTGAAACACGATTTACTAATTAAATTAGAGTGTTTGTTGTAATCATAATTTTTCAATGGACGCCTTAGGTGCCTTACGAAAAACTATGCTTATAATTACTTAAAAGGCTTGTATCTCAGAAAGATTCGCTCTAAACGAAATCGATGTAAAAAAAAATTTCCCATTTTGGGAAATTAAGTTTGCATTACTGGGAATATTTTGATGATATTTTGAATTTAGTATTTATGCCTTTTTTTAAAAAAATCTTGGATTTATTTTTAAATATGCTTATATCTTTAAAGTTTATAATCTTATATTAAAAAGTTGTATTTTTGTATTGTAATATCACAGTAATACAATTAATACAGAGTACTGTAACTAGCTGATTAAGTTTGTTTACGTTTTGCATTACCGTCTCCTAGCGACAACAACGTCATAAGTGCTCTATTTACATTCTCATGATGTTTGTTTACAAACTGTGTTTTATTTTTAAACCGTATTTGATGATTTTTGAGAGACGTTGGCACTATACATTTTATTTAAAGTATTATTATATGAACATTTTTCAGTCGTTAAATTCACTTTCTTTTTGATTTCTCGGACGGTGCTTCGTGATTGGCCGACGCTTGCCGGGGCCTGTAACGAAGCGTCTGGTGCGGAGGATGGGAAATGGAACGTTTTGACCGTTTGGTCCAGTGAGACTGCCCGTCAGGAGGTGCTGGCGGCGGTGTATAATTTAAAGTGTAATTCGCGTGTGCGGGCGCGATCGCGATATTGTGTTGAACCGCGACACTCCCACAAACTAATTGTGGTAAAAATCGTAGCGAAATTCTACCGCGAACGCCTACAGTGAACTGATCCGTAACTGGTCCAGAGGCAGCACCAAGGTAAGGCCATGTTGGAAAAGTCCTTTGTTGAAAATCCTAGCGACGCCAACGCATTTTAGGCCCTATTGCACTACAGCAACAGTGTGAGTTGTTGTTCATTACACAGCCAATAGTGCAAGTAATCCTTTTTTTTTTTATGCCCCGTGGCTTTATTATTGTTGATAACAACATATATATACCTATGCAGACAAACCTGAACATTCAAGGCAGTAGTCCATAGTATACTGTTATGTGTAATACCGATTTTGAACTAGCCTGAAACATTAGAAGATAACCTAAGACATTTATTTGAAAACTGCGCGATTTAAAGTAAAACATAAACGTTTGGTAGTTTACTGTGCCCAACCCTTTTCGGAAATTTTTTAAATTTTTGCCTATTTTTTTTATTTAACCTAACCATTTTATTTTCTGAGAGAAATAAGATACTGGTCTTTGGCATAACTGAGTGTTATTATTTTTGAATTTTGAATTGACAGTAGTTAAAAATACAAATGTGCCTACAGAGTTAAAAAAAAAAAAAAAAGGATTAGTAATGACTCCAGGACCTCATTCTTAGCACTGTGCTTATGTTCAAACTAAACACACATCTTGAAAGTGAAAGAAGTTCGTGAATGTTGAAGGTTTCATCAGTTGGATGAGCTATTTGTGTTTAGTGTTACTAAATGCATTTTCTTGGGATTTTCCATAATTTAAATTTTAAACCAGTACCACACTCAATAATCGTACTGAAGTGGTAACTGATTTAATATTCAGTTTTCTTTCAAACACTAGTTATTCTTAATGTTATAATCCAAATGGTTCAAAGTCTGAAAGTTTTTAGCAGCATATTAACTACAATTTTAAACTCAGTTGGCTACTGTATGGGAAAGTAGAGGTAAATATGGTAGAGAGGGGTGCCACGAAAAAAAAAATGTGAAAAACAACTTTTGCATGTTGCTAAGCTAACTTAATCAACCGTCCATACACTTTCAAATATTTTTAACCCAATAACCATTCACCTGATTTACCATTATTTCAAATGTAGCTCATCTAAACAATGGATTCGTTAAAACAGTAATAATACGCAATATTCTGGAGGAAATATCGCAATGCCGTCCTTCAGAATGATCAGAAATAATGTAAGGAAATAAAAAAAAAAATCACATTTTTATCTTTTTAATTTACGTGGCACCGCTCTTCTCCATAATTACCAAAGTTGAGACTTGTAACAGGATTTGATCCATTGAAATATAGGTATTGCCTACGTTTTTAAGAAAACTGTAATGAAACATTTAAATAGGAGTAAACAGCATGGAATATCAAGTGCTATTAGTAGTTTAGTATCACCTATCTCTCAATTGACTCGTTTTAAGCAATGTGCTCGCCAGTTTGAGTATAGACCACACTAGGCTTAAGTAATATTTTTTCTGCAAAAAACCTACAGGCTGCAAATGACCTGGAAACGCAGGAAAAACCACATGAACTGAATTTCCCTTTAATCTGATTTGCTTCATACTTCTCACAATCACATCAGTTTAAAAAATGAACCGAACACAATCTGCTAGCTGGTGCTTTTCCAGTTTTCCTCAGAACCGCTCGTATCCATAGTCTATTAAAAAATTCATACAAAGGAAACCCGCATAAATATTTAATTTTGGTGTAATATAAATTAACTGAATCACGAATATTTAATAAAATGTAGAGTCAATTCCTGGCTCAGATTTGTCACAAACCTTAGCAATTACGTGGGTTTTAATCATAATTAAACTATCTTTTGAACATTAAAAATGGAAAATGTAAATCAAACCACATAACTTGGCTGTTTTACATATTTGAATAACAATAAAAACAATTCATAAACAATACATTATTTACTACTCAAATAAGCGTCATTGTCAATGTTTTGGGTATAATTGGGGGCGTGGCACAAGCTTCACGTATTCGCAGTTAGGTCTGTCCCACTCCTTGTGTGAGACAGGCTACAGCAAGTAACGAAGCGATGTCGTAATCCCGCAATGTACCTCGTAATACAAACATCCTTCCACAGATGGCAGCACGATGCAGGTTTTCAAAGGCCAAGTGTGTGGTTAGTTCATGAAATGCTCGCCAGATGGCAGCGACAGCACGATTTGCCAGCTGAGCCACTTCTCGCGACGGGACGGCGATTGCAGTGATGAATGGAGAAATCGGGAGGTATTGAGGACACGTTTGGGTTTAAGGGGCCTCCCTAGTAAAAATGTTTAGCGCGGTGGGCCACTGGCCACGTGCTACTGCCAGTGGTTGGGCGGGGCGATATACCTGAGCTTGTCGCCTGCGCCGTGGTGGAGGGGGGAGAGGGCGTTTCAGCGAGGGGGGCGGAATAATGGGAGGGTTGTCATTGTGTGGAGTCCATTTGCTACTTATACCTGCGTTATCTGCGAACAAGATCGTGGCAAGAAAGGTGACTGTTTTTCCCTTTCGCTACATTCAACCAAAAGGATAATGTTCTCGCATTGCCTTGCTTGCTTCCTGACAGTGTTTATTAACTCGAAACATTAAATTAGTGTTGCGATCCAGTCCATATCCATGAAATGCAAACAATCGTCAATTCTGTTTAAAACATGTATTTTTATTTTTTAATTAACGTTCTACATAATTAAGAGATTTACATACACTACAAAAAATGCTGTCACCAACAATCGATGTGTTAGCTTGTGTTTTCAGGGGGGAAAAAATGCAAAAATTATATCATTTAAAAAATTTCCAACATTATACTTTCGAACTGACATTTGTGTGACGAATGGTTTTGCACGAACAGATGTGCTTTCATTCATAAAAGTATTCCGCACCGCGACGAGAAATCACGTCCTACTAATAATTGAGTAATAAAACTGGGAATAAAATGATGAAAATAATATTATTTATTTTTACTCTTAGACACAAATCAACTTTTTAAATCACAATAACGACAAATAAATTTTTAACTTACTTCCTGAAGAAAAAGTGCATGTCAAACTCACTTTTAAATTCTGTAAAGAAAAAAAATGTCAGGAACAAACAAGTGTTCCCACCAACGACACATCGTCAACTTTGTATTCTAGGGTTCACGTCGTATTTAGTTACACTAAATATTACTGCATATTATTATTTTCTGGCTCTTATTACATGTTTAGCATTTTATTTTATTTTTGCATATTTTTTAAATGACTTTAACGTTGCATAATAAGATGAATAAGTATATACGAATGAACTGGAATCCCGTTTCGAGTTACATACAGACTGTTCACTACGAGCAGTGTAAATTTCTTAGCTGTTGCAACAGCGGCCTACAGGTGGATTCAGACTGCAGGCTTAGTCAGTCACGCTGAATCCACCTGAGTTCAGATTTTATCGAAGACAAGTGCGGGTGGTATGGAAGAACTCAGTGTGCACTGACTGTTGTGCTCAAGGTGTCAGTGAAATGTATAGCTGGAATCACGGGCGAAAATTTGTAGGATTCCCATGAGGCCCACGGGATAACGTGAAGATTTTGCAAATGCAAGCGGGCCCCCTCAGACGGACTTTTTTATTTCAGGGAGGTTCGGGCCACCCTGAGATTCTCCCCTCCTCCCGGAATCTACGCATGCAGCTGGAATTAATTTTTAGCCAAGTACGTCATTTGGTGCTGTATTTAGGCTGTCAAAGAAGATACGAAATATGGCTGCTTTGATAATTGACGATAACTCCTTTTTATTGTGGAATAGTACCCATCTACAAAGAAATCCCTAAATATACCACCACTACTGTTGGGGATTTTCTATACAAACTATCAAAATAATTTTGGTTTCGTCACTGTCACTAGCTGTTATTGTATCATACGAAAACATGTATGTTTTGTGTATTAATTTACGGTATTCATCTCTGTCAAAAAAAAATCTTTTTCGATAATAGAGTGTAAGCAAGGTAGAATACAATGGCTAATTTTAAAATAAAAATGGAATAAAGTATTTTTTGCTTGCAGTAGTTCAAATTTTTGAATTAATTTAGTTGTTTGTTTAAAAAAAACCTTCTAAAATCAAAGAAACTACCTACTTCCTAAATAGATAAATAGTGCTTTAAGATCACACGCTTTCATAAATATTTAAACGCCAACATTTAAAATGTAGATTTCACATAATGATAAAATCTTATCTATTTTCATGGTCACCTCACGCCTAATGGAAATAATACACAACAATTCGTCATATATGTTTTTTATGCTTTTAATAACTACTCTACACATGAGCAAATTTCAATATACATAAAACTGAGGAACTCTGCATTACATTTTTAATCTGTGTACGACACTAACAGAAATTGAAGCATAAAACAACATTTTTATTTTTTAATTAATAAGTATTTCATCAACGTGAGCTTTGCTTTCATCTCAATGAAGCCACTCTACATAGAGGAAGTGCACATGTATTCAGTCTTAACATTAGACCCTCCGGATCACAGAGTAAACGAATGAATGGAATTCATAACATTACGCAGGGTTTTAAGACATATTTTCCCTTCTACTCAATCGCAACATCTCACTTAGCGCGTAAAATGGTTTCAGTAAACATAACATAAAAAAATTTCGCCCCATGTACAGTAGAGGAAACTAAAATGTTTGTAACACTGTAAACTAATTGTATTGTCATTTCTGTAGTCGCTCGAAGCGGCAAACTATGTATCGTTGTTCAATAAAACGAAATATTAAAACAAACAAACAATAATATTACGTTCAGACAATTCGTTACGTGAAATGAATGTAATAAAATACACAAGACAGTTACACATACCATTTCCAAAACACAATCCCATAAAAATCATAATATTACATGTCGACTTAAAATTATTATTATTCACCATGATAATTTCTTGCGGGTAGCCAGCAACAAAGGGACACAATTTTTATTCATTTAATTAACTTTGACAAAACTTGTAAAAGCTGGCATGAGCAAAGTAAGCTGATTCACAATTTTATTTTGCGTCAAAATATTAAACATCAACTAGTAATGAATTAAGAGTATGCTTCGCTTGGTAGAACACCGAATATAGTCATCTCCAGGTATTAAACTGAATTTTGAAAGAGGGACTCAAGTTTCTGAAGAAGTTGTTAACTTTCCTGATGATCCATCGACAGTTCGTAAACGGTCTCATCGTCGGGATGTCGAGCTTGGGACCTTTTTCCTCACCATAGTCCCGTGGTCTGTTCTACCATTCGCACAGCTATCCCAACCTATACAAATAGCCGAGTGCTACTTCTCCCGTTGCTTCTATCATGGAGCTCGCCCGCAGTCGTACTTCCCTATCCAGCCTGCGTAATACACGCGTCCTACCTGCTAGCCGCCAAGAACGCGTCCATTTGTGAAAAAGCCTCACCCGCCAACAATACTAACTCATTAATTATAATATGCAAAACATAAAAACATTACATATGCGATAAAACAAAATTTGCTGCTGTCATAAGCCGAAGAAAAAGAATCAATTTGAAATATAACATAGACAGATAAATCTAAAATAGAGTTATCGATAGTAATGTTTCAATGAACAGAATAATATATGTCATATTACACTAAATACGTGTTCTTACTGACAACCCAATTTAAAAATAAATTAAATTACTTTTTTTTCTTTTTCAACCATAACCGCATAGAAGAAACAATACTTTTGATACAATGTTTTGCATAACTATACGACAGGACTAAAAGTACATTGTACGTAATAAGTATTTGCTTATAGGAATTAATGCTGCAGAATATACGAATAGATTCAAATGCATAGAATTTAATATATTGTCAAATTTATTTGGAAATATGCATGTAACAAAAGATTGAATTTGAAATGAATTATATGTTTTTAACTACAAATATAATTTTATCATATCTCACTTTCATTCAAACTTAAGATTGTCATTTTCAACAACAAAATAGCCACAACTACACTTAAAAATATTTTAACTTGATACTTATATTGTATAACTTTTGATGAAATTAAATGTTAAGAGGTTCATTTAAGTTTGTAAGGAAACATAAATACAACGTTCAAAATAAATAACAAAAATTTTGTGTAGTTAGGAGCTCCGCATCATGCAAATAAAGGAAAGTTAAACTTTTCAGTATACGGCTGCAATAATTATAGAGGAAAATGTTATTTATTCTTTACTTTTAATTCCCGTTTGGAGAAAATAAATCGAAAAGTGCTATACCGAAAGTATAAAGTTGAAGTTCAATATCGCTTGTCAAGTAAGTTCAAGAACAAAATTAAAAAAAGAAAATTTGTTTTCTTGAATCTACTTTTTTCAGAAAAGTATACATGCATACAATATTATTATATTATAAAAATAAAATTTTTTAGTCCTTAAGTATAAATTACTGAAATATTTTTTAGTTAGTAAATTTTTTCATGCGAAGAAATATTTAATTGTTAAAATCACGAGAACATAATTTATTATATTTATGTATTCCAAAAGCTTATGTTAAAGATCGACTATATGCTATTCAATTTGCCCAAAAATTTTACTGAAATAGGAGAGCATTACAAAAACACAATTTAACTAATGTAGGTATTATAACAATAAGTTGTGTTCATAAACTATATTAATGGGAAACAAATATTTATCATTTAATGATATGCAACTATTTTCCTTTGAGGTAAAAATTGAAGTATATTTAATGTAATAAGTAAATCCTCTCATAAAATTTACTAAAACTAATATTCTTCATGTCCGTCATATTATGATTCCAAACAGTTTAAATCAACTGAAACATGAAATAAAATAGTAAGGTTAACCATGAGGTGTGGAAGAAATTAGAGATTGCTTTGTAAAATGTTTTAAAAATTTCTCATGAAATATTGTGATTATTATGTTCGTACATAATGTAAAAAAAATTCAATACATGAAATTCAACACATACTTTGTATTGCAAGTTATTAAACATATATTTTAAAAACACATGTGCGTATCTAAGTCGAATTGTTATGTAATACATGATGAACATTACCGATACAAATTATCTTACAAATAACTTTCACCCAAAGATAAGGCCGCGGACAAATTATACACACTGGTCGCACGAGGAGCTGAAATAAGTCATATAAGAAAGCCGGCCGGAGTAATTCTTTTCAAGCCAAAGCTAAAAGTAATGGATGTTGTTTGTCTAAAGCAGGCAGTGAAATGACATACAAGTTTACAGAATAGCCATATAAGATCTTTGACGCTTCTTATCCCGTCAGTGGACTGTACGCGAAGAACCAACTGCATCATGGCCCACCGCCAGTTTTATACTTACGTATGAATACACTTGTAAACGTTGGTTTGTATACTTATGTATGTTGCCGACATCGATAGGTATTCTTTGGCAGCTCGATGTGGATTCATTCGAACACGTTTGCGCTAAACACGACATATTTTTACATGAGAGTGACATCGCGCACTGAAAAAAGTTGCAGGTCTGTAACGCAACAGTGATACAAATATTACATAGTTCGAACATTTTCTGGAGCACGACATTCACTTTGGGTAATGCTAAGCTACTTGATAGGTACCCTTTACCCGCTTTAAAAGTGATAACTTAAAAAAAAGTGTACATGAAAGCAGACTCAGCCATATATGTTTATTGCTGTTGTATTTGTCATAAACCTACCCTACGTTCAATACGGCCTGTAAGTAGAACCATGTTTTTTTTACGACTTGTGTACAAGCTGTGGTTGTAAAGCGAATTTATATTCTTAGTTAACTAACGTCTATCATAACATATTTGAAATAAGGCTACCTTAATTTTTTTTCTAGATTGCTGTATTGTTATATATATAAGTATTACTTCAACGGAAATATGTGGTAATAAAAATAAATGAAAAAAGCATGAAAGGTTAAGGATTATTTTTTTTCAGCAACAAATAATTTATGGTTTAACTGCTTTGTGTACTATATAAAAACAGAACAAGCTTTCAAAATTTCACAATTTCTTTGATCATCCGTTACATATAGGTAGTTATGTTTTGTTTTAACTCATAAATATTTAAGTTGATACTTATTCAGGCCCTTTAATTGGGCGTGACGGACCATGTGCCAAATATGTAACAATTATAAGTAGGTGAAGTATTAAAAAATAAAGAACTTGAATGCAAAATAATGCATCTATCAAAAATAATTTTTTAAGGTTCTTTCGTGGATGTTGTAATGTGTGGGCAATATTTACTTAATTTTGGTTTTTGGATAAATTAATTGTGGTTTAAATTTTTTTAATAATTTTGTATAATTGCTGTAAAAAATTTATTTCCTGCCCTTATTAATTAATTGAGCTGTAGAAATAAGTTTATCTGAAAATTTACGTCATCTTTATTAAACATTGCCACTAATTATACTTTTTAACTTCAAAATGGTTTTTGAATTATGTAATTAATAACGTACCATCCATAACTACATATGTGAGCGATCGGTCACTGACCTCATCTTCAATCCTCCTCGTGATTCCTGCGCCAGGAGGAACATTTACATAATTCTGACTAGCTTATTTAATATAGAACTTCCCTAGTTTTTATTTTTTATTTATCATTCAATGAACATTTTTAAAACAGTGCAGACAATCAGATATCTATCTAATCAAAAAGCATAGCAAAATGACATTTAGTTTTCAAAATACGATTTTTCTTTTAATTTAAGATACATTTTATATAAAACCTACATTTTTAAGTATCAAAACTTTTGTAAATAGTTAACCATTTGGTTAATACCAGTATAAAATTTTTCCCCGGCGTTGTAAGATGTGTAAAATCATTTTGGAAAACTAAAAAAATTTTAAAAAATATTGGGTAGAATAATAATTGTTTCTTGAATTTTTATTAAAAATAAAAGGAAAAACAATGAAGTGTATTTTCATGTTAAAAATTAAATATAAATTTTGTCGAATTAGCTAGCGAGTCTGTAAAGCCACCAATAAATAGTTTGTAGGACAACTTTCAATGTATTGATTGATTAGTTTCAATACTTTATTTCGTAATACATGATCTAGTATGGTAAGCTTTAGGATATTTGTAGTTTAAACAAAAGCAATGTTTTAGAGATACACGAATATAGTCACAGAGTAAGTCGAGCACATGGTACTGAGGCGAGGCACACTAAAAGCAATTCTGAGAATTTCTTTCTGTCAGGGGATTATCTTTTACCGGTGCCGGTTGTGGGTTGTCTCCCTCTCACGCACGCACGCACACACAGGTAGCCTGCCTCCCCTCCGGGAACGGGTTCCTCCACCACGCTACCTGAGCCGTGGGCGGCGAGCTGGCTTCGCCGAGCGGCAGCACGAGACGGTGGAAAACTTTCAGGATTTGCAGAAATTGTGGAAAAGATATCTCGGAATTCAAAGCGATGACTATATGTTTTAAATACATGAATTTCTTCAGAAAAAAATTATCTTTTTTTCTAGACTTGTACTTTCTTTCTGTCATTCTCCTAAGCAGTATAAAATGGCCCCAAAGTTGGACAAGTTGGTGATTTTTTATTTCATATTTTGATAGAAAAAAACAAAAATGTAAAAGTATACAGACAATTCGTGTATTATCTTCTCGTGGGTGAAAAATTTTCAGATTCGTAGTGTCGATTAATAAAGTCCCATCATTATTTTAAAAACATAGTGTTCCGCTAACTTCTGATGCTACTAGGGAGGCCCCTTAACCGCGTGGCGTTGGGCAATGCTCTTTTGTTTCTCCTTAGCCGCCGAAGACGTGTTTGGAGTGTGTTAAAGTCTTTCCATGCCAGATTGTATCTCTTTCGAGCCAGCGCTAGTACACACGTGCTCACACCACCATACACAGTAAATAACCAATATAGCCAGGCAGAAGGAGTGATTTCAGAAGTTCTTTTGGTAAAAGGTTTGGGGATAGAACCGTTTTGCCCTATGTTTGGTTTTAAATAATTTCCATTTGTTGGTAGCAATGATTAGATAGTTTAGGATTTCGTGGGGAGGGGGGATATATTCCTTAGAGCACTGCGTTCACCATTGGAATCAAGGATATCGAATATGTTATAATAAAAAATAACTTTATTTTGTTGCGTTTAGGTAAACAGGTCCGGTAAACAATAGCACCGATCAATTAAACGCAGTGTTACGTATTTATTACCTAATATTTACACTATTCGTTAAGTTAGAACAATTCGATTGTCCACGAATTAATCTTTCTTTCATTGAGTCCACAATCTACTCTCCCCACTGTAGCTCGGCTCGACAGTAACTCTTCCTACTGATCGTCCCTTACCCCGCACCACTGTCCAGGTCCGGATTTACTGCCTGTGGGTCCCTAGGCTGAGTCTGTGGTGCGGGCCCTCTCTAAGGGGAAGGGTGGGTATATTGAGTATCCCCTTCCAGTGAAACAGTGGGTGCCTCTTGCCTGGGTCTGGTAGTTTATTTTAATTGACCTGCAAAACTCATATTTTTGATCAATTTTCTATTTCGAAAAAAAAAAATAGTTTATTATTAAACTAGACGATTTAACCAAACAGTATTTAGAGTTCAAGCAATTAAGTGACACCAAAATCAATGAAAATCATCGAAAATTATTTATGCAGAAGAGTAAACAACTGGACACTATGTCGACGCGTATTTTAATAATTAAAGAAGATCCAAATCGCAGCATAATTTTTTTTTTCGTGTCTTGTGGTGCGGGCCCCTATCTGTGGTGCGGGCCCATAGGCTACAGCCTGGATAGCCTGCGCGTAAATACGGCCCTGCCACTGTCCTAACACACTGCCTCGCTCTACTCACTCTTTCGCCGCGGCGCACACAACACCCGCATGCACACGTCTTTGCACAGGAGGTCCGCCTCTCTCCATCGGCCATCGCTCGCCAAGTCACCTGACTTCACTGCCCTCGCAAGCCAAGTCCCTCCTTTGAAAGATTTGTGCAATGGGAGTGCATGACTACTTGATGTAAGCTTTTGGACACACGCCATCGCTAAAACACATGTATGTCTGTAGAAGAAAACTAGAAAAAAACACTAATTAAGCAAAAAATTGCTGTTGTCAACTGGATATAAACACCACATAATATTCCATAACAGGAATATGGTCAACAAACAAAGAAAATGGACTAACAGAACGAAAAAAAAACCACCAATGATGACAGCAGGAAAATATTGAACCCAAAAAAATTCGGCACAACAGTTGAAACGAGGAAACGAGACAACAACACAGCAATATATATATATATATATATGTGTGTGTGTGTGTGTGTGTGTGTGTGTGTGTGTATGTGCTGTCATCATTTATGGGGGTTTTTTCGTTCTCTTCTGTTTTTTGGAAAACTATTGTGTGTGTGTATATATATATATATATATATATATATATATATATATATGTATATGTATATATGTATATATATTCCTGTTACAGAGACCTCGCTTCGCTCGCTCGGTCGGAAATGAAGGCGTGGAAATTTCACCAGCCTAGCTTGTCGGGTGGAGCCGGGCCTTAAACCACACGCCCCTGACCCGCTGTGTCGCGACCTCTGCGGGCCGCGGTTCCTTATTCGTCCTTACGTAACGACGCTCGCGTTCCGCGCACACAATGGCTGCGAGAGACGCGGCCCAACGAATTATGAACGTAATCTCCGGTCGCTCCTCAGGGTGATGCGGGGCTGCACACTCCTGGGCAGCTCTCGAACCAACCCGGCTTCGTCATTACGACCTGCGAGACGATTGGTTGCGGCCCCCCAGCTATTATTATTATTATTATTATTACAATTTCAAGGCTGAATTTCGATGCAACGTTTTCGTGAAGCATTGTTGTGGAACGTTTCTGACGCGTAAGGAAACTTGGAATAAAGAGATATAAACCATGCTGTTAATGTTGCTGGGCTCGTTTACGTTCCCCTATTTGTGCGATGATTCATCCCTCCGCCAAAAAAAAATAAATAAATAAAAGAGAGAGAGAGATAAATAAACGAAAGAATAAGACAGAGAGTTTGCGCATTTATTTGTTTCAGAAAACAGATATAGGTTTCAGGGGCGTAGGAACCGGGGGGGACAGGGGTGACGTGTCCCCCTGAACTTTTTGGGTGGAGGGGACTGCCCCCCCCCCCCCAACTTTCTAGACCGTGATATTTTTATTTTATAATATTATTCGGCCCAACTTTATTTGTAATTTATTCACTCATCAAATTTTATCATAAGGAAACAATAATAATTTTAACATCGATGTATCCAATGGTTAGATACAAAAACTGTTTAAAAAGCGCTATTTTGCACTTTTAAAATCAACATTTTCCGGTGGAGGACCCCCGGACACCCCGTCTTAGTAACATGGGAATGGGTTTACATGACATCAAAATCATTATTTGTCCCCCCCCCCCCCAACATTATGAACACAGCTACGCCAATGATAGGTTTACAGTCAGCTATAAGTGCCTTGAATTTTAAAATTTGCTACCAGCGCGCTCACGTTCCTCCTCGTGCAACCAGCAGCTTAGAGAGCGCTCATGAAACAGTTCCTGCATTTCCCGCATAGATGGCGCTACCTGTTATGAATTCCATATTTCGTTCAGAGAGTTGGCGTGTTCCAAATGGCAGAATGGTTTGAAGACACAGTAACATGTGCAGTTTTTCTTTATTGTGTGACTATTTCAACAGTGAGTAATATTTATTGAGGATTAATCATTATTATAAAAATGTGTTCTATCTCTCTGCCATTTTACCCCTTACAGTTACGATTCGAGGTTGAAACTTGCCAAAGAAGTTTGATTTCCGTCATGTGTATGGGGCGACGGAAGACTACCATACTGTAAAACTACCATAATGGCGGTATTCCGCCTGGCCTCTTCGAAAAAGGCGGAAAAGTACCATAACTGAAAACTGCCATAATTTTAAAGGACGAGGCGTAATTCTGCCATATGTCATACACTCCATGGAATGAGTACAGCTACTTTTCTCTCGAAGTAGTGTGAAGAATACATCGCTAGGTAGCACCGTAAACCCCCTAGCTGTTTCTTGGGTTAAAAAGTTACAGATAGCGCTTCTGACAGTGACTTTCTGTAGTTCCAGTCATAAATTAACTCAACAGATCGCGCACTAATAGAAACAAATGTTTCCAAAAAGGTGTTATAGGAAGCAGCACTGTATACTTATAAGTACGATCTGTAAAAATAAAAATATGGTAGTTTTCCATTATGGCACATTTCCTCCTGTTTTGACGGGGGTCGACGGAAGACTGCCATACTGGAAGACTACCATAATCGAATAATTCCGCCGGGGGGCGACGGAATAGTGCCATAATGTAAAACTAACATACAAAATATTTTTTGGACGAAAATAAACATACACAACCATTAAATGATTTTTTGATACTGTAACAGTTAAAACATTATACATGTTTTATACTATTACATGTAGAAATTTTACACATCCAAAATAAAAACACCGTATTCCTATTTTTATTACAATTAAAATTACAAATAATATGCACAAATATTAAATAAAACTTTCTGTAGTTGTGTACTCAAATAAGTTCATATTTAATAATCCCGATGATTTATTTAAGTTTCTGAGGGTTTCATTGTATAAAATACAACATTTAAGATTTTACCAAGAATTCTGTACTCAGGAGTACTGTAAGTTCTAATAAAATATAGCTGTATTCAAATAATGTGAATATTCCTCAATAAGTAAGCAAATCTCACAAAACTAGTGTCATCTAAAAACTTAGTCTTCAGAAACTGATCGATTTAAGGTCAGTACTATCATTACCTAAAATTCCGGCGATGTCAGTATGAAATGTATCTTTTAATTTGTAATCTTCAACAATATCATTGATTTAGTACTTAATTAAAGATTTTGAAAATGCCTATTTGCAAACAGTTGTTTGAATAGCTTTCCAGTTATAGCTGCGCATATTAAGCACGGTAAATCAAACAAAAAAAGCCTAAAGTGAAATAACAAGGTCAACTTTTCTGTGGCTTTAAAACCAAATAAATAAAATGTTATACAATAACTTCATGCTTGTAAGCACACACATATTTTAATTAAACACACTCTTTTAATATCTAATATTTATTTCAAAATAAAAATTTACCATCGACAGTGCAAGCTCTAACATTTTTTACTAGTCTATAATTCTATATAAATATAATTATTGTACAGCGGGACTGTAAGTTTGTTTGCAGAAAATCAACTAAAAAATTTCCAGACTAGTTATAAAAATTTTATTTCACTTTTATGAAATTACATAATTCATGCTGAACGAACAACGTACCAACATATAAATTTGTTCGTTACCGAGGTTAGATGTTACTGCACGTGTTATGTCACACGAAACTACAGTAAACTCGTGGAATAACATTTCAGTGTTAAGAATACTTCCGATTGTCGCTCTACCACTTTGGTTCTGGGGTAGAGCGCCTGCCTTGTGACTTGTAGGACCCGGGTTCGCGCCCCGGCTCCTTCAAGGTGGATTGCCCAGATAAAATGGTGGCATTTTCTCTGGTAGGAATACAATCCCTTATAACAAGTCAGGCTACCAAAGAAACGGTGGGTGGAACAGAAAAAAAACCTTCCAGGTGGCTTCCAAATGGGGAGCCTGTATCTTTTCTTGGGCTCCCCATGCGGTGGCCATTCCGGGGGCTTGCTATGCACTCGCTTAATTTTTTAAGCTATGCACACGACCTGTGCACACGACCTGTGCGAACTGCGAAATCGGTTCACAATTGAATTCTTACTGTTAATTTCAGCCAATGAAATTTCGCGAACTAAGCGACATCTGTTAGCAGTGTTAGTAAATAAACATATTAACTTGCAAAATAACGTTAATACTTTTATTATCTCGACATTTTCTTACCACAATATGGTTAATAAATATAAACATATTTCTAGTCCCGCCAAAAAACCACCCTGCTCTTCTCTCATTGGCTGTTGTGCCATGCGTACGCGACCGAAATAAAATATATTCATTTCACTCCTATGCGCGCGACCTCGCTCCCATGCACACGACCAACTTTCTGCTATTGTGAATCGTTAGGTTAGGAAACATGGCGTTCATATCCTATGCACACGACCTACTGTTACTGTTACTGTTATTTTTTCAATTGTGAACCCAGCCTTTAGGCCACGTAACGTAAACGGAATCGGATCTCACGGAACATTTCACCACAGAGGAGATAAGAACCAGAGGCGAAATCAGCTGTGCACACCCGAACTCGCCGTGTTGACACATCGTAGGCTAGCCGCCATTTTTGTGGCAAATATAATTCTGGCGTTGGTATAGCGTTTTAAACTTTGGGATGCTGCAGAGATCAGTTTTATGAAAATGAATGAGTTTCGTAAACGTTCTGGAGCCACTTGGTGCTCGGCACCAAACTGTTCAAACAACAGTGGTCAACCTGAAAAAAGAAGCTTCTTCAGATTTCCTAGATGAAATACTGTAAGTAAAAATAACGTGTCAACCTAGTACCTATAAGTTCTGCAATGTTGATTCCACAACTTGCAAAATGTGGCTGTTTCTTTCCTTCTTCTATTTGTTATCTTAATTATCAGTAATATTTTAGAGTGTAATGTGGGTTTGTTAACTTATACAGTAAACGAATATAGGAATTATCGCGATTAAAATTGGCCTAGCGTGTTAAAATAAAATAGCTGCTTATAGACCTATAAGTGTTCGAGTAAAACCATCAGAATGCTTTAAAACATAAGTGATGGGCTAAAATTTTCATTTATATGTACTTTTTTCATGTGGGTACATAGTGTTGAGTAATGATTTCATTAACATGAAACTTAATCAGTTCGGTTACCTAACCTAAGGTAAACCTAACCAAACATAATTGTAACCTAATAAACCTTATCCCAATGTAATCTAACCTTATCATACTTAACAAATGAGGGTAAATGTTCCGTATTGCGTATCCAGGTGTATTCAGATATACCTTTGATCCTGATGGCATGATCCTGTACAACTGAACCTGTGGTACATGATGCTTTTTTTTTAGCAGTGGGGATGAGCGTAGCGCCGACTCATTTTACAGCGTGAAAGCTGATATAAAAAATAAACTATTTGTAAGATAAATTACATCAGGTTTCGCGCTACGCCTCAGCGCTACGTGTCTCTCCCACTGCTAAAAAAAAAAATAAGCATCATGTACCGCAGGGTCAGCTGTACAAGACCGTGCCATCAGAATCGTACCATCAGGACCACAGGGTTAACTTGGATACGCAACACGGAACTTTCACCCAAATAAGATTAAGTTAGTTCTTTAGTAAAAACAGGGATTTTTTTCAAGACTTTTGCACGAGAAGCTATTCCTGATATTTACTATATAATTTGAATTTATTGCAACAGGTTGACTACCTACTGTCCTAGAACTAGGCCTAATACTTCCCATGCTTTACTCACTTAGGTACGTACCAAAAGAAAGGAATGATTATTGTGCACGTCATTTGTGTATTTTTTTATAATATTTCTGGAGGATCAAATGCAACAAATTTGATATAGGTTTTCCCACTAGTTTTTCTTGTATGCAGATATGGTCATGGATTGTGTGCTGTATAACCTCTGATTTCACGCAAATAAAATATTTCGTAGTTGCCTATGCAAACACGCCGTCACACACGGACAAATAGGCTCGTCACTTAATTAAACACGCTCTAACACAACAAAAAAATCACCGTCTCATAATACTTCACCACTAGCCAATCTACGCATGAATCGTAACTGAATGCATTCGTTACGTATGGTCCACGCATTAAACCTTAATGGCAAATTGAATATAATTATGTGTCGAGTAGAAATTTTACGGAATAATGATCCATACTTCAGGAAAACGTAGCATTCAACATGTGTTTATGAGCAGCGCACACGCCACAAACATGGCGGCCAACTTTTCGACTGTCTGCTGTCGAGTTCGCCAAGATCAAAGAGACCGCGCCTCTATTTCGTCTCTGGTTCACTTATATACTCTGTGATTTCACTATCGCGTCTGCTGCTTCCACAATGCCCAGAGACGTAGCAAATATCAGCCAATGAGATTGCATTTCAAGGTTACGAAGTAATAAATTTATATATATATATATACTCGGCTTACAAAAACTAAACCAGTGCTTATAATTAGAATAATAAAAATATGTACATAAATTTAATATACATACCAGTGCGCTGCAGGAGTAGTTTTAAGTAGTTTTAAGAACAAACACAATACTTGTATATATACATAGTACCTAGTTATATATAATCATGCTAATTATAATATTTTTACGGGACATGTTAAAGTGTATTATTTTCTTCATAACCAAAAATATGTAACAAGAGACAAATTCTATAACGTTGTAAGGGACATTGAGTTGATGCTCCAACAAACTTATAATTCTAAGGTTTTTAAAATTTTTTCCTAAAATGAAACAATTGTAACTGTAAATAATCTGAGTGTATATGTAACTGAAATGAAAAATATGTAATTTTCTGGCAAAAGAGCACTGAGTGCTGGTATGTCAATGCAACTGTATTCGTAAATAATTTGAAAAGACAAAATATAGAGACTTTGAAATTGAAATTGAATTGTCCGTCATCCGTCGTCAGTCACGTGACCGGCAACCAATAAGATGGCCAGAAATAATTCATCCGTCCGTCAAAAGCGTTGTAACTTCATACTTTTGACGGACGGACGTGTGAAATTATAACCTCCAAATGTCAGATAGGTTTATACGTGCCGAATCGTATTATATCAGAAGGCATTACCTAAAGTTTGTTTAATTGATTAGCTGCTTCCAAAATTATTTTTCAACTTACGTTTGAACACATTTAGAAAGTTTTTTTTACAATTATAGTCTAATCCACAGAAGTTAATTAATTACGAATAGTAGGCCTAACTCTGGAAATGTGAAAATAAATAAGAGTGAAAAATAAAGTTGAGTTTGATGAGTTATGTGCTTATTTTACACGAATGTTTAACTAATATAATTACAAAAGAGATATATATATATATATATTTGTTTTTTCAAAATTTCAGTTTTATCTTAAGTTATCAGCATTGAAAAGGGGAAAAAAAATGAACGGACGAGCTATTGTAATTCACTTTTTAAGACTAAATACATAACTATTCGCGGTTACAAACGTGATGGTTTCACGTATATAGGTATGATTGGTTTACCATTAATTTACCATCTATTTACGCTTTCATAATTGTGCACACCGTTCGAGTATTGCTCGCATTCCAGATGATCTGAGTTAGAATTTCGTATTCTCGGTCTGGAAATTATTATTATTTTTTTAATCTCTATTGATCTCCGGAAACTTCCAGGGCAATGCTGGGATGATAGGATGAAACATGGTGTCTCCTCCTATGAAGACGAATTTTTTTATTAACTGTCTCTCGATTCAAAACCATATCCGTGAATGAATAAAAACACATTCGGTTTACTGTGTATTAAATAAATCACACCAAATGGATGCACACGGAAGCTGGCGGCAATGGAGAACGAAACATAATATAACTGACCAAAATGAAAAAAAAAAGTAAAACATTAGTTCTGACATGACTTTAGCAGTGTTTGCCAAGAGTTATTAAACCTTTAATTAACACAGAAAAATAAAATAAATATTGAGTGTTTGTTATTTAGTAATGTACTCTTTCAGACACGTGAAACAATTATGGAAAAAAAAGAAGTTGGAATAAAAAAACATAAAAATAAAACAAACAAAAGCATTGCTTGATTTTTTTGTATTTAAAATATCTTCGGTTCGCATTAAGTAATTTACAAATCGATTACAGCGTTCGTGGGAATAAATTTACAAAGAATTAAGAGGAACGCTCGTCCGGAAAACGTTCCAGGTATTCGCCGTACTTGGCCCTGTACTCTCCGTTGGGGTCGTACACGTCCATCACTTGCTTCATCTCGGCGGGCTTCTTGACCTTCATTAAGGCCAAGACCTTCTTGACCATGCTGCGGTGGCTGTCGCTGCAGTCGGCACACCCCGTGGCCAGGGCGTCAGGGAGGTTGTCTGCAACAATAGAGGCATCAGGGAGGTTGTCTGCAACAAGAGAAGCGTCAAGGAGGTTGTCTGCAAAATAGAGGTGTGAGGGAGGTTGTCTGCAACAAGAGAGGCGTCAAGGAGGTTGTCTGCAACAAGAGAGGCGTCAAGGAGGTTGTCTGCATAAAGAGAGGCGTCAAGGAAGTTGTCTGCAACAAGAGAGGTGTCAAGGAGGTTGTCTGCAACAAGAGAAGCGTCAAGGAGGTTGTCTGCAAAATAGAGGTGTGAGGGAGGTTGTCTGCAACAAGAGAGGCGTCAAGGAGGTTGTCTGCAACAAGAGAGGCGTCAAGGAGGTTGTCTGCAAAATAGAGGTGTGAGGGAGGTTGTCTGCAACAATAGAGGCGTCAAGGAGGTTGTCTGCAACAAGAGAAGCGTCAAGGAGGTTGTCTGCAAAATAGAGGTGTGAGGGAGGTTGTCTGCAACAAGAGAGGCGTCAAGGAGGTTGTCTGCAACAAGAGAGGCGTCAAGGAGGTTGTCTGCATAAAGAGAGGCGTCAAGGAAGTTGTCTGCAACAAGAGAGGTGTCAAGGAGGTTGTCTGCAACAAGAGAGGTGTCAAGGAGGTTGTCCGCAACAAGAGAGGCGTCAAGGAGGTTGTCTGAACAAGAGAGGCGTCAAGGAGGTTGTCTGCAACAAGAGAGGCGTCAAGGAGGTTGTCTGCAACAAGAGAGGCGTCAGGGAGGTTGTCTGCAACAATAGAGGCGTGAGGGAGGTTGTCTGCAACAATGGAGGCGTCAGGGAGGTTGTCTGCAACAAGGGAGCCGTCAGGGAGGTTGTCTGCAACAATGGAGGCGTCATGGAGGTTGTCTGCAACAATGGAGGCGTCAGGGAGGTTGTCTGCAACAAGAGAGGCGTCAGGGAAGTTGTCTGCAACAATGGAGGCGTCAGGGAGGTTGTCTGCAACAATGGAGGCGTCAAGGAGGTTGTCCGCAACAAGAGAGCCGTCAGGGAAGTTGTCTGCAACAATAGAGGCGTCAGGGAGGTTGTCAGCAACAAGAGAGGCGTCAAGGAGGTTGCCTGCAACAATAGAGGCGTGAGGGAGGTTGTCTGCAACAATGGAGGCGTCAGGGAGGTTGTCTGCAACAATGGAAGCGTCAGGGAGGTTGTCTGCAACAAGAGAGGCGTCAGGGAAGTTGTCTGCAACAATGGAGGCGTCAGGGAGGTTGTCCGCCACAAGAGAGCCATCAGGGAAGTTGTCTGCAACAATAGAGGCGTCAGGGAGGTTGTCTGCAACAAGAGAGGCGTCAGGAGAGTTGTCTGCAACCAGAGAGGTGTCAGGGAGGTTGCCAGTAAATAATTATGTGTTATAATACGCCACAAAAATATTGCGGTAAATAAAGGCGTTACCCTGAATTTATTCACTGTGGCGTGTAGACACTACTGTCAAGCTATCTACACATACACAAACAACGACGACTTACACGATCGTATAACGAATAACATTTCTGTTTCGGAACATTTTCAGGCGGGCCGCAACTGGTCTCTCGCTTTTCTAGAGGTGAAACTACCGACATGAAGTGCGCGACAGAGTCTTAAACAATGGCTGGTTCTTCCTTCGGGCTGTTACACTGTAATGATTACTACTTTTTTTCCTCTTAATGGAACAGAAATACTCACGTATAATTACAGATATTTGTTAATTTGCACGTTTGCATGAAAACAACTGTATCGCTACAAAATGGTGTTCGCAATAACACTGAGAATTTGTGCTTATTGTTGTCCTATTACTACCAATTGTTAAAGTTTATTTGTAAGCCGCTCCCTGAACAATTTCCAGTAATAACAGGCACTGTAATAAAACGTCTGAATTTCACTAATTTATGGTGCTATAGAAGTAATATGGGGCCCGCCTCGTCAGGAGTGTATGTATGTTAGTGAGGCGGGATGATAAGCGCGACGCTCGCTGGTGCTTCTAGCGCGGTGTCTCCTCTGGACTGGCGCGCAGTCTTCTCGTCGTGCACTGAGCGGTGACCGTAACATTATATGACGGAGAAATGAAGATAAGTATGTAATGCAAGTCCCTTAAGTGCTTTCAAGAATCTGTACCGGTTGTTTTAGGCGTAAAAAAAATTGCTCCGAAAAAACGCGTTTTAGCCGTTTTAACTCTTTCTAAAACTACAGTTTAAAAAACTTAATCCGAAATCAAAAGTACTTTTTCGGCCCTCAGGGAGCTCTTAGATGCTTTTCGTAAGCAGACCCCCAACTCGGGTGTCTTTAGCAGTTATCAAATCGCGTTTTTTTTTTTTTTTTTTTTTTTTTTACTGAAGCTCTGCGCACCGCGCGTGTGTGTGTGTGTGTGTCCGGGTGGGCGGAGCCAGTCCGGGCTGTGTTGCAATCCAAGAGTGTGACGGGGAGGAGGTGCGACTCACCTTTGAGCGCCTTGCCCGGGGGGGTGCAGCCGCCCTTGCCCAGCAGGCACTTGATGTAGCTGTCCAAGGTGCGGTTGTTGCCGAGGATCTCGTCCAGGTTCAAGTTGTCGAACTGCGACGGGTACTTGTCCTGCGACTCGGCCGCCGCCAGCAGGCAGGCCAGCAGGCACGCGAGCACGAAGGTCCTCATGTCTGACGGGGAGGAGGAGGAGGATTCGGGCGTCGGACTCAACACTGTCGGCGGAGACGGAGACACCGTCTTCTTTATAACTGCGCTGACCCGCTCGGAGGCGTCGCTTCAGGCGTCTTCCGACGATAGATCTCTCTGCGGTCTGCCGAGGGACCTTGGGGGATTTTTCCTTCCTTCCCCGGAGGGCGTCTCCCCGCGAAAATTGCAGGCAGAGAACAACCTCAGCGGCTGCTGACGTCAGCGGACGATCGGAGGAGGGTCACCTCTGCGGAGATCCCCGGGATCCACTAGTTACGTGATCGTCGCTGGAGGATTCTTCGGCCGGACGACTGAGGGTTTACGCGGTGTTTCGCCAACCTTTTCCATCACCTTTGCGCAGCGTGACGGTTTTGGCGAACATCGCGAACATCGCGTGGTCGAGCACATCTTCAGAGCAGAGAGGTGACACCGACACAATTGCACTTTCTTCGTTTTTATGGTTTTTGACACGCGTTGTCTCGACAGTGACTTTGCTTCAAGTTGCAGAGAGCGAATACAGGAACGACTTCTGCGAGGGGCACCGTGTCTGTCTGTCTCCCCCCACCCCCCAATGAAATCGGGGGAACGAGAATTAATAACTAGATACTATAACTTAGTCTAGATATTATGTCCAGAATAAGTTGTGAAAAATATTATTTAATATGAAAAAAGACCAAAATTTTACTTCATATGTATTTTTATCCATTGTAACCTTTATGTACCCCTTCTGGTGTGGGAGGGGAACAGTTGCACCTGTGTCTCCTACCTCCTTTTGGATCTACCTCTGCTTTAAAATTATGTTCTTTTTTTTAGGGCCAAACTTATGGACTTAGCTCCATAGTTAGATGGGTACACGTTGCTCAGGACGGACCGCCGGAGACGAAAAGTAGACAGAACCCTGGAACCAAATAGTACCAGCTACTCCAATTAAATTAAATTAATCCAGTTTTGACAAAACGAGTTATCACTGAGATGATTTAATATGTTTATTATTTAAATAAGTGTAAAAAATAAATTATTCATATTATTACTCAGCGCTAATGACTTTGCGCATAAAACTAATTTACGGAGTACATACTCTATGCCTCGATTGGTCCAGTACACCTTCTGTTCGCTCACACATCTAAGGACCAGTTAACTCCGTCAAATAACTAGTTATTTATTGTAATTTTAAATATTATGTTTCACGAGTGTTTTCTTTATAATTTAAGTAGTGACTATGCACATTTTCATCACATTGACTTTGTTGGCTTTGTTGTTGTGCGTAAGCAGGATTTTAAGTCGTTCTGCATGGACCTCCAGCCAATCATAGGCCGGAATCCCAATTATAACGACTTTTGATTAACTATAGAAATTCTGTTTTTTTTTTCCTTCTAACAATGGTGGCCTGGTCGTAAATAGCGCCTAAATGAAGTAAAAAAACGTATTATAAAGTTTTAGCCATATTATAAAACATTGGGACGTCTATACCCGTTAATTGAATATGTAAATAGCGCATAGTGATAGTGCAGGACAGTATTTAAAAAAAATATCGTACCTTGAGGTGTATTAATGTAAGTACATTTCCCCGGTTTATGCACATCTACACTAGGACACATTCTCAGCTCTGTTTTAGCGCACATTGACTTCATATATATATATATATATATATATATATATATATATATATACATACATATACACACACATATATAGTACTGCAACATGTTATTTGTTTTGACAGATTAATTATTATTATTATTTATTATTATTTATTTAATGTTTGCTCTATGTCTAATATGTTATTTATTTTCAGAAACGGTAAATTAGTTTTATGTATATCTATGAGAAAGTGACTCTATGGACTTATTCGGACAATTTGAATTTGTGTATTGTTGAGACCCCTCTAGGGAGTAATTGAACTTTAAGACGGTAAACGGTAAAGTTAACGCCGTTATTTTGTAATATAAATTATTATTTTAATATTTCCTGATTTAAATTTTACGTGAAATTTTGTAATCCGCGCTATTGTTGCGTGCAGATTTCACATTTATTAAGAAAAATATGTAACTGATTTTGGTTTTAGGCCAATCACAGGCCACCATTTGAAAGTTAAGTTAACTGGCTTAATTTAAGAAGCTAGGAGAGTTCTATAATGGCCAGCTAAGAAAGCTGAAGCTTGTGACGTCGTCGGTAATAAATCCTACAATTTAGCAAATGAGCGGTAGGCATCCCGAAC
Source organism: Bacillus rossius redtenbacheri (assembly GCF_032445375.1). Lineage (NCBI taxonomy): Eukaryota > Metazoa > Arthropoda > Insecta > Phasmatodea > Bacillidae > Bacillus > Bacillus rossius. The sequence goes on from NC_086343.1 coordinate 6,068,685, forward strand.
TGAGGATGATTAATTATGTAATCTAGGGAGTCTAGAACATAATTTAGGATTTATCTAAAAAGATAAATGACCTAGGAGTGTAAAACGTGAGTAATTAAAAGTGCCAAAATTTTGTTTCCTCCACTTATGCACATCGCCACGTAACTCCCGTTTTCCGTCACATCGTCGTCTGAAACTATTGTAAACATTGATATTTTGAACTAATTGAAAATTATCTACGACTAGCTGACCCGGCGAACTTCGTACCGCCTTAGCGTAGCAATGATGCACTACTTTATTTTGTATAGCTGACCTATCTTAGGTATGAGTACCTATTCAATTTGAACTGGAATCTATAATATCTTCCATATAAAAATGAATCCATAATTCCCTGGTATCACTATAACTGAAAAGGACCTTACTAATTTAATTAAATAAAAAACAAAATATATTGTCAAAATAGTGTTTATTCCATAGGATTCAATAATTCCACTAATGTTTTTACAAATTGCTATTGAACAACTTGGCATTTTTAAGTAAACAATGAGCTCAATACCACGCGCGCTCTATAAATCAACTAATAGTCTCTGTACCCCTCACTGCTTCTCTCTACTCTAATGCTTTTTGATAAACTATATTTTTAGTTTTATGTTCTGGCGCGTAAATAAATAATGTTGATGGTTTTCCGACACGGGAACAGGTGACATATAATTGGCCATGTGAAAAACATGGATTTTCTAGGTTGATGCCACATACACTTAGCGACTGCCCTTGCGATTTATTTATTGACATTGCAAATGCAAGCCGCACTGGAAACTGTAAACGCTTAAAGCTGAATGTCATAAGGTTACTTTAAAAATATTTATATTGTACAAAGTGTTGGGTTAGTTTGGAAATAATTTTATATATGGTGGTTCAGTATTCTTAAATTTTCTAATTTTCCGTTAAATTTTTTCTTTCATAAGAACCTTCTCGTGACAATAACAAACACAACAAAAAAAAAATTAGTGAAATCGGTCCAGCCGTTCACGCGCGATGCCGTGACCAAGGAAAACGGGTTTCATTTTTATATATATAGATATAAATGATATTTTGATACAAATTTAATAATTTTACACACTATTACATCAACTCAGAGGTCCTACAGATAGAGAGTTTCTGAGCTCTACCGACCATATTTCGAACCTTACTAGCCGAGGAAAATTAATTAAGATCCCTAAAAACATATAATAAAACTGTGTATTTTCGACGAACCCAAATAAAGACTTTTGTTTAAGAATTAAATGTGCGCATCATAACTCCTGATGATTGGAATCCATGTGTGATCTGTGATGCCAAGTACCAGTTAGGAATTTGAATATAGTAAGTAATTAAATGAATATTATTAATAAGAGTAAATTTCGAACCCATTTTTCGTCTCAATAAATAATTATATATTTTATTTATGAGTGTTTTGTTATGTCATTTCTAATTTCATTTGCCCTAGTGTATGTCTATGTATATTTGTACTTTTAATCAATTAATACCTAACTGTGGCCTACAGAACATCATCACATACCATTGGAGAGCCACATAAATAATATCGAATTTTCACAGTTCAACACAGCCCAACGTGTTATATATTTTAGTCTCCATAGAAGTGGGGCCTTTTGCTTGTAAACACAGTAAGCAAGTTCCCCCACAAAAAATATATATAGAGCTATAAATCTGAGTATACGTAAGTAAATTTATTTTCCTACAAACAAATATTAACATTGTAGAGATGATTCAACATTTAAGTTTTAACAGTAAAAATTTAATCACATTGTCTATTTTATTAAAAATGACATTGAATATATGAGGCTAACAATGTCACGTGTCTTTACAGTACGACGAACGCTGCGCTATATCTATGTTTCAATATTAACGAAGGATTCTCAAAATTGTAATGCATTTTTTTTGAGTTGTCATTATTAATTTTGATGAGTATAAATTTTAAAATAAAATATTAAATGATAGTTGTACTATTATGTTATATTTTTTAATAACCATGCGTGGTTTAAATTCTGCGATGTTCGCGAAATTACGTAATTTTACGCAGTACGTAATTTTTTTGATGAATTTTTTGTAATTTTATCCGAATTTTTAGGTTAATAATTACAGATATTGAATATGGCGGCCAAGAAGGTCGACAACATGGTGGATGCCATTGTTGATTGTTTTTGACGTGACAACGTCTAATAAATCGATGAACGCCTGCTGCACGCACGAAAAAGTGTCCCGTAACGCACATTGTCCCGTTGCGCTGTGTCCCGTTACGCTCATTGTACACTTGCGCCGCATCTATTTCTTTTCCACTCGATTGGAACAACCATCGATTTGACTTTTTCGAGGCACATTAAACTTGAAACACTCCCATTCGTTTCCTACTTTTCCTATCATCGTCCTATTCTTAACTGAATAACACATATTGGAAGAAGTTAAATAGCAAACATGTATAAAAGTTATAGTTAAAATAATCTGTTCGTTAAAGTAATAAACATATTTGAATTAATGAGTGCAAATTAAAGTAAATTTATAAATTAAATCGTAGATTACATTTCACTCCTTTTTATCCATACAAAATAGTGATAATTCAATAAAAATGATTAAATTTTATTCTTAAAGTATGCAATCATTTCATTAATGTTTTGTTATGACGTTGTCACGTTAAACTATCGTCCGTAAACCGACTTTACAGACAACTAATTTTTTTTTATGCTCAACATACGTTCAACACGAATCATGGATGTTGGGGGGGAACGAGTTGTCAGTTACCAAGCATGTGCCGGGAGTTGTGTTGGGTGTCTGACGGGTGCCAGTCTCTCACACGTGGCGCCTGAAAGCTGTGTGGCGTGTCACGCGCAGCACAGGTGTGTTGCGGGTAGTCTGCCTCCCAGGTTTTATAATGGTTCTACGTTCTTTTAAATGGTTCATGCAATGAGGAATCTTCATTTAATACAACTAATTGAACATACGCATTGTAAATTTGCGCTTTTTTTTAATGGGAAAGATTCAAAAATGCAAAAAAAAAAAAAAGAAATTAAAAAAAAAACATGTAAACAGAAAACAAGCCTAAAATAAGCTGATGTCGAAACACATGAACTAAACATGTATTATGACAACCAGGGCCGGCGCGTCCATATAGGCGAACTAGGCAACCGCCCAGGGCGCCAAGTAGCTGGGGGCGGCGCAGCACGACTCATAACAGCTGATGTAATATGTTTAAAGATTATTGAAACTAGATGAAAATGGATTTTTGTAACAGTTTGGAATGTTTATATTGATATAAGTAATTATTTAAAGTCCACGGTGACCTGTTTATGATTTGTAATAACTAAAAAAGTTAAAAAAAAATACAAGCCTGCTTACATTTGATTGTTGACAAAATTTAGGATTACATGATCTATTTTGAGGCAAATTTTTTTTGGGGTGTCCGGCCCGGGGGGGGGGGGGAATTGGGGGTGCAATTAAGGTTTTTCACCTAGGAAGCCAATTGACCCTGCACCGGCCATGTGGACAACACGAGTTGAATACAGCACACACGAATACATCCAAACTTAAATATCAGACAGCACAAGAATTCAGTGGAAGGAACTTAGACATGAAAAATAAAACAACAATAACAGCACAGACGAACACATCCGGCTAACAATGACGAGACAGTTTTAACAACAACATTAATTGCAGAAAATTGGTTGTCTGTAAAGTCGGTTTACGGACGATAGTTTAACGTGACGTCATAACAAAACATTGATGAAATGATTGCATACTTTTATGAATAAAATTGAATCATTTTTTATTGAAAGATCACTATTTTGTATGGCTACAAAGAAGGAGTGAAATGAAATCTACAATTTAATTGATAAATTTACTTTTATTTGCACTCATTAATTCAAATATGCTTACTAAAATTTAACGAACATATTATTTTAACTATAACTTTTATACATGTTTGCTATTTAACTTCTTCCAATCTGTTTTATTCTGTTAAGGATAGGACGATGATAGGAAAAGTAGGAAACGAATGGGAGTCTTTCAAGTTTAATGTGCCTCGAAAAAGTCAAATCGATGGTTTTTCCAATCGAGTGGAAGAGAGATAGATGCGGCGCAAGCGGACAATGAACGTAACGGGACACAGCGTAACGGGACAATGTGCGTAACGGGACACTTTTTCGTGCGTGTAGCCGGCTTTCATCAATTTATTAGACGTCACGTCAAAAACCCTGGACAACGCAGCAGATATACGAACGCAACGATGAAGATAAGCAGGTTTCATGGAAAACACCCGCGAACTCAGTAGGTTTCCTGCGACAGAGCAGTTCCGACCGTTTCGGGAACTGGCGTCTGTTCCCGTCATCAGGCACGAACTGACTGCTGTTTGTCGCTTCCACTAAACCACGCATGTCTGTGTGGATGCGACATTCGCGACGTCCGCCACGTTTCCCTCCTGCGGAAAATCCTGGCTACCCCCCCCCCCTCCCCCCCCCCCCCCCGCCGTTACGTAGCCATTGTCTTGTGTCGCAGGTAGACTCCCGCCGCTAGAATGGGGCACAGTGAAATGATAATAATCTGCAAGATCATTTATGTGTGAATCTTAATAAACTTGGTAAAAAATATTGGTGATTTAAAATCACTTTAGTAATCTGGAAAAAACCTAGGGTGGCGAGTTACTTTGTAAATAACAAACCCTCACACCGGTACTCAACGGAAAGTTGAGGTAGGTAAATGGATAAAAGAAAAACACTTTAATAATTAATTGGCCAAATTCATTTGCTTGTATATACTTCGAATATGATCGTTACAAAGAAACCCCTGCACATTTACCTTTAGTTTTATATTCGAGTTTAACAGTAATACGTCGTTGCCAAATGTAGATTTGTTTTTAGTTCCTACTTAAAGTGGTCTACACACTGTCCAACGAGGTTTATCATTTACAAAAAGTTTATGGGAAGTAATTTTTTTTGTTGGCAATTTAACACTATGGTAAAATCCTTTCATGTGTCTTTATTTTCCTAGCAACAGGGGGCGAGAGATATAAACAAAGACATCATCTTGATTTGGTTTCAGCATGTTTTAGACCATGACAATTCTATATCGTTTCATTTGGCTACGCTGATGTATAGTAAATAATTAAGTGGAAAGCCTGAAGAAACAGTGACTTGGCTGCTACAAATAGTTTTCTCAATAAAGTGTTTGGCGTTTAGTATTGAATTCATTTTTGGGAATAACCACAACTATAATAACACTGCCAATGGACGCTATGGTATGGTCTTTGTAAATGTCTTATTGTGTAATCCCTGCCTTTATGAAGACAATAATTTTAATATTAAACCATAACAAATTTTTATGACATAAAAAATTTTAAAACTATTTGGGAATGATTATACAGGCAAAAAAAAATTGTAAATTATATTTGGGTTGCTGAATCTAAATATGAAATTAGTTTTTATCTATCAGCTCTACTCTTTGATATAAGTGTGTAAAAATAAGTAAAACTGCCTGCTTGACTCAAGCCACTTCATCACAGGGATACCCCAGGTGTTAAGCTCGGTGATAATGGTAAATCCTGGGCACCGCAACAGGTTTGTAAAACTTGTACAGAACATTTACGCCAGTGGACTAGCGGGAAAAGAAAAAGAAAAATTGTGAAATTCGGTGTATCGATGGTTTGGAGAGCACACAAAAACCACATCGATGACTGTTATTTATGTCTATTAAATATTAATGGAATCAAGCGAAACAACCGTAACAAGTGGACTTAACCTGATTTAGTCTCTGCAAGGCAAGACGCCCGGTGCCTCACTCAGGGGAAGTACCGGTCCCAGCATTTCAACAGCTTCCAGAGCTTTCTGAGTACGAGTGTTGTCCTTATAACCACCCTTCTGATACTAATGAAGGCGACAGTGATTACGAGGGGATGTCAACAATTACTCAACGATTCAAACACGATGAGTTAAATTACCTCGTCAGAGATCTTAACCGGTCAAAAGAAGCATCTGAATTACTGACTTCCAGGTTGAAGGAAGAAAAAAAAATTTGAACAAGGAACCAAAATTACTTTTTACCGTACAAGAGAAAAGTGCCTGCTTACCATTCTTCGCTCAAGAAGAAAATCTTGTATTTTGTCACGATGTTCGAGGACTCCTGGAAAAAATGAGTCTTCCTGAACATTTTCCAGATGATTGGCGCCTATTTATTGATAGCCCAAAGCGAAGCTTGAAATGTGTTCTTCTACACAATGGGAACAAATATGGTTCAATTTCAATTTCTCACTCAAACAACGACAATGAAAGAAACTCATAGGCCTAGCTTTATAGCTTTGGTCTTGGAGAAGATAAGGTATCGTGAACGAAAATGGATGATTTGTGTGGACAAAAAATGGTAAACTTTCTCCTCGGACAGCAAAGTGACCACACGAAATATCCCTGTTTCTTGTGCCTCTGGGATAGCAGAGACAAAACACGCCACTGGGTTAGACAAGAGTGGCCTAAGAGAGAAGACATGGTCGTTGGAGAGAAAAAAAACCTTATTAACGAACACTTAGTTTAAGCTGGGCTATGAAGTTGTAAAGACTCTTAATAAGGACGGATCATGTTTTGCATTTATAGGGGGGCAAATGTCTCACTTGAGTAAGAAAAAAAATTCAAGAAGGAATATTTAACGGCCCAGAAATAAGAAAATTCATTAAGGACCAAGCCTTCGCAAATTCCACGAATGAGGCTGAGCGAAAAACACTTGACTTCATTTGTTGCAGTTGTCGCAAATTTTCTGGGCAACGAAAAGCGGAAAACATGTTGAACTGCTAAACGATATGCTTAAAAATTTCAAATCCCTTGGGTGCAACATGAATATTAAGGTGCACTATTTATTTACACAGCCACCTGGACCGTTTTCCTGTAAATTTAGGAGACAGCAGTGAGGAGCAAGGTGAAAGATTTCATCAGATATTAAAATTAATGGAGGATCGTTATCAAAGAAGATGGGTTGCGCACATTATGGCAGATTATTGCTGGAGTTTAAAAAGGGACTATTCCAAGATATATTCAAGAATTTCACGAAAAAGACGCTTCCAAAGTGTTGAGTGACTAGTTGGTTCCATCTATGTCTTCGCACTACTATCTTTGTATGTATAATAATATTGGTATATACTAATAATATTTGTATAATATAATTATATTAGTATAATATGATATTTGTATGGTAAAATAATATTTGTGTAATTTAATTATAAGAATTTCATGTTTAATTTTTAGATATGATTAATGGATTTAACCCAAAATAACGTAAAATGTACATTTTACTAAAACGTTATATCTTAGAAATTTGATCTCTTAGGCAAAAACTAATGCCATATTTGAATTAAGGGCACCGAATTCATATGAAATTAGCCCCAAATGCCCCGGCACCAAATCTATTGTTGGCCTGTGTTATAGTTCATAGAGCAAAACAACTAGAGTATTTTCATGGTATCGACAGGAAATGTCCCCATGATTTGAACAGGTAAATCTCTAGTTTCAGCTTAGAATTCTAGTAACAAATAGCTTCCGATTTCGGAATTCCTTAAGTGTGTGATCTTGAGTATTTAATACATCTTTTAGCTTCTGAGATAGTTTCAGATGTCTTTCAAGCGTCAAGAAAAATGCATATAGTTATAGAACGCGTTGTTTAGTAAGATCATCCAGCATTTTGAAGCTTAGTTGTGCGAGCAGCAAACATAAATACGAAAACTAGAATAATGGATGGAAAAAAAAGTACAAGTTTTTTTATGACGGATGCAAATAACATGTTTTTCTTGGCGGATGTAGAGGAAATCCATGATCTCTTTTTTGTGTTTTATATCTTTACCTTTGAAGGATTTTCATTATAAAACCAAAATTTCTTCATTTTCACCCCTTAAGTGGTATAACTCCGTAATTACCTCCGTATACCTTTGTGTTAATCTAGTTAACAAGCTACCTCAGTTACAAATATCATCGAAATTGGTCCAGTTGTAACGACGTGACTGAGGAACAAACATCCAAAAATCCACATTCATATATAAAGTAGGACTGTGTTGCACATCATGAGCAAGGTTAAGTACAGTCAACTTTTAAGGTTTGATGAAGGGGGGGGGGGGGAATAAAAACAGTGTTATATTTTGTGTTTTAGAAACTTTTTATTTTATTTGTAGTAGGCCATTGGAATTATTTTCACAAAAAAATTATATATATATTATAATGATTCATATTATTTGTTTTGCAGCTGAATCCACCAGCAGAACCGGCTGACGGAACAGTCACGCTGCTGTCGCGGTGTCGCGGCGACGTCTCAGGAACGTCGCGCCGGTCCCGAAAAGGGGGGAAGGGCTCTTATCGGGTGCTGGTCAAACATTCCGGCTCCTTCATGTCCTTCTCGTACTGCTTCTCGTACTTGCCATCGGGGTCGTACTTGCCCGTGACCTTGACCCACACGTCGTGCTTCTTCTCGCGCAGGTGCTTGATCACGGTCCTGGCGCCGTCCTTCTGCTTGTCGTTGCACTTGGCGCAGCAGTTGATCAGCGCGTCGGGGATGGCGTCTGCGAAAAACAAGCACACGGCCATGAGTCGGGGGCGCTTGTGACCATAGAAAACAGAGGGAGGGACAGAAAGGCCACACTCTGAATAACAGCTAGAACGCTATTTGCAGCGCTGTTGTGGCCGTGCACAGTACTAACCGTACACACATTGGTGGAAGAATGACCTAAGTAGCTATTTATGCTAAAACCACCTATGTCACAAGCTAGCATTACTATTGAACTTGATGTAATTTTTTGGACATACGCCATTGCTAAGAACTTTTTCTGTTGAAGAAAAACTAATAAATAAAATAAATAAAAATACCCAAAAAAAAGACAAAAAACACACAAAATTAAGCAAACAATTGCTGTTGTCAACAAGGGTATGAACACCACAAAGATAACATTACTATTGAAGTTTACTATCACATCTACAGCATTAAGAGGGTGGAGAGTTTTCAGCTTCTCGACGTTTATTCTCTGTATCCATTCATTGTATACCGTTTCTTCGTAAACTGGGAAGCGGTGACTTAACAGAAAATTTATCATCGCAACCAGGCACACGGCATTTTCGTACACGTGGCGGCATTGTATTTTACTTAATACGTAATTTCATACTCAATTTAACAATCTTACCTCAATGAAAATATTACCACTAAATAATTGAATAAATAAACGCCAGATATTTTCCAGTTTCCACCTACGAAGCAATAAGCAAGTAGCACGCAAATAACCTAAAGTCCTAAAAAAAAATACGAAAGAAAAATTGCCGCCATTACAAATGAGCCTTGGCAACGAATCGTAAATAAACATTGAGCAGTGAGCACACTAGCGCTCTTACGGCCGTGCACACAAACAAAACGTTGTTCAAGCATCTCTCTAATGAGTGCACATCCCGTGCTTATGACGGAACATGGCTTGAGGAACCAGTGCCCATGGTGCGCAGAAACATTTATTTCTGCGCTTCCCTTTTGGAAACCATTTTCCAAGAAATAGTTTGTGATCCTACAAGAAACATTTATGGTAACTTTTAACGACATATTTGCACAATTTTTTTTTAAATTTAATTCATGTTTCATTCAAGCTTAATATATATTTTTTTAAACCGTGGGAATGAAAATCGAATATTCGACAATCAGACTTTATTTTGTTGTAACATACTTATTAATGTGCGCTGTTAATACTGGAAAGCAATTCAGGGAAGCGTTTACAATTAATTTTAAGTTTTTGATGTACTGGGACAACATAAGGCATAAAGTCCCCGATAAGAATCCGAACCCAGTACATATAACAGTGAACAAATAGTTTGTAGTGATCCAGCTGTTTTCATCTAAATGTACAAATTTACAACTGTCTGCAATTTGACATGAATTTTTGTTTCATTAAAAAAAACAATAGAACGTACCTACACCGAGAAAATGTTTGTTAGCCTGAACAATGTATTTGATTTATATGGCGAAACAACTATGTACAGTTAAATTAATATTTTGACCAAAAAATTTGGTTTTGTCTACAAAATTGTACTTTTTTTTGTTTGGTGTACAAAATAAAATTTTTAACACGTAAAATTTGGTTAGGCTGACTTAATATTTTGTTACAAAAAATAAATATTCGTTTCGCCATACAAAATAGTTATTTGTTTGAATGAAACAAATCTTTTTCTCTGTGTGCCGTAGACTGCATATGGACTTAGATCGAACATCCAAGCTGCTCAGTAGGGCTTCAACGCCCAACATGCAATGTCTTGTTTGTCAAGAGAACCGTCAAAAATGTGTCTCATATGGAGTTTAGCCATTACATTGTCAAGGATATACTAATTAAATAACCATGTGTATGTCTGAGTTTTATTGGTGTATGCATATGTGCTTGGAATATCATGCTGTCATTGGAATATATCAATTAACGCTTTTACGTTGAATAACTTAGACAAAAATGTCAATGTGCACGTTTACATCAATTGAATTAGATAGTTCCTTTAAAAAAAAAGCCAATGCTAGTCTCATGCGCGTAATACAATAATCGGTAGGCATCCATCATTAGTCATAAAAAATACTCTAACAAATTAAAACATAATGTGGTAAAAAAGTAGTGGCAAGATGTGTCGCAACAGTTTGATATTTTATAAATAAATGGCTAAGTTATACATTTAATTTGACATATTTTACGCTTTGATTTAGTTTGAAGCACTAAGAGTTTTTTTTGCTAACGAACGTTGTAGAAAAAAATATTGTTATTATTTTATAGTTGGCCAACATTTTGGTAATAAATTTACAGCATTAACGCCTGAATGACATCTTATGATTTGGTTGCAATATAAAACCTACAAGACATACTTCTTTCAGAGCGTGTTGCATTCGAATTAGTTGCATTTCTAAATAAAATTATGAAGATATTTATTGCTGGACAGCGTTGATTTACGGAGTAGGTAATCATAAGAAGCTGATCACCTCTTGCATTCGCTTGGATACTTGCCGGATGAAAACCTGCCTTTCCTGCTCTTCCACACTCGGACATGGAACGAATGGTCTTGTCAAGGCCACCAAAGAACCTTTCTGCACGTAGCTTTGTGCGAAACTGATGTTAACCTATCGACTGAGCCCACTCCTGATTGCAGTGACCCTCAGCGCAGCAGAATAAACAATCCCCGAGTGTATGCCATAGCGGTTAAATAAGTATTACGTAGACTAATACTTTCCCGTCAGCCTAAACCAAATCTAACCTTAAATATTTATTGTCTCTTTTTTTTTCTGTACGAAATGATTTAACTTAATGCTTTTAATTTTATTGACTTAAAAAATATAAACATGTTTTAAATACTATACCCAATAACAAATATAGTATTTATTTTATTGTTGTATATCGATATTCGAAAATATTAAAAAAATATACCAAAAATCTATCTAAGGAAACCGCTAGAACGTGGAGTGAAGGAAAAGCGCTACCGCGATTATTTAAAGTTATTACTTTCGGAACATGATGCAGTGATTTTATTTTTCTTTGGGACAAATATGCGCATTTTTTTTTATTTACCAGTGGTCAGGCCTCTGGACCTAGATGGCTTTGTTTTATTCAGCCAGATGATTATCTGATTACAGAAAACTGTTTTACTAAACGGTTCGAAACCTACTTAGTCGTTCTATCAATTTTTAAGTAATTATATGCACGTACGTGCAATGGTTCTTTACCTTTAGCAGAATCGAGGAAAACTCTTAAACACGTAAGCCTAGTTTCGTCGAACAGAGTTCGACTATGGGACATGAATCTGTCTCTCTTTGACATATCATGGGAGGCAAGTTCAATGCAGTCGCAAATACTTGGTTGCTTGCACGAAGTTTAGAGTATGTTTGAATACACAATGTGGCGGTTCCCGTGCTCATGATTATGTAAAGAATTGTAAGGACGGGGTGGGGGTGGCAGACAGAAAAGTCATAGTCGTTAACGATACATCGTTACAAATTTTACCATCGAAAGGCAAATCACGAGGCTTGCGGCATGGCTCCGACCGCTGTGGTGTGTTTGTTGCGCTTTCACGCCGTGATATTTTTATCAAGCAGAATATACTCGAATGTTCTCACAATTTAAGCGATGCATTTTATTTTGTTGCATATAAAATATGTTTCGTCATTTATAAGCTATTGTTCAGGCAAACATTCATCAATAGAATATTTTTCCTTGTACTCTTGGGTGAAAGTAAAAAATGTTCATTGGCTGCTGACCTGTGAGACGTACGAACAGGGCAGCATGTGATTGGATACTTCTTTGGTCGAATAACCCTGATAATCTGTGAGCCAATTGGCAGAAGCAGGAAAAATGTAAACATGTTTGTCGTGTAACAGGCACAGAAATGAATTCATGAGTATTTCCTGTTGCTACTTATTAGAATTTTTCATCATCTAGGGTATTCCACCAACTTGGTAACGCATGCAAATAGTGCTTCTATAAACTCATTGGCAGAAAACCCCATAAATTGAACTCAGCATGTGAGGCCAAGACTTAAAAAAAAAAAGCCCAGGCTGCAGAGTAAAATTAAAAATTGTACTTTTGGAAAGGGAAGTCCTTGGAATACTCATTTGCCGAAGATGTCGCCAGTTTAAAAAAAAAAATAAAAAAAAAAAAAAAAAAAAAAAAAACCGCAAGGCCAGTTTGCATTTGCAACACTGCAAAGGCTCTGCCTCGGAAGTGTTGCTGGCGACCTCGTCGGCGAAGTGGGAAGTTCCCAAGGGCTTTCTGAAGGACGGAAACCCTCATCATCCTCTTACCTCTGAGCAGCTGGCCGTCGTTGGTGCAAGGACCGTCGTCCATGATGCACTTCTGGTAGCTGGTGAACAGCCGGTCGTTTTCGAGGATCTCTTTCAGGTCCACGTTGTCGTACTGGGTGGAGTACTTCTCCCCCTCCCGCACCACCCGGCCGGCGCCGGACAGCGCCACCAGGCAGCACGCGGCGAGCAGAGCAACGAAGGTCCTCATCTCGTCTTTGAGTCGGTCGGCGGGGTGAGAGTTGTGATGCCCTCGGACGGCCGCGCCGAGACTTTTATAAGCCTCCGCCGCGCAGTTGCTCCGCGGGCGGGATGGCGAGAGGGGGGAGGGGCAAAAAAAGAAACAGGTTGTTAAACCCACGAGGAGGAAAAGCAACATTAAAAAAACAAAATAACCCGAACCTTGAACCGCTCCCTCCACCTATCTGTACCTCAACACTTCCAAGACCTGTTCATTCCCATCACGATTGCCAGGAACCTCTTTTTTTTTCTTTTCTCTCTGTTTCTTTTTTTTTTAATCGTTGTTTTTCGAGCATTTGCGTTTTCGTTCCGACTACTCGCGGTGAGATTCCGCTGACGTCACCACTCATTAGTGCCCTGACCACCCCCCTCCCCCTTATTTTCTTTCTCCCATTTGAACTGTCGAACCATGCCCCCATCCAGCGAGATCTTGATTACGCACCAGAGAAGGGGTACGAGTATCGGCGACTCATACCTTGACGTCACGTCCGGCGAAGGTAACAGGAAAAAAATAAAAAGGAAAGAAAATAATGTTTCCATGAGCATACGAGGTTTTGTTATGTTCGACTCTTTCGCCAATATTTTTTTTTTTTTGCGTCACGTGTGTTCTGTAATTCATTTCTCAGAACACATACGTGTGTTGTTCGTCGTTTGTGTGTTGGCTTGCCTGGCACGCCGATGCCTCCTTCTGCAAATCACTGGGAATTTTCCAACGTCAACTTTCGGCTGGGGTGGTTGCAGAACGGTAAGAGAAGCGAGGGTTTAATTTCGCAACATGTTTTTACACTATACTTGCGTTTGAACTGTGATTATGGAAGTTTTGTGTGCTTTTTACGCCCCTCTTTGTAGTTGCCTCTAAATATTTTGCGAGCATTTAAAATTATTTTTAAAATAAAACTATCGTGAAACATTTCATTTTACACCTTCACACTGTAATAAAAAAATGTAACATGAGATAATAATGGGAAAATATAAATTGTATACTGTATAGAGACTTTCCCTGACAGTCGTAATTTTTAATCTTATGTATGTTGAATATATGTAATACTTCGTGTCTCTAAAAGATTATTATTTGCTTTTTTTTTTTAAAAAAAAATTGTAATTTAAAATAATTAAAGGTATTTGTGGTAAATATTTAATTTTGTGTAATTTTTTTTATTATTTGGTTAATACAGTTCAAATACCACACGTAGCACGTAGCGTAACACTCGCATACAAGCTTACTTTTGATAGACTTAAATTTCCTGAAAAAAATTAGAATAATAATTAACTAAATTGCGTGAAAAAAATAATAATGGAATTATAGTTACATTTCTGCTCTCTTGAAGTTTTCAATTTTGAGTTACAGTCTAGTTTAAATTTTTCAGTATTTATTTTTCAAAAATATTTACTACATAAATTAAAACTTCCCGAGCTTTATAAGTTGTTAAGTTTGATATTTACTAGCAGGCCCCAGTCTGTGTTCGTTGAGAGGAAATAACTATTTCACAACTGGTGTATTACAAGTGTCCACAAAATTATCCTACACTTTTCCCTGTCGAGATATAAACTGTAAAATTGAGATTGTAAGGCGACCTGTGGCTTAAATTTGATAACTCCAAGGTGAAGGCGAAACATCCCTTTTAAGGGGCCCGCCTAGCCAGGGGTGTATTTGTGTTAGTGAGACGCAATGATCAGTGCGACGCTAGCTGGTGCTAATAGCGCGGTATCGCCTCTAAGCGCAAGGTTCTGAACTGGCGCGTAGTCTTATCGTCGTCCATAGGACAACTATGAAATTTGAGCGGTGACCGTTACGTTATATGGGGGAGAAATTAAGATAAAAGTGCAATGCAAGTCCCTTAAGTGCTTTCAACAATCTGTACCGGTTATTCTACGCCTAAATATTACTCCGAAAACACGCCATTCAGCCATTTTCACTTTTTATAATAGCACAGCTTAAAAACTTAATACGAAATCAAAAGTACTTTTCGGCCCTCAGCGAATTCTTAAATGCTTTGTGTAAGCAGACCCCACTCGGATATCTCGAGTAGTTTTGAAATCGCGTTGTTTTTCCTGAAGCTCTGCGCACCGCATGTGCGCCCGGGCAGACGGCGCCCTTAAGAACGCTGAAGCAATTTCTGAACAAAATATTATTTGCGAGGGATTAGCATAGTGATTTTTTGATCTCTCTTTACAAAATTGGGAAAAAAATGCATCATGGAAATAAAAAAGAACGTTATTTTTTTATATATAATAAATTATTATATTTAATATAATAAATATATTATATTTTAATTAGAATGAATGTATTCATTTATTTTCGGATGTATTAAATAGGATTCGTTTTAAACTCAAGCATAATTTTGTGTATTTGAGTAGCATTTTACATATTTCATTTATAAATCATGTCGAGTTTATCTTCGATACTAACGAAATGACAGCTGTTCTACTTGGCGCGACGACAGCTACCTCTTAGTCTCGTTCTGGGTGAAGGACTGCGTGGCCCCGCTGTCACGATGGACTTCTCAGACGGAGAACTGGTCCGTGACGAGTGTGTGACTGAAGATCTAAACCTCGCGGTAAGGTCACGTGCCCATTAACTCCCGCCCCCATAAAGCGTGTCTCATCGCGACGCATTAATTTTTGAAGCCGAGGCTACGCAGAGAGCTTCGCTATGTTCGCTATGTTTGGTAAGTTAGATAAGTTCGGTATGTTCGCTATGTTCGCTAAGTTAGCTATGTTCGCTAAGTTAGCTTTGTTCGCTAAGTTCGCTTTGTTCGCTAAGTTAGCTAAGTTCGCTATGTTCGCTAAGTTCGTTATGTTCGCTAAGTTAGCTATGTTCGCTAAGTTAGCTAAGTTCGCTTTGTTCGCTAAGTTAGCTAAGTTCGCTATGTTCGCTAAGTTAGCTATGTTCGCTAAGTTGGCGATGTTGGCGATGTTCACTGCGCCAGGTGGCCAGACAGGATAGTCCAGTTCGCGATGTCGGAGAGACGCATGCCGTGGGATTCCAGTGATAATTCCGACGAGTTGACGAGGATGACATTCTGCTGGCTCTCACAGTGTGTAAACGTAAAAAAGAAATGTGTTCATGAAGTGAATAAAAATATATATATTTGAAGAATTTCATCATTTTATGAAGCAGTTGCGTGAGGACGAAGCCAAATTCGTGGATTATTTCACAACAAATACAACTCAGTTTGATAGCATTCCCGCTGGATTCAAAGTCCCAGGCATTATCCCGCATATCCTGCTTTCTATATCCTCCTACCGATGTATTCCCTAAACATGGATATTTTCGTACTGCAATTAAAAATTTTCCATGGACATGATACTAAATTAAAGCAAACACAGAAGTCCAGCACAATTGCGCGCCAAAATAATTGTTTATCTGCGCATGAGCGAAGTCAGTGACGTTTTAGAAGGAAAAAAATTGGTAAAGTCGGTTTACGGACGATAGTTTAACGTGACAACGTCATAACAAAACATTGATGAAATGATTGCATACTTTTATGAATAAAATTGAATCATTTTTATTGAATTATCACTTTTGTATGGATACAAAGGAGTGAAATGAAATCTACAATTTAATTGATAAATTTACTTTTATTTGCACTCATTAATTCAAATATGTTTATTACTTAAACGAACAGATTATTTTAACTATAACTTTTATACATGTTTGCTATTTTACTTCTTCCAATCTGTGTTATTCTGTTAAGGATAGGACGATGATAGGAAAAGTAGGAAACGAATGGGAGTGTTTCAAGTTTAATGTGCCTCGAAAATATCAAATCGATGGTTGTTCCAATCGAGTGGAAGAGAGATAGATGCGGCGCAAGCGTACAATGAGCGTAACGGGACACAGCGTAACGGGACAACGCGCGTAATGGGACACTTTTTCGTGCGTGAAGCCGGCGTTCATCGATTTATTAGACGTTGTCACGTCAAAAACTAGCCGAGAACCAAACACCTGGCAACGTCGCCAACATAGCCAACATAGCGAACAGGGCTTGGTGCGGCCAGTGACGCCTGAGATGCAGCTGGCTATATTTCACTCGAGTAGCGAACTTCGCGAACATAGCGAGCACAGCGCCCTGTGTGGCCGTATGTGAAGGCAGAGCTCGAGGTGTTAAAGGCGCCATTTGCGAAAAGCTCAACACTTATTAAAAGTGTCTCATTACCAAAATCATTTAAGAGCCATTGCAAATGTGTATACAAGTTTCGTTGCATGGTTTTGTCTGTAACATGCACTTTTGAAAAGTTAAAAACGCTAAAACGGGGTTTTACACGGATATAAATACAACATTAATGTTGGAATTGGTACAAAGAAGTGTAAGTAGCCACCATTAAATTATAGGGTTACCAGTGGCGGATCCAGAGGTTCACCTCGGAGGGGGGCACTCTAGGATTTCAGAGAATAGCCAGAGAAAAAAAGTCTTAAAATTACTAAATTTGTATTTAATCTACTCACACTACACAATAACATCCAACCACCAGATTTTATGATTCTACAAGAAATTCATTAATTATATTAAAATATTTTATTGGTTTCAGAAACAATCATTTTTGTCGGCAATATTAATGTAGCAGACAACTAGTTTTTCGGGTGGGGTTGGGGGGGGGGGACTACGTCTACAAGTGTATATGCAATTACTGTAAATATAAAATCTTGACCTGAAATGGGAGGCACACACAACTATGGAGCGTAGGGCTTCAGATGAAAATCCCGCCATTTAACAACTGCTCCCTTTTTTCCCTTCATATTTACACTTAGCACCTTGTAAATATCCTTTATATTACATGTGCATTTGTTGATCATGTAAAGCGTCTTGAATTTTGTTTCTACTGGCAAAAGAGCACTGTGTTCTGGAGTTCCACTTTCCCCAATGTATGTAATGTACCTAATGTGGTATAATAAAGACTTTTGAATTGTGAAAACTGCTCCCGCCACCAGATGGTGTCTTTTTAAGAAAAGCATTTAAAGGGGATTAGGCCTCTCCCTTTTGGAATTTGAAATATTTTGATACAGCTTGCAATAAAGCTTCCGTGATAAATGTTTTGGTTTGACATGGCATAGGACCTAGCTTTGGCTACTTGTTGAAGTAAACACTTGTGAACTGACGTGGTTATCAATACAGTTGTAGTCGCCCGTGTGAAATAATAGGTTATATCCTCGCGGTGCTTACGGACTGGAGTCTGTTACTGAACACGTGGTTGCAACATTTACCACGTTTCCATATCGGGTTTAAAACGTTTTAAGAACACTTACCGATTCTAAAACGTCCATGGAAACGGGTTCCAAAACGTTATGAGTTTCAAGGTCGATACACCAAAATTGTGGGATGGAATGGGATTGAGCAGAGGGAAAAATGGCATGGAAACGGTTATCGTATTGGAAACGGATAGAAAGAAAATACGCACAGCATTTGTTACCAACGGCAGTTGTTTATAACACTTCAAAGTGTGTTGTTGTTTAAAAATGACGAGTGTTAGTAGGAATGTATGGACAACAGAAGAAGTGTTAGTTTTGCTTATCCATTCTATTTTCGTACGGAAAGTATTTAGGACGTAGCAGAATGACAAATCACCTGTTTGTGTTTATTTACTTACGTCTTTATTTATTTCATTTGAGCCAACATAAATTTCAATGTCGCCACCCATAAAACAAGCAAATATATCGATCGAATCGAAGTCGTTTTTAACTGGATCTAATTATTGCATGGAAACGGGTATCATACACAAACTAAATTAGATACCCGAAACGTTTTAAACCCGACATGTAAACGTGGTAAATGTGTAGAAGTTCTGGGAGATATGATTTATGCCTTGACATGATAAATATTAGGATACGTAGTTCAAAATTATAATTACAGGAAAAAAAATATGAAAAAAATCCAATATGGCGGGGCATAATCCCCCTTAAGATTGTATTGAGGACGGGTGGTAGTTCTCTGTTTCCGTTTTTTTTTTTTTTTTTTTTTTTTTTTAGGAGACTGACAAGGGCTAAAGCGCGTGTTTTTAGAATGAATTTTCGACAGGTTTTGTTTTATTTACATGATGCTTGATACAATTTCAGAATGCAGAAAGGACTTTTTTTTTTAACTTTAAATTTATACCTACCAATTTATATTTCATCAGTTAATAAAGAAGTGATCAGGTAGTTACACATTACCATTAAAAAAAACCTCATAAAACAAATCGTAATATTAAATAATAGTTTATGTATTTTACTACTGTTTATTGTTTAAGTCATACATTTAATTTCGTCATAAATATTTCAATCATTATTTAATTATAAATATCAACGCTCTCTATGTATTAACGGAAGAACTAGACAACTATAGTAGCGCTATCTATCGTGTCGGATTTTAAACACTTATTGGGTACATATGGGGCTATGCCAGAGATTAGGGAAATATACAGACGAAGCATAAGGTCCTAATCAGGACGAGAGGGGGGTGAAGCCAAAAGTGGAGAGGGATTTCAGTGTGCTGCACGTACCAATGTGGCGGTCGTTTGTTCACAGATGTATCAGCCGTACCTGCACTGGAGGTTAAATTGGAGATGAATGTCAACTCATATCATCACATTTGTATTAGGAAGATTCGTTTTGGACTTTGGACCGTTAATATTTTGAACCAATTTTCTTTTCGATCAGCTTAACTACAGTCGTTAATAAAATCAGGCTAGAACAGCTGATACAAATACAAACAAACATATCCGCCATATTGGTATGTGCAAATCAGAAGAACAAAAATCGTGGGGAAAAAAGGCTCAGTCTGACGGCTAATGCTCTATTTTTTTTATATGGTTGCCTCCTGTTTTCTCCACTACATACTAGAAGGGAGTTGTCAATATACAAAATACAAACAAAAAATTAAAACATATAGACAAACACAAATCTTAAATACAAAACATAACCACACTTCTGGATACTACAATCTTTGTCTTGGCAATATTATTTAGGTTGCTGATACATCCTAACCACCATACTTGCTGAAATACAAAAACCAACATATTAATATGCTTATACCCTAAGGTATTCTTCAACTGAATAAAAGGATTTTTTTACCAAATATTTCTTTAGTTCTTGTTTAAACCTATTTAAATGGACAATTTCCTTAATTTCAGTTGGTAATTTATTAATTAGTTTGATACTACTGTAGTAGGGTCCTTGTGAAAATAGTTTTGTTCTATGTGTGATTAAATGTAAATCACATCTATTTCTAGTTTGATAACTGTGTATATTACTATTTGATATTACTGTGGAGTTACGCATTGTGTAAAGTATAGTATGAAAAATGTACAGGCAAGGAAAAGTCATAATATTTAATTGTTTAAACAATGGTTTGCAGTGAGTCCTTTGTGTCTTACCATTTATTATTCTATCTTTTTTTTAATTTTAAACACTTTTTCGAACAGTGATGCGTTTCCCCAAAAAATAATTCCATATGTTAATATAGACTGTACATTTGCAAAGTATAATGCCATTACAACTTCTAAAGAGCAGATTTTTTTGATAGTATGTATAACATAGCACATTGAACACAATTTTTTGTATATGGCATTTATATGTATATGCCAATTTAAATTTTTATCTATCTGTAGCCCTAAAAATTTAATATGGTCAGTCATGTTAATTTGTTTACCATTTACAGTAGCAAAATCATGTTTACTGGCTAGACTATTTACTCGTGTAAATTATAATATAGTGGATTTTGATAAATTTAGTACTAGTTTATTTTTTATAAACCAATTATTTGCTTCCTCTAGTATAGAATTTACTTTAGTTATTAGTTCTTTTTTATTTTCTGCTATTGCTAATATATTTGTGTCATCTGCAAACATGATAGCGTCTCCATTTATTACTGATGTAGGAAGATCATTTATAAAAATTATAAATAATATGAGACCTAAGATCGAGCCTTGCGGTACTCCTATTGAAATAGTCATAGGTTTTGATATAGCATTTGTATATGTACCTTTATCATCACATTGACGTATTAATGTTACTAGTTTCCGATATTGTAGATATGATTTAAATAATTTTAAATGTTTATCTTTTATACCATAACTCTCAAGTTTTTTTAATAGTAAATAGTGGTCCACACAGTCAAATGCTTTGGAAAGATCTGCAAATATGCCCATAATATGGTTTTTCTTATCAATAGCTTTTAAAATATTTCCTATGAATTTGTAAACTGCTTGTTCTGTAGATTTCCCTTTTTGGAACCCAAATTGACTATGAGATATAATGTTATTTTTATCTAGATATAATATAAGTTGTTTTGAGATTATTTTTTCAAATATTTTTGAAAAATATGATAGAAATGCTATTGGTCTGTAATTGTTCATATCAGTTATTGCACCTTTTTTATATACAGGAATTATTTTTGTCCATTTAAGTCTGTCTGGGAAAACACCTTCAGTTAAGCACAGATTGAATACATATGTCAAAGGAAGTTTTATAAAATGAGAACACTTTTTTTTAGTAGTGAGGTTGGTATTTCGTCAAGACCACAAGAGTTTTTGTTTTTTAATTTTGCAATAGTCTCTAAAATATTTTTTTCTGTTATTGGGGTGAAATATAAGGAATTTGTATTCCTCATTTCTAAATTTAATTCTTCACATAATTTTTGCTGATTATCAGGGGTCTTCACTCCTTTTATTAATTTATTTGGTATGGTAATAAAAAAATTATTAAATTCATTAGCTATTTGGTTACCATTACGAATTTCCATGCCATCCACATTTATAGTTATATTTTTATGTATTAATCTTTGTTTAGTTTCCTTATTGATTAATTTCCACATTTCTTTATTTTTATTAGAGGAATACAGTAGCTTTTTACTATTGTACTGTTTTTTAGCTTCCAATATAAGTTTATGGTAAATTTTCTCATATTTCTTTGTACATAACTTTAATAAGTCACTGTTTGTAGATCTTTTTTCTATATGAAGAGTCTTTAGTTTATTGTATGAGATTTGCAATCCTATCTGTATCCTCTCCTAATCTCTGTGTAACCGTCACATCGACTGCACTTCTAGAAATTAGAATGTGGTGGTTGTTTGTAGCTTGTCCAACACACCACATATATTATGTGGCAATAAAAGAGTCACCCATAAATCAAATTATCATTTTTTTTTAAATATATTTATTTGGACATTCTTATTGCTTTATTTGATTTTAAATATTGTAATAATTTTTAACAAATAAACTGGCATATTCAATTATATGAACAGATGTACTACGTAGATGATGTATGTGTAGGTACTAATAATTATAAATAATTTTATTCGATGTTGCATTTTAAGTGTGAACAAGAAAGGGGCTTTGGAAAGTTTTAAAAGCTTCAAAAGTGAAAAATTTAAACTACTCCCTGCTATTTGCGTAAACAATTCAGGGATTATGTCATGTGTATATAATCGATTCGTTGGAACCAATTTTGAAACAAATCGTGTAACAGGGAAGGCAGCGGAGGTACGTTTCCACTCGCCGGCGGAGGTCGAGACTTCAGAACCTGATAGCAGAACCAGAACAACTCCCCCGCTTCCCCTTCTTTTCCCCTTGCTCCATCCGCTCGCCCTCTCAACCCCTTTTTTTCTTTTTTGTTGTTGTGGGTTTTCTGGCTGCTTCCCAGAACAGGCCGCGCGCAGTGGCTCGGAAATTCCCCGCGAACTCCGTATTTGGCTCAGGCAGACGTACTTTTCGCGAGAGTCGCAGTCATCAATGTTTCTCTGGAAAAATTTTCCAAAGTCAGTTTATTCACAAAATCCGTCAAAACTATGGTTTTTTTAAGACCCGGATCAGGAGGTTATGGGGTCGAGATGAGCGACCTGGTACTCCATTGCGGGTCTCGGAGGTTCGATGCCAAGTTCGGGTGCTCGGCCCCCGGGGTCCGCTATCGGCGATGATGATGTCCCTGTCAGGTCAGTCGGAAATGACCGCTGGGGGTTGCTTCATTCCCAGGGACACACACGGTGCGCAGAGCTTCAGGAAAAAACAACGCGATTTCCAAAACTACTCAAGATATCCCAGTGGGGGACTGCTTACGAAAAGCATTTTAAGAGTTCGCTGAGGGCCGAAAAGTACTTCTGACTTCGGATTAAGTTTTCAAACTATAATTTTTTTTTAGAAGAGTTAAAATGGCTAAAAGGCGTGTTTTCGGAGTAATTTTTTTAGGCGTAAAACAAACGGTACAGATTCTTGAAAGCACTTAAGGGACTTGCATTACACCTTTATCTTCATTTCTACGTCATAAAATGTTACGGTCACCGCTCAAATTTCACAGTTGTCCTGTGCACGACGAGAAGAGCCTTGCGCTTAGAGGCGATACCGCGCTTGCTACACCAGCAAGCGTCGCCTCACTAACACAGATACGCCCCTGACGAGGCGGAGCGAGAGTCACGTGTTGTAATAAGTCTAAACGTCGCGCGGTTACGCACATAACATTATATACACACACACACACACACACAATAAGAACTCAAATATGTTTACCCCTTTTTAGCAAAAACCAAGCAGTTAATACATATAAATCGGGTATCATTTTATAGATTTTTTTTGTTCTTGAGTTAAAATATGGTTTGAATTTAAATAGTTTATTATTGAATTATTTTCTTATTGAATTTCTATATTATCATTGAACATTGGTCTGTTTGTCTGCTTGTTTGTCCGAGGATCTCGCGAAAACTACTTGAACGATTTTGATGAAACCTTTTTTGTGTTTAAAAGCTTATGATTAGAATTAAAAACTGGTGTATGTTTTATTTCGTTACGATGACTGGAGCCGGAGATATAACAATGAAACCACATTTTGTTCACAACCAAGTGCAACCAATACAAGGTGAGCTTCCATTTCTACCAACACCCACTTCTATCAATACCACTATGTACCACATACACAATCTTATATATTTATTCTATCACAAACAATAAATATTTCACGATTGGTGATAACCTTTTTTATTACATGTGATAATTAAAGAAAATAAATCACCGTGTGACTATTCCCACGGGGACCTACATCAATCTTTAATGACAGTCTAGATCATAAAATAAATAAGGTGTGTGTGTTTGTCTGTCGTCCGTCGTTTACATTTTCTTGGTACGTTTGTCATTGAAATGTTGGCTAAGACGGAAATGCAGAACCATTTAAATAGGTAAATTAATACGTACTTTTAAAATATTTGAACCATAAAAAATATTTTATTAAAATTGTTAAATTAATTTAACAGATTTTGTTTCGAATTTTTTAAATATATGACATTATAGCTAAAATAAATTTTAAAAAAATTATCCAGTCTAATACACTTCGGAAAGGAGGTAAACATGTGGAAACAGCCAATAAAAAAAGGATGTTCCATATAAAAGTGTGTGGAGTGTACCCTGAAACGAGAAAATAACGTGAAATTGGCAGTTGTCATCTAATTTACCACTGTGGCATTCTTCATTGTTAGGGAACTGAAAAATTCGCGGTTTCGATGACCTCCAGGATAGTCTACACAGTCCTCTTTACACTCGGTCAAATAACGGCCAGTTCGTTGGCTGCTGACTTGTGAGTCGTCTCAACTGTTATTGCCCGAGATTCGTCACTTCTTCGGTTGAAGGGTTTCTCATTGGCCCAGAGTCGCCCAGACGAACAGTGAGCCAATAGCGAGAGCAGCTTAAAGGTATAGGTACGTGTATAAGAATTTCAGACTATCGCGAAATGAATCTGCGAATTTTTCCGGTCTCTAATCATCGTGCACCATCAGGAACGCTGGAGGCGATCAATCCAAGCACGATGGCCAACTGTGAGGCGGGTTGTTTGCTTCGCGAGTACGCGCTCCGCTGCTGTGAACAGGGGAGATAATCAACCTTAATGACGCACCTTCTGTTCTCCTGATGGTCATAACAATGTTAACTGAGCATTCATCGCGATGGCGAAAGAGTCAAGGAGAGCCCGTGCCAGCTTCCGTCTATTCGCTGACGCAGTTAGACTTCCCAGGAAAGCTTTTTTTTTTGTTGGTAATTTCGGGATGGTATTACCATTATTTTTTATTTCGTAATCACAGAAAGTACCTTGACACAACACCAAAAATGGCTTCTTCTTCTCAGGAGTAACACGGTTATGTACGCTTTATAAGTTTCAACAGTTTTCATGTCATAAGAAATTTTTTGAATTATCTCTTGTAAAATTTCTTTCGTTAAAGCATAGATAGGATTATGGGAGAATTTAAAATAAATATAACAAACAGTGTCTACTGATGTTTATAACAGTTTTCATTCCCAGGAGAAAATTTTAAATATTAAATGGCTATAACTTATAAGTAGGGACACCTGTATTTTGCGAATACATTTCGTGTCAAGGTATTTCACAAAATACTGTAGCTTTTCTCCCGTGGTTATTGGCTGAGGTCGGTGAGAGGTGTCGTCCCGCTCTTGACGGGGCCAATGAGAATGTGGTCACCGTACTGCTGCACCCTCACAATTTGCCATGACTCTTAGAAAAAGTTACAGTGTTTTGTGAAATACCTTGACATGAAATGAAATCGCGAAATACAGGTGTCCCTACTTATAAGGGTAAAAAAATTTCATCAGCATTCAGCAAAACAATTAAATTTCATTATAAGCTATAACGAAGCCGAAAAGAAGATAGACTTATGCTATCGCAGACTTTTCTGTAGGCCTTTTTAAGACCTTAATTATTTTTTAGTACGTTAATTTGATATTATAGGTCATGTAAGCGCCCTAAAAGCGTCTTTTTACGCATTGATTACAAATTTTAGATATTTCTCTACTATATTTGAATTAAATATGAATTTATTATACACATAAATCTTCCAAAGAAATTATCTAACTGATGGCGAAAACCAAATCAGAATCTATTGAGTAGTTTGGAAGAAGTAAGTGAACAGGCGCAGATAGTGGTTTTGTTTTGTACCATTTAAAGTAAAAGAGAAGCCACGAATCACCAGTTATGATAGAATTGGCTTTGAGTTTTGCAAAGTTTTAAATGGGTCCTTGTATCTAATACAAACATAAAAAAATCAATATATATGAAAATTAGAAAAGTTATGCACTAACAAAGAAAATAAGGAAAATGCCAATTAAAAAAATTTCAGATACATACATTACTAAACCTGACGATGCAAATATTACGCCAAGTAATCTACAGAAACGTTGATTATTACACGCTTTATATTAGCTTCACCTGTATGTTTGTTTGTTTGTATGTATGTTTGTAACCGACTCCTTTGGTGCGATTTTGACCCACTTTAAACGGCCAGATTTCATTCAAACTTTGTAGATTTATCGAGTACCGATGACAATACACTAATTTGATAAGATTATTCCATTATTCAATTTGCAAAATAAGATTTTTGTCAATTTATATCATTTAACAATATTTAGTAGGCTTTGTTTATATCGCGCCAAAGACAAACTGAGAGAAAAGAGTTCGCACATTGTAAAGAAAACCATTTCGCTCATGTGCGAACTCTTTTCTTTCAGTTTGTCTTTGGCGCGTTATAAACAAAGCCTACTAAATATTGTGACAAATTAAATGAAAAATGAGAGTTGGTTATGATTATTGTGAACAATATACTTTCTTGAAGAAAATATTAGATATCTATATTTGTAAAAATATGAAGAAAAAAACCTGAAATAAGGGCTTTAAATGTTGTTTTTTTCGTTGAATAGAGAAACACAATTACGTCTTTGTTTCATTTTGCCAATTAACCAAGAGTGAAACATTATTATAAAACAACATTTTCTGCAAATATTTCACGAAACATGGAAAAATTGAGGTTTGATTTTGCTGTGAAACCAACAGCAGATGGGAAATCAAACACCATATGCATAACCCCAATAGCTACATTTGATGGGCAGATTTTTGAAATTCCACTCGAACACCAACCTGCAAATCTACACCAAGCAGTTACAAATACTCCAAACTATTTCAGGGTCAGTAAATCATTAAAAGACATCAAACACGGAAAATATGGATAAGTTTGACAGATCATATATATCAAAAACATATTTGGATAGAGAGAAAAACTTACAGTTTAAGGATTTTTACCTGGAAGAAATTGAGGAAAAAACAAAAAGTGCTGAATCTATACCTAGTGGATCAAATAAAAAATTGGAAAATCTGATATGCTGACTTAGAATAAACATCAATGACTTACCGAATATATTGATTTTCATAGCAGGATATTGAAATTATTGAGTACTGTAGTTCTTCAACACGCTATATTGGATATATATTTTAGAAGCAGCCAATATCTACTCAAATTCACTTTAAAAGTAAAGTCATGTAATAAATAAAAAATTGAGCCACATCTAGACACTTCTGATAAAAAACAATATTTATCGATTTTATTTTAACTGCAGCCAATATCTATTCAAAATCTACTTTAATAGTAAATTGATGTAATAACTATCAAGTTTTTTACATTGTTATAAAATTTCTTTCATACGTCGATAAAGAAGTATCACTTTAAATTATAAATAAACCAAACTAAAAAGTAGAAAATAAATAATAGTTTTAAAAAAACTAAAAAAACACTCTTTATATAGAAAACCAAACTAAAAAATAGAAAATAAATTTTAATAAATTTGAAATTTGAAATAAGAATAGTGTAAATTTTTTTAATAAATATAAATTAATAATAGTGAATATAAGAAAAAAAAGTATTTTATTTTAAAAAAAAGCGTGGGGTGCTTTTTAAGATATTATCGAAATGATAATCCTTCTACTCATATATGTCAATAAAATATTTATAACTATTGACACCATGCATCCCACGCTTTTTTTTTTTAAATAAAATACATTTTTTTCTTATATACACTATTATTAATTTATATTTATTAAATTTTTTACACTATTCTTATTTCAAATTTCAAATTTATTAAAATTTATTTTCTATTTTTTAGTTTGGTTTTTTCTATATAAATCGTGTTTTTTTAGTTTTTTTTTAAACTATTATTTATTTTTCAAACAACAATGCAATTTAAAGTTACGTTGTTACTGTATGTAGGCAGTAATTACACCTTTAGCATCTTAGCTTCTTACACCGCAATGAATAATTTCCTCGCTGTGTACTGATAACAGCGCTTACGCAGTGCCTCAGCGGAAGCCTAAGGTTCACACAAGTACGTTCGATTTCTTTTTCTTTTTTTTTATCCTAACCTAACTAAAACTAAGTGTATTTTGGAGGGGTCCGGGTTAGGGAGGGTCCTAGGTGCGTCTCAGGCCAAAGCCTATACGCCTAGTCATGCTGGGATTAGCCATGCAGGGAGAGGGTCGCATGCATCATGTGCTAGGAGGGGATTGGCCAGCCATGGCAACGATTAGCGCCATGACTAACTCCCCTCACTCTTAAATCTAGACTATAACTAGAGATAGGTTGGGCCCAGGTAAAACCTGCATAGACACAGGGAAAACCCTGGGCACATTCATGCGGGATGCAATTTGGCATGCATTACGTGTAGGAATTTACAGGAGACAGAGGATGGTCTGGATGAAGTGTTGGACAGAGTAGAAAAGAGTCTAACTTGGACTCGTGGTCCGCTTTGCTAATTGTCCAGTACTGGATTTAGTGACCAGGGACGCAAGCGCCCCTGGTGGTGAGTGGTTACACTGACCACTCACTCCGCCGCCAGTCAGCACCTAAAAAACTAAGAAACTAAGACAGAAAAAAGATAAATGACTTACAAACTAGGCATTTCGTTACGAAATATGCAAACACCCAACTCAGGGATGGACGTTCAGTGCTTAAGATAAAACTAAAATAATAACTATAAATATTATTTTTTGATTTTTTTTAAGTTTTTTATTATTATTTTAGATATATATTTTGATGACTATTACTTAGTAGCTAGGACTTATTACTAATTTACAAATCTCTAATATAGTCCTTCCGTGGCACGAACAGTTCCGACTTTCACCGAAGTTATCGCTCGCTCGTGCAACTTCGGCAGAAACTAAAAACGCGTCGGAAAGCTTTCCGAGTAGTCTTTCATATAATTTAGAAGCAGAGAAATCATAATTGTCAAACTACATTAAAAAAAACTTTAAAACAGAGTGGAAGGTTGTTTACGTTAGGTTACCTACAATAAAAAATCTGTGAAATCATGTGGCTGGTTGGTTAGGTTAGGCTAGGTTAGCTACATTTCAATTATATAAAATAAGGAAAACTAGTAACGATTATGTTACCTAATTTTGAATTGGTAATTCCTAACCAACTGTTCCAAATACTTTACAGTATTTTTAATGCAGCTAACCTCATCGATCACCCACTTATTAATAATATTTTTAATGTAGATAACCTAACCTAACAGACAGTAGCGGATCCAGAGCGGAAGGGGGGGGGGGGGGCTAAGGGGCTCAAGCCCCCTCCAAAAGCATCTGGGTCCACTATTGTTTTAGTGTTTGCCTTGATAAAGCCTAGCCTCAGCTGGGTCAAGCCCCTCGCAAACCAAAATCCTGGATCCGCCACTGCTAACAGACAATTCACTAATTTAAAGTATTTTAATTGTAACTAACCTAACCAGCCATTCTCACGATATCACAACAAATCTATATATATATATATAATAAGTTTAAGGGTGTTTTGTCCGTGCGTGCCGCTATAATTACGCAATCCACCCCCGCAGCACCATGGGGTTTTTATGGTATTGAAGCTCTCCATCCCCTATCCATGAAGACGGTTTATGCAGGGGTTGGGTTCGAAGATATGGGTGTCAAAATAGGGCATCGCACCAAATGACTTCTTATGGGAGGTCGGTGAAGCAAATGGGAATCGAGTGCAGAAATGGCCGAGACTGTCCAGAATGTTATAGAATCTTCCAGAATGTTCTAGAATATTCCTGAATGTTCTATAATTTTCCAGGTATGTTCTAGAATGTCCCAGGAATTTCAAGAATGTTCTGCAATATCCCAGAAGGATCACTTTAAATAAGGCACAAGAACAAAAGTTGGGATGTTGGTAGTATTAATTTCAAAGAATCATGCTTTCCTCACGGTCAGTTATGTGTCTAGAGTGGGAAACCCAAAGAATTTATACAATCTACACACCAAATAATACGATGGCAAATGTGGTTCGTAAGCAATTATTGTAACAGAATATGTTTATTAAGTATGATATAAAGTGAAAACAAAATAAAATAAAAAACAGAGTTTCCTTTAACTAAATTAAGTACAACTGTATTGAGAATATGTTGATTTAGCTTAGTTTTAAGATTTCTTTATTTAAAGGTCCATTTCTTAAATTCATGTTTAAAAAGGAGCAGCTGGCTTTGTCCGAGCGAAGCTAGTCTATAATATTCAGCCCTAACCTAAAAACTCGTTAAAATGGCAAACTATTAACATTTTGAATTTTTTTTTCCTTCAGAAAAGTTTCTTTCCTTCAGAAATAATGTTTTTAACGAATCATCATAAAACTTCTAACCAAAATCAGCACATACGCTATAAATTGAATTTAAAATTCAAATCCTCGACGTGTTAGGTAAACAGAAAGAGAAAAAACCGACCATGCACGAACGCGGCCTCGGAACGGACTGCTGCGAATGTTAGGTTTTCCCTGCTGCGCGGTTGGCAGCCGTGCTGGCCGTGACGCGTGTTGTTCGGAGCGGTTGGCCAAACTGCAAGGTTGCCGCCGCCGCGCCGGTCGCACCAAACAAATCACGGCTGGTAGGCGGATGACGTCACGGGAAAAAATAAATAACACACCGAAGCGCGCCCGAACTGCTTGGTTGGTTAACGAGTTATCTACGTTTCCTTTGTGAATTTTTTTTTTTTAGTACACCTCCAATTCCATTACCACTCGCGTCATGGGGTTTTCAGGAAGCGCACTCAGCTGTTTTTTTTCTTTTTCTTTCCTTTTTTTTTTAACCTTCATCGGGAGCGACGTGTAATAAGCCGTGGTTTCTCGTTTGCATATAAGCCACATATGTCCTTGCGCGCAAGATCATTCAGATCTCGTTCACCAAGCGCAGTTGAGAATTTTTACAAAAGATTCCTTTGGAAAACAGTTGCCAAGAATTGGTTTGAAATTATAGATTATAAGATATTGTAACTTTGTACACTACACATCGCTATGGTTATTTTTGCATACATGAATTGGCACATAATTTTATATATTAATATAATTATATATGTATATATATATTAATTAATGTTTCATTCAAGCATAAAATTTTAAAACCATGGAAAATATAATAGAATATTCAAATATCTTACTTTATCTTGTGTAATGCTGTAAACACTATTTTGTAGTGATACAGTTTTCAGTTTATGTCTTGCAATTGGTGCCCGTCTGCAGTGAGTCACTGTGATTCGTGTGCCAACTTTAGACATATACATGAAAGAATCTCAACCAATCACGGACACAGATGATGCCACGGTGTTATTACAATCTTTTCACTTAAGATACACGCCCCTATTGATAACATATAACAAAACTCTATAACATAGAGAGAAATGATATGAGATATAAGAAAATGTTATCTAAAGTCTATAACAACAATTACATCCTTATTATCAGGTATACAAATTTCTTTGGAAAAATTGTCCTGTATACGTGATTATGCACTGTTGTTGGTCTTCATAATTAGTAGGGACTGGAAAAATTCGCGTATTAAACGACCTTCAGGATAGACTACACGATCCTCTGCACACTCGGGCAAACGTCACCTGTTCATTGGCTGGTGACTTGTGAGGCGTCTCAACTGGGAGACTCGTGATTCGATATACTGCTTCGACTGAGGGTCTATAGTTGGCCCACAGTCCTCCAGGTCAACACTGAACCAATAGAAGAAGTTGCACAAAGGTACAATTGTTTGCATTTCAGCCTGTCGCGAAATGTACCTATCCGCGAATTTTTCCGGTCCCTAATAAATAGAGACCTGAAAAATTCGCGGGTTTAATGAACTTCAGGATAGACTCCACAGACTATTGCATACTCGGTGAAGTGTCACCTGTTCACTGGCTCTTGGCTTGAGAGAAGTATCAACCAGTCTGTGATTTGATGCTTCCTTGGTTGAAAGTTCCTCATTGGCCCAGAGTCCTTTCCATAAACTGTGAACCCATAAAAAAAAAAAAAAGGACGGAGGAAAATTTGTTTGATTTTTAGCCTATCACGAAATGAATCCGCGAATTCTTCCGGGCTCTTGTCATAATGGACTGGGTAAGATCACACTTCCAGCGCGATGTCACCATCAATCTAACTGTACCACGCGATACGTTGGTTCGACCATTCCGCACTAGCATTGCGGCAAGGATACTTTCCGAAAGTTCAACCTGACAATTTTTTATTTGTTTTGTTTCTGTAACCATGGTAACATTCAGCGATGTACGTGAAACCCAACTTTGTTTAAGTGCAAACAAAAAACTTGATCAAATACAACAGATTTTACGTAATTTATAGGGACTGGAAAAATTCGCGTATTAAACGACATCCAGGATAGACTCCACGATCCCGTGCACACTCGGGCAAACGTCACCTGTTCATTGGCTGCTGACTCGTGAGGCGTCTCAACTGGGAGACTCGTGATTCGATACTGCTTCGACTGAGGGTCTATAGTTGGCCCGCAGTCCTCCAGGTCAACAGTGAACCAATAGCAGAAGTTGCACAACGGTACAATTGTTTGCATTTACAGCATGTCGCGAAATGAATCCGCGAATTTTTTTTTCCGGTCTCTAGTCGTTTAAGTTTGCGGAAGGTTTTGGTGACGTCTTTCGGCGTGTCTTTTTTTTTTGCACGGGTGACGAACAGCACGTGAGGCCAAGGTGTCTCGGTGGCGAGGTGACAGCCGAGTGTCTTTGAAGGATTCTTGCGCTGGCAGTTAGCTAATGACTCGCAGATGAAAGTTGGACTGACGTCACTACATTGCTTGTGTCGACACGTCCAGAGGACGAACAGAGAACGAATACCCATCGAAACCAACAGGCGATAATCTTGTAGACCAGTGATGGCCAACTGGCGGCCCGCGGGCCAGATCCGGCCCGTGATAACGTTTTATGTGGCCCGCAAAAACTATCCGTCGAGACGAAAACACACTTAGGCTATGCAACGGCTGTACAATAGCTGGAAAATTTCAAAAATAGATGTGGATTTAAGTCGTTGGTGAACAGTGTCCAAAAGCCACAGTGCTCTCACTAAATAATAGAAAACAAAAAACAAAAAATAAATCATAAGTGCATTTATAAAAGGTGTCTGTTTTTTTAAAGAAATTCTTAGAATTATTTTTCTCTATTTAGTCAATTGTAATAGAGTTCATAAGTAAAAGTAAATAGAACATACAAAACATGTGTTTTTTTAGAATTCCGTAAAATTGTAAAAATTATATCAGTGCGTGGTTTGGCCCTTGAGTGTACTTTGAAGTGCTATGTGGCCCCTGAAGTCAACGAAGTTGGCCATCACTGTTGTAGACAATTCCGGAAGTGGGATGTGCCAAGTAAAACACAGACGGGAAAAAAAAAAAACCACACAAACTACGAAACGAATCCAAAAAAAATATATATACAAAAAAACGGAAGAGGATAGAATAGCCACTCACCTCCCACCACGGAAGGAGATTCGGGTTAGATCGCAGGATTATTTTTTTTTTTGCTAGTGAGAAACGTGGCGGACGTTGCCGTTACCAAATGGATTTTCTCCCGGGTGCTCCAACTCTCCCCACCAACGCATTCATCCCGTCAATGCTCCGTTCTCATCTCAACACTACTTATCGTCTCAAATGGCCCCCGATTTCGATGAGACGTTGTAAGCTCAAGACTTTTTTTTTTTTTTTCAGAGCGGTCGTTGGTCGACAACAAGTAGAGACCTGAAAATTTCGCGGTTTCGATGACCTCCAGGATAGTCTACACAGTCCTCTGTGTACTCGGGCAAATAACACCAGTTCATTGGCTGCTGACTTGTGAGCCGTCTCAACTGGTATTGCCCCGTGATTCGTTACTTCTTTGGTTGAGGGTTTCTCATTGGCCCAGAGTCACCCAGACGAACAGTGAGCCAATAGCAAGAGCATCTCAAAGGTATATGTGCATGGATTTCAGACTATATCACGAAATGAATCTGCGAATTTTTCCGGTCTCTAACAATAAAGTCACGTACTTTGGCGGGTTCCACGTGATTGGGCGACCACTTATTCTTCTTTTTCTGGTTCGCAACCTGCTTGTCACAGCGTGTCAACTAAACTGCAGTTCATTCGTCACCGTCAGGGACGTCGGAACGTTTTCATGAGTTGTGGGGGGGGGGGGGGGGCGAAAATATGTATCACACTTACCTCAGTCCTAGAGCGGGCACCGGAAAAATTTGGAACTTTAGATGCTAATTTGTGCTTTTTAATGAGTTTCCGAACCAAAATATTAAATATACCATTCCAACAATTTGATGACGTAGTAATTTATTAAATACTACTCTGACAGTAGATGTAGTACAATTTAAATAAAATACCATCTAGGAATTTGCTATCATTTTACAGTATATCAACAATCATAAATTTGAGTTTTCTAATCAATGTGATCACCAATGCAACGTTTGTAACTACTGGTTGAGAAAAATACTACTAGGACCAAACATTTATTCCGGGAAAAGGAGGGGGGCGAAATGGTACTCTCGCCCCCCCCCCCCCATGCATAACAGCACGGGGGCGACTAGCCCCTGCTGCCCCCCCCCCCCTTCTTTCCGACGTCCCTGGTCACCGTGAAGAAGACGTGTATACGTGCTCCAAGTCTACTTCGCTACCCGATTGATCCACGACATATTCGCGGCTCTGCGGCGATATCGAGACACGGCAGGACACTCTTCTAGCATTCCAGGGGTTGCGGGTTGGAATCCCCGTGCCCCTGCGGGTTTTCCGGAAGCCGGGACGGTTCACCGCCGTGTTCCGAGGTCGATTCCTTCACCCGAGGCCCTCGATTTGCATCCTTCAGCGTTTCCGGTCTCCGGCGACCTCGCTGTCGGAGAGACGTGAAACAATGGAGAGAAGTTTTTTTAAAAAGATGTTTTTTCAAGTGACGAGATTTGAAACACCTCCCTCGAGGCCACTTTGGAGGATCCCAAGTAAGAACGACCTTCACAAATTTGATAACCAGGTAAAATTATATTTTAACAAATAAAATATGTTTGTGAACGTGTACCAATAGGGCTGTTGTAAAAAAGTTCATGGATATGATTAATTAAAATTAAATTTTTTTTTTTCAAATTTGACTGTTTTGGTTGCCAAACGACTCATAGTCTAATCGAAAGTATACAACATTCGCTCTAAGCAGTTGATCGGTAGCTTACCTTTTGTACAGGGTGCAATACTCAATCAATAAGTGCAGGAGACTACAGGAAACAGAGAATGGTCTGGATGAAGAGCTGGTTGTTGTAAACAGCGACGCAAGCGCCCCTGGCGGCGAGTGGCTGCGCTTACCAACCACCCGGCATCCAGCAGCTTCTTACAACTAGACATTTTCCATCTTCTAAGGCCGAGCCGTGCTGAGCCTGACTCGTACGTGTGTGGGCCTCTCTGGGCCTGGGTGGGCCTGAGTGGCCCTGGGTGGACCTCACGGGGCCTGGGTGGACCTCTCTGGGCCTGAGTGGGCCTGGGTGGGCCTCACTGGACCTGGTTGGGCCTCACGGGGCCTGGATGGGCCTGAGTGGCCCTGGGTGGGCCTCACGGGGCCTGGGTGGGCCTCACTGGGCCTGAGTGGGCCTGGGTGGGCCTCACTGGACCTGGGTGGGCCTGGGTGGGCCTCTCTGGGCCTGGGTGGGCCTCACGGGGCCTGGGTGGGCCTCACTGGGCCTGAGTGGGCCTCACTGGACCTGGGTGGGCCTGGGTGGGCCTGAGTGGGCCTGGGTGGGCCTCACTGGACCTGGTTGGGCCTCACGGGGCCTGGATGGGCCTCTCTGGGCCTGAGTGGCCCTGGGTGGGCCTCACGGGGCCTGGGTGGGCCTCACTGGGCCTGGGTGGGCCTGGGTGGGCCTCACTGGACCTGGGTGGGCCTGGGTGGGCCTCTCTGGGCCTGGGTGGGCCTGGGTGGGCCTCACTGGACCTGGTTGGGCCTCACGGGGCCTGGATTGGCCTCTCTGGGCCTGAGTGGCCCTGGGTGGGCCTCACGGGGCCTGGGTGGGCCTCACTGGGCCTGAGTGGGCCTGGGTGGGCCTGGGTGGGCCTCACTGGACCTGGGTGGGCCTCACGGGGCCTGGGTGGGCCTCACTGGGCCTGAGTGGGCCTGGGTGGGCCTCTCTGGGCCTGGGTGGGCCTCACTGGACCTGGTTGGGCCTCACGGGGCCTGGATGGGCCTCTCTGGGCCTGAGTGGCCCTGGGTGGGCCTCACGGGGCCTGGGTGGGCCTCACTGGGCCTGGGTGGGCCTGGGTGGGCCTGGGTGGGCCTGGGTGGGCCTCACGGACCATGTAATCATTCATTGTATTAAAGAGATGGAAGATTAAATTACATATTAATACGAAAAACTTGTTAAGATTTTATCCCGACGATTTTAGGAATGGGGGGGGGGGGGGGGGAATCTACAGCTCGGACCCGAACTGAGTCCTTCTCTCTGTTTTACTTTTTATAATTTTGGTAATGTTTAACAAGTATAACCATGTATGTACCTATATCATGAAAAGAGTATCGTCACATTCTATGCACATAATGTACGCTTCTTTAAAAAAAAATTCGGAACAATTCTCTTGATATATGGCTACTGGAGAACGCAAGTCAAAACGCAAGTAGTTGTAAGTTGGCCGATACTTAACTTTTTTTTTTTTTACGTCTTGCGTAGTTTATAAAAAAAAAGGTATTTGAAAAGTGGTTATTGAACTTTGTGCGTCTTGCATTTCCTATATTCTTGCGAAGTTTACAGACCCGGCCTTAGAACGTAAAACACAGCCTTTGTAATTTTTTTATTTTCGCAATCACAGAGGAGTTCATGCGGGATCCACAACACACACACCAGCCATGCACAGCGTTGCTTCAGAGCACGCAGTAAATCTGGTTTGCGAAACAGGTCACTGCTATTTGACAATGATGTATGTATGCATGAGGCCTCTGACCTCACACACTGTGTACTTAACAGCCATGCAAATGTGCAAAAGGTCGAGTGTTTAAACTGCCAATCTCCGACATAAAATACTAGTCTTTTTTCTTTCTAACAGAGAAAACATCACTTAAACGCAGTCGTATGACGCAAACAGAGAAAAAAAAATTACCGACACCAAATAAGTTTCGTTGGATGGTATTTATTTGGATTTAAAAAAAAAATTGTTCGTTCCTTAAACTAAACAATTTGTTTGCAAATAATTCGTTGGATCAAAAAAATATCAGTTTGAAAATTTAAATTTTGTTTGGAAGAAAAAAGTTGACTAATATGACTAATATGACGCCGAAGTGAAATTCTGCGTACGTAATGTCACTTCCGGGAACATAGTACGTATAAGCATGCATTTCACGCGAAATTATCATCGCCTGAGTTTTTGAGGTTATACTTCTTCAGGCGCGGATTAAGGGTGGAATTTTAGTATTCACCAGAAATGCAATGAAATAAGCGCGCATGACACAACCTAAATTTAACAGGTTGGAAGTCCAATTCGCATGCGTGCAGAAACTGCTATAACCGCGAGCCGTTGTCTTCGAGATGACGGACCCACGTGTGGCAACATACACCCGTATAGCTTAACTTTCGCGAACATCGGAGGATGTACTAAGCGTTTTGGTGTGCCAAAGTAAACTCTATGTCAGTGAAACTATCCTGGAATACATTTTGTAAACTTGAATGGTCATAACAACATATAATCGGTACTTTAAAAATACTATCTAACATTATTAGCCAGAAAAATTGTGTTGGAACAAATTTCGTGTCAACTATATTTTAAATGTTGTAGAATCTCTAAAGTATTACGCATATGGCGTCATATTTTAAGTATTTTTTTAAAATAAAAGTTGTCGTAATTGATACATTATACAAATTTAACCTGAAACATTTTATTTTACGTATTATAACACTAAACATATGTTTTTTTTTCTTAAACGACAGAAATCAGTATGTAAATACTCTCTACAAACAAAACATAACTTTATTGAGCTGATTCAACATTTAAGATTTAAAAGTAAAAATATAATCACGAAGGATTTTGTTCAACATGGCGTCGAATTTATGTAGGATAACAATTTCTTGTGTCTCTACAGTATGACGAATGTGGCGCTATATCTACATTTTAATGTTAACTAAGTATTGTCAAAGTTGTGATGCGTATTTTTTTATGTTTAATTATTTATTTTTATGACTATAAAATATAACATAAAGTATTAAAGGATAGTTGTACTATTATAAAATTAAGTTTGCCACAAAAATACGCTTAGTAAATACCTTTTGCGAGATTCCATACGGTTTTACCAGGAGCGTACGCAGAATTACTATTCCCTTAGAACCACTTTGCACACTGTTTTGCTTTCAATTTATTTCCTTATGTTGGTGGAAAAATAGTTTTTTACTATAGATTTTTAGGATAGGGTTGGGGAGGGGGAGGGAATATCCCCCTCCAATCCACTCCTCTACGTACAACCTTACGTTACGATCGCTTAGACGTGCAAATACCTAACCACCCGAAAAATAAACAAATTGAGTAAAAAATGTTTATGCTTTCACAAGTTTCCGCATCATTTATGTAATAGGCCTAACCTAGCTAGCCTTTTAGGTTTTACAACTATATATATAGTTTTTACGAAGATGCACGAGCGTAGATTTTACGCGTATTGGTCTCAGGGTCAATGAATCTTAGGTTTCTCCTCGGCTCACAATCAAAAGTTTTCTTCGCTCAGGGCAATGATTGTCCTGTGAGATGAGAACGGGTAGGGGGGAAGGTGGGATATACTAGTTTTATATGGAGGGGATGAGTTGTGGGTTCTCGGAACGAGAAACGCAATGAAAACAAAACAACTCTACCAACCTTAATGAACAACAATCAATAACACACACTTCGGCCTTTTGTCATTCAATCACGGTGACTGACGTCTGAGCAGCGTCCATTATCTCTGCAGCGATTGGAGCTTTTTTTTTCTCGCGGTGACCCGACATTCGCGTTTTGAATTCGCTGCGCAAAACACCTGACAGCTCAGTGTGGGCTTGGGATTTATTCACATGTCAGGTTTCACATCTTAACGTTATGTTGGCGGGTAGAAATCAAGTTGTGCAGAATCGTTTCAAATCTGACGATGACCTCACCTGTTATCATTCCACATTTACTTTTTTTTTACAGAATAAAATAAAAATAATACATTTAAAACTCGTTCTCACCCGCAATGTTGGTTATTTCATTTTCTTGACATAAACCTTAGATTTTAAAAATGTTTTTCCTGAAAATTTATTTCAATAGATCTCTTGAGTTCTATATTAGTATCGGATTTTATCAACAGACACTTACTTGAGATGATCTAATAGCAGTAAAAGGTCACACAATCGTTCATAATTATTGCTACTAGGCTGCCACAGGTGAGGTAGGCCAGCTAGACTAGCGCGTATTCCAGGCGGAGTTCTAGGGAAAACCATTCCTCCTAGAGTGGGTACCTCTTCCTGCAACTACAGCTACAAGGACCTTCCATTAGCGGCGGCTTTCTGACAGCCACGGGAGTCCGGGTGCCTCTCTTGTCTCTCTGGAGGGGTCGGCAAGTTATAAGAGCCCCGTCGCGTGAAGTGGCGTTACAAGGACGCCATTGTTCTAGTAGCTTCGAGTGTTGGGTTTGGGGGACCAGTATTCAATGCCAATTACTCTAAAGTATATGATTTAAAAGCATATACATATACATATACAATTTTGATTTTCATGAATCCTTTTCATCCCGTCAATTGTTTTTGCATGCTGCGCGCGCATCGTAAAAATCCATTCTCATTTTTTTTCCATAACGCACCTAAAGAAGTATAACCTAACTTCTCTTATATAAATACACTATAGAATACATTTGAAAAAGTTTATAGATGCAATTTCTATCACTAACATTCACAATAAATAAATGTTTATTTTTAATAAAATGGACCAGTGATTAATTACTTAAGTATAATATCTAAAAGCACAGACATAATTTTTTTATGTCGCATTTGTTTTTTATATAATGTGAAAATTTCGTTCCATGGTGCCCGCGCATCGTAAAAATTCACTCTCATCA
Source organism: Bacillus rossius redtenbacheri (assembly GCF_032445375.1). Classification (NCBI taxonomy): domain Eukaryota; kingdom Metazoa; phylum Arthropoda; class Insecta; order Phasmatodea; family Bacillidae; genus Bacillus; species Bacillus rossius. The sequence goes on from NC_086343.1 coordinate 6,108,826, forward strand.
AATGTTTTTTTTTCTATAAGGCGCCTAAAGACGCATGACTTCAAAAAAAACATTTGTAAATAATTAAATAAGTTTATACGTGATGAGTTTATTTTAAATGGATAGCGCTATATGACAGTGTAGTGTATATAGAGAAATGACACACAATAAATTACTGTCCTACTTCACGGAGTTAGGAATTGTCAGGAGACGGCACGCCTTGACGTAGTTGAAGTCGCTTTTTTTAACTCGCCACCGCCATATTGTATACGCCCGAAACATTGCGAGAATGTTGCTTGACCACGTGTAATGATGGTTAGTAAGTACGAATAAGAATTTCCTTCGTTTAAAAACGGCCACTTTCATGATGAAAGTCATTTAAAAGTTTTTTTTTTCTCTCCAAACTGCAAACACTACACTGTTTAGAATAATAGCCCTCGCGAGCGAGTGTTTAAAACGCCAGACCGACATGGTGACTGCGACTTGGCGCTCACCCTGCAGTTGGCGGAGTGCGAACACTCGAATGCCTCTCTCGCAACGACGAGCTCGACCTGGAAGTGAATTACAACCACTCCGAGGCCACTCGCACCGCAATCATGTAAAAAAAATATTCTCTCCTGCGCAAGCGAGTGGTTAGCTTGCGACAAAGGAAAAACCTTGTTTCAATTTGAACCAAAGCGTCGCCACGTGCTGCGAATGAAAATCCTATCCGAAACATAAACTGGGATGGAAATTCAAGCCCGTGATGCTATTGAAGCGGTTCCAAACGGAGAATGCCAAAACAGTAAGTTCAGGTGTACTTATAATGTGCAATAGAAAACAAACGTTAACAATAACCACGCGTTCCTTTAATGTCACGAATTCTATTTAAACTAAACAGTATTTAGGACTATTTTATTTGCAATACAGTGAGTGTTTTCACAGTTTGCCTTAATAAATCTGAGCTGTTTGAATATTATTCAGGTCTAAAATCGGTGCAACACAAATGGTTTATTCAGCTAAATTTAATGGTAAAGAATTTCATGAAAACCCCATGGTTTGCCACAACAAATTGCTTGTTGCGACAAATGAAAATGTTTTTTTTATAGACGAGTATCGCTAAGTTATGTTGCTGAAAATTATTTCTGTTTGGTATTTATTTGTTTATTACATAAGTAACTTTGCATTGTCATTAAAATAGCGCAGCAACTTTCTTAGTGTTGAAGTTAGTTCCTCACAATAAGAGATCCGGAAATGTTACAAATTAGTTTGGCGTCAGGCTAAAATTCAAACCTTATACTAAATCTGGCATTTACATTGGCTAATTTCTTAGTGAGAACCTTTTTTTTTTTTTCTCTATTTGTTAACCGGCACTACCTGATTCGCTTACTTCTCTCCTGGATGGACATCGTTCGCTCATGGTAGTAGAAGGGGCGTGTCCAATCATGAATACTGTGCAAAATTACGACCAAATGAATTCGCGAAATTTCGGTACCTCTTAATTCTTACTATTGCAATAAAGAAAAGTTTGCACTACAAGTAAAAATCGATATCGCCGTAAAAATAAAACAAAACCTATAGTAGTATATGAAAGAGAAAATGTACTCATAATAATTATATGATTCTTAAAATTACCGTTGGATAATATTTTAGTTTTAGTATTTGATTTGAATTTAAAAAATTGGTTGGATATTTTTAGTCCTCGCCGTGCAGAAAGCGGCTTCGCACTGCGCCCAGGGCTGAAGCGTCGCGACGCGGGTGCTGGATCGCAGCGAAACCAGTTTCAGCGACCGGTTAGAACCGGGCTCGCCTTTCCCACGGACGACCCGGGGAGTCCGCGCCCGCTCAGACACGCCGTGGTGACGTCACCAAGCACGCCTCGCCAGCCGTGTTCGTGGAACCTCGCGGGACGACCCGGCCGAACAAATAGTCGAGTAGCAAGAAGTAGTGAGAAGTAGCGAGAAGTAGCACGAAGTAGTAAGAAGAAGAAAGAAGTAGCAATAATTAGTAAGAAGTAGGAATAAGTAGCAAGAAGTAGCACGAAGTAGTAAGAAGAAGAAAGAAGTAGCAAGAATTAGTAAGAAGTAGGAAGAAGTAGCAAGAAGTAGCACGAAGTAGTAAGAAGAAGAAAGAAGTAGCAAGAATTAGTAAGAAGTAGGAAGAAGTAGCACGAAGTAGTAAGAAGAAGAAAGAAGTAGCAAGAATTAGTAAGAAGTAGGAAGAAGTAGCAAGAAGTAGCACGAAGTAGTAAGGAGAAGAATGAAGTAGCAAGAATGAGTAAGAAGTAGGAAGAAGTAGTAAGAAGAAGAAAGAAGTAGCAAGAATTAGTAAGAAGTAGGAAGAAGTAGCAAGAAGTAGTAAGAAGTAGCACGAAATAGTAAGAAGAAAGAAGTAGCAAGAATTAGTAAGAAGTAGTAAGAAGTCGCAAGAAGTAGTAAGAAGTAGCACGAAATAGTAAGAAGAAAGAAGTAGCAAGAATTAGTAAGAAGTAGGAAGAAGTAGCAAGAAGTAGCACGAAGTAGTAAGAAGAAGAAAGAAGTAGCAAGAATTAGTAAGAAGTAGGAAGAAGTAGCAAGAAGTAGCACGAAGTAGTAAGAAGAAGAAAGAAGTAGCAAGAATTAGTAAGAAGTAGGAAGAAGTAGCAAGAAGTAGCACGAAGTAGTAAGAAGAAGAAAGAAGTAGCAAGAATTAGTAAGAAGTAGGAAGAAGTAGCAAGAAGTAGCACGAAGTAGTAAGGAGAAGAATGAAGTAGCAAGAATTAGTAAGAAGTAGGAAGAAGTAGTAAGAAGAAGAAAGAAGTAGCAAGAATTAGTAAGAAGTAGGAAGAAGTAGCAAGAAGTAGTAAGAAGTAGCACGAAATAGTAAGAAGAAAGAAGTAGCAAGAATTAGTAAGAAGTAGTAAGAAGTCGCAAGAAGTAGTAAGAAGTAGCACGAAATAGTAAGAAGAAAGAAGTAGCAAGAATTAGTAAGAAGTAGGAAGAAGTAGTAAGAAGTCGCAAGAAGAGGTAAGAAGTAGCAAGAAGTAGTAAGAGTCGCAAGAAGTAGTAAGAATTAGTAAGAAGTTGCAAGAAGTAGGAAGAAGTAGCAAGAAGAGTCACTCAGTAAACGTGATAAATGTTAAAAATTCTTTGGAAATTTAGACCTCGACTCGAAAGTGCTCTCTTTGTAATTATTTTGGCGTCAGAAACGTTACAAAACAATGTTTCACGTAAAAGTTGCGTTAAAATTCGGCCTTGAAAATTGTAAAAATAAATTTTACTTTCATCTCGCCCAAAGAAGGTTCACTTCAAAAAATATTTAGTTACACACCTAAAACAACAATCATATAACTTTACACTACTGATTTGTACAAGTAATTAAATTAAAAACCTGCATGATTAGGCGTAGGTATAGGCTTCGGCCTGAGACGCACTTAGAGTCTTCCCTACCTAGAGCCATTCCAAAAACAGTTTCAGTTAGGTTAGGGGGGAAAAAAGTTTCGTAATAATGTTTCACGAAAGCGATGCATTAAAATTCGGTCTTAAAATTTTTTACTCTCATCTCGCCCGAAGAAGTTTCACTTCAAAAAAACACGCCCGTGTGGTCGCCACGTGCATCAGAAGTGGGGAGAGTGAATAGTGTACTTACGTGTCATTAATTTGTCGTCGAACATTTGAATTATTTAATCTAATAAGTAGTTTAAATATAAGCTAGTAAATAAAGTTCGATTATTTAATTGGACTGTCCTTTTCAGACCTGTGTATTCACACAATATATAAATAATTCATATTTCGTATTCAGATAGGAAGGAAAACATGCACATTTCATTACTAATTGGTTACGTTTCATGGTTCACTAAAGCATTGAGAACTACATTTCATGTAAGAGTAAAATGCATGTATAAATTTGGAAAGAAAAACCTTAACCTTAGCATTACAAGCATAAATCAAATGTTTTTAGTGCTGGACACCAGAAACAATCGCTTTTAAGACGAACGCTTATTTATAAGTGATATCATGGAAAAATATTTCAAAGCAAATGATTTGAAGGCACGTACCTTAATTCTTAAAATATTTTATAAAGTCAAACTGAGGTCACGATAGCTACACTTATTCATATGCCTAATCATTTTCGTTTTTCTAAAATTTATTTATTTTTATTTCTTTGTATTTTGGTAACCTTACTGCGTCTTTTTCATGATATTATCTCAGTCATTTAAGTCATACTCCGTAGTAAAAAAAATCAGTTATAAGAAACACAAACATTTATTTTGTATTATAAAAGGCTGAAATATTTAAGGTTTTACTCACCCATTAGCCGTTAAATATTCTTTACGCCACATTTATTTAATAAATTTAATTACGGTTAATAGCAATATATTGTGTATAGTGAACTTATGATTAAAATCAAGAATTTTGCTGTCTGGAACTCCTTTTCCATTTATGTACATTCAAGGTTCTTGTTCAACTATGCACAATTCCATGAATTAGACAATTAAGCGTGTAGATAAATTCAATGTGGAGCAGGAAGTTTTGCGATATAAGATGCTAGTCACGATGCAGTTGTTCAAGGGGAAGGAAAAAATAAAGAAAGGCGTGTTTGACCTTGTTAAAAGATCAGGGTGATGTTACGAAATATGCGAACCTGTAGCCATTAACAGCATTGTCGCGGAACGAAAAGAAAAAAAAAATGGAACCGACACAAAGAAGTATATGTAAACAAGTTTCTTACTAGAACCTGATCTCTGATATATTTTTTTTTCCATCCCGCAAACTTTCTCAGCTCGTTCGAAGAATCGCACACGTGACTTTACACAACTGAAGTCTTGTACACTGTATGTTGTTTCTGTAAATGGAAAAAAAATATTCATGTAAAATTACACATATTTGTAAATTTGTACATTTAGGCCTACGTATTACTACAAAATAGTGTTCGCAGTAATACTGGGTTCGGATTCTCACCCGGGCATTTATGCTCTGTGCTGTACCAGTAGACCTACCTTCAATAGTTATGTTATTTGTAAACCGTTCCTTGAATAGCTCTCCGGTATGAACTGCGCACATTAATTAATAAAACAAATGAATGAATAACTTTTCCAAGGTCAAAAAATAATTATGCCTAAATGAAACATTAATTAAAATTTTTAAGTTATCCGCCAATTTTCGTAAGAAATATTTATTATTATCTCTAAAAACTTAATTAATATATATGGAAAAATAACCTTATTGCAATTACTTCCCATTAATTGAGTAAATATATAATCGCATCTTTATTTTGTATAAAGAGTTCGATATCAAATTTATTATCCACCGTATAGGCTGATTATTTAATGCTTTGTATTATTTGAATAAAATCCCCATATTTTTTTTACCATTCTCCTCTTTTCCCACACGAATTCCAATGTAAAAATTCAGAACTAAATAAAATGACAATAACTCTTACCAAACAAATACCAAACGCACCCCGTTGTTTAACCGTAGATCGAATCCATAATAATTATAATAAATTTAAAACATGTTTTAACCTCTTTCCACACTATTAAAAGAAGAAATCCGTTAAACTTTAAAAAAATACAAAATGTACTCTATATTATTATGTCCATTTTTAATTTATAACCCCTAGATCTAGTAGATTCGATAATATGCAACATTTTCTTCTTTAAACCGAACTTAACTCCTTTACACCCCATAGGAGCGGAACTTTGCTAATAAGTTAAATAATTATTTATAGTTTATTACTTTTATAATTAATTTAAGTCTTAATTAGTAATGGAGAATTAAGGGGGGGGGATCAACATGGCGGATGAGACCGAGAATTGACTCTGTAGGATACATGGCATTTAATGTTTATGTTTGTAAATAATTTAAGTTTTAAACTAAACTATACAATAAGTACTCTTTCGAATGTTAGGGATACATTTTGCAGTGGTTGAAACTGGTTATCGTTACTAGTTTGCAACTTATCAAAAAAAAATTCCGGATGACAGATTTTCTACCAGTCTGGACTTAGGCAGTGTTACTCTTCATTGTACTCTGGTTGATTATATCAGGACCAAGAATATTTCGAGAAACAGGGGTGCTCATATTTATATTGCTCAACAATGACACATAATCTCTTCAATCTTGATCGTCACATCAGGGGATATTACACTGAATACAAACGAATATTCGTTATTTCGAAATGTTAGTTGTTTTTTTTTTTTTTGGAACCTAATCGAATGCGAATAATAAATTATTCGTTTTCGCTTTGTCATTTGAAAAGTCGAACATTCGCACAGGCCCTACTTTTTAATCTACCAACGTATGGAACTTTTTGAATCCTGCTGTACATGCATGACGTTGCGAAACGCTGCCGCTGTTGAGAGCCAGACCTGATTCTTTAACCATTCTTATTCTTTTTTCTTCTTCTTTTTTTTCGAGTTTCTCCCTGTCTCTCTGTCCTGTCAGCCATCTTGACAGACACCACCACACCAGTCGAGCAGGATTATTGCTGCAAGGAGTCGGGACTATCCGCTTACAACGCAGCCAGCTCTCTGCGGCTGAGAGATCGCATTTCTCTCTCCCTCTCTCTCTTTCTCTTTCTCTCTCTCTCTCTCTTTCTTCGCCTGGTTTACATTTGCAAGTCGCCACACGGCAATGACCTCTGAACACACTTAAATGTTTAAGCTCATATTAATTAATATCTATTATTTTGTATTAATCATTAATTAATAATTAATTAAAATTTAATTATATTAATGTTTTTTTTCATCCCCTTGCTGCAATGGTTTGTTTTTACAAAAAATCGTATCAGACAAAAGTTTTATATATAAATTATACAATTGTACAATTTCGATAGTGTGGCTACTGAGAGAGTTATTAATTTTTTGGTCCTCCAACCTTTTTTGTTATGTTTGGTCGTATCAAAAATAATTTTAGACAAAAATTTTCGGTATTTTTCCTGCGAGAGTTATAATAATACAAACGCATGCGATATTTGCCATATTATGGAAGCTATTCCGATTTTTCTGTTTTTAGAACAACCTTTCCTATTTATACCCCTTTGGTAAAATTTTGCCCATTAAATAACTCGACCGAGATTTTTCATTGCTGTATTTTATGTATCAGTTTGGAATTGATTTGTGCAAAATTACGGCAGTTATCGTGTCCATAAAAATATGATTATATATATATATATACACACACACACACACATACATACATACATATAAACTTTTGAGTTGACGATGGTTTGGGGGTCTATGGACCATGAAACGAAAAACTATATAAAATTTTTCCTGTAGTTGCGCTATGGTAACGTCTACAATAGGTAGTCTATCATCGATATCTATCTAAAAGGCCCAATTTTTAGATATTCAACTATATTTTCCATGGTTTAAAGATTGAGCTTTGCATAAATCATCAAAATTTAAAATTATGCCCCAATTTTTGTAGGTATGACAATCGATACCTATTCAGTATTTTTTTTTTTTCAAAAACATCTTTAATATAAGCAAACAAATTGGTTGTCTGTATAGTCGGTTTACGGACGATAGTTTAACGTGACAACGTCATAACAAAACATGGATGAAATGATTGCTTACTTTTATGAATAATATTGAATCATTTTTATTGTATTATCACTATTTTGTATGGATACAAAGAAGGAGTGAAATGAAATCTACAATTTAATTTATAAATTTACTTTTATTTGCACTCAATTCAAATATGCTTATTACTTTAACGAAGAGATTATTTTAACTATAACTTTTAAACATGTTTGCTATTTAACTTCTTCCAATCTGTGTTATTCTGTTAAGGATAGGACGATGATAGGAAAAGTAAGAAACGAATGGGAGTGTTTAAAGTTAAATGTGCCTCGAAAAAGTCAAATCGATGGTTTTTCCAATCGAGTGGAAGAGAGATCGATGCGGCGCAAAGCGTACAATGAGCGTAACGGGACAATGTGCGTAACGGGACACTTTTTCGTGCGTGCAGCCGGCGTTCATCTATTTATCAGACGTTGTCACGTCAAAAATGTATGATGTATGTATAATGTTTATTATTATTACAGATTGTGTCTTGGAAACTGGTTTCCAAAAGACGGAAGAAAAAAAAATGTGCAAAGAACTTGACTTTGACGAGTCGTGAGACCAGCAGGATCCGTGCATCCGCTGACACGCGTGGAACCTTCGAATATATATACTGTATAGAAGTCGCCAGCCCAGGTTATAATTTCTAATATGGTTTTGAGGTAGTTGGTTAATTCACCGCCGCAATCGCCACCATCTCTAGGGCATCGACTTGTGGTGGTCCCTAGCGGACAAGAGTCCAACTCTTCAAACACCCCTTACCCCTCCTGCTGAACGACGTTGAGCTGCAGTGAATGGTTGATGAGGGGTGCAGGGGAATGACAGCAGGCGACAGCGCTGCGCTCTAACGTGTAAATAACAACTAAGACGATACAGGGCGTTACGGCAGCGCACTGCAGCGGTGAAGTTCCCAAGCTGCTCATCATTAGCTTCTGAAAAACGTAGAGTAAATCCTATCCACTCGCGACTTCTATACAGTATATGTATTCAAAGGTGGAACGCAGAACAACAGAGCGTGTCTTCTTCTTCCTCGCCCCCCGCGGACCCTCATCAAGCAACTCCCAAGGTTGACATCCACGGCAAGCGAGCCGGTGAGAAGAACGAGTCCCCAAAGTCACTCGCCGATACACATCTCCACGGACTCTCCCCCCCAAGGATGCAATTTCCGCAAGGGGCATCTTCTCCGCCGTCGCACGAAAAAAAAGCGGAGGACTCTATAAAAGCGGCGAACCTGCGTAGTCTGACGGCCGCTCTTGGACTCTGTCGTCGCCGGGGGGACACGCGAGACTGTTGAGGTAGGTCAGGTAAAACTTTTTTTTTTTTTACACATGCCTTTCCTACAGGAATATGAATGTGCCAGTGGCGTAGCCAGGATTTGTGTATGGGGGGTGTTAAGAAGCATGCCCCCCCCCCCCCCCCCGTATTACAGCGGAGGATCCGGTGGTCCTCCCCCGGGAAAATTTGAATTTTAAGGTGTAAAATAGTGCTATTTTAGCAGTTTTCGGTACTTAAATTTAAATATTGTAATGGTAAAAATTTTATTAATTTTAATATGAAATTTGTTTGAGTGATGAATAAGAAATTAATTAATGATTTGGGGGTAAGGGGGGGGGGGTTGAACCACTAAACACCCCCCCTTCCCTGGCTACGCCCCTGTGAATGTCTAGGGGCAGGAATTTTTCGCGAAAAGATCTGAGCGCCCATTTTACAGTGCAATACGGTGTGCCTGATGCGCCATCAGTTTCTTCCTTGCAATTGGGCGGCCGTCTGCCAACGAAGATATACCTACCTTTATTTCACCGGGCCAATCAGCATGTTTTTTTTTCTTCCACGCTGAATCACTGTGATTGTTCTAACAATAGAACATGTATCTGAAATAAACTCACCCAATCACAAAACACAGACGATGCTACAGCGTGTTGACTCTCACCTTGTCTCGAAATCTTTTCGCGAAAAATACATGGCCCTATGCATGTCTTTAATCTCGGGATTGGGTGTCGCTACGGCTGAGACTCCACACCGCTTAAAACTCGTAAACCACGTAATCTACAGAGTTATAATAATAATAATTATACTTCCCCCTTTTTTTTTACACTTTGTTAACGATATTCACTTATTTTACCAGGAAATTTAGCACTCACGAAAGCAAGCGTGTATGTGAGTGCATCTAGTCACTTCAAATTACAAGCGGTATTTTGACGATTGTAAACATTGTAAATGTATAATAACTGAGAAATAAATATATAAAATATATCCTAAGAAACCATACATTATTTATATAAAGATGACATTTAAAAAGAGCAATTTATTAAAATTCATTATAATGTATAAACAAAAAACGTATAAATTATAACATTGTTACATGAATTAATGAAAACATAATTAAATAAAAAATAGTATTTTAAGTAAAGTACAGGTACAAAGTTATAACAATAGTTGAAGTAAATATGTCTTAGTAGAGCAGACTTTGCTTGTGATCGTTACGTATGACTAACTATATCATTCATGAATCAATAAAAAATTAGGATTCCCCAAAACCATATAAAACTTTGTTAATCATCATGGTTTTGGAAAAAAAACTAATCTTTATGGATTTAATTAATGATAAAGTGTTTGAAGACGAAAGCTACATGCGAAGGATTGGGTAATTCTAAACTGTATACCACACCATTCCATTCTTTCAGTACATTGCAAGGACTGACATAAATATTTGCCTTTAAGTTCATAAAAAAACATTAAATAAGGATATGTTTAGTAAAAAAACGTGGTTATATTATGACTGTATTGAAGATCAAGTGAAAAATACGAAATATTAGAAACAAAAATAATATAAGATACTACCATCTACTACTTTAGAATTCAGGATATTCGGACATCGGACATCGCACTTGTAGACTGGGCAGTTTTCCGTGCGACAATGTGACGTCCTTCCCAGTAGGATAAGTACACGGACCACCCACAGGTTCGGACTGTTGTAGACGAGCCTTTATGAACTCAAATCTCTCTCTCTTTTTCGCAATTGTGAAATTCAACCTTTTTGGTCCCCAATGGATTTTCCTTAACTTAATATTATGGACTATATGAAACCTGTTTATTTAATTGTCTTTGTTTATTATAGAAGCTAACACCTGGTATAGCACATTAACGTAAAAAAAAAAAATGTTTTATTTTTGCGCAGGAAAAATGAATTCAAATATTAAAAGTGGTCGGTTAGGTTAGCTACATTAAAAACACTTTAAAACACTATGGACGGTTAGTTAGGTTACAGTGGCGGATCCAGGATTTTGGTTTGGGAGGGGCTTGACCCAGCTGAGGCTAGGCTTTATCAAGGCAAACACTAAAACAATAGTGGACCCAGATGCTTTTGGAGGGGGCTTGAGCCCCTTAGCCCCCCTTCTGGATCCGCTATTGTTAGGTTAGTATAGCTATTGTCTTTGAAAGATTTGTGCAATGGGAGTGCATGACTTGATGTAAGTTTTTGGACATACGCCATTTATAAAAACTTTTTCTGTTGAAGAAAAAATAAAAAATAAAAATATAGAAATATATAAATAAAAAAAGACAAAAAACACAAATTTTGGTAAAACTATTGTGTTCGTTTCGTCTTTTTCGTTTTGTCGTGTTTTTTGTCTCGTTTCAACTGTTGTGCTGAATTCTTTTGGGTTCAATATTTTTGTGCTGTCATCATTTGTGGGTTTTTTTTTTATCGTTCTATTCTGTTTTGGAAAACTATTGTGTTAGTTTCGTTTTGTCGTGTTTTGTTTCGTTTCAACCGTTGTGCTGAATTTTTTTTTTGGGTTCAATATTTCTGTGTCGTCATCATTTGTGGTTTTTTTTCGTTCTCTTAGTACATTTTTCTTTGTTTTTCTTTGTTTTGTTGACCATATTCCTGTCACGGAATATTTTGTGGTGTGTATATCCTTGTTGACAACAGCAATTTTTTTTGCTTAATTTGTGTTTTTTTGTCTTTTTTTATTTATATATTTCTTTATTTTAATTTTTTAGTTTTTCTTCAACATAAATTTTTTTTAGCAATGGTAGTATAGCTACCTTAAAATAAACAGAGAAATATAAATAGGTATATAAATAAACCCGAGGTTGGCCGAAGGTGAATATTCGGGCGTGTTCGGGCAGGGACAGAACTTGATGCACATCTTAGGCTTCCCTTGCTTCTCACATCTGTGGTTCGGAGCGATGGAGACCGCCGCGCGCGCCATCTCGCTGCTGTGCCTGGCGGCGCTGGCCGCGACCGCAGCGCCTCCGGCGGAGCGCAAGTACACCACGAGGTACGACGGCGTCGACGTGGACGCCATCTTGAAGAACGAGCGGCTGTACCGCAGCTACGTGGACTGCATCGTGGCGCAGGAGGGGGCGAAGGTCCGCTGCACCAAGGACGCCATAGCCCTCCGAAGTGAGTGCCCCCGCACACGGGTCGACACCACAACGCCGAAATACCACAACGCCGAACGTACGATAACGCCGAATGCCAAATTGACCGCAACGCCGACAGCTAGAAAACTGCTGTGCACCACAACGTCGAAATACAGTAACACCTTTGAATATATATACTGTATAGAAGTCGCGAGTGGATAGGATACTCTACGTTTTTCAGGAGCGTGTGATGAGCAGCTTGGGAACTTCACCGCTGCAAGGCGCTGCCGTAACGCCCTGTATCGTCTTAGGTTGTTATTTACACGTTAGAGTGCAGCACTGTCGCCCGCTGTCATTCCCCGCACCCGCCATCTATCATTCACTGCAGCTCAAGGTCGTTCATCGGGAGGGGGAAGGGGTGTTTGAAGAGTTCGACACTTGTCCGCTAGGGACCACAAACAAGTCGATGCCCCTAGAGATGGTGGCGATTGCGGCGGTGAATTAACCAACTACCTCAAACCGTATTAGAAATTTTAACCTGGGCTGGCGACTTCTATACAGTATATATATTCAAAGTTAACACCGAAAAATATTGCTGCGGGGAGGGGGGCCCACAGGAGCAAAATGAAAAACAACTGAATGAATTTGTGTGCTAACCTTACCTATAACCTAACCTTTTTGGCAGTCCTGGAATGACATTTTTCGGGGTTAATGTATTTCGGCGTTGTGGTAATTCGGCTTTGTGGTACACATCAGTTTTCTAGCTGTCGGCGTTGTGGTCAATTTGGCATTTCGGCGTTATGGTTTTCGGCGTTATTGTACGTTCGGCGTTGTGGTGCGTCCCCCCCCCCCCCCCCCCCCCCCCCGGGGCTCACATTCGATTACGGGTCATGGACCCAGGATCGGAGACGGGCTACATTACAATTCCACAGTTATTTATTAACTACACTCTTTCTAGAATGTCATTTAACCTGAAAATACAGGGTATAATTATGGTTACTATTTTATAAGTCCAAACTAAGCTTTACTTATAAAATATTCAATATGTTTTTTCTAGTTTGTAAAAAAAATTATAATAGTTAAGCATTTAAAAAATAAACAGTACTGGGCCCTGGAACCAGGGGTCCACCCAGCCCCACCTTGTGGGGGGCCATGCCCGCACAAGCCAATCACACGCTTCCTCCCCCCTCCCTTCCTTGTTATGTCACCTTCATTTCCATGCCACACCGTGAATTTTTTTGTTTGTAAACGGAACAGAAATATCCATTTAAAATTACATATATTTGTAAATGTGTACATTTACATGAAAACAACTGTATCACTTAACAAATTAGTGTTCGCAGTAATACCGGGTTCGGGTTCTTACCGATGAATTTATGCTCTGTGTTATCCCAGTACCTCCAAAACATTATTTGTAAACCGTTTCCTGAACAGATTTCCCAGTATTAACTGCGCACATTAATAAGCATAATAAAACAAAATAAAGTCTACATTTCCTTGGCTTCTGGGTGTAGGCCGTGTCAGGTAGTTGTCTTTGCGACGTTTCGGCAGTCATTGCATCTGCCATCATCAGGTATACTAAGTCTGACTGAGTCTACCTGATGATGGCAGCTGCAATGACTGCCAAAACGTCGCAAGACAATTACCTGACACGGTATACGCCCAGAAGCCAAGGAAATGCAGATAATGGTCGTGAAAGCCTGCGATCTTTAAAATAAAGTCTACTTACAACAAAATATAAAATCATTACAAATGATGCTACATAATAGAGACAATTTTTACGTCTGAAAACGAGTAGCCATGATATATTTTTGATAAGCTTCAAGTAAAATAGTGTACATTATCCAATGCATTTCTTGATGGGACTTACAAAATGAATGCCGTACCTTGCTGTCTAATCATAAACCAGGAGACTATAATACTTGCTTGTTCAGCCAAAGCATTGGTTTCATACGTTTCCTGGGATTTTAAGCAAAACACTTAAGAACTGGTTAAACCAGCAACAACACAATACCATATTTACACCGACAAACAGAAACTGGAAGTCGAAATACGGCGTAGTTAATACGAAGTTACAGTTATTTTAAATTACGAACAACCCATTCGTTTATTTGAGGTGAATTCTTTGTTGAAATGTCAGTAGATTTGTTGTGATTTCTAACAGTGTAACTGCTCCATATTGAGTTAGTGATGTAGTTTTTCTTCCTTCAACGAGGCATCGTTGTCGTCGATTCTCGAGGCGATAAGGCGGATAAGTATATTAATGCCTGGCCCTTCTTTTTTTCTTGAAAATAACCAAGCTGTTTAATTTGACCTTCCTTCGGAAGGAAATTACATGTTGTGCAGTGCAATGTTAGCCCATGGTAAATTTAGAGCCAGCTAGCTCGTTTAAAATCGAAAAACTTTTATTAAACTCTAACAATACAACTGGTAGCCCTGAAAAAAAATTATTCTTGTGAAATAAATCCTTGGGCAGGTGTAGAACTATCAACTAAATATTGTTCCCCACCACACTTAAAATAAGTTTCGCGGCGGAAGTAGCTGTGAAGTAATTACGCCACCCAGAATAACCTCAGTGCTCATTAAGTTCCTACACAATCATCAGCGTTATTTCCTGTAATTTTACCGCGTTGGTATTTTCAGCTCTAGCGTAACAAAATTAATTAGTTGTCCTGTAGTGGGTTCGAAGTAATTATTTCACTCTTCTTTAGAGTTGATGTTTGTTCCGCGTGACCTTGTGCCGGTGAGGATGTCTGCAAGGTCGACGCGTTCTCTTCCACAGAGGTCGTCTTCGCCTTTATAGTCGGTGCTTGACGCGATAGCTTCCGAAATAGATCCACGCCCTTGTGGTTCCAAGCGCCAGTTTTCACTACGAAGAGCACAGAAAGGTTTTTATGGTTACGAATGATCAATGATTATGATTAGAGACCTGTAAAATTCGCGGATTCATTTCGTGATAGGATAGAGTCTAAATACTTTTGACATAATTTTGCTTCAGTGATTGGGCCACAATTTATCTGAAGGACTCTGAGCCAATGAAAAATCTTTAACAGAAGAATTAGCGAATCACGATCATTCCAGTCAACAGGTGTTACGAGTCGGTAACCAATCAGCAGATGTAATTTGCAACGAATGCATAGAGGATCATGGAGTCTATCCTTTAGGGATTTGAAATCGCGAATTTTACAGGTGTCTACTAATGATTACTTTTTACAAAACTGTGCTTCCAAATAGTTTGAGAAAACCTTCCGTTGGCATATATATGTGTATATGTATGTGTATATATATAAAGTTGGTAGGTTGTATGTTGTAGTTAGTAGGTAGGCCTCATATATACCTTTAAGCGAAATATTACTCACTGACCCATCACGTGACCAACTGATGGGTCCTGCCCTGAATGATAGCTAAAGACTAGGAGGGAAGGGTGCCCGCCCCCATCCCCTCTTAATGTATCTAATGCTGACCAATGGGAGGACAGGAGCCCCTGAAAATGTTCGTACCTCCCCCGCGCTGAGGGCTTCGCCCTATGATGACGAATGGCGGTGACTCATCACGAAATCCCACAGACTGAAATTTGGCACCTGTATTTATTTTGAAAAAAATATGATCTATCTCTCTATCTGTCTAGGCTCGCGCTCTGCTATTATTATTCGGAACATTAAAAAAAACCTGTCATAAAATACTTACTGGTAATTATCTGTTACTACTCGAGAGCCACCCTTAAATTCTGCTTCAAGGGTGGGTTTCAACGAAGTCTCACCTGGACGGTGACCTTCCTCGCGTTCCGAAGGTCAAGTGTGCAAACTTTCATCGAAACAGGATGAATGGTTAAGGAACGCATACGGGACGAACAAACAATCATTCGTTTTTAAACATACATTCTAACTAGCTGCAGTACCCGGCGTTTCCCGGGCTGAACACAGGGTGATAGCGCTATATGATTGTGTGGTGGACATAGTTAAATGACACACAATTACAGTTTGTATGAAGTAGCTTGGCTTCTGGGTTGTAGCCGTGTCCGTATATAATTCACCGAAGTTTTCGGTCGACATTGCAGTCGCCATCATCAGGGAGCAGTTACGACGAAAAAGACGCTGGAGGGGCCGGCGAATAACATCGGTGGCCAGCACATCTACAATAGCACTGCGGGACAAAAAATCAACACCACCGCCCACCCCAAGTACCCCTGACCATAAGAAAGACCCGAGCCAAACGGGCCTGGCCACACCTCCACCTCATCATCAACTTCACCAACACTTGTAAAGAAAAACCTCACCACTCACCAATCACCAGCCCCCAAGGACTCAATTGTTGGGAGGGGCCCAGTGCCGTGTTATGTAATATACTGTAAATATCTTTTTCTCTTGTTTAATGTAATCAAATTTTCTCCTCCATGTGTATATATTTTTGTACCTCTCATTGTAAATAAAATGAGTGAATTTTTTGGCGGGGCGGACCCCCAGGGGGGGGGGGGGTCCCCCATTAAAAAAAAACGTATTAACTAAAAAAAACTTTGTATGAGTACCTCTATTCCGATTTTTTTTTATTTGTTGGCAGTTACGGGCCCCGCCCAACAGATAGCGACACATGGCTTCAGTTTCCACTGCAAGAGTCGCAAATGTTTGTTTCCCCTCCGTGTTCCGTGGTGTTGAGTTTCTTGGATAGACACCATGGCAGTTTTGCACTGTTTGTCACGAAAAAATTCAATAAAAAAATAAAAATATATAAAAGATAAAAAAAATCACAGGAAGCAAGATTGTATCAGCTGATGTCGGACAAACGAAGCCAACGATGAAACAAAACAAGTAGGTATTATGGGCAACACAACCACGGACATAAAATGTTCAACATATAAATATCATGCAGCACAAGAATTCCGTTGAAAGCTGTTGAAGCTGAATGTCTCAACTGTTGTCACTGGATATCTTCTGTGTTCGTCGGTGCCAACGTCGCTGTGTCGTCCGCAGTACTTGTTCATCTTCATCGCTGTGTTCATATGTTTGCTTGCATTATTGTCCAGATTTTGTTGTCTGCCTGCATTTAATCTGTCTCGCCGTCGTCAGCCCATTGTGTTTGTCTGTGTTCAGGGGCGTAGGAACCGGGGGGGACAGGGGGGACGTGTCCCCATGAACCTTTTTGGTGGAGGGGACTGTCCCCCCCAACTTTCTAGACCGTGATATTTTTATTTTATAATATTATTCTGCCCAACTTTATTTGTAATTTCTTCACCCTCAAATTTCATCTTAAGGAAACAATAATAATTTTAACATCGATGTATCCAATGGATGGATACGAAAACTGCTAAAAAAAAAAAAAAAAGCGCTATTTTGCATTTTTAAAATCAAAATTTTCCGGTGGAGGACCCCTCGGACCCCCCCCCTCCCCCCCGTCTTAGTGAGAGGGGAATGGGTTTACATGACATCGAAATCATTATTTGTTCCCCCCCCCCCCAACTTTATGCAGGGGTGCCCACAAGGGGGGGGTAACGACGCAGACTGCGTCATTAAAATTTCAGGGGGGGGGGGGTTTTGGTTAAAAGACGAGAAAAATGTATATATTATTTACATAATTATAGCTTCTAATGTGAAAATACGATTCTGGTGCTTTGATAATTGAAAGGGATCTTGTAAATCAAATTGGCAACAAAAGCAGTTTGGCATCTGTCGGTTCAGGATGGAAATATTACCTGATATGACCAAAATTATTATTAGAAAATCAGTTTTGATTAATGCAAAATGTGATAAAATATAATACTAAAAAAGTATAATATTATAAAACAATTGAGTAAATCATTTAGAAAATGGCATAAAAAAATTCGGGAGGGGGGGCGCATCATTAGTTTAGGGGGGGTGAGTCATAGTGTTTGGGGGGGGGGGTGGGCACCTCTGCTTTATGAACACAGCTACGCCAATGTCTGTGTTGCAGATGTTCTGTGTGTTGCCCGCAGGCCGGATCCCGGACGCACTGGCCAGCGACTGCGCCAAGTGCAGCGAGAGACAGCGCGAGGAGACCAGGAAGGTGGTGGCATTCGTGCGCAAGAATCACCCCGAGGACTGGAGCGCGCTGGTGCGCAGGTTCGATCCGACGGGAGTGTACTCCGAGAAGCACGGCGACCGGCTCAAGCACGCCGCCTAGAGTACAGTCTGGTCGGCGCGACCAGGCGGCAGCTGCCGTCTTCCGTCCTTCACCTTGTTCACGCTTACAGCTCCTCCTTTTTTTTTCCATCAAAGAAATTAAACCAACGGAAAATACACTGTGAAAATAAAGTGAAATGTTCTTCATTAAAATGTACTACCCATCACATTATGTTACGTAAACATATTTTTTTTCTCGTATTTTAATAACGTATTTTTATTTTTTGTGCTCTTAGACATATAAAAAAAAAATCAAGCAATAACCAAAGTTTGAAATTTAATTTTCATGGTAGACATGAAAACTTTTATTAAAAGATTTTTTTTTAAATAATTATTTTCGGGATACTGCGTTTTTATTTTTTCTGGGGGATTTTATAATTACCAATAAGGGGAGGGGAGTCTTTGGTGAAGTTACTCTCGCAAATTATTAGGGCCTTGAAAAAAGTTTAATGGCCATCTCTGTTGGTGGATACCAGAAGAATTCGCGGTTTCAATTTTTCGCGATGAGTGTAGTACCTACTCTGGACGAATAAGAAACACTCAACCAAAAAAGTATCGAATCACGATCAACCCATTTCAGACGTCTCCCAGGTAAAAAAAAAAAAAGCCAACGAACGGTTGACATTAACCTGGACTGGGACCTATCCTATGTGTCATTGAATGTGCAATTTTTTTCCAGTCCCTAGTAATTGAAACGCACTTAGAGTACCTGAAAATTTTCGCATTATTCTATGGTACTTACCAGGACCAACTCAGAGCACTTTATGCAAATAAGTCGCTGTCCATTGTCCATTGGCTGTTGCCAATTTGTAGGTCACCTACCGGCCGGGTTGCCTGTTGTTTGGGTCTTTTGAATTTTGTAATGTAGTTTTCGGTCCTTCCGATCATTAAAAACTCATATTTTCCAGCGAGAACGCAATTTGAGAGTATAATCAAATACCCTCAGGACTAACACCGATATCTCTATTCTGACAACACAGGCGAAAGTGTGAAAAATAACCTAGCTGCATGAGGTGTTGACTACCGATTTTTTTCTTGAATAAATTGTTAAATTATGTTTTATTTTATATGGTGTCAAACATAATAAACTTCTTTCTAAGAAATTTGAAGCACTGGACGTTTATTCAACCCCCCTCCCCCCCCCCCCCAAATTAATCTGTATAATGAACAAAAAGAAATTATAAGAGAAAAGAAAGTTATTCTCGTTTCCATACATTGTTCATACTGAGAATAAAGACTGTTTACCATGTATTGGACTAACGTGGAAAAAAACCCGCCAAGTTTTCACACAAAGCCTTGGAGCTGTCCGGTTTTAGCCTCTAGCTTATTAGGTATAATTGTAAGAAATATAGCCTCTGTCCAAATAATAACGCGAAATTTGCGGGTGTCTCTACCTATGAATTGTGTTGTTATATTTTTTCGCCACGAATCTCTGTTATATCTGCAACATTTTTTTTTTTCGGAAACAGTTAAATTTATGTGTATAGCCACGATTATTCCTGGTTTCACTGTGTAGCAAAGTAGCCTTGAAGCATGTGTTGTTTCACGTTAATGATTGGACTACAGATCTCTTGACGTGACCTTGAAGATTCTAATCGGGTTATAAACAAAGAAAAGAAGTGGTTGCCCACAAGGGCGTCGCCAGCCGATGGCCTGGGGGGGGGGGGGGGGGTAGAGTTGTGGGAAAAGTATGTATTTTTTTTGCATTTGGCTACATTTTTTTTAATCTCTAGGGCTCTAGGGGGGGGGAGCAACTGCCCCCACTACCCCCCCCCCCCTGGTGACTCACTTGGTTACCCAATCACTAGAGACAAGCTTTTAGGGTTTTATTTCGTTTTTAACACAGGAGATTTCAGTGTTACTGCTTTATTTTTAACTAATTCTGTTTATTAATAAATATAGCATATTATTAAACACATATGACATATACAAGTTTTATGATACTTATTTCACCAAACCAGAGACAGTTTGACTGTTAGACGTCGCACTCAGAACAACAAAAATAAATCTGCAAGGAATTGTTTGAGAAATGAAGCACGTCGTATTTTAAAAAATGGTTTACTATTAACACTTTTAATATTAAAAAAAATAGTAAAATAATAATATTTCCAGTCTACTTAATGCACACATTTTTTTTTGTAAAAAAAATAATGATGAATACATTACAGTCATTGAATTCGATGTATTAAATATTACGTTTTTATTATTTGAGTTAAGTTTTTATTTTTAAAAATGCTGATCAATTTCATATTAGTTGTATTTTCGTTCTTTATGGTGTATTAGCTTGTATTTCGGTGTTATATGGTGTATTACATGCTTTTCGGTTTCATTTTAGTTTTATCGATTTCCCCATATAATCATCTTATCCCTACCAATCACACGTAGCCCGCCAAATGATGTGACCTTGATCAGTGGCGGATCCAGAGGTTCACCTCGGGCACTCCAGGATTTCAGAGAATAGCCAGAGAAAAAATGACATGATTACTAAATTTGTATTTAATCCACTCACATTACACATAACATCCAACCACCAGATTTTATGATTCTACAAGAAATTCATTAATTATATTAAAATATTTTATTGGTTTCAGAAACAATCATTTTTGTCGGCAATATTAATGTAGCAGACAACTGGTTTTTCGGGGGGGGGGGGACACTTGCCCATGGTGCCCCCCCCCCCTGGATCCGCCACTGACCTTGATATATATCTATATGTAACACAAGACTTCATGCTGTATAGTCATGGTTTATCTGAAGTATAAATTGGCCATAAAGATTCTCAAACCAATAAATAAACTCTTATTTAATTGATAAAACAATTTCTACGCTATCAGCTGTATTTATGTTATTGATTGAATTTAAATTATCGGTAAAAAAAATACAAAATCTTTACATTGAAGCAAATTAATCTGGGAAATTACTCCAGTAAGAGCAGTTTGACAAATACCCTTCCTGATCCATGAATTTTATTCGAAACACCACTATCTCTGCTCATCACTGAAAATGGATTCAAGATGGAAATTTTCAATACATACGTGAAAAAAAAGTTCCATAAAAAAAGGACTTCTCTTTTCCTTCCTCAAATAGTCGCCAGAATCTAATAGAATGATTTTTTTAATTTAGGCTCCAGAAAATTTAGGGAAGCCCAACTGTAAAAAAAAGTGTTATAAAGTTTGAAAAAACAAATTCAGTATCTGAGTTATTAGCATCCTCATATTTTCCAACTATAAGAAGAGACCGAAACAAAGGAATCAAGGATTTATTACGCAATGGGCTAAAATTTAAAAAACAAAACAAACAAATTGTGCTTTTCGGTTGTTTCTATCACTGTCTCGCAGTTTATGTGGAGGCCTCTGGACCAATGAGAGAGACATTCAACTAATGAAACATCGAATCGCAGGCTGGCCAGTTGACACGTCTCGCAAGTCAGCAGCCAATGAACAGGTGACATTTCCCCGAGTGTAAAAAAGACTGGGGAGTCTATCCTGGAGGTTACGTAACCAGATAATATTTACAATATATAGAGACCTGAAAAATTCGCGGGTTCATTTCGTGTTATGCTAAAATTCAAATAATTATACCTTGGTGCTGCTTCTGCCATTGGTCCACTGAGGACTGAGGACTGAGGGCCAATTAGAGACCCTCACTCATAGAAGTGTCGAGTCACAGGCCACCCAGTCGAGACGACTCACAAGTCAGCAGCCAATGAACAGGTGGCATTTGCCCGAGTGTGTAGAGGATATTGGAGTCTATCCTGGAGGTCATTAAACCCGCGAATTTTTCCGGTCTCTAACAATATCTTACGCATGAGCTACGGTATCGTAGCTTCAACTCTCGCAGATATAATTGTTTCTCAGGCTTCTATATACTATTCCAATTTCTACATGTGTGTAGGATTGGTTCGCTTCGTGAGAATAAAATACAATTTAGCTATATATATATATATATATATATATATATATATATATATATATAATTGCGCTTTGCTTCTATACAGTTGTTATTCTTTGAAAGAGTTGGAACCTGAATTTAAATGAATTGGCAGTAGATATTTCTTCTCTCGTAAATTTTTTTTTAACATCTCTTCATTATTTCCTTTGAAAAAAAAAATAAAATAAAATTTCCACTGTTGCTTAATCTCTTACGTAACCAATCACAATTACGGAGTTACGGTTGGACGTGTTATGTAAACGTGGATTGCGGAACGAGAATGCTGGGAAAATTGGATTCTGTGAAAGAAAAAAATAACTACGCATTAAACCAATCAAACAAGGAGGGAATAAAAAAATTTGCTACAGGGAGTTTCATTTAATTACTATCCCAAACAAAAGAAAAAATTGGTTGTCTGTAAAGTCGGTTTACGGACGATAGTTTCACGTGACAACGTCATAACAAACCATAAATGAAATTATTGCATACTTTTATGAATAAAATTGAATCGTTTTTATTGAATTATCACTATTTTGTATGGATACAACCGAGTGAAATGAAATCTACAATTTAATTGATAAATTTACTTTTATTTGCACTTATTAATTCAAATATGTTTATTACATTAACGAATAGATTATTTTAACTATAACGTTTATACTTGTTTGCTATTTAACTTCTTCCAATCTGTGTTATTCTGTTTAGGATAGGACGATGATAGGAAAAGTAGGAAACGAATGGGAGTGTTTCAATGTTTAATGTGCCTCGAAAAAGTCACATCGATGGTTGTTCCAATCGAGTGGAAGAGATATAGATGCGGCGCAAGCGTACAGTGAGCGTAAAGGGACAATGTGCGTAACGGGACAATGAGCGTAACGGGACAATTAGTCATCCTTTTTCGTGCGTGCAGCCGGCGTTCATCGATTTATTAGACGTTGCCACGTCAAAAAAAATTGGCTGTCTGTAAAGTCGGTTGAGGACGATAGTTTAACATGACAACGTCATAACAAAACATTGATGAAATGATTGCATGCTTTATGAATAAAATAGAATCATTTTTAATTTAATAATAAAAGAATAAATACTTGAAATTATACTAGTAATCAGTTTTTTAAAATGCAAGAATAATTAACCTTTATTGCCGAAATTGTTGTAATAAGCAATGAAAACCACATTAACTTTTCACTTCTCTTTACAAACAGTCGACGAAACAGTTCACGTGTAGATGTAAGTTGTGTGCTGCCGCTGTCTTTCTTCTCCTCAGACGAATAGGCCAATCGAGTGGAAGAGAGATAGATGCGGCGCAAGTGTACAATGAGCGTAACGGGACACAGCGTAACGTGACTTTGTGCGTAACGGGACACTTTTTCGTGCGTGCAGCCGGCGTTCATCGATTTATTAGACGTTGTCACGTCAAAAGGTTGACTGCTTCGGAAATGTCGACCTTGGTGGCGCTGTCGGACGCGCCTTTGGCGGTCCAGGTGTCCAGGCTTCAAGGCTCGGGCGTGGATCGTGCGTCTCTCGAGGCAGGGGGGCGCGTCGGTCGAAGTGGGAAACGTGGCGGACGTTTCTGCGGGTTTTCTCTGGGTAATCCAATTCCCCCCCCCCTTCCCCTCACCAATTCATTTCGCAGGTTGCTCCTCGCCCATCTCAACTCACCTCACGCATTATCCAGGCTGTGGCCGGAACCATTTTCATTTTCCCAAATAACAATCGAAGGAAGCTGAACGTAAAGACAACTTAGGAAGAGAGAAGACAGCTTTGGGGCTGGGATTAAGTTTGAAGAAACAATCGATGGAGATGTGTTTGGTCGGAAAAAGGCCCATTAACGAACCCGACCGAGATTTTCCACAATTAGTAGTTTTTTTTATGTATCAGTTTGGAAGAGATTTTTGAAACATTGCGGCAGTTATTATGTCCAAAAAAATTGTGATATATATATATAAGATATATATTTGTGTGTGTGTATATATATAACCTTTTGAGTTTACGGTGGTTTTGTGGTCTATGGACCATAAATCTAAAAAAAAAAAAAAAAAGTAACGGCTACAATACAATATTTCTTCGAAATCTACCTAATAGGATGTTGGTATGCATGACGTTGATAAACTCCGACACCGTGTTCAACCGATCGTCATGAAAATTGGTTTATTGAGATGTTTCGTTAATTCTCAATAACAATAATGAGTGATTGAGTCAGTTTAAGTTTTTTTTTTTTACATATTAACAGGATCAAATTTTCAAGTAACGGAAAAATTGTTGCTATTCTTGGTTGCCTGGCTGGGCCAAACCTGAAATGCAGCAAATTTTTCTGTTTGTGTGGTTTCGCCGAACACTCAAGAGTAAGATAGCTAAGATAGCCACCATTAAAAATACATTCTTTATTGAAATCACAAATTTTTGCACACTGCAAATTTTTTTGTACACAGAACATAAATATTCATGTAAAAGTTGTAAATTTACATGAAAAACAACTGTTTCACTTCAAAACAGTGGTCGCAAACAATACTGGGTTCAGATTCTTACACCACGAATTAACGTTTTTGTGTTGACCCAGTACCTTCAGTATTAAAAATTTTATTTGTAAAATCGTTCCCTGAATAGATTTCCCAGTATTAATTACGAACATTAATAAGCATAATGAAACAAAATAAAGTTCAATTATTGAATATTAGATTGTCCTTTCCATGGTTTAAAAAAAATATATTAATTGAATATTTTGTAAAAGCACAGAAATGTTATTACTGCGCACAGATATTTTTTTTTGCGGAACATTGAGGTATGAAATGAAAAGCAGGAGTTTTTGTAAGAAGTTTATTTGAAGTGGTACACTGAAGGTGGAGCTATGACACTACTTGAAGTGGTAGACTGAAGGTGGAGCTATGGCACTACTTGATGTGGTACACTGAAGGTGGAGCCATGGCACTACTTGAAGTGGCACACTGGAGGTGGAGCTATGACACTACTTGATGTGGTACACTGAAGGTGGAGCCATGACACTACTTGAAGTGGTACACTGAAGGTGGAGCTATGACACTACTTGATGTGGTACACTGAAGGTGGAGCCATGGCTCTACTTGAAGTGGTACACTGGAGGTGGAGCTATGACACTACTTGATGTGGTACACTGAAGGTGGAGCCATGGCACTACTTGAAGTGGTACACTGTAGGTGGAGCTATGACACTACTTGAAGTGGTACACTGGAGGTGGAGCCATGGCACTACTTGAAGTGGTACACTGTAGGTGGAGCTATGACACTACTTGAAGTGGTACACTGGAGGTGGAGCTATGACACTACTTGAAGTGGTAGACTGAAGGTGGGGGCCAAGGCACCGGGCGGGTGGAAGGTCTACCGGTGAAGACGGTGGCCGTAGCGTCTCATGTAGACGCCGTTGGGGTCGTACTTGGCCGTCAGCAGCTTCCACTCGTCGGGCTTATTGGTGCGCACGAAGTTGATGACCGTGCCGGTGCCCTCCTTCTGGCGCGGGCTGCACTTGGCGCAGTCGTTGACCAGCGCGTCGGGGATGGACTCTGCGGGCACACAAGGGCAGGGCGCCGTCAGACCATGCTACGCAACGCCGCGGCGGCTAGCGACACCCAGTATACGCCCGGAGACGCGCACGGGTGGAACCCACTACACGACGATAGCCAACTGGTGGTCAGCTTAAGATATTTCCCAAAAAAAAAAATAATTGGTTGTCTGTAACAGTTCACGTGTATATGTAAGTTGTGTGCTGCCGCTGTCTTTCTTCTCCTCGGACGCATAGGCCAATCGAGTGGAAGAGAGATAGATGCGGCGCAAGCGTACAATGAGCGTAACGGGACACAGCATTATGGAACAATGAGCGTAATGAGACACTGCGTAACGGAACAATGTGCGTAACGGGCCCAATTTTATTGCGTGCAGCCGGCATTCATCGATTTATTAGACATCATGTCAAAAAAAAAAAGGAGGTTATCTGTAAAGTCGGTTTACGGACGATAATTTCACGTGATGACCTCATAAGAAAACATTGATGAAAATTTGTATACTTTTTTAATTTTCAAAAATTATTTACAGTTTTTTTTTGCAAATTTAATTTAAATAATTTGTTTAAATATAATAGCGAACAATTATTTAAAAAAGCCCGCCTTAACCTGTTTGATATTATAGAAAGATTTTCTCGCACGGTGGTTGGCCGGTTCTTGCACGCTCGGCTCAGGCGGGACGTGACAATTTTTCGTGCGTGCAGCCAGCGTTCATCGATTTATAGGACGTTATCATGTCAAAAATTATATATAACTTGCACTGTCTTTTATCAGTAGGAGCAGGCATTTTTCCGCAGATAAATATGAACGCCTATTAGACAGCAACAAGGTATACCCCCACCAGCGGTTTCTTCCTTGAGATTTGGCGGCCGTCTGAGAGAGAAGCTGTTGCCTTTTTTGACCGAGCCACTCAGGACGTGTTTGCTTCCGCACTGAATCACTGTGATTGGTGTTTTATCAATCGACATGTGCCCGGAAGAACTACAACCCAATCGCGAAACACAGGCGGTGATACAGTGTTTTTAACTTGTAATTAGTGTCGTAATCTTTTCGCGAAATATGCTTGGCACCATATATTTTTTTTGTGCACTCATCCCTACTTTACGTTACAAATGCGAAAGCGTGTATGTCTGTTTGTCCTTTCACGCAGCAAAGGGAGCAACGGATCGAAACGAATTTTGTTTTGCAGTAGAGATAGTTAATGGGCCGGAGGGTGAAAATGCTAATTTGTTTTTTACCCAGGAAAAATGCACGGGTTCTGTGGAGCGCAATTATGTAATTAACTCTTTTTGCTAGGTATCCATGGTAATGGGTTTTTCCATTGTTCGTACCTTCTGCGTCTCCGTGGCAACAGCCAATTGCATCGTTTGCTTGCAGATCGGGTTGGATTAGTCGATATTTGTTAATGTTTCTACTCAATTTTGACACCCGATCAGTCCGAACTGTCAGTTGGGACTAACAGTCGTAACTGCCGTGTGTGAGCAAGGACTGATATGGACTGACGAGCTGATGGCTTCCCATCAGATCATACTGTGGGCTCGAGGGCCTTCAGTCAGAACTGCCGTGTGTGAACAACAGCGTCTCGCCAGTCCAAACTGACAGTCCATCAGCCGAGTGTCGTGGCAGACATCTTTGTTTATACTCTTTGGTTACTTTGCTATTTTGTTTTCCTTTTTTTTTTTTCCTAACTAAAAGTACAACTGCAACAGCCAAAAGTCTCTTCCATTTTCGGCGATGCAAACGACACATCCAACAGCAAAACAGCTACCACAAAGACATGATCGTGTGTGGCCGAGGCCTCAGTCCAGTCCAGGGGCGTAGCCGGGGGCGGGGGGTTGTTTAGGGATTCAAATCCCTCCCCCTTAGCACCAAATTTTCAATTAATTTCTTATTCATCACTCAAACAAATTTAATATTAAAATTAATAAAAAATTTACTATTACAATAGGTATTTAAATTTAAGAACCGAAAACTGCTAAAATAAGCACTATTTTACAGCTTAAAATCCAAATTTTCCCGGGGGAGGACCCCCGGACCCACCGCTTTATTACGGGGGGGGGGGGGGGCATGCTTCTTAACACCCCCCATACACAAATCCTGGCTACGCCACTGGCTCCAGTCCAAACCGGGAGCTGGACTGGTGGCGAGTGTGTCGCAGGCGGGCAGCGAGTGAGAGTGAGTGAGTGAGTGAGTTTACCTTTGAGCGTCTTCGCGTCGGGCGAGCAGGAGGCCCCGTCCTTGAGCAGGCAGTCCAGGTAGCTCTTCCGCAGGCGGTCGTTGTTGAGGATCGAGTCGAGGTCGACGCCGTCGAACTGCGTGGTGTACTTCTGCTGGCCCGCCGCGTGCGCCAGGGTCGCCAGACCCGCGAGCAGCGCTAACACGTACAGCCTCATCTCGCTTCTTCTTCTGCTGATTCTCTCCGGAGGTCGTGGATCTGTCCGGTCGCGGCTCGCCTCTGGGAGTGGTTGGCTTTTCGGGCCGTGTCCCCGGTGTTATATAGGTACGCGCCCGTGCCACCTCCCGAGCGCCGTTGAAGGGCGACGGGATGTGTCCGACCAGCAGGAAACGTGGCGTGATCTTGGCAGCCCGCTAACGATCGGCCGAGAGCGCGTGTGTTGGTGCGTGTGTGTGTGACCTTGAGGAGGGTTTTTCGCCCGAAACGCGTCATGTTTCATTTTCCTAGAAACCCGACGCACAACAGGGCCGGCGTTCCGTTACTCCCCATCAGTCGCGTCCTTCGTCGCCTGGCGAGTTTCTCAGTAGAGCCGGGGAAGGAGGGGGAAATCTCACGAGACAAATACAACACGTGACGCATGCATGACGCTCGGACCACACAGCACCCAACGTGATGTCGGCGCGAGAAAAATAATTATTCCTGCCGTGACAAGACGACACGGTTAGAAATTATTATTTTATCCATTTCCAGCGCGACGCCGGTGGTGCGGCGTCACTGAAATGCGCGTCGAAAATTAATTATTTTAATTACTTTTCTTGTGGTTAAAAGATTTTTTTTTCCACTTAACTGATTTCTGAAATCTCTGACATGAGTATTTATGCACAGTGTTTTTTTTTTTACAATTGAATGTTGATTTCAAATTAAACATTTTTTTTTTTTTAAATTAATCAATTTAAAAAATTGCAAGCATTAATGGAGGTCGTATGTTTGTAGCATATGTAACAGCAACTATTATTTTTTTTAACGCTCGTTTAGTATTTTTTGGTAACTGGCGAGTGAAAACAGTATGTTCACAATGACGCCATATTGTTTGTGTTGCGCTGTATTTTTTTTTTTTTTTTGTAAAAGGAAAAGAAATATTTATGTCAAATTGCTAAATTTGTACATTTACATGAAAATAACTCGATCATTACGAAATGTTGTTCGCAGTATTTTTGGGTCTGGTGTCTCACCCGGGAATTTATGTTTTGTTTTGTCCCAGTACCTGCAATATTGTACTAAAAATTATTTGAAAAACGTTCCCTGAATATATTTATTGGTATTTACTGCGCACATTAATAAGCATAATAAAAAACTAACATAAAATTATTAAATATTCTATTATCTTTTTGATTGTTGTAAAAAAGTTATGCTTTCATGAAACTTTATAAAAATTTAGATAAAACATTATGTGCCAATTTTCGTAAAATATATTCAGTATTACCTATATCGAATAACGTATTTCATATATGCAAAAGTAACCGTAACCAAGTGTGCTATTCCGTTCAACCGATCGTTATGAAAATTGCTATACATAGATATTTGAAAATGGAGAATATTTTCACGATATCCATTTTGCTATAACTCTCCGCTGAATGACGCTGCAGCGCATGAACTTTTAAACCGTTCAACCAATCGTCATAGGTAAAAGATATCTGACTGCAATATTGGCAAACTTTTTTAAAATAACGTGGCTAGAAATGTATTATTGATGGCTCCGTGAATTTGACACATTTCACATAGAATTCAGTTTTTTTTTTAAATATAAATTTTAGATTATAGGAAAATTAGTGGCTTGGTGATTAAACAGTGGCTAAGTTATTAAACAGTGGCTATGTTTTTAAACAGTAAGTTTTGAACGGGGGCTAGGTTATTAATCTGTGGCTAGGTTTAACACTGGAGTTAGGTTTTATTAACTGCGGCTTGGTTTTAAAAAAAAAAGTAGCTAGGTTTAATTCACAGTAACTAGGCTTTAAAAATTCTCTAGGTTTTATTCACACTGGCTAGGTTATCAAATAGTGGCTTGCTTTTATTGAGTGGCTAGGTTTTTAAAAAGTTACTAAGTGTTTAAATAGTGGTTATGTTTTATGACAGCATTCAACTTGAACCGTGATGGTGTCATGTTAGTTTAATAGTTTTATGGAAGCTGTATCAATAATACTGAAAATCAGCTTTCACGAAGACAATGATAACGAATTAAAAGATTTCCATAGCCCATGACGTAGTGTATATTGACAGTATTATTTCAGTTTGTCATTTTCGAAAATTATATAAATATCTACTAAACGCTGATGACTTCATATTGTAACAACCAGTCACTGAATACTTCAGGCATTTCATGAAATTGTACACAATACTTTAACAAAGACCAAAATTTAAAACTAAATGTCAGAAAAATGTAATGGCCTAAAAATATGTTGAAACCATTGAAGAATTCAGGTACCACCAAAATTTTTATGATCGTTAGTATATTTCAGATGATAAAGTATTGGTCACCTTTTTGACATCGGTTTATTATTATTAGAGCCATAAAATATTACATTTTCATGAATTTTAATGCTTTTTAAGCAACGATTCGTAATAAAGATAAATAAATTGGTAGGGAAACAACTTTATTAACGTATCACAGTGTTAAAAATAATAATTCTTGCAACAGGTAATGAACGTTAATCGAAATACAACAAATATCCAGGTATACACTCCGTTATTTTTAAAACAATTACAAAAAATTATTTGTAATATAATGTTCGCAGGCTTTCACGGCCATTGACTGAAGTAGCTTGGCTTCTGGGTTGTAGCAGCGTCCTCGGCGGAATAATTCACCGACGTTTCGGTCGACATTGCAGTCGCCATCATAAGGGAACAGTTACCTACTCAATTATTTGTGTTAAAGATTTTTTTTTTAGAATTGTTTATTTGGTACATATAATCTACAGCTGTCATCAGGGCCGGATTTAGGGGAGGGCAACCGGGGCGAAAGCCCCGGGGCCCCCACAAACGGAGGGCCCCCACAATAGAGATTTCAGTTTAAAAAAAAAAATCTTTTAAATTCCGACAAGTAAACACTAGTAAACATCGTTTCCTTTGAAATTCTTTTTTTCGCTGTTTTACCTTTACCTACAGTTCTTTGTACATACATAATTATATTATTGTTAAATATTAACAGAAAAATTCATTAACACTAAAATTTAATTTCATATAATTCTTGTCTCCGATTATATTTATGTATGTTTTTTTTAAATACTAAGATAATCTACTTGATTAAAAAAAAATATTTATTGGAAAACTCGACTGAAAAAAAAAATTGTTCGTTTTATTTGGAAAATAACTTTGTGCCTGCTGGGAGGGGGGGGGGGGGGGGCTCCGCTCATCTGTTCCCCCGAGGCCTCCAGACCTCTAAATCCGGCCCTGGCTGTCATTTAAAAAAAAAAATGGATTGTACGACAGGTGACTGGAACACGCATCACGACCTGGAACTGACGGACGGTGTTGAAATGGGGTCCGGTGATGAGGCCAGCCGGGCCCGACAGGTGGTCCCGGGAGGAGCTGAAGAGACGCGCGAGGTCGCGTGGACGGGTCACGGGCTACTCCCCGCCTTGACCTTCCCCGGAGGCCTCCGCCTCGGCCGACCTCTCTCGCCAGCCTCCGTCGGGATTTATGAAGCCCCTAGTTTCATTCGGCAGCTATATTGGCTAGGTTCTTAATTGGCGCGCAGGTTGTTAAACAGTGGCTAGGGTGTTAAAAAATTGATTAGGTTTTTGATTAGTGCGTAGGTTGTTAAACGTTGGCTAGGTTATCAAACCGCGCCTAGGTTGTTAAATTTGGGTTATGTTTTCAATTAGTGAATAGGTTGTTAAATTTTGGTTAAGTTTTAAATTAGTGAATAGGTTGATACAATTTTGGTTAGGTTTTAAGTTAGTGAATAGGTTTTGTTAAACAGTAGCTAGATTATCAAACAGTGCGTGGGTTGTTAAATTTGGGTTAGGTTTTAAATTAGTTAATAGGTTGTTAAACTGTAGCTAGGTTATCAGACATTGCCTAGATTGTTAAAAATTGGTTAATTTTTTGATTAGTGAATAGGTTGTTAAATTTTGGTTAGGTCTTAAATTAGTGAATAGGTTGTTAAATTTTGGTTAGGTCTTAAATTAGTGAATAGGTTGTTAAACAGTAGCTAGGTTATCAAAGGTTACCTACAGTAGGTAACTGCTCCCTGACGATGGCGCCTGCAATGTCGACCGAGACGTCGGCGAATTAATCGCCAAGGACACGGCTACAACCCAGAAGCCAAGCTACTTTGGATTTATAATGTTAGTTTAACAACTTGCCGACCAAGGGCGTCGCCAGAGGGGGTGGTAAGGGGGGGGGCATTTGCCCTCCCCCCCCTAGAGCCCTACAGATTCAAAAAAATGTAGCCAAATGCAAAAAAAATACATACTTTTCCCACAACTTCCGCCCCCCCCCCCCCCCCAAGCCATCGTCTGGCGACGCCCTTGTTGCCGACTACTTGCTTAGTAGAAGAGATTTAAATTGTGCAAAAAAAAAAGATCAAAAAAAGACACGTTACGTGGAAAATTAATGAAAGCAAGAATGGGAGAGACGTTTGTGGGTGAGGGAGGAAGGATGATTGCGCGGGAAGAGGGGAGTGGGGAGGGGTCCGCATGAAAGTTTCCGACGTGTTCTGCGCGCGTTCGTCTGTATCTTAAAAGACTAGAACATCAGTCTAAAGAATCTGTAAGTGCACGTGGGCAACCTAGATGGGCAAGGTGGAGGCGCCGTGGTTTCAAGCAACACGGATCCTTGAGATAGGCAACTAGTTTGTGTCGAAGCTTTGATAGGCCTATTCCAACACGTCTACCAGCTGTTCCCTGATTCAACCTTTGAGGTGCGGGTGCAGGGAGGAATGAGGTGCGGAAAGCCGGACATGTTCCGTAAAACATGTATCTTTGTTTAAGTGGCGGCGAGCTATACGCCACTCTGCCCCCGAGGACACACAGCCTGAAGGGCGTAGTGTCCGCCACGGAGGTCGCTCCACTCTGAGGGGGGGGGGGGCGTCTCGTAATCCTCGTAAAATGGAACGCCGGTGGTTTTACGGCCAGCGGCACACGACCTTGTCCATCAACATCACAAATTAGTCAGAAAAAATGTTTTTATGCATGAAGTTTCCGAACACCGCGCGCATCGTGGCTCTGGAGGCAGATTCCATCTTTCTTTTCCCTGACCCGGGCGCTATCAATCCATCTCCCCGCACACAGGTTTTTATTTTTTATTTATCATAGTGTTATTAGTTTTGAAAGATTTGTGCAATGGGAGTGCATGACTTGATGTAAGCTTATGGACATACGCCATTGCTAAGCACATATATGTCTGTAGAAGAAAACTAAAAAAAAATACCGACCAATAGACAAAAACACAAATTAAGCAAAACAATTGCTGTTGTCAACAGGATATAAACACCACATGATATTCCATAACAGGAATACGGTCAACAAACAAAGAAAAACAAAGAAAAATGGACTAAGAGAACAAAAAAAAACCACAAATGATGACAGCACAAAAATATTGGAAAAAATTCAGCACAACAGTTGAAACAAGTCAAAAACACGACAAAACGAAAAGACGAAACAAACACAATAGTTTTCCAAAACAGAAACAAGCGACGTTTCGGGAACTGCTATCTGCTCCCGTCCTCAGGCAGAGACGCACATGGTACGAAAACACAGGTGCGACTGTTGTAAACTAAAAAGCAATATTTTAAATTTAAACTGAAAAAAAAACCTATTAAATTGACTACATTTTTTGCTAACGCTGATTAAAATATTACAGCTACAACTTACCATCAAGTGCGTTTCAAATAAACTGCATTATGTATTCTCATATGTTATATATCGCGAGTAAAAATAATTTTTTGGATCTCAATCCAGTATTTCTGTAACTATCTTTACCATCATATCGACGCAGTCTTGGTTAAATAATTTTGATTTTGAAGGCCCAATACAAAAAAAATTGCTGGTACTCGACAATAATTAATCATAAGTATTTTATAGTAATAATAAAAAATGAATACGCGTACTTATTGGGCGTGTTAGAAGTGATATTTACATGGCGTAATAAAAAAACTAAAATTAATTTTGCATGCAAATATTTAATATAAGTAAATTAATAAAAGGACTGGAATTATATTACAATAACAATTGGGAAAAACTAAAAAAAACTCAAATACTCAGTATTCAGTATTAAAATTAACACATGTAAATTTTTTTAAAATTTAATTTAGTAAAATAATCGAGATAAATTAAAATAATAAATATGTCGAATATTTATTATAATTTATATATTTTAATTATTTACTAAATATTAATGTAATATTTTAATTTGTTTATCGAAAATAAATTATACATACGGGAATATAACCTCACTTATATGAATGCAATAGAAAAGGTATATAAAAACAATTTATATTACGTACTAATATTCACAATAAATAAATGTTTTAATTATTTGACAAGTATTCAATATCAATATCTTAATAATTCAGTTTCATCATTTTTATAAAACACATAAAGAAGTATAACTTCAAAAACGCACTGTTAAAAAAATATATTTTCAAAACTGTGTGAAGCCAGGCACCATAGCTAGTATTATTACGTATTATTTCACTTTCATTTTATTGCTCTCTTTCAAAATCGAGCCTAGCCAACCAAAATAAAATAAAAATCAATTAGGAAAGAGGTTTGGCCATCATTTGCCATGCGTCTTAGTTGACCTCATTTGGGTTAGTTTTCTATCCTCGGTCGACTGTTTTACATTGATGGAGGACAGCGTGTGGTTGGCGTCACCTTTGACCCTGTCAAGGTCAGGCATTATACCCCACTATCTTGGTTGGTTGAATCAAATACACGACCGCTTCACTATTTGTGTGAGAAAAACATAGCGTTGTCGTCACACCAATTCGTTAGATGGCAGAAATGTTTTTTCTTAATAATTTACAATATTAACACTATAATAATAAAGATATTCTCTTATAAAAATCTTTTTTGAAGTAATACTTCTTTAGGCGCTTTATAAAAAAAATGATGAGAGTGAATGGAAATGAACCATGCAACAAAATTTTCACACAATAAAAAAAGCTACATACAAATAAAAAAATATTTATGTGCTTTTAAATCTTATACTTTAGTGTTTGATATTGAATACTGGTTTATATGATTAAAAAAATTATTTATTGTGAATATTAATAATTTAAATTGTGTTTATATACTTTTTCAAGCTTATTCATATAAGTGAGGTTATGTCCCGTAAGTATAACGATGTCAGGTTCCTTTTAAGCTTCCATTGTCGTTGGCAGGGAGTGTATATGGAAGGTTTAATAGTCTCCTAACCGTTTTCATGGGAGTGTTTCTGAGGATATGTTCCGGTATGTACAGTTTATTTGTATTATAAATTATTACATTATTATTTAACAAATTATTAAATTTAATAAATTATAGTATATTCAATATATTTATTGATTTTCATTATTAATTAAAAACATCTTGTTTATTTTAGTAAATGAAGTAATTAATTTTATACACGTGTTTATATTAATATTTAATACTGAGTCAATTTTTTTAATTTTATTGAATTTATACATTTCCAACCGTAGTTATAGTATCACTCCAGTCTTTTAATTTTTTATATTAATTATCTGGATTCAAAATTCAATTTAGTTTTTTATTACGTCAAGTAATTATAACTACTAACTCGCGTACATAACAACACGAACCCATTTTTATTGTTTTTTTAAAAAAAACGCATAAGCTTTCAGAGAAAAGAAAACCGTACTTAAATATTAGAGAATATAATCATCAGTAAAATTATCCAGTCATAGATTTATAAACTTCATTATTTGAAAATTAAAATTTATTTTTTTTATTTATCCCCAGAAATAATAGCTACCATAATGAGAAGCTAAAATTCTAGAGATCTCTGTGATATCGTTTCGTGAAGTACCTAGAGGAACATGATAATGAGCTATTAAATTTAACCAACTATTAAATACTTATACATACTAGTTAATGCAGCGCTATTTAAAATTCTTTAAAAATCATATTATATTCTCGGACGTTCGAGAATTTTCTGGGACGTGAGCGATGAGACCAGTCACTGTATGCCATGAATTGTCACTCAAGCGCGAACCCACACGAGTAGAGACTGGAAAAATTCGCGCTTCCGATGACCTCTAGGATAGACTCCACAACCCCCTACATACTCAGGCAAATGCCACCTGCCCATTGGCTACTGACTCGTGACACCTGTCGACTGGGACGCATGCGATTCGATACTTTTTTTGGTTGAAGGTTTTCCAATCGGCTCAAAGTCCTTCAGACAAACTGTGAGCCAATCACAGAAGCAATATAAAGGTAGAGTTGTTTGGATTCTAGCGTATCGTGAAATGAATCCGCGAATTTTTCCGGTATCTTACACACGAGCTCAGGAGAATTTGCTTCGCGTCGATTCCCGTGCCACATCTCCCCTCGCTGGAATCTCCACGCCAGCTCCAGTGGCAGGGAATTCCCAGGAACACACACACACACACAAGCCTTAATCATCCTCCACCGCCAGCCAGCTGGTCGTGACCTTGAAGCGATGAAAAGATCCAGTTCAGGAAATCACGTTTTTTTTTTGTAATGCTACTTAATGGCAGTGCTCAAAACAAGTCTCCTCGGGTTTTAGTTTCGGTTTGGAAAACAAGAGACGGCGACTGGAAATACCAGGTCAGCCTCAAGCGTCACTGCAAGATTTCCCTGGAATATATCAGATATAAATATTCCGTTTCGGGGAACACATAATTGGAAGTGGGAATTTTTTTTTTTTTAAACGGTGTAGTTGGAAACTTGTTTTAAGAACAGCTAGCGAGACTAAACTAACTGAATCGTTTCTCTGCAATTGCTGTATCATTGGCGTAGCTGTGTTCATAAAGTTGGGGGGGACAAATAATGATTCTGATGTCATGTAAACCCATTCCCCTCATACTAAGACGGGGGGTCCGGGGGTCCTCCACCGGAAAATTTTGATTTTAAAAGTGCAAAATAGCGCTTTTTAAGCAGTTTTTGTATCTAACCATTGGATACATCAATGTTAAAATTATTATTGTTTCCTTAAGATAAAATTTGTGAGTTAAGAAATTACATATAAAGTTGGGCAGAATAATATTATAAAATAAAAATATCACGGTCTAGAAAGTTGGGGGTGGGGGGGACAGTCCCCTCCACCCAAAAAGTTCAGGGGGACACGTCCCCCCTTCCCCACCGGTTCCTACGCCCCTGGCTGTATGAAGTTTCATACAGTCGTAGCTAGGGACAAGAGTTTTTTCCCGTGAAATTTTTGAACGCCCTTCGGACTGTGGTGAGTTAAGCCCGTGCCAGGGGGATTGTTTCCCTGTAACTGGTAGCCGTTGCCATATTTTTTTTTCCGGGCCATTCAGGATGATATTTTGCTTCCTCACAGAGTTGCTGTGACAGTAGACATGCACCTGAAATAAACCCGACCAATCACGAAACACGGACTATGCTACAGTGTTAAAACACACTGCTGCACTAGAAATATTTTCCACCAAAAATGTTATAGCATGATTTTATTCTTTATTTGTAGAGTAGGTTACCTGCGGTATACAGAACATTATTTGAGGACAGTACATGATGTCCATCAAAGAATGTCCCGATTTCAATGGTATCTTATAACAGTTTAATTTAGACTATTTACAACAAATCATTAATCACATCAAAGGCAAGCTAACCCTTTTTTTAATGTTCAATTAAAGTTAGTTTTTTTTATTACGCCAAATATAACTTCTAACGCTTGTACATAAGTACACGCACCTATTTTTTTTTTTAATGCGAGAGTCACAGATGTGTTTTTTTTTTGACGTGATAACGTCTCATAAATCGATGAACGCCGACTGCACGCACGAAAAATTGTCACGTTCCGCCTGAGCCGAGCGTGCAAGAACCGGCCAACCACCGTGCGAGAAAATATTCTATAATATCAAACAGGTTAAGGCTGGCTTTTTAACTAATTGTTCGTGATTATATTTAAACAAATTATTTAAATTAAATTTGCAAAAAAAAAATGTAAATAATATTTGAAAATTAAAAAGTATGAAATTTTTTATCTATGTTTTCTTATGATGTTATCACGTGAAATTATCGTCCGTAAACCGACTTTACAGACAACCCCCCCCCCCCTTTTTTTTTTTTTTCCATTTCAGCACATTCGGAATGTACCCAGCTTTTACGCTTGCAGCACATATAATTTAAACTTTCATTCCTCTTTATGTGGTTTTTCCCCAGGGTGAACATGGTCACAGTGCTGATGTAAGGTACTCGTCCTGGGACTACAGGAAGTACCCATCCGTCTGGCTGGGCGCGAACACACCTGCTCACCGAATGGCTGTCTTTATCCGTCGAACACACTAAACCAAATGACACATGCAGCCCTGGCTATTGTTTCAAAACCATCAACTACACAGCAAACAATATACCTACACCATTGTAATGCACATACACTGAATAGCCAAAATGTTTAGGCTTTTTTTTTTTTTTTTTTTTTTTTTGGCAAATCATTTTAGAGTAGCAAAGCAAATTATTTTACTGTTTTAAAAAAAATTGATTTTATTTCTTTTATAATTATTTGTTCTTTAAAAATATGAAGCATCAATTTTTAAATTAACTGCATGAAACTAGACTTAGCTGAGCAGTTATCTGTTGCAACAAAATATTTGAAAGTGTAATATGTACATATATGGAAAAAACATTAAGGGGCGTAAAAAATCAAGGATACAAACATGAGCGAGTATGAGTATGTTTATATTTGACAAGCCAAAATGCACTGGTTTGCAGCTGAGCGAGAGATGTGCGTTACCATGGCGAAGAGCAGAGAGCCATTGTTCATGATGACAATGTCCCCCTGTTCTGCTTGTCCTGGACGGGCGCTGCAGCCGTGTGCGGAAACACTTAAGTGATCGACTTGGCAAGGGACCACTGTGTGCCCCCCTCCTCACTCGACCACGAACTCCCAGCCACTGGACAAAGAGTTTCGTGGGTTCGTTGACGCCTCACTGCACTGAGGAAGTTAGGAAATGGTTGAGGAACTCTAACCGTCATATTCATAGTAACCGAATGGCAACGTATATTTAAAGCTTCATATTTTCCATTCTTAGTTCTTGTTTATTTTTTTGATTTCCGATTTCGAAGAAACTATATAACTTATTAGTAGGGACCGGACAAAATTCGCTGATTCAATGACCTCTAGGATAGCCTCCATTATCCTCTGCATTTCTCAAGTAAACACGCGTGTTCATTGGGTACTAAATTGTGAGGCGTCTCCACTGGGTAGCTTGTGATTCGACGCTTCTTTGGTCCATAGTCTCTCACTGACCCAGAGAGCTCCAGTTATACTGCGAGCCAATAGCAGAACCAGCAGAATTGTACACACGTTTGAATTTCAGCCTATCACGAAATGAAACCGCGAATTTTTCCGGTCTCTACTTATTAGTGTGCATTTGACAACTTTGGAAATGCAGAATATTAACTTATGTCAAGTAAATAAATTGAGCTCTTTGGAAAAGCTTCTTTGAAAGTTCAGACCGGAGATATTGCTGCGAGTGGTTTCAGAACAACGGAAACACACCCTCTCGATGAACATATTTTCTCAGATAGTGATCTCTTAGCTGCTGTACAGGAAGCTGGAAAAAAAAACTCGCAGGCAGGCAACAGTTTTTTTGCAGCACCTTCTGTAAGTTTTGCTTGAACCCTTCCACTACACTCAAAACGGATCGACCCTCGACAAGTAAACATGAATGCTTCAGCGCTCCGGATGAACGACCAACTCCTCCTCAAGTTCCAGCACCATGCGAACTTCATCATCGCGGAGAAAAAATAACAATCGTGATAGCAGAAGTGCCAAGACTTGTTTCGTAGCTGGATGTCCTCACAGAGAAGAACTGAATAGAAGTGCGGAGCTTACCGCACTTGAATAACAGTCGGAAGCCGGGGCGTAGCCAGGGAGGGGGAGGGGTTAGGGGTTCAACCCCCCCCCCTTAGCACAAAATCTTTAATTAATTTCTTATTCATAACTCAAACAAATTTAATATTAAAATTAATAAAAATTTTACCATTACAATATTTTAATTTAAGTACCGAAAACTGCTATTATAGCACTATTTTACACCTTTAAATCCAAATTTTCCCGGGGGAGAACCCCCGGACCCCCCGCTTTAATACGGGGGGGGGGGCATGCTTCTTAACACCCCCCATACACAAATCCTGGCTACGCCATTGGTCGGAAGGCTGTGAATGATTCCAAAAGAGCCAAGCCAACCCAAAAAGCCAAGGAGGATAGCTCGGCGAGAGGAGTCGGATTCAGAATAAAAACAGGGAGTCTCCTTTTGAAGACGACGGTGAATGTGACGAGATGATGGTGCATTTTCTTTTCAGATCATGTTAGAAGGGAAGAAGTGTGGATTCAGTGCTACAAGTGTTAAAGCTGGGTACATTCCGAATGTGATAGAATGGAAAAAGAGGCACATCTGTGACTACTGCATTAAAAAATAAATGGGTGCGTGTACTTATGTAGGAGCGTTAGAAGTTATACTTGGCATAATAAAAAAACAAACTTAATTTTGTATGTTAATAATTAATAGAAATAAAATAATACCTAAAAGGACTAGAGTGATATTATAAATACCACTGATAAAGTATAATTACAATCAAAATAAAAAAAATAAAAAATTCATATAAATATTATAACTAACGCATGTAAAATTAATTATTTCATTTAGTAAAATAATCGAGATAAAATTAAATTAAAAATTAAAATCATCAAATATGAATATTTATTCTAAATTATATATTTTAACTATTTATAAAATAATAATGTAATAATTTAAAATTTATACTGCAAATAAATTATACACACGGTCAAATAAACCCACAAAACCTCCCATGACAACGGCCAAGAGACTACTAAACCCTCCACAGACACTCCCTGCCAGCGACAATGGAAGCTTACAAGCAACCTGACATTGTTATACGTAAGGGGACATGACCTCACTTAAATAAATACTCTTGAAAATATTTATAAACACAATTTCTATTACTAATATTCACAAAAAATGTTTTTTTTTTTTAATTATATGGAGCAGTATTCAATATAAATCACTAAAGTATGATATTTAAAAGCACATATACAATTTTTATTTGTATGTAGCCTCTTATTTCATTCTGTGAAAATTTTGTTGCATGGTGCGCGCGCATCGTAATAATTCACTCATCATTTTTTTTGTAACGCGCCTAAATAACTTTAACTTGAAAATAATAAAAAAATTAAATAAAATTTCAAGACAGTAGTAAATAAATTTATGAATTTTTTAAAATATAATATAAGATAAATTACTTTTTGTAGCGGTTAGCCTATAAAGGGACCACCTTTTGAAGGAAAACACAGTCATTTGAACTACTTTTTTTCGATTATATGGTTTTGGAAAACTTAAAATGGTTATTTGAGTTTTGATTCCTCATATCACCCTCAGGATTTTTTTATATTTTTTTTTGAAGAAGAAAATGACACTAAAGTTATTTGTTTTGAGTTAGTAGGTAAATTTGTTGGTGCCAAAATGAAAGTGCTAAATTGTTTTGGACCTTTTCCTCTACTGTAATAGTATTCAAAGTAAATATTTTTAAAAATCTGATTTTATATATATATATATATATATATATATATATTTCCACAATACGGTGTAGTGTCATATCTACATATAGAGCTAAGTTCATCAGAATGCTTTATGACGAAACGGAACTCGAACCAATGAATAGTCACCACACCTCGAACACCAGAAAAAGTGTGCACGCAATGTTTGTGAGCCATCGATACTTGACGTCGGGAGTCGCGATGCCACAGTCCCTGGATGGAACATGCACGGGATTGCCTTCGCCGCGCGTCGCCTTACGAACTCTGAACGCATGCGCCATCTTTTTTTTTTTTTTCCAAGCGGATCTGAGCGTGGGAAGTCACATGTCTCGCCCCGGTGACAAGACAGCTCACGTAACGACGCAAAACCATGCAATTTTCATCATCTTCTTCTTCCCGGTTGCCATTTTCCTTGGTCCGCCGCTGAAGAGTAAAAAAAACGAGAGAGAGATGGAAAGAGTGAAGGGAGGCGGGGAGAACAAAAATTGTCTCAAAACACGTGTGAAAAATAACTAACTTGAGATCTTCTTCTTGGTGTTTAGATTGCTTCCCCTTTTGGGTGGGTTTTTCTTCTTCCCACAACCTTCCTCGCGCTTGTTCACGTGACAATTAAAACGACATCCCCTTGGCGATTAACTGTCATTTTGTTTCGTTGTCCTTTCCCTCGCGAGATGGGTCTCCCCCCCGGCAGGTAGGCTATATAACCAGAAGCCCCGGGCGACGCCGACAGTACACCCGGTGCGGACGCCGACGACAATGCAGACCCCAGTGCTCACCGTCTCGATGATGATGCTGATGACGACGCTGACTTGCCTGGTGGTAGGGGCGCTGGCGGCCAGAGCACGCAGGGATGACGACGACGCCTACTCCACCAAGTACGACAACGTCGACCTGAAGGAGATACTCGGCAGCGACCGCCTGCTCAAGGGCTACATGGACTGCGTGATGGGTGCCGGGCCCTGCACCGCCGACGCCAAGATGCTCAAAGGTGAACCCCTCGCTCGCCCTTTAAGGGCCCCCCGCCTCGTCAGCGGTGTGTGTGTGTCAGCGAGGTGGGATGATAAGCTAGACGCTCGCTGGTGCTTCTAGCGCGGCGTCTCCTCTGGACTGGCGCGCAGTCTTCTCGTCGTCACAGGACAACTGTGACATTTGAGCGATGACCGTAACGTTATACGGCGGAGAAATGAAGATAAAGATGTAATGCAAGACCCTTAAGTGCTTTCAATTATCTGTACTGGTTGTTTTACGCCTAAAAAATTACTCTGAAAACATGCGTTTTGGCCATTTTTAATTCTTCTAAAAAATACAGTTTAGAAACTTAATCCGAAATTAAAAGTACTTTTCGGCCCTCAGCGAACACACTTAAATGCTATTCGTAAATAGGCCCCACTCGGATATCTTGAGCAGTATTGAAATCGCGTTGTTTTTCCTGAAGCTCTGCTGCGCACCGTGTGTGTGCCCGGGTAGGCGGAGCCCTTAAAGCCCCTCCCGCCCACCCGGGCACACACACGGTGCGCAGAGCTTCAAGAAAAAAACAACGCGATTTCAAAACTACTCAACATATCCGAGTTGGGGGTCTGCTTGCGAAAAGCATTCAAGAGTTCGCTGAGGGCCGAAAAGTACTTTGGATTTCGGATTAAGTTTTTAAACTATTTTTAGAAGAGTTAAAAATGGCTAAAACGCATGTTTTCAGAGTAATGTTCTGGCGTAAAACAACCAGTACAGGTCATTGAAAGCACTTAAGGAACTTGCATTACACCTTTATCTTCATTTCTCCGCCGTATAACGTTACGGTCACCGCTCAAATTTCACAGTTGTCCTGTGCACGACGAGAAGACTGCGCGCCAGTCCAGAGGAGACACCGCGCTAGAAGCACCAGCGAGCGTCGCGCTTATCATCCCGCCTCACTAACACACATACACCCCTGACGAGGTGGTTACTGGTGGTTGTACGTTCGTACGAAAGCAAACACGCAGTTGGGAATTGCCAGGAGATGGCACGCCGTGACTTAGTTAATGTCACTTCTTAAGGTGGGTGCCTTCCATTTCAGGTCATGATTTTATATTTATATTAATCACTGATCAAGTTTTACACTTTTTTCAATTGTTTAACTTTCACGAAATTAAAATATATATATATATACAGCGCAAAAAATTTTTTTTGCGTAATTAGCTGCCAAAATTACATTGTTAACGATTTCGGTTTGTACAAATAAGGAGAACTTAATTTATTGCAGCACTGAACCCTTTTAGGTTTAACTGCAAAGCCACTGGCTACTTCAAGAAATGGTTTGATTTATTTCAGAGAATATTAATTAATTTTACCTGGCATTTCAAAATTCTCAAATTTGTTACGATTTTGACAGCCAAGAAACATGAAATGAGTTTTTGTGATCGAAATGCAAACCATATCATGAAGTAACCAGTGGCATTGCAGTTTTTATTATTTTTATTTATTTTTATTTTTTATAAAACCTATTTAGTAAACCTAAACCTATTTATTAAACCTAAAAAGTCCCAGTTCTGCAATAAATTAAATTCTCCTTATTGGTACATACCTAAAAAAAAGTAAAAACTGTATTTTTGGCAGATAATTAAACAAAAAGTATGCGCTGTATATATTTTTCGTTTCGTAAAAGTTAAACAATTTTTAAAGTCTGCAAGTTTATCTGTAATTACTGTATATATAAAATCTTGACCTGAAATGGGAGGCGCCCCCCTTAACCACGTCATCTCCGTATCGTATAAGCCCAAAAAAAAAAACATTGCGGATGATGGTTGGTAAGCATGGAATTAGAATCTCTGTCGCAACAGATGCCACGGCTGACGCCCCTTCGGTTGCTTTAGACAAAGCCAGCCCGGGAAACCTACAATGGCACATGGGAAACTCTGGGCCGGGTCACGCGAGGATAAGTTCTGTGGTGTTATGGAAGAGAGGGTTAAGTCAAAAAACATCAAATTTTAAGAGAGGTGGGAGAAAGTATAATACTATTTTCACGATCAAATATTAGTCGTTATATTATTAATTATTGATATATTATACAGGCAACACAAAACTACAAACCATATAAAGTGTCAAAAGGCATATACTTCAAATAATCCTTGACTTTCTTCCGCCTCTCTTAAAATTTGATGTTTTTGACTTAACCCACTCTTCCATAACACCACAGAGTTATCGTGTATTAAAAGCAAGCGAGGTCATTACATTTTTTTAAGTGAAACTTCTTTACAGCCGGTATTCCCTGCAGTCGAGGTCATGACGTCATCGGAGCGCAAGCAAAAAGCATGACAAAAAAAAAAAGGAAGGTAGGGTGGGGGGTAACGCTCAAAGCGATTAAAGCAGAGTCAGAGAAATGTAACACTCTTTGCAGATGTTTTTCTTCGTCATTTTTTGTTACAATTGTGAACTTCGGTGGTAAACTTCATTATGTGCAATATTATCTTTGAAAGATTTTTGCAATTGGAGTGCATGGCTTGATGTAAGTTTTTGGACATACGCCATTGCTAAGCATTTCTTAGCAATGGCGTATGTCCAAAAACTTACATCAAGTCATTGTGTGCAATATTTAAACTCTGCATGCCTA
This sequence comes from Bacillus rossius redtenbacheri, assembly GCF_032445375.1. Taxonomy (NCBI): domain Eukaryota; kingdom Metazoa; phylum Arthropoda; class Insecta; order Phasmatodea; family Bacillidae; genus Bacillus; species Bacillus rossius. The sequence continues at coordinate 6,153,820 of NC_086343.1, forward strand.
ATATTTTACGAGCACTGATTGGTTTGAAGCCCAATGTGACCTCGTTGTTGACCAATGAGCTATCTTTGAGCAGACAGTTCGATTCTAGCCTGGAGTGAAATGATCACGGCTATATCGATGCAGTACTAACGTCAACTTGAGCATTGTGGTAACATAACACCAACTTGCATGTTGATTAAATTTTTTAATGAAGTTGATGATAGTTTTCGGGTGGCAGTGATTGCTCGAATATGGCGCTGAGGTGTGCAGGTTCGGTTCCAAATCCCAGGAAACACTCATAATTACGAGCACCACGTCGCTACATAAATATCGGAGCTCCCACAGTGTCTGAATTTCGAACACACAACCGCACGCCATGAAACCATGTTGGGTGATTTGAACGAAAGTATAGAAGAGTAACTTATAGTTTTTTACTCGTGATTTAAAAAAAAAATACGTATAGATTTACTAACGTACAGTATATATATATATATATATATATATATATATCCTCATGGTGGATACAAATCCTTGTACGTGATTCTGTGACTTGCGATCTGAATTATTAAATAGGAAGCCACACTATTGGGCCCGTGATCAGTAAGGTTCTCCGCTTGTTCAATTAGCGGACACGCTGAACAAGTATTCCGCTTGGAACATAAAAATAGAGTTATGAAATGCATGTTGCACCAGACTGGCAGGTGGTGTTGAAACCTGGCTCGGACTATAGCAGGAGCCCGGAGCTGCTAGCTCACCCAGCTGTAAGCTTACACTTGAAGTACACTTCGCTACGAGTCACAAGTGCTCCATGCAAAGAGTCTCAACTCAGAGTGGGTTTCATGTCTCTAGAAGCAGACAGAATGGATGAAGGTTTAGAGTTTATCTAATCACTTCCAGTGTATACTCTACACATTTCATAAAGACTTAAAATCACAAGTTTATTTCTACAGATGTAGATTGAGGAGAATACAGCAACTGCACCCATGTGAATGGCAGGCCACGGCGTATTCCCTGATAGGGCCCAGGGGCGGTTGAGCAGATAGTTCACTCTTCTTCCGCCAGGGCGAAGCGGGTTCGATTCCCGCGGCGGGGGTCGAATTCCGGGAAATGGGAAAACTAGGTTTGGGCGTCTCCGTGGGCCGGCGGTGTTTTCTCAGGGTGCTTTCGTCCCTTCTCCCACTCCCCCCCCCCCCCCCATTTTCCTTCCCGAAAAGGCATTCCTTCCGTCAGTGCTCCAACCTCAACTCGTCAACACGTAAAAATAAATTATATTTCCCTCGAAACTAAATTGAATTTAACTCGGGCCATTTGTAGTCACCAAGCTTCGCAGCGAATTTTTTTTTCAAAGTCATTTATTTCACAAATCCCCCGTCGAAACTTATTATTTGCAGGCACAGAAACAGGAGGTTAGTAGGGGCCTCGTGGTTCGATGCCGAGTTGGGGTGCTCGGCGCCTGGGTCCGCTACTGGCGATGAAGACATCCCTGTCGGTCAGTCGGCAACGGCTGCTCGGGATCGCTTCATTAAGCAATTGATATGAGCACTCGGTATCGACGACGCATTAGGACTGGGTCCACATGGTCTGTACTTTTGGGCACAATAGATTATTTTGGAAACCAGTTGCCAAAAAAAAAACAGTTTTAAAAAAACTGCAATTAAGATATTGTAAACTTGTACAACATGTGGTTATGGTAATTTTTTTCCATGGACGAAATTCGTTTTTCGAGAAAAAAAAATACTCAGTTTTTCTTACGAAAATTGGCGCCGAATTGTATATTCTGATTGATGTTTCATTCGAATAAAATTCTTTTAATCCACTGAAAAGATAATCGACTTTTCAATAATTTATTTTTAATGTACGCACAGTTAATACTGTAAAGTTATCCAGGGAACGGGCTTACAAATAATTTTAACCATTGGAGGTACTGGGACAAAACACAGAGCTTAAATTCCCGGGTAAGAATACGAACCCAGTATTTACTGCAAAGAATGATTCGTAGTGATACAGTTGTTTTCCTGTAAATGTACAAATTTACAATTGTCTGTAATCTTACATGAATATTTCCTGTTCCATTTACAAAAACAAATAACAGTGTATATCGGACATTTCATTTTATTGACATTACTGTTATAGAAGGACTAGTAATGCTTTATTTATTTCAATAACTATTTTGGGTGCGTTGTTTGTTCGCGAAATTTAACACCAGATATTTTCTAAATGATTTTGCGAGATGTAGGAAAATATCTGATCAAAACAAGTCGTGTAGGGAAAAAATGTAAGAGAGATAATATCGTGGTATGTATACAATCCTATAAGTAGTAAAGTTCATCACTCATTCATTGACTCTGTAACGCCAAATGTGTACCTTGGAGAATGAAGCACAAATATTGGCCAAGTCCATAGAGATGTGTATGAAATAGAAATTGGAAGTGTAACAATAGAGTAACATTTGAAATACAGCTACATACGTATGTGGAACACTGCGGTAGATATTAAATTTGTGTGTTTTTTATATTCTTCATTTTTAGGCGCCTTACGAATAACTATGCTTATAAATGCTAAAATGCCTTATACCTCAGAAAGTTTAGCTCTAAACAAAAAACTGTGAAAAATTTTCCGTTTTGGAAAATAAAGTTTGCGTTACTGGGAATATTTTGATAATATTTCGAATTTTGTACTTAAGCCCTTTCGAAAATCTTTGTTTTTTTTGTTAAATATGCCTATATCTTTGAAGTTTATAATTTTATTTTAAAAACCGTTGGTATTTTTGTATTATATATAACATTAAATGAGTGCAAAGCTGGCTGATGATGTCATCTATTAACAATTTCGCTAATCCTTTAAGATGTATCAATCAGTAACTTACTTAACGACTTTATCTTGTATTAAGTTAAAATAGTAATGCCAATAAACAAAACTACTGACATAGTGACAGACATCGGCGTAAATATCCGGGTGGAGGGAGGTAGAGAGGGCCTGCTCCTTGGAATTAAAAACCACCCACTGTCGAGTCAGCCGTAACTGAAAAACGGGGATGATAAACGTAGTAATAAATTTGTTTAGTATTTGGGTTCATCTGTTTGTCTCTGTATTGTCCAAGGTTGCTGTTTGTATGCATTTACTATTTTTTGTCACAACTGTTTTGTCGTTGACAGCCTCACTGTTCGTCTGCATTGTAATTTTTTTTGTAAATGCAACAGAAATATTCATTTAAAATTACAGATATTAAATTATGTACATTTACATTAAAACAACTGTATCACTACCAAATAGTGTTAGCAGTTATACTGAGTTTGGTATCTTACAAGGGCGCCCATATGATAATTTGTAGGGGGGGGCCAGACTTAGGGGTATGAAGTATTTTTAATCTTTTGGAAGACTTAACTGCGGCTTGTTACTAGCCATAAAATAGTTCCAGTTCTGACCCTGTTAAAATTTTTTGTCCTGTTACTAAAATACTAGACCACAGTACTCATTCGCCATAAAAAAAAATCTTTATTGGCTACTTTATTAATTAAATATTAACTATTTTATTGAAACAAATGAATTTTTAGCATTAAAAATGCAGGAATACAGTCCTTAAACTTTTACAGCGTCTCGGGTACACGGATATCAAGAATACAGTCCTTCAACTAATTGCTCTCTTTACCCCTAAATAAATGTCGCGTACAAATTAAATTAAAATAATTATAAAGTTGAAAACGTGTTGGTCAAAAGATTCAACTTTGGGAGAGAAACGATTTAAATATGTTATCACAGTCAGAAAACAGTTGTTTTTAAATGTAACACCTGAAATACGCTTATAATTATAGTCAAAAATTGTTTCACAATCAAATGAATATTACTATGTTTCGATATGAATCATAATTGCTTATCATTTAGAATTAGCACAGATGGATTCAGTAGTCGAGGACTATAAGTTTATTAAGTGATAGTAAAGCGCAGAAAAAATTAGTTTATTATTAAACTAGACAATTTAACCAAACAGTATTTATTTAGAGGTTAAGGAATTAAGTGACACCAAAACCAATGAAAATAATCGAAAATTTCTAAATGCTGACATAACTCATAATCAGCTTTACACAGAAGAGTTTAGTTCAGCGCAATTAATCCACACAAAACAACTGGACAATATGTCGACGCGTATTTTAAGAATATAAGAAGATCCACATCGCAGTATAATTTTTTTTCGTGTCGTGTGGTGCGGGCCCATAGGCTACAGCCTAGATAGCCTGCGCGTAAATACGGCCCTGATAAACCCTTAAATAACATGTTCAGTACTTAACTTCAGAATTAAGAGTACATTAGAACCTCGATTTTACGGAGCCCGGACTCAACGAAGCCGGGTTTTTACGAATACATTTTTCAGGAACCAACTAAAATTCGGAAATTTTGACACCAAAATATATTTAATAAAAATTAAAAAAACACTATGAAAACATATAAAAATATTAATTTTTTATGCACAGCGTATTCATATTTTAAAGCTAATACAACAGCCATTTACCGTTAGTGAATATTGTATAAGTTATTGCGGCATCAAACTCAAAATCGAAAAGAAAAAATGGACTAGTTACACTTTATTTGTCGCAAAGTTTGAAATTTCTTCGATTGAAAAATTATGTCAAGGCCGTAAAAATATATATTTTACCGCAAATGAACTATACTCAACATTACTTACTCATTCCAACATTTCCAGCTCGTGAGCATAGCAACTGAGCTTGAAACCTTGTGAAGCGTGAGAGAAAGAAACGATATTGAGTAGCTACTTCCTCTCCTTTCCGCTAATATTCAACAACCCATGCCATTAGGCATTATCTTGACATGTGTCGCATTCATTACCTTCGCTGCATCGGTTTCCCAGTAAAAAACGCTCAAAAATGGTATAACTGACAGCAAGTAGACGTGACGAGCGAATTTTCAACTAAGTTTTTTTTAACTTACTATACAAACAAATAATTCCCTGTGGCTATCACAAATTCAAGGGCTTCTCGCACTAAAATGTACTGTGTTTTTAATGAATGTCTGTCGTTACAGAGCAGCGTTTTTCTTCACCAAATAAGCCTATGATTAGAGACAGTAAAAATTCGCGGATTCCTTTCAAGACAGGCTGGAATCCAAACTCATTTAGCTTAATGCTGCGTCAGTGATTGGACCGCAATTTACCTGAAGGACTCTAGGCCAATGGCAAAGACTCAACTAAAGAAGTATCGAATCATAAGAATCGCAATAAACAGGTGTCCCGAGTCGGTAGCCAATGACCAGGTGATAGTTGCCCGAGTACATAGAGAATCGTGGAGTCTATCCGAGTGGTCATTGAAACCGCGAATTTTTTCAGTCCCTACCTATGATCACTTTTATGAAACAGTACAGGTGTACACTGAACTGTGTGCTTGATCTCCTCGATTATGTTACTAAAAGTGCGTTCATTCATATTCTTCAAGCCTATCTGTTAAAGATTAACTGATAAATATGATAAGGTGAAGTCCATAAAAATGCAAGGCAGGGAATTCTTCCAGCTCATCAACCTAACCCTGGAAAGTCTCGTCTGTTTTCAGTTGTCTCTGGCAAGGAGTGAACAAGTTTGCAAACTCAAATATAAATTTATTTTAGTAGCACGCGTCTTACGAAAAGGAAAGATATCCAAGAAAGGCATGTCGGACAACCTACTGTCACCACACAAAAGTTAACATGATGCAATGCGTGGTGCAACTGTGTTTAGTCGCTGTGATGTCACTATGCAATGAGGCAAGTTGTGGAATGTTAAAAAAAAATAAGGGGAACGCAAGGGAGGGCAGAGGGCAGATGGCAGTCTTGTTTTTACTATTTAATATTATATATATTCCGTTCAATAAATTATAACATGTATCTTCACGGGGTGGGGTGTTTAAAATTTTATGAAGATAACGATTTTACGAATGCAATCCAAGCGACCGTGAGCGTACGTAAAATCGAGATTCTAGTGTAAATTGCTTACGAGTCTACTGAAGGTAGCGGAATCCTTATCCCTTTAAACACTTTTGAAGGGAAAAAGTGGTTTTCCTCAAATTCAAAATTCCAACATAAATTTTACGTTGTAGACTTTTCTGGACAATAATTCTTATTTGAGTAACTTTAAAGGTGTTAGCTTACCTTAAAAATTGTGAATAATCTGAACGGATGTGACGAATGAGGAAATCTAAGAAACACTACATAATAACACTTTCACTGATTTATTTACACTTAAGTTATTTATACTGACTGAATACACTAAACTAAATCTAGACCAGATGCATAAAACTGTAGACCTAAAGACTATTGAAAAATCTCTGTTTTGAGATGTTATTTGTGAACATACACATTATGACGAAAAAGTAGCAAAACATTTCGCCGTCTACAAGCACGTGTCAACTGTCGCGTCGTCTAAACTCTGACTGTTCTAAATCTGTTGTGTTGTGTTATCGCGTGAGCTTGGGTAGCATTACGAAGGGGAATGACTCGCCACGGGCGTTGCGCTTGAACAGCGTTTTCTCCCTGTACACAACACCTTATATCGCAGCGGCAGAAACTAATGCTTGAACTAACATAAAAAATGAAGCAGACATGTAAAAAACGATATACAATAATATCTTCGTGTTGAACCACTTCTACATAATACCGAATTTAAATAATTTTCTTTAAAGTAAAGCACCTGACTACACTATTTTTTTTCCTTCCCTGAAAGCTAGGGGGGGGCCACGGCCCCCCCCTGCCCCCGGGTATGGGCGCCCTTGGTATCTTACCCGGTAATTTATGCTCTTTATTGTCTCCGTATCTCTAATAAGTATTTAAAGTTATTTTTAACTGTTCCCTGAATAGCTTTCCAGTGTAAACTGCGTACATTAATAAGCACAATAGAACAAAATAAAGTACAATTTATTGACTGTCCAATTATCATTTACTTAGTTTAAAAATTATACATATACTTGAATGAAACATTAATTTAAAATATAAAATTATACGCAAATTTTCTTAAGAAATACTCAGTATTATCTCGAAAAACCGTATCTCATATCTACAGAAATAACCATAGCCATGTGTTGTACACAGTTGTAATAGTTTTTTTTTGCAGTACTACAAACTATTTCTTGGCAACTGATTTTCAAAGGAATCTTTTGTAATAGTACATAATTTTTTTCCTGGCTAATTCATTCCACGGGAATTCTCTGTGCCGCCTTTGTGTTGAACATTTGACCTCGGCAGATTTTGACTTGCTTTCTGTTCTTGTGTGTTCATCTATGTTGTTCATTCTTGTGGTTGCTCTGTGACATACAGTGAAAATCAATACCAAAAAAATATTTTTCAAGGAAAACAAACTTCTTGAATATTATACAGTTTCCCAGCTTATTGCATGCATCTAAGCAAAGACCACCTGGTGAGAATTTTGTCAGTTACACTGTAAAAAAAATACTTTTTTTTTACAAGGAAAATACTTGGAAACCCAGTTGCCAACGACATGGCTTGTAAAGTTGTTTTGTGAAATTATGGACGGTACAAAGATCTGCCTTGAAGTTTCACAGGTGTTAATAGTTGGCAACTGGGTTTCCAAGGGCTTCTTTCGTCGTAAAAGTACCAAAAAAAAGGGGGTTGTCTGTAAAGTCGGTTTACAAACGATAATTATACGTGATAACGTAATAAGAAAACATTGATGAAAAATTGCATGGTACTTTTTAATTTTCAAATATTATTTACAGTTTTTTTTTAAATTTAATTTAAATAATTTGTTTAAATATAACCACGAACAATTAGTTAAAGAGCCCGCCTTAACCTGTTTGATATTATAGAAGATTTTCTCGCACGGTGGTCGGCCGGTTCTTGCACGCTCGGCTCAGGCGGAACGTGACAGTTTTTTTTTTCGTGCGTGCAGCCGGCGTTCATCTATTTATAAGACGTTATCACGTCGAGAATATATTTTGACAGTGTGTGGTCTCATGTTCGCTTCCTCTCGAGCGAGCGCTAGTTGTCTGCGTCCTTGGAGACAGAGAGCGCGGGCCTCAAGAGCCGGGGGAGGTTTATGTTCGTCTCGCTGTGGTTCCAGAGGCCATCCCGGAGTCTCTGGAGAACGAGTGCAAGAAGTGCAACGACAAGCAGAAGGCCGGGGTGGAGACCGTCATCCCGTTCCTCATGAAGGAGAAGCCAGAGATGTGGCAGCAGGCGAAGGCCGAGTTCGACCCCGAGAACAAGTACCAGAAGCGCTACGAACACTTGATGAAGAAGTACGAGGAGAAGAATAAAGAATGAAACGGTCTCCCGCAAAAACCCCTTCCCTTCCCTTTTCCACCGACATCCCTCAACTTTCGTGTGTTGGCAATCGTCGGAAACTAGCAATCAATAATAAATAACCGGCTTGTTTTAACGGCTCTTTTTTTTATTATTTTTACTCTGTACCTCTTCCCCTTCTTCCCAAATACATTTTTTTCAAGTACGTAGCTCATTTTTGCAGAACGTCTTTTTTTTTAATGTCTAGACGGCATTGAGCAAATATTTTGAAACCCCTCTGTTTAACCCCCCTGTGTGTTATAAGTTTGCATATTTGGTCTGTGTGCGTGTCCGCTTGGGAGTGATCCTAACTCCTATTGGGTGAAGTTGCCTGCCGTTCGAGTTGTCGGAGCTGGTGCCGGCTCTAGTGACCGAGGCAGAACCCGATGGATGTGACTTGTAGCGTTACAAACTATCTCTCGGCAACTAGTTTCCAAAAAATCTTTTGAAAAATACAGGAAAAAAATTTTTTTTATCTGTACAGTTCAGCGCAAACATTGATGGTTCGCACGCTGTTAAGTTGGTAGAAAGTCATAAACCAGAAGACCACGTTACGTTAAAAATATTAATTGCATTGATATTTGTATAAATTTTTACGCTGGTTAGCTTGCAGTCAAACAATACCTTACGCACAGGGGCGCAACAACTAAATTTCCAAAGGGGGGGCAATATACCTTTTTATAAAGAATCATCGATCCCCCCCTATTGAAGCGGGGGTCGGGAAAATTTGTATTTCAAGGTGGAAAATAGTGCTATTTAAGCAGTTTTATTATCTAAAAATTGATTACACAGCACTTTCTTTGCCCCCACTTCAAGGTTTCAGAGGGGGGGGGGGATACCCTTGCCCCCTCCCCTGTTGCTGCGACCCTGCGCCTGTAAAAGTAATGGTTTTGCCAGGGGCCATACTAGACGAATCAACCTAAAAACTAATCTGCAGTTCATATTATCTAAACACATGCAACAAGTAAAGAGAGCGGAATGTGGTATCAGCCAATTAACACATGGCAATGTACTAGACTGTGCATACGATTGTCCAACAAGACGCCAGAAAATAATGCGAATTTTGCGGGGCCTGTAAAGTACTTACTGAATGCGCTACGTAAAAATCATTTCTGCCGACGCTTTTATTAGCTTGACTTGTATAAATGAATGGACTATGTAATAAAATACATTCAATTTTTATCCACTTTTTGACGTCCTTGTGTGTTGAAATTTTTCGTACATATAAGGAACCTCTGATAGTACAATATTTTGATAACTTATGACCTTAGAGTTAAGGGGGAGTGGGGGCCAGGCAATTTTGAGCTATGGGTAATAACCATGCTTTTTGTGTATCCATATGAGGTCAAGGCATGGTGGGAATTTGCCCCGGAGTCAACTGTGTCCCTAGGGGACCAAAGACCCAAAATTTCTAAAATTTTGAAAATCAATGCTTTTTCGATTTAGAGTGTTTCCAACCCAAAATTTCGGGTTATTGTGGAAAATATGCACGGGGAAGGGAGGCAGAGGTCCTGCCCTTAAATTTAAAAAAATAAAAAGAATAAAAAACCTTTTCGTTTTAGAGTGTAAGCGAGGTTAGATTATGGTGTCAAATTTGCCCGGGGTTCAACATTCTCCTCGGAGGGGGAGGGATTTATGACCCTAAATTTCAAAAATTTTAAAGATGTATCATTTATTTTATTTGGAGTGTTTCCGATCCAATATGTCGGGTTATGGTGGAAAATGTGCCGGGGGAGATGTTAAAGCCCTAAAATCTTTAACGCTCCCGTAACCCTCCTTGGAGGCTGATTTTAGAACAATCCCATGATCAGTTAACGTGTATGTACTACAAAGAACATCCCTGCCGAGTTTCAAGTCTGTAGACATATACATACTTAAAAGACGGCCAACAGCTTTCATTTTACATAGAACTTGAGGCCAGTCCCACCGGGAAAACACACCACTTAATGCAAGCTTCAACTCTGATTACTAAGTTTATGCACACAATTCCAAAGTAAACGAGATGTGCCCAGATGGGGCCTAACCTGCATGTTAAAAATCAAAATCAAAGGGGAAAAAATCCTAAGGCGTAGTTCTTTACAAGGTGGCAAAAGACAACATCAAGAAGTAGGTTAACTATATTGATTTTATTATATGTACTCTTCAAAGAGCAAAACATTTATGACAGTAAATAAATAATTAAACATAATAATTATCATGTTTCTACTTTATATGTTGTTTAAAAACCACACAATCCGAAATATAGTTATCATAAGCCAACTAGGCAAAAACATGTACCTATGGCTGTATATCTCGACATAATTATGCTTGCCAAAATACATAAATATAATTTAACTTAACTCAGGTGATTGGATAGCTAATGAAAAGAGGACTATTAATTGAAAGAAATATGGCCGCCACAAGAGCATTCAACAAAATCTTTAACACTTTAATTATAACCAGAAGAACGTCGCAAGAAAAACAAACTAAGGCCAAACAATGCCACATCTAACAAAGTTACAACTACCATTTAAATATTATGTTCAACAACAACATTTACAATTTTACTGCTGGCCATTACAAATACTTAACTCTCCAAACACCCATTCGGACTCTCTCTCTCTCTCTCTCTCTCTCTCTCTCTCTCTAATTTTCTCTCTCTCTCGTCGTGTATTATTCCTCCATGGTCAGCTGATGGTCCTGCTGCTCCATAACTAACTGCCCAAAACACGAGACTATATACCCTAAATTTGCCTCCCTCCCCCTCAATAGCAAACACAGCTCGTTTTCCCGCAGTTCCCTCTGGCTTCTACCTCGTGTGATCTAGTGCCGAAAGCCGTTAACCAATAGTAACAAATAAAAAAATTACTAGCACACAGCAGTACCCAACCTATGACTTGTGATGGTCGGCAATGTAAACAGGTAAGGTTAAGTGTTTCTCTCGTGTCCTTAAATGTTTTTAAATGCAGAAATTAAACATCAAATGTCTTGTGACCAAATACACACGGTCACAAACTAACATATATATATATATATATATATATATATATATATATATATATATATATATATATATATATATCAGTTTTCCTTTAAATTAGTTTTTCAAAACCATAAAAGTTTGTTATTTAATTTCATAATAATTTTTAACTGGCAAGCTAAAACCATTGTCGTCTTAATTTTTATTAATTTATTAATGTCTGCATTTCTGTGGTAGTACTGTGGTGCTAATGTGCTGAGTTAAACAATAAAGTACGAAATGGGTAATGACAACTGTATCAAACATGACATTTTATTTTGAGACTAAAAAAAAATTATAGTTTAAAAATAAAAAAAACGCTTTTATAGTTGAATGAATTAGAAATTAAATATTTAAAAATATAAATTTATTTTAATTGAAGTTTTTTGTCCAACCGCCAAATAATGTAGGCCTACCACCACTCTGTATAACTAAAAGCTTAGGGTGATTGATATAATTTGTCTTTCATTTTCTATCAATATCATCGTAGAAACCCTGTTCCATGAGATCTGACTCCGTTTACGCCTCATTGTAGAACGGGTCTAAGCCCACGGGGTTGATGAATTTTTGTTTATCTATTTATTTATTTACCCATCTTATTATTACCATTAAGGCGCTGGCCGTCTTGTCTTACACTTTGGCACAGGAAAATACAATTAATTACTTATATTAACACTAAAAAAACTAAAATGTAATTGATGAATAGTTATAAAAAATACTAATTTGAGAGCAAAGCTCACGTTAAGTCACTGAACTAAAACATATTAATATAAAAATTTATTTTCCAATGTTGGCACATAAATGCTGTTCTAATGTTTTACTAGACACTAATGTAAAAAAAAAATTACTGAATTTGGAATACGGAGAGCAAATTTGGGATATTTATACTAACTATAACTAGATCATTCTCTTACATTTGTTGTTACGTCACGTATATTTTAAACAGATATTCACTAAAAGTGATATAATTGTTGTAAAAAGCCACGCTATTATTCTCACTTGAGCGACATTTTACACTCATTAGTTTATACTTAGTAAACATCTGTTTGAAAACATTTGTGACACAGCAAGTGCAAGACGCATTTGTGCTAAAATTTACAGAAATATCCCACACATACACATATATATACATATACATATATATTAGGATGTTGGTATGTATGACGTTGATAAACGCCCACGCCGTTTGACCGATCGCCATGAAAGTTGGCACATCGAAGTGTTTTTTTTTTATGGAGAACGTTTTTATACTATCAATTTTTTGTAACTCTCTGCTAGATGGCGCTGCAGCACATCAACTTCTAAATGACGGGGAAATTAAAAAAAAAATCATCGGCAGGCAACTTGGAATTATGTGTCTCAGCTACAGCGGTCGTCCTTGAAGCGGTGGCCAGCAACAGTATCGATTGTCTCGTTCGCCACACAACCAGCTGCGATACATGACCATGGACTAACGATCCTGTAGACTGACTCGCATTCTGCGCACAACACTACCTTGCTTGTTACCGATTAAACTGTCGAATTTAGCGGGTGGAAGCAACTCTGCAAAGTGCGTTTGTGAATAAATGATGCTGCTGCAGACACCGGCTTTTGTTAAAGAAATTAAATAAGCATAACGTTCCTTTTTCTTAAGTGCATACATTAATGTGCCAAAATGAGAAAAATGTGTGGTTTAAGGGACCAACATTCTATACACTTTTAACATAAGGATCTACAATAGGCTGCGTTGTAGCTACTCGAACAGTCTAAAGAGGAAATGTATTTTTTTTTTGTTTGTAAAAAATAAACTCAAAAACAATAGGCCTACCTTATCCAAACAACTATACCTGATTTTACTTTTATGAAGCGAAATTAATACAAATTGACATAAGCTATGTTTTATTAGAATATGTATTTTTTTTCTCCAATAGATACAGCAATATTTGTAGCTGAAACGTGAAATGTGTGATACGACTGTTTTCTTGTCTCTCACTGACTAATGAATGATGCAATAATGTCGCTCCAGCACGTGATAAAGGCGTTACCCTAAATTATTTCCACTAAATAATTTTGCTGCAGCGACAAGATTTGCAGTTTTTGTAGAACTTAGTTCACTTAGGCGCTTGGCATTTCATCATAAAAAGACCGGTTCAGCTGCAAGTTAAAAGACGTATACTAGTCTCGAAGCACTTTGGACCGTATGTCGTATACATTTTTGCAACTTATTAACGTGACAACGTCTAATAAATCGATGAACGCCGGCTGCACGCACGAAAAAGTGTCCCGTTACGCACATTGTCCTGTTACGCGGTGTCCCGTTACGATCATTGTACTCTTGCGCCGCATCTATCTCTCTTCCACTCGATTGGAACAACCATCGATTTGACTTTTTCGAGGCACGTTAAACTTGAAACACTCCCATTAGTTTCCTACTTTTCCTATCATCGTCCTATCCGTAACAGAATAACACAGATTGGAAGAAGTTATATAGCAAACATGTATAAAAGTTATAGTTAAAATAATCTCTTCGTTAAAGTAAAAAACATATTTGAATTAATGAGTGCAAATAAAAGTAAATTTATCAATTAAATTGTAGATTTCATTTCACTCCTTTGTATCCATACAAAATAGTGATAATTCAATAAAAATGATTTTATTTTATTCATAAAAGTATGGAATCATTTCATCAATGTTTTGTTATGACGTTGTCACGTTAACCAAACTATCGTCCGTAAACCGACTTTACAGACAACTTTTTTTTTTTTTTTTTTTTTTTACGTGTTGAGCCTGCAGCCGAGGTTTGTGACTCGAATTCAGTCTCACCCTATTTATATAATATAAACTTTTGAGTTGACGATGGTTTTGGGGTCTATGGAACATGAAACAAAAAAAAAACTATGTAAAAAATTTTCCACAAGTCGCACCATAGTATTGGCTACAGTAGATTGTCTTCCTTCGAAATCTACGTAAAACGATAACGACGAAACTGGTGAAAATGTAAAACCGTAAAATATTGACTCTATCTATACATAGCATTTAAAAGAAAAGAAATACATGTTTAACTGTACTATTTATTTACATATTTTCAACGTTCTCGTGAACTACGAGGATTAAGAAGAACATCGAATGTTTTAGTTGCAGTTTTTTTTTGTTTCAACTTACTTTCTCTATGTACTCATTTGAAGTGACTTACCGCGAATTGTTGGAACAGTTGATCAACGTAATTGCGTTTGGTACAATGTGAACTTATTACCTCACGTATTTTAAATTTTAATGTCGATAAAAACGAAATCTTCTATTCGTAATGGCGAGATAAGCTTATTTATAAAACAAACAAAAAAATCTTGGGACCAGCTATGACATTTCTTTTTGTTTTTGGCCGTAATTATTATTATTATTATTTTTTTTAATAAAATGCGCAGTTTGCATGCGCCGGGTGTCTCATCATTAGTCCGGCTACGTAACAGACCGGATGCACACTTTTTTTTTCTCCATGGGTTTTTCCCAAGAAAAGAAGTGGCATGAGGTCAGCCTTTCCTCGCGTGTGTTGGAACACGTGTGACGGGGCGGACACGCTATGCCTCCCAAGCAGGCCGCTACACCGTTCGAAATCACACTACATTTACGGACTATTCCAATGAAGGATTCAAACTCAAACAAACAAATACTCCTTCGTGATTTCCAATAACTAGAGACCGGAAAAATTCGCGAATTCATTTCGCGATAGGCTAAAAAAAACAAATAGTTATACCTCAGTGCAGCCTCTGCCATTGGCGCACAACTCACCTGGATGACTCTGGGCCAATGAGAAACACCCGACCAAAGCTTTATAAGAATCACAGGCTGCTACGTTGGGACGTCTCATACAAGACAGCAGCCAATGAGTGGGTGACATTTGACCGAGTGTACGTAGAACTATGGAGTTCATCCTGCAGGTCATTGAACCCGCGAATTTTTCCGGTACCTACAAATAACCTAATCTTCGCAGAAAACTACGCCGTATTTCAACTTTTCGAGTTGACGTTTCGTTACAAACTAAAGGCGGACAAAATAAGAGTGTTATTGCTGTAGACTACTACCAGTTTTCGAATTATTTTTTTTAAATACCAAGAATATTCTTTGGGATTCATTTCCAAAGGAAATTAACTAGGAGTTCGTACATTTTCGAAGATCCCTGGATAATTTGTAACCAAATTTCAGCGTTAATTTAAGGTGAAAATATTGTTGACGTGACAACGTCTAATAAATCGATGAACGCCGGCTGCACGCACGAAAAAGTGTCCCGTTACGCACATTGTCCCGTTGCGATGTGTCCCTTACGCTCATTGCACTTTTGCGCCGCATCTTTCTCTCTTCCACTCGATTGGAACAACCATCGATTTGACTTTTTCGAGGCACATTAAACTTGAAACACTCCCATTCGTTTCCTACTTTTCCTATCATCCTCCTATCCTTAACAGAATAACACAGATTGGAAGAAGTTAAATAGCAAACATGTATAAAAGTTATATTTAAAATAAATTCTCTTCGTTAAAGTAATAAACATATTTGAATTAATGAGTGCAAATAAAAGTAAATGTATCAATTAAATTGTATCCTATTTCATTTCACTCCTTCTTTGTATCCATACAAAATAGTGATTATTCAATAAAAATGATTCAATTTTATTCATAAAAATATGCAATAATTTCATCAATGTTTTGTTATGACGTTTTCATGTTAAACTATCGTCCGTAAACCAAATTTACAGACAACAATTTTTTAACAGTGTATACGCTAAATCGAACCTTGGGAAAATAAATGAAACTTTCCAAGCCTATTTATGTATTTAACTGTTCACAAATAACTTTAACTACTGGAGGTACTGGGTCAACACACAGCATGAATGAACGGGTAAGATAGAATCCGAACCAAGTATAACTACGAACACTAACATATTTTGTGGCGATACAGTTGTTTTCGTGTAAATTAACAGATTTACAATTACCTGTAACTACATGAATATTTCTGTTTCATTTACTAGCTGCAGTACCCGGCGTTGCCCGGGCTGAACACAGGGTGAAGGGGACCTTTTCCGAAATCAGATGTAGTTAGTAATTGTCTTCTTAATTTGAATGTCAAGTGTGCAAAATAATTTATATCACTTACTTCAGATCCCGACAGACGTTGTTCTGCCAGTTTATAGTTATTTACCTGTAAATATCTCAATATTGGTGGTCTGTGTGTAATCTAGACTCTATAAGGCACTATAGAAAAAAGGTGAAAAATAAAAGATTACTGACAATCAAAATATTCCATTATAGAGCAAATTCTCGGCAACCGTTGCAATGCCTCATTCAGTTTTGTTTTATAATATGTTTGAAGTAGTTACACCTATACAAATCATCTATCCATCTCTCTAAATAAATATTTATCTATATATCTATATCTATTTATCTATATATATATATCAATTTATCTCTTTATATCTACATATATACCTCCCACTATCTCTATCTCTTCTATATATAAATCTCTATATAGCTCTATATATCTCTTTATCTAACACATTTAATTCTCTATACCTCGCTCTATCTCAACTTATCTCTCTGTCTCTCTCTCTATCTCACTCTATATATATCACTCTATGTCAGTCCCTCTTTTATATTTTAATAAATTGTGTCATACGTGCGCACTTATACAACAAAAACAGACCAAGTGCCGCTAGATAATATGAAATAAACACATTTTTTGAAACGATTCGTGCTCCAACTATTGCAAAATAGTTATACCGTCTCAGAAACCTTCATGGGCATGCGCATAACAAATCACCAAAATTTCATCACAATCGGATGAATGGTATAGGAACGCATACGGCACAAACAAACGAAAATTAAAGACATGACAAACGCATCAAACGATGGTGTGTTTAAAATTCAAGGCAACTAACTCTATCTATTGACGAAGTTAAGAACAAAACGGTTATGAGCGCCTTTATTTTGCTAGCCGCTGCGAGTTCCACTAAGCGGACTGGTCTCACCAAGGAGAAAAATATGAATTTGCCAGACCTTACTATGTGTATGATCGTGTGGCAGACACAGATAAATGACACTCACTCACCATTTGTATGTCTATGACCTATGATTATTTTCTGTTATAAAATATAATTATCACTTTTTCACTCCCTTAGGGATGGAATTTTATATTATTATGTGGTCTATGTGTTAATCCATGTTATGATCTCGCTGTAGGCCAAATTTCATCCAGATCCATTCAGCCGTTCTGGCGTGATTGAGTAACAAACATCCATCCATCTAAACTTTCACATTTATAATATTAGTGATATATATATAGTGTAAAGGGGAAATTGATAAAGTGGGGGGGGGGAGAGTTATTGACCCCAATCCCCCAAACTCCCATAAACCCTGTTCTCTACGTCTGAGTGACTGCAACAACATGGCTGAACTCCGCCAAGCAACCCGACCTTCGCACGCAATGTTTTCCCTCGCAGTAGAGAATGCTTGCACGCACGCAACATCTTCACTACGATGTTGAAGAAAACAGAAGAAGCTTGTTGAAGAACGGGTAACCCAACGACGTGGGAACTGTCGCTCACAGACACACATTCAGGGACGTAACCATACCAACGGTACACTTTTTTTTTTTTTTTCGGCCAGTGAACCACATGATCGACTGTTTTTTTTTTGATGGAACACCAACTACTTTAAAGAAAGTCATCCGACAATAATTGCCAACATTCAAAACCAAAATTTATTTTATTTAAACCTTATTGTTGAAGACCTTTGATACCCAATTGTCTGCATGTTCGAACAGAAAAGAAAAAAAATATCGAATTTAAAATCCTTAATCGCAAGTATCAAATTTGACGAAAGAAATTTCTTACAAATCGATGAACGTCGGCTGCACGTACGAAAAATGGTCACGTTCCGCCTGAGCCGAGCGTGCAAGAACCGGCCAACCACTGTGCGAGAAAATCTTCTATAATATCCAACAGGTTAAGGCGGGCTCTTTTTAACTAATTGTTCGTGATTATATTTAAACAAATTATTCAAATTAAATTTGCAAAAAAACTGTAAATAATATTTGAAAATTAATAAGTAGGTATGCAATTTTTCATCAATGTTTTCTTATGACGTTATCACGGAAAATTATGGTCCGTAAACCGACTTTACAGACAACCCCCCCCCCCCCCATTTTTTTTTCAAAGTTTGATTTATTGTAGCCCTGAAACAAGGTTTGGTGTCCGTTGGCAGCCTGCTCTACACCAAGCGCGGCTCCAGAGGAAGGGCGCAGGGGGGCGATAGCCCCTTCCGAGCCCAAATTTTACTTCTTATTTCTTTGTAGGGAATATTAATGTTACCTTAAATACTTTCGTTTAATGTGCTAAACTCTTCTCTCAATAAAAAATTTGTACGAAAATACTCAATTTCAGTATTTGAGACCATATATTCAGTGGATATCCCAAGGGCAATGTCATGATTACCAACTGCATCCTCCTGTGTGCGAGAGCCCTGCCAGAGAGGTCTTCCTGGAGCCGCCATTGCTCTACACGACACACGTCCTGATTCGTGGGACCACGTGGCGCTGTCTCGGGACCCCAGGGTTCCGCGGGACACCTTCAGGTACCACTGGACTAGACTGGCTCCAACCCGGGGCGAGAATTCATCCTGGCGTCCCCACAACACATTTGCTTCTTTTTTTTTTTTCAAACCAACCAAACCGGAAACTTTCCCGACAACACACACATCATTCCTCTAGTCCCAATTATATATATATATATATATATATATATATATAAATTAAACTTAAATTAGATGGTACATAAATAGATTTTGTTTTCAGTCATCTCATTTATAAAACACAAATCGAGTTGGATTGTACGCGGGGAAAAAATATTTTGTAATATTTGACGAGACACGGGCAGCCTTTTTTTCACAGACGAGAGAGCCAAACGCCCAATCGTGCATCTCTTTCATTGTAAATAAATATGGCGGTGTTGATAAAAGGATACTAATGGTCAATTAGGTTATGTTAG
Organism: Bacillus rossius redtenbacheri; assembly: GCF_032445375.1. NCBI lineage: Eukaryota > Metazoa > Arthropoda > Insecta > Phasmatodea > Bacillidae > Bacillus > Bacillus rossius. Next base: position 6,173,088 of record NC_086343.1, read on the forward strand.
CTTCATTAGAAATACTTTAAAACATTGTGGACGGTTGATTTGGTTAGGATAGCTACATTAAAGATACGGAAGAAAAAAAACATGAACTTCGGGTTTTGGCTCTCTCGTCTGTGAAAAGAAGGCTGCCCACGAGACACATGTATGTATCTTTCAATACAAATAATTCAGGTCATCTGCCCTCTGACTTTTTTTTGGTTCTAACCCTACGATATTCAAGTAAATACCATAGAATGGGGTGAATATAATCACTGGGGTGAATAGAATCAATATTTAGGAAAATGTTTTATGGTTATACATTGTTCCTAATTTTTTTTAATAGATAACCACTTTTCCCCCTCCCCTTTTTTATTAGTATATCTATGACTCTATTTCATGGTATTCCAAGTCATTATGTTGGTTTACCTGTTTTATAAAAAAAAATATAGTAAGATCAACTGTTTTGGAGCGAAAAAAAACATAGGTAACCTAAAAAACTTTGTGTAGGTACCCAATCAAGTGTTTTATCAGCAGACGTGAGTAAATATGTTTATATTGTGCCTCAAAAGTATCATGAAAGTTTGATGTAGTTATTATTGCATTTTCTGAAAGACATGGCTTACTAAATAATTTTAATTGGATCAGTGTAATTTTCGTATTTTGTCGGGGTGAACAGAATCACCATGCCACGAACTTATAAACCAGTTCCCGGTGGTAAGACATACACAAAACATAACAATATGGACGTTATGTGTGCAACTAATACCATAAAAAAAGTACCTATTTATAGTCAAAATTACTCTGTCAGTTTAGTTTCTCTCTCTTCCCCCCCTTTTTTTTATTCCCCCCCCCCCAAATGCGGTTCCTGGGACACAAGCCCCGTCTGCCCTCCTCCAGTTACGCCCCTGGACATATGTTCTGGTCCTGCTGGTTAACTGACTCGTTTCTAACTTTACGACTATCCAATAGATGATCGTGCAGACAAATTTTAACGTTTAAGGTATCTATAGGTTTCGAAGAAATACTACTTTTTAGAGTCGTTACCCGTGATGCCACTTCCGGATAATTTCTGGCTAGTTTTTAGTTTTATGGTTCCTAGACCCTGAACCACTTTGTCAGATGAGAATTTGTTATATGTCTGTATATATGTCTACACAGTACATCTATCTACACAGTGGCGTAGCCAGGATTTGTGTATGGGGGATGTTAAGAAGCATGCCCCCCCCCCCCCCCCCGCGGTCCTCCCCCGGGAAAATTTGGATTTTAAGGTGTAAAATAGTCCTATTTTAGCAGTTTTCGGAACTTAAATTTAAATATTGTAACGGTAAAAATTTTATTAATTTTAATATGAAATTTGTTTGAGTGATGAATAAGAAATTAATTAAAGATTTGGTGCTAAGGGGGGGGGGGGTGTTGAACCCCTAACCCCCCCCCCTCCTGGCTACGCCCCTGTATCTACATAACTGCCGTGATTTTTCACGAATTACTACTAGACCGATGCATAATTTTTGCAATATTTTCAACGCGAGAACACGTGATATCGCTCGTTTCCGAGGTTATATGTTACACAAGCCTGGCACTGAAAGACTCGCTCACGTTTTTTTTATGTATACAAAAAAAAAGTAAATACATATTTTACATTTTTTTCATCAAAAGTTCTATGAAACTATTAAATTTCAGATTATGAATCGATACACTGATAAATATACCAATATTTGATGCCATGGTGTTCGCAGGCTTTCACGGCCAATTGTCCGAAGTACATAGCTTGGCTTCTGGGTTTGTGGCCGTGTCCTCGGCGAGATAATTCACCGGACGTTTCGGTCGACGTCGCAGTGTCGCCATCATCAGGGAGCAGTTTACCAACTCAAGTTAGTAGCCATTTACTCGAGTGCCCTTCAAGTTCGTGTAAGCCTCGGTCTTCTCCCATCCCCTCCCTCTCTATCCTCTTCGTTCTCTTGCTCGCTGGCATGTCCCATTAAATTCTTAGGGAGTCGGGATATAGCTAGGGGAGATTGCGAAATAACCAAGGGATGGAAATTCCAAGTGGAAGCCTCGTAACAAATAGTGCCACTACCCACTAGGGAACTGTAGAAAAGTCTGACTTTTTTTTTCTTGAGTAGTTGATGTAGAATGAATTGCAGCTCACTGAAGATGTGTGGCTTAAAAGGTGACGATTTCATTTAATTGTCCAATGATTCCTTTTTTTCAAACTTCCAAGACATCGATGAAAACTAGATATAGCTACAGCTCTTTTTTTTTTTTTCATCCCAAATTTAACGGGTACAACCCAGAAGTCAAGCTACTTCAATTGATGTCATGTCTCTGCAACTGAGTTCCCGCTCTGTGCGATAGTGTTCCTGGAAGCGCCCCCTTTGCCCGACGCTCGACGCTCAGTCTATCGATTCATAATCTGAAATTTAATAGTTTCATACAACATTTGATGAAAAAAAATGTAAAATATGTATTTACTTTTTTTTTGTATACATAAAAAAAAAACGTGAGCGAGTCTTTCAGTGCCAGGCTTGTGTAACATATAACCTCGGAAACGAGCGATATGATGTGTTCTCGCGTTTGAAAATATTGCAAAAATTATGCATCGGTCTAGTAGTAATTCGTGAAAAATCACGGCAGTTATGTAGATACAGGGGCGTAGCCAGGGGGGGGGGGTTAGGGGTTCAACACCACCCCCCCCCCCCCCTTTTGCACCAAATCTTTAATTAATTTCTTATTCATCACTCAAACAAATTTCATATTAAAATTAATAAAAATTTTACCGTTACAATATTTAAATTTAAGTACCGAAAACTGCTAAAATATCACTATTTTACACCTTAAAATACAAATTTCCTCGGGGGAGGACCCCCGGAGTTTCCCGCTTTAATACGGGGGGTCCATGCTCGACGGTCGCTTGAGACAACTATTATTATTATTATTCTCGGCTCGGGCCCTGGAAACCCCAGGGAGCCAGGGACGGAGGAATAACTTAAGACCCGCAAGGTGATACCACAGTGGCTGCAGCGACCTCGCCGTCTGACGCGCGGGCGAGGAGAGGCCACGTGCCGCCACACGTGGGAGGGAGCACCGAGTGGAACGGGAGGGGAAGGGATGTGTGTGTGTGTGTGTGTGTGTGAACAACCTCCGCCTCTACTTGCGCGCGTACACTGAAAAAAAAAAAAAAAAAAAAAAAGTTCATATTTTTACAAGGAAAATCCCTGGGGAAAAAAAAAAAATTGTACTTTTACAAGGATAATCCATGGGAAAAAAATGTATTTGTACTTTTACGCGGAAAATCCCTGTAAACGATATATAGTGTATGACGTCGATAAACCCCGACACCGTTTGACCGATCGACATGCAACATGGCACGTCGAAATGTTCTTTTTTTTTCCATGGAGGTTTTCATGCTATCCATTTTTTTTATTATTTTTATTTTTGGTAACTCTCCGCTAGATGTCGCTGCAGCTGCATCAACTTTCTAAACAGTTCAAACCGATCGCTAGTGGGTGAACAGAAAAAAAAAATCATAGGTCAATAGACAATGCAAACAGCAAATTTGTGTCATTCCTCTGTAACCAACACACTTGTCATGTAGTAGCGCTGTCAATTTTGCTTTAAAAACTCGCGGACGATTCATCAGCCTGTTTTCAGCCCGGGCAGCGCCGGGTACTGCAGCTAGCATCTTGTTAAAACTAAATTTGGATTTTTTTTTCTGGCGGGTGTCAACGGCCATCTTGAATTTGCGTCGTCTGCTGTCGGCCGCCATATTACATAAGTATTTAATAATTGTTTTTTAATAATTATAATAGGTCATAATTGCATTGGGTTGTTTTCGAACCGAGGGAAGCTGTTCGTATGCTACTAAAATAGAAAGGTAGAAACTTTCGCCACTTTATATATATTTATATGTATATATATAAAGAAAATAAACACAAGTGCCACACTGGAAAGTTTGACAATCATCAGTGAGCCAATCATCCCCCCTTCCCCTGTAATTCTGTATTTTTTATGTTTCCCCGAGTAGTTATGTTATTGTGGTTGTTGTAGTTGTTGGGAAGTGCCAAGGAGACGATTAGGACGACACAAAGCACATCCCTGTGCTACCCGGGATTCGAACCCAGAGCCCCCGCAGCGTAGACTGGTGCGTTGCGGACTACACTACTGCTGAGGCCGACTTCCATTAGACTTAGCGCTCAGTCAAGGAAGAATGATTTAAAAAAATTTGGTTTATCTGTAAATTCGGTTTACGGACGAGAGTTTAACTTGACAACGTCATAACAAAACATTGATGAAATGATTCCATACTTATATGAATAAAATTGAGTCATTTTTATTGAATTATCACTATTTTGTATGGATACAAAGAAGGAGTGAAATTAAATCTATAATATAATTGATAAATTTACTTTTATTTGCACTCATTAATTAAAATATGTTTATTACTTTAAAGAAGAGATTATTTTAACTATAACTTTTATACATGTTTGCTATTTAACTTATTCCAATCTGTGTTATTCTGTTAAGGATAGGACGATGATAGGAAAAGTAGGAAACGAACGGGAGTGTTTCAAGTTTAACGTGCCTCGGAAAACTCAAAATCGATGGCTGTTCCAATCGAGTGGAAGAGAGATAGATGCGGCGCAAGCATACAATGAGCGCAACGGGACGCAGCGTAACGGGACAATGTGCGTAACGGAACACTTTTTCGTGCGTGCAGCCGGCGTTCATCGATGTATTAGACGTAGTCACGTCAAAAAAAAATGTTTTTGCTCGAAACCGAGGTTAGATGTTAACACATATCTGAAGAGTACTGCAAGTCTCGTTCACATTAATTTTTAATTCGTTGTTAGAAAACGTGTTTCCTACACCTAGCTGCCTCGGCGAGCACTGGACCGCGCGGCTAGGAAAAATCCAACGGCAAGCGGAAGTCCCCAAGGTTTCCCTTCGCCGTTGCAGTTACGTATTGTTTGTAGCTCGATCCCCGTCTCTCTATCTCTTCACTTTTATTTTCTCCGCTTCCCCTCGAAGGCATCGACGAGTGTATAAAAGCACGCACGGCGGAGCTCGCCGGCCAGAGTTCGCTTACGACCAGCTCAAGAGGAACGGACCATAGAGGTAAAACACACCAGAGGCATGGGGGAGAAATTCTGATTGCCAGAACTGAGAACTAGTTTTTTTTTTTTAAAGTAGTTTTGTGCTCAACCGCTAGATGGTAGCTTTCACAATATATTACTAACATTACTACATTGATAATACTTAAGCTATTATCAAGCAAACTCCCCATTGAAAAAAAAATTACTTTATCTCTTTTCTAAGGAATTAGTCGTCAATTAGTTAAATTAAAATAATTTACCTAAATCTTTGGCTTTGAACATCTAACCCGAGTTTTTTTTTTGCTAGTAGTTACGAACGCATTCAACAGATAGCGCCACATGTCTCGCAAAACATGGTTTTAATTTCCACTGTAAGAGTTGCACTACTATGGCCAGAGGGAGCATAAAACCATATACAAGCATAGACTCAAGTATGACTACAGACAAGGGGCGCCCACGTCTCCATGAATACATGGTAAATATGGGAAGTTTTTTTATTCTGCTAATTGTTGCGCCATGTTAGGCGCCCCCAAAAAAGTTAAAGAGTAGTGTTTGGATTGTGGAAAGGGACTGCTTTTAACGATGCAGATTCTAATTCATACAAACCACCACCTGGCATTACCAAGCACCATTTCCGCGATTTTTCAGGTGGAAAAAAAAATGGCGAAGGCGAAGTTAAAAAGTGTCTTCAACTACGTCACATCATGCGTCTCCTGACAATTCCTAACTCCATGCTACAGACCACGACCAATAGATTCTCTGTCCGCTTAGTGGATCTCGCGACGGCTTGAGAACTATCGGCGCTAGCAGTAGCTGAGCCCAGACTTAACAGTGGGTTTAATGGGTTTAATTTTCTGTGCTGTCTATGTTTTCAATTTTTTTTTTTGTGTTCGCATATTCATATTTTTTGTCCATTATTGAGATTTATTACAGTGTAACCAGCAATTGTGTATGTCCAAGAAATTCTTAAATTAAAGGGGTATTAGGTCCCACTACCTTAGATTTTTCCATCTTTTGCTATAATTCTAAATTGTAATTATTAATCCCAATTTTTGGCATGTAAAGGCATAAATCATATCTCCCAGACCATCTATATCTTGTTTCAACCACGTATTCACTAACAGGCTGCAGTCCGTAAGCACCGCGAGGAAATAACTTAATATTTATCGCGGGCGACTACAGCTGTCATGATAACAAGTGTTGACTTCAACAAATAGCCAAAACTAAGTAGGTACTATGCCATGTCGAACCAAAAAAATTTAACAAGGAAGCTTTATAGCAAGCTGTATAAACATATTTGTAACTAGGAGGTTGTAAGGCACCGGTTGAAAAATGATAAATATAACAAACACTTTAATTTAATATACACAAAAAATTTACTAAATAATTTAATTTATTTTAATATTGTGTAAATTAAAATTATTTCGTATTTATATATATATATATGAAATTATAAAAAATATTTGACAAAAATGATATTAATATACCTATATGTATTAAGTACATTTGTGCTATTCACCGATAATTTTAGCCCCAAGAAATTATTAAGTCACCACAAAAGAAAAATATAATATAATAATTCAAAATGGTGTAACTACAAAACAGCAAATCTGGCAAAAACAAAAAAATTTCGGGCAAACATTATATACATAAAAGACAAAAATACCACGGTATTTCGAAAGAACTATAAACTTCCAAATATGAACACGTTAAAAAAAATTAAAAATGTCGAAAGGGCATAAGTTCAAACTTCAAAATTATATCAATCTATTCTCAGTATGGAGAAGCAGAATATTTGGGCTTCATGATACGCCTGTCCCCAATGTATACATATATCTTTGGCGTTACAGAGTTAGTGACCATAACTAGATATAGGAGTGCAAGGTGCGGAGACATAAATCCCCCTTTAATTCATTGGCTCGTGTGTGGCTTGTGGACAGACATGCAGTTCATCGCGGTGGTAGCGGCGCTTTGCCTTACGGCAGTGGTGTCGACTCCCGCCAGGGAGCGTCGCGAGGACACGTACAACCCGCAGTACGACAACATCAACCTGCAGGATATCATGAAGAGCGAGAGGCTGCTCAAGAGCTACGCGGACTGCCTGCTGGAACAGGGCCAATGCACGCCGGACGGCAAGCAGCTCAAAGGTGAGCCAGCGTTTCTTCCTCTATGGCCATAGAGCAGCAGGAGATATAGGAACAAAAGACGCCATCTTGGTTTAAACTAGTTTCAGGCCATACACTTTTCGAAATTACAGTAAATTTACAGACTTTTCCACGAATAATTTAACTCAAATAAACGAATACTTCTTCGTAATTTCAAATAACACCGAATTTCGATTTTTTTTTTAATTGTACACCTATTCATCACTTAGCACGGCTAATTCGTTCCTAAAAATGCTCGTGTTATTCGAAATCGCGTATTCTGAAGCATTAGTTTCCATAAACAGCAGGGCTAATTTATTTAATGAGTTCCGAAATTGCGTGGGAAAATATACTTTACGTAATATAAATGCACAACAGTTGAAACGAGACAAAAACACAACAAAACGAAAGACGAAACAAACACAATAGTTTTCCAAAACAGAAACAAGCGACATTTCGGAAACTGCTATCTGCTCCCGTCCTCAGGCAGAGACGCACATGGTACGAAAACACAGGCGCGACTCAGTGTCCATAAATTTACGAAGATAGCTGTAAATTTACGAGGATCTTAACTTTCTTCGTAAATTCAAGGTGAAAATTTTTAACAGTGTAACAATGTTATGACGTATAACATCTTAGCTCTCGGTATACGTGAATGCGACGGAAGTCAAGGAACGAAAAAGTGTAGAAACTATGGAACTGCCACCTGTGTCAGATGGTGTGAACCAAATGTCATTAAGACAAGGGGGAACTTATAGCATAAACTGTTTGATGAACTTTAACAATATGGGCAGTATTTTATTAAAATTGGTTTTTTAAGATCAGATCTAAACCCGGGTTTTAGTTGTTTTTTTTTCAAGTCTTTTTCGCTATTATCGGAGCCGTTTCATTATATAGTTAAAAATTTCGATCTGCTAATTAAATAATTCGATAGTCGACATAGCTGCTATGGCAGCGAATTCTAGTGGTGGGTGCGAAAACTACGTGAGATTAGCAACCTAGAAATGTAGTTGAAAACACAATTTGCATATACTTATCTCAGTCGGAATTATTTTAAAGAAGTCTATGTTCAATTTTGTGTCCAAGTTTCGTATTATAAGTGTATTTGCAGCATAAGAACACATTAATTTTCACGTTACCGATGTTAGACGTTGTACTGAAAGTCTCACTCACATTTTTCTAGGTTTATTTTGAAAATGTTAGTTTTGTTAAGTTAAGTATATAATTTTTTGTAATGCTTGAAGTTAATAGTGACTGGCTGATACAAATAGTTTATCCTGTGAAGTCATTGGAGTTAAGTGTTGAATTTACTTTTGGGAATGACTACAACTGTAATGACATTATTTTCGATAGACATTGTGAAATTGTCTATGGAAATCCCTTAATGTGTGATATCTGCCTTAACGAAGGCAAATGTTCAATACCAAACATTAAAAAGTTGTTGTAGCATGAATACTGTAGGAACAAATATGGGATATTTGAAGTGAAATTTCTATACAGCCATTATTCATGTACAAAATTTAATAAATAATAAAATATATTACAGAAGATTTATTGCAAGGTTTGGATTAATATTTGAAATAATTCGAGATAGTGGGGACATATACCATTCGAGGATCGGCTTCACTCCCAGAATTGAAGCATATTAACTCCGCTTCAAGCCTGTTGATACCTCCATGAAGTTCTTTCCTTACTCGAAGTTAAAAAATCTTTGCATGATAAATATAAAAAAAAACTTTTTAAAGAAGGGCCACTTTGTTTGGGTGGTTACATCACATGCCTTCCAACAAGCCTATTTTGTTGTTCATTTATGATTACCTAAGGCTCATGTTGAAGCTCCTGTTTCTGGTTCCACGATTTTAACAGGGGTTTTATTGAAGCTAGGGGGAGGGGTGGAGGAGAAGCGCCTCTGATACTGTAAAATAGTTGTTTTTACGGAGAAGCATCATCTCGGAAATAAGGTGAATATAACTAAAATGATAAGTTGGTTAGGTTGGGTAAGCTTCATTCATAATACGTGCTGACCCAACCTAACCAACCTTCCACATAATCTATTACTCGCCTTATTTTCCAGGAGCCGCCATACTGAATGCAGAGTAGCATCTTCTCGGAAATAAGGCGAATATAACTAAAGGATAAGCTGGTTAGGTTGGGTCAGCTTCATTCTATGTATGTGCTAACCTAATCTAACCAACTTTTCACCTAAATTATTACTCGCCTTATTATCCAGGAGCTACCATACTGAACACAGGTAGCATATTCTCGGAAAAGGGGCGAATATAAGTAAAGTGATGAATTGGTTGGGTTAGGTCAGCTTCATTCAATATACGTGCTGACCTAACACAACAAAATTTTCAGAGAAACTATTTTCCAGAAGCCTCCATACTTGAGTATTACATGTTCACTGTCTCATGTCGCCCCTCAGATTCCATCCCGGATGCTCTGCAGAACGAGTGCTCCAAGTGCACAGAGAAGCAGAAGGAGGGCGTAAAGACCATTCTCGTGTTCCTGATCAACGAGCGGCCCGAAATCTTTGCCGAGCTCAAGAAGAAGTACGACCCAGACTCCACCTACGAGAAGAAGTACGATCACTACATCAAGGAGGCTAAGGCGGCGAAGAAAGGATAAAAAAATGGTACAGCTCCGTGTACGAAAGCCATTTATGAACCGAGTTGGTGATTTATCTCTGGAAGCATGGACATAGAGTCTAACACCACCCTCCCCCAAGAATCAAGAAGCCTCTCACCGAGGGGGTCCGCTTGAGATTGCAAAATCTTTTTGTATATAAGCTAGCATATGGTCAGTATATAAGCACCCTATCCAGAGAGGACTTGTGTTGGTTAAAACCCATTTGCAAAACTCTCGGGCCACATGAATCCCTTTGCCCCCCTTCCCCCCGTGCGAATTTTCGAAGCGCCCCTTGCAATCCTACAGATCTCTCTCCCCCCCCCCCCCCCCCCTCGGACCAAGCTGTAAGTATATCAATGCAGTCGATATTGTATAATCTGTCGTGGCCAGAGTCACTAAAGTGCTTATTGTGGGACCCTGGGCTTCATATTTTGGAGAGGGGGTATTTAATAGCCCCCCCCCCCCTTTTCAAGAGAATGGTAAGGATTTTTTTTTGGGGGGGGGGGGGGCAGAGGGGTTAGCCTTTTCCCCAGATAATTGGAAAAAATAATCTATTCAAACCAATGTTTTTAAAACCAACCTAGAATTTAAATTTCGACAATGATTTTGCTTAATAAATTTTGTTAAATACTAACGGTCAATATTGGTGAGCTCGCATCATTTTATGATGCTATTAAATCTTTGAAAGTTTATTTTAATACAAACTCGTGTAAACTGAATAAAAATCGCAATGCATCGACCAGCACTTTGAATTACTTAGTAGTAACCATTTTAGCATTCCTTTTCACATTAATGTTCAGTGCCCCGACTTGTCCGGCGTGCATTTGTCGTGGATATCTTCGAGGGTCGACGAACAACTGTTGTCGATTTCCCTTGCAGATAACTGTAACAAAAGCATGATGTAACATCGGCGATGCCTTCACTTCTACGAACGTGAGTCCCAAACCCCAAAAATATCCAAGCAGTAGTTACATGAACACCAGTGAAAATTTCACCCAGGCTCCTACCTTATGGCAAACAGAAGCAATGGTGCTTGGTGATTCAACCACCAGTCACTTGAGTGGAGTTACGCCTTTAATGCAGTACGGGGACACAAACGTAAAAGTTCTAGTGACCAAGAATCGAGATTATAGCTGAATGTTATCGGGGTTTCAAACATGGACGTCGTCGTAATTACAGGTTCCCGTGGCCAGGTAGACTGGATAGGAGAGAGTTGAAATTGAGGGCTGGTCGTCACCTATTGTTTTGCAGTGTCATCACCTGGGTTTCGGGAAGGAGTAGGGAGAGAGTGAGGTTACTGTTTTGTGAACTGGAGAGACCGGAGTGCTTCGAGAGAACCACACTTGGCCATCGCCAACGTTCGCCACATTTCTCACGTCAGTGAATGGACACGTCGGTGGCACACCAAGCCCGTTTGATCCCCCCAGCCACCGCTACACCGCACTTCATCGCGTCATGCGCACAGCTGTAAAGTACTTTCTGTATTCTCTCCCCCCCTTAAACCTTCCTAATGAACGTGTTACTATAACTTTATTTGGCTCTATTGGACAGCCATGTATTAAGCACTAAAGGAAGCTAAAAGTTCCTTATTTCTGTAAAAAAATAAACTGTTTACTAAATTGTTTTCACGATAAATCACCAACTCTACAACAATTCTTGCCTGTAACTTGTTATTTTGCTTCAGACTGATGTATAAAGTGTACTAAGCTAATAAAGAACATATTTGTTGAAATAGTTTTTTTATATGCTCCCATAACATTTATTCTATAAGAAATATTGTTTTAGTGTTTTATACTGGCATATGTAATCCTAATTAACCTTACTAGCATGGAGAGGGGTTAGAAATGCTCTTAAATTTTCCATATATGAGGATTATAAAATAACTATCCTAGACCTGCATTTAGCATCAATGCCATGTAAATTTCTTTTTTTTTAAACGACACTCTTCGGGCAGTTAATGCAATTATTAAAATGTTATTTGAGATTTAGGCCAGTCATGAATTGATGCAAAGGAAAGTATTAATCCGTATTGATAGCTTGCCTGCAAGTTTTCATAGTTACGATTTCACGTGTTGACGTCGTACCGACCATGGCCTTTAAGCCCGTGCTCCGCACTGCCAGTACCGTATCCCGTTTTCGGAGCGCGCCCCTTGCCCAGCCTGACTGAGTCAGGCGCGCGCCTCGGGCGTGACCCCAATAGACAACAAACCTCATTAACAGTCACTGCGGCCACTGGCCTTAATTAAAATGCCCGTGACTATGATCAAGTCAGAATAGGAGAAATCCCTCTAAAACAATTCACAGTGGGACAATATGTTAGTAAATTTACAGTCGCCAACTTGATGTCACAATTTAAATAATTAAATACATTAAAACCATTGTTAAGCCTTAAGCACCCAATTACCAGGTGCTACATTTTAATTGGGCACCTGGAACATGTTTTAACTGGTCATAGAGTAAATTCAATTAATATAAGTTTTTTGACACCGACTCACAAAGAAGAGAAAGTTTCTCTTCCTTGCGAGGCGGCCATGTCCGGCAGTCTCCAACCACTCCGCGCCGGGAACAGACGTGTGTCCGTGGGCAGCATCCAAGTTTTCTTTCTTTGATAAATTTTATTCTGTACTGAATCCTTAAATTTAAAACATTTTATTAATTCACTGCTGCCCACGTCGACTCGGCGCGTATTTTGCGGAGCCGGGCCTACCCCGACCGCCTTCAGTGTGATACCGCGCGACGTATCGTATCACAGAACGTACGGTACTGGCCGACTCCAGCGAAAGTGTTTATACTTAAGGACGCCGTGCATATGCCTGCTGGCTGCACACACGTAAGTGTTTCGCCGAATTTAGGAGCCCGCTCATAGAGCCCCCCCCTGCACCCGTTAACTTTCGGCGCTGGCCGTCTCCAGCGAGCATCGACCCACGTCCCGCGAGACTGCCGCGGTAACCATTGTCACGTAGTGTTGTGTTTAGTGTGGGTGAGAATTTTTGTAACGGGACTGAACCGCGGAGCGGACTTGTAGAGTGTACCGTGTACCCACATGGACCCCCGGTGAAACTCACAAATTAAATGTATTCTCGCCAACTCGCATATCATTTTCCGTAATTCCCAGTCCTCCACACGGCCGAGCGGCCTTCACAGTCAAGCGTAGAACCATTCAGGTTACATTCAAGCCGTGTACCTGGCGGGGCACGCGGGGGCAGAGTACCCACGACCCCACACCAACGGCCTAGCAGCCCGCTAGCCTGGCGCCCCTCCGGACAACAAGAGCATCGCGATGCCCGTAGCGCCCATCAGGTACCCCCCCCGGGCCTTTCACAGAGGTCGGGTGACGGCAGTGTTATCTGTTTTGGAGAGCTACTGCTGTTAATATTGTTACATTTGAGGGAACTTGCCACCTTAGGGCCGGTTTTATGACCCCCGGCTAAACCTCCGGCTAAAATTTAACCGCAGGCTAGCTCTTATTTCGGTTTTATGACTCCCAGTTAACGTCTACCTTCCAGTTAAAGTCCCGGCTAAACTAGCGGGTGGATGAACCTTCTCTCTCTCTCTTCTTCCTCCGGAGCGGCCTTCGGGATTACGCTCTGGAATCCTTCGCTGGAGCGGCCTTCGGGATTTCGCTCTAACATCCCTCTTCCCCTGGAGCGGCCTTTCCCGCCTTTCTCTTCCTTGATCCCTGCCCAGCAAGAGGACCAGACCCTCTCTGCACGGCGGATTGCCCACTACAGGAGCTGTTCAAGTGACGACTGAGGAAGTCACACTCCACCTCAAGCCACCCCAGCCCTGGACGCTGTTGCCGGGACACGTCAAGTATTTTCCCGCAACAGGGTCTATATTATTTGATATGAAATAAATTTATGAAAGAAATAAGTGTTCTCTAGCAAAAATGTCTTATCCCTATTTATTTGTTTGTATAGAATTACTTCGTTAGTTTTGGCTTAATATACTTATAACCTAACAAAATCATGAGTTTAAATAAAAGAGTAAAGTTGAAAAAACACGGTTTTGAATCTTAAATTGTAATTTTTTTGGTTTAATACAAAGCAGGTTTGACGTCGAAGTAGTTTTTGGTTAATTTAATTATATCTGTTGCAAGATAAAGTTCGCGGCATATTTCTTTACTGCAGCTGTAAACATTACGATTCACAATACAAACAAACAGCTGACATTCTATCAGAAAAAAAAACTGTCTTGCAACAAAAGTTACCAAATTCTGGTTTATTTTATTACCAACACACCCATTATTACACCACACGCTTCATCAGGTTCCGGTTAGCCAACTGCAGGCTAAGTATGGGTCATAATACACCTTTCGTTCATTAACCTGAGGTTAGCCTAACCTGAAGGCTAGCTAACCTTTAGATTTAGCCGGGGGTCGTAAAACTCCCCCTTACTCCAATAAACTTTGGCTGTGCAGCACGTTGAGGTGGAATTAGCAATTAAATAATTTTTTTTTATACAAAACTCTCATTTAACACAATGATAATGATTGGTTCAATACTACTAGCGCCATTAGTTCGCAGGCCGCCGCGAACTTCACTAAGCCGAAGGATAATGAAGGTAAGTTGCCACACCTATAGAGGTGTAAAAGTAACGAAAAAAAGTGTACCCGTATGTATTCGTTACTGTAACAATTAGTATTCGTTACTATCGTATCGTTACGTTACTCGTTACTTCTGATACCGCATAACATGCTATGTTAAGCCCGGGCTACATTCGCAATAGCACGCAAACAGCACAGACGCACAGAAGTTCAACATACACTATTAGATATGAGCAACCACATTGGAAAATAGCACGCGCACAGAAATATAGCACAGGATCGGCGCACAGAAAGTTCATAAACTTTTAACTTTTAGGTTATTTTCTGTGCGCGACCCTGGTGGTAGCCAATCAGCAAACAGATTAAGTAGGTACTACTCTGGTGGGCTTATAAAAGAACAATTGTCACGAAAGTATGGGTGCTGTTGACTTGAGTAGTTTGTTATTGTTTTCAAACACACGATAACATAAAAATGGAAGGCACATTTGACAGCTTTTTGATAGCTGTAATAGAAAGTAAAAATATTTTGTATGACAGGGGATCCGCAGGATACAAAAATAAAGAAGCTAAATTAAATGCTTGGAAGTCCGTGTATTAATGTGTTATAGAGGCCGGATTTGAAATAAACAGTGATATGTATTGTGTTTTGTATGTAAACTTTGAAGTATTTAAAATATTTCTGGGTTTAACGAAAACCGTACCACAGTAACAACACACGAATCTAAACAGACATAACATAAACAAACGTCACTTATGCCAACTTCAGTGACCAAAATTGTTAACGGAAGTTATACATTTAAAAAGC
The DNA here is from genome assembly GCF_032445375.1 of Bacillus rossius redtenbacheri. NCBI lineage: Eukaryota > Metazoa > Arthropoda > Insecta > Phasmatodea > Bacillidae > Bacillus > Bacillus rossius. The sequence goes on from NC_086343.1 coordinate 6,188,280, forward strand.
TTTTTTGAATGCTTCCGGTATTATTTTGTGTTGTGTTGTGCGTGAATGTAGCATCAAGCTCTGTGCTATCTCTGTGCGTGTGTGCTATCTGTGTGCTGTTTGTGTGCTATTGCGAATGTAGCCCGGCCTTTATGTTGCAGCAACGAATCGAGTCGTATGGCGTACACGTACAGTATGACGTCGCGTAAATAATAATAAATAGAATATAAACAATTAACAATATTTGATAATTAACAGTTTTTGTTAACCAAGGAACAATTAAATATCATTAGAACGGTTTTATTATATTATCTTTTGACGCCGTCCCCGCTACCTCTGAGTATTTAGACGTGATTTTGTTCAGTTCGTGATCTCAGGGAAGGTTCGGCCTTGTGGCTAGAGGTAGGGGTCAACGCAGTAGGGCCCCCCGAGCTGTTGAGGCCACTCGGGACGCCTGAATAATAACACAAAACTTCTTCAGATAGTTCGTGAATTTAATACAGCACAGCCCAATACATGGTGCTGCCCGTTCTGGCCGTAACGGTTTGCCCGACGCGACTAGTCACACGCGCAGCTCACTTCCTCAGTGGCGGCTCACGATTCTTATGCGCGTGAGGGGCAGACTCGTTTACGTGATGCGAAAGTTACAAAAGACACTCTGACATGGCACACGATATTTTGAAGCACAATACACTACACTAATACCTAGCTCTGGATTAAGTTTGGTGGCGCACTGCCGTACGACGGTGATACATAAGCCCTGACATGACGAATTACACTTAGGCGAACAACTATTCCACTAATACATTACACTTGATAAACTGGGCTAGCAGCACGTAGGCCCGTGTTTCCGGCGACTCTACGTGGTGCCTAGGTGTGTCCCAGGGACTGAATCGTTATTAAGTCTGATAGCACGTGTCGCCTGCTGGCTGCCCCGTGCGGGCCAAAACTAAATAGCCGGTAGGCTAGGTTGGGCGTGAAGCGCCGACGTGAAACCACATAATCTCCCCACAGTACTTACGTATGACGTGGAACACTCATCTTGAGCACTGATTGAATTAAGTTAAGTACCTCATGGTAAATTTAGGCCGACCGCGGAACTATACAAAAAGGTTGAAAAGAAATTACACTATGGAAAACTACATGTCGGTGAATGCAAAGTTTGAAGGTTCCGCGTTGCGCGCAGGCTGCCGGCCTGGTTGAGCTCTCGAAGGACACTAGTGGTGTCGCCGCGCGCGACCCCCCTCCCCCGCCAACCCTCCCGCGGAAACGTGTGAATTTCGCGGGAAACTGAACCGGCCAGGTTCGGGACAAATCGCACATTGAAACATGATTTTGCAAAGACTTAATTATTAATTAATAAAAAATAATGTTTAATAAAATCCTGTGGAAAAACATAATTATAACAATTTGTTGTAGTGCGGCGGAAGGATATGCCACACCCGGCCGGATCCTTGCGCCGGTGTAGCACTCGTTGTATGGCGTTCGCCTCGTTGCACGAACTGCACTTTGCTGCGCGCACGGGCGCGTTCGGTGCACACGCTTTTGCGAGACGTTGATGAGGCATAGCGGTCTATGCGACAGAGGAGCATTGGCGGTCGGCGTCACTTTTAAGAAGAAAAAAAAACGTGAAAATACACGATAATAAAAAAACAAAAACATACATATTTCTAATTTGTAAAAAATACTTTCTTATAAACAGTAAAAAACTTGGACGACGAATTTCTAAATTATACTTAGTTAATAAACAAACATCGTTCTTTGTAACCAGTGGCGTAGCCAAGATTTGTGTATGGGGGGTGTTAAGAAGCATGCCCCCCCCCCCTCACCGAATTAAAGTGGGTGGTCCGGGGGACCTCCCCCAGGAAAATTTGGATTTTAAGGTGTAAAATAGTGCTATTTTAGCAGTTTTCGGTACTTAAATTTAAATATTGTAATGGTAAAATTTTTATTAATTTTAATATGAAATTTGTTTCAGTGATGAATAAAAAATTAATTAAAGATTTGGTGCTAAAAGTGGGAGGGGGTTTGAACCCCTAAAATTATTTAGGGGTTTGAAACCATAACCCCCCCCCCCCCCGGTTTCGCCCGTTTGTAACGTAAATTCATCGAATATGCACGCGCATGCGTAAAACATACGAAAAATGCGAGTAACGAAATCCAGCCGTGTGTAACATTTCGTTACTTGTTACTACATGTCGCACCCGTTATTCAGTACCGAATACATACAGTTTGCTACAGCTCTACACACCTATCTGTATGACCGTGCTCTGCCTATTATGAATAATTTTTCCATAACGTCATTTATTTTTTGTATCTGTCCGCAAAGTTACCTCTCTAAATATTTTCAATACAGACATCGTAAAAAAAAAAAAATCTATCGACTGTTTTGTTTCTTCTCCGTTTCGACTTTCGAACATTTATTTCGAATTACAAAAGACAACTGCAACGAGCAAGGTATTTGAGCAACGAGATCGGAACCCACCGAATAATAATTTTACGACATTTACTTCTATACTCCTTGGTGGGTTCCGATCTCGTTGCAGTTGTCTTTTGAAATTCGAAATAAATGTTTCTGGTCGAAACGGAGAAGAAACAAAACAGTCGATAGAATTTTTTCTACGATGTCTGTATTGAAAGGCTTGCAGATAACGCGTCAAATATCGGTGAGTGCCTATATAGTTATAGATATTTGATAGTTAGATATTTTTAAAATTATACAGTGGAATAACGTTTGTTATCAACGATTAGGTTATGTTACGTAATTATTTTTGCAAGAAGCCAAAAAATAAAATCGGGATCTTCGAAAGCCAAACGTGTTGCATTCAAGGTATACGTGCAATTGAATGGCAATTAAATTGTGTATTAAGGATATCTCAGCACTACCAATGTATTGTGATTTAATTAACTAGCCTTGATCATAATGCAAAATTAGGCCGTGCTACAATCGTAATAGCGTTCCCGTCGATTAAATAAAATTTTTACAATGTTATCGCTACCGTTTCATTAAGAAAACTTGCAGGTGTAAGGATATGCATACATAGGGATATACTTAATAATAGGAAGGGGGTACCGGGTGAGCTAGTTATTGAAAGAAGCATAAACAATGCTGATCAAGTCAATCTTAAAATATTTGGCTGTGATCTGGGACCCCATTCTTATAGATAAGGATGAAGGAGGCTAGTTGGGTGATGGGGATGTGAAGAATTGGAGGAGGCGGAAAGAATTTGGGATTGGGCACAGATAAATAGAGAACCCAATTTCATAATAGTGGGGAACATTCAATGCAAGTATATTTTGGTAATTTTCTACTCTTGGGCAGCCACTCTAAAAAAAAAAGGCAAACTTTAAAAATGGATTTATTCAGTTCCTTATTTTATTTCTAATTATAATATTAAGACTTTCAGATATTTTAAATAACTTCACAGTTATTAACAATTTTAGGTTTGCCTGTGCAGTATCACAGCCTCCATGAGCTCTGGTAAATGTTGAAAACTATTCTAGCCACTTGCGAAAAACAGTATTTTCGGGTTAAAGGATGTTATAAATTTATGTAAATATGTCTTAGCTATAATGTATATATAGTGATGTAAACTTGTCCTGTGCTTTAATAACTTAGCTGACTGGTTTTAATGAGTGATACCGTGATCTGTTGTTACCGGCTAAATATGCACTTGAAATTAGCTGCAACTTGATCCTGTGGTTTACTATGAATACTTAGGAATAAAGCGTAACCGGTTCTGTTTTGTAAAAGACCGGGAAGTTTAATGTAAGAACATTACAACGGGTCAATCCTGTTACGACCATGGCAGAGACTGTTTTCAGCCCTAATCTGTTTTCCAACCTCATTACAAGTGCCTTATTAGGGTGGAAAACAGAGTAGGGCTAAAAACACTTTTTGGCCTGGCCATAACGTACTTAGGTACATTAAACATCCCTGTATTTTAGAAAAGAGTCTTGGCTACGCTGTATTCCTAATGATTTCTGGAAAATCACAGGATCAAGTTGCAGCTTGTCAAGTGCATTTTACGATACTGAATTCCAATTGGTTGAATTGATGTGAAGTTTTTGTGAATTGTAGTATGAAAGTAGATTTAATTTCAAACTAGGTTCTTAGGGAGGTAAAAGTTCCATGTCACATATCCAAGTTAGTCCTTGATCCTAATGGCATGATCCTGTACACATTGATCCTGTGGTACATGATGCTTGCTGTTTTAATTAAGTACGTCAACAATTCCCGGACTTTAGATATAAAAATTAATTATGAGTTGAATACAAAAAAAATTTTACAACACGTGAAATAATTTGCTTGTATTGTGATATTTTTATAGTGTTCAGGATCTGTTGACATACTAAATTAAAACAGGTAGCATCATTTACCACAGGAACAATTATGTATACAGGATAATGACATCAGGATCAAGGGGTTAACTTAGAATATGATATGGAACAATTACCGACTATAGCCCAACCCGGTTTAGTATAATTTGTGATACCAGTAAATAAATTATGGAAAGTAATAATATTATAAGGAAAAACTTCACTGTGTCATTGGAGTGTAATTTGCGATAACAGTATTTTAATTAATTAGAAATAAGTTGTTTTGAGGTAATATTTTATGGGTATCATGAAGTAAAATAAGTCCCACGTGGTATAGTCTTTTAAGCGATATTGGTAATTAAATGGATGGAAGTAATCATAATAAAAATCCCAGTTATAATGAAGTAGAATGCAGTACCACCCGGTTTATTGTGTGTGTTAAAACGGGGAAGAATTATTTGAAAGTAAGAGTATTATAGGAAAAAGAATCGTATCGTGAAGTAGACTACAGTCCTGACTGGTATATTGTATTTTACAATACCAGTAAATAATTTATTGATTGTAATTAATTATAGAAAAAGTTATAGCGTGGTATTGTGAAGTAGTCTGCAGTTCCATCTGGTTTAGTGCATTTTGGGATACTGTTTTTGATACTTTATAATTCACATCTCCGCAACTTTCAGACTCATGTTCTGTAATAAATAGGGCATGCAGTTATAAAATTCACTATACCAATGTAATTTATATCATGTGTAGAAATAATGTCTTTGATAGTGAAATTTCGGTACTGGAAAATATGCTAAAGCCCTTGGGGAGGGGGGGGGGAGATTAAATATTCCTAAAAAAAATTTTTTACTTATGACAGGTTAATCATTCTCTAAGAGGGTGTTGTGATATTTTTATACATTAGTTTACTATTTTAACAAGATATTGGGTTTGTTTACATTCTACAAATACTCTGATATTGTAAGAATGGTTGGTCAGATTAGGTTAGTAACATTCAAAATACTTTATAATAGTATGTAAGGTTAGTTAAGTTAAAATAGTGTGGATGATTGGTTAGGTTGGAATAACCACCTTAAATGCACTGTTTGAAAGATTGGTTAGGAATTACCAATGAAATGTAGCTAACTTAACCTTGAACCAACATCCTTACTATTTTATAGTATTTTTAAAGCTAACCAAACGGTCACACAATTTAAAGTATTTGTAATGTAGGTAACCTAATCTAACCTACTCTTCACAAATGTTAAGTATTTTGAATGTCCCTAACCTAATCTAATCATCCGTCCACACTATTATAAATATTTTTCTTGTAGTTTACCTAACATAACCAACCATAATCACAATGTTAAACCATTTTTAATGTACTTAACCTGACATAACCACTCTTTAAAATGGTCATGTACTGGTAAACTGCTGGGAAGTATCAAAACACCTTAGACAATGATTATAAAAAATGTCAGGACGATAAAAGAAAAGCATTTTGGAGTTTTTGTTATAAAATTTTTTTTAGAAAAGCGGCTCTCTTTCAAAATTACCACTAACAGTACTAAAAATAACATTTGCGGAATTAATTTCCACGTTATTTCAGAATTTTTCCAACTCCATGATTACGTTGAGTTTTAGTGTGTACAGAATGGCATGAAATATGTTTATATTTTTTGGTCTCTGCTGTAAACCTTAGGACTAATGTAAGGTGATGAAAAATTTGGCCATGAATATTTCTGAAGTGCTTTCGTTGTCTCAATTTATTTGTGGTGTTTACTTGCAGATACTTTCAAGGCTTTGGTCTGGGGCAGAAGCACAACACACCAGCAATGCAGAAATTAAAGTGAGGAAAATTTTGAAACAGAAGTTTCCTACTGCAAAAGTAATAGAAGTTACAGATATCTCTGGTAAGGTTAGCATATGAAATAATGAGAGATTGTTTGTTGATATTTTGGTCATTTTTTTTTTCTATCTAAAAATTAATTGAAGGGTTCAGAAATGCAATTTCAAGCACTTAACTGATATTGTTGATGTGAGTTAATATCATGTTTATTTTTCAGTTGAAATTGGTTACATAAGGTCTTCAATGACATCAATCAATATAATAATGAAAGTAAAAAAAAAATCAAACACTATTATAAAGCAAATACATAATTAACAATTTTTAGGAATGGTTGTACGTAAATGGTTTTGAACTATTAGCCAGTATTTACAGTTAAAACATTAGGTACAGTAGACTCCTGATTATCCGGGGTAATGACGGGCAAGGGGACCACGGATAACTGAAAAACACAGTTAAACCAAAGTACAAAAAAAAAATTATTAAATGTTTTTTATCCCGACTATCTAGACAAACACTGTAACAGACGCCCCTCGAAATAACGCCCTAATCCATTCCAGCAAAACAGAGCGCTAATCAAAACTGCCAGTCAAATGAGTTTTTTTTCAATAAGAGAGTATTTTAATCAAAATAATTTGTTTTCCAATCAGGTAGGTGTGCTTGCTGACTACCGTTTTAATAAGACACTACTCCCATTACAATTATTATACAGTACTAATGTAGGTACGTATGTCTAAATACAGTAGATGTACATTTAATAAATTTAAATAACATTTTGAGATTAAATTTAATAATTAACGTACTGCATTGTTTACATAATATGGCTTGGGCATAACATTCCTATGTAGGAGCTAACATTTCTGAGTTACAAAATAATGTTTTTGATATATATAGGAGATTTATTTCAGTTGTAGGTAATAAGATTTTGAAAAGCATCAACTTAACGTTATCTGTTATTAGAAAGATTATTTAATTTGTAAACATAATTCTGGATTCTGTTGTTTACTGGATGTTTTTTGGCTATGATTTGCAACTAACTCATCCTAGTACGCATGAGGTAAACTGGCCCTGAAAGCTTCTAGCTTTTCTCTCCAGAGCTGCCTCTGACACGCCTGACGTGGTATGGCGGATGGCAGAATGTGAAAGTTGGCTGAAGATGAGCGTCATCGGAAATAAATATACAATGAAGGAAGCGAGTGGCTATTGAGGAAAGAGCAAAATATTGTTTAATGCTACACAAGTGTAGTTGCCATTTTGCGCGTACAGAAATAAAAAGTTAAATTATTTTTGTGTCCATGGTTTATGAAAATGTGGGACTGTTGGCCCGCAAACCGGATAACCAGAATCCAGATAATCAGGAGTGTACTTTATGTATATAATGAGGACCTTAAAATGAATTGCTGGGCAAAAATATGTATTTGTTACTCTTACAATAAATTAAAGGTTACATGAAAAGTTCAGTGACATTTCAGGGTCTTGAAATAAATATACTGGGCAATCAAGAACTTTTAAGAGACCAAATAAACCCTTAATATGTATTTAAACAAAAGTAACATACTTCACATGTTCCAACAATGCTGTTGCATGTGTTATTGTTTGCAAATCCTGATTATTTTAAGTGCAATGCCTAGAGGCAGACTATTTTGTTAATTTTTTGTGACGTGGGTGTGAGAAGATAAACTTATGTACATATTTGCCAAAACTGTGGCTACATATTATGTGCACATGCAGGACTAGTAGAGGAGCCAGAAAGTTGAACATAGGTTTAGAAATGCTTCTGTTTATAGCTATAGCTGTTCCGTCTACAGTTAAGCACACTGAGTTCTATATGTCTGCTGCCTCTACCGCATATATGTGGCCAAATGTTGGTGTGCACTTTAAATTAACCCTTTACCCTCCCTTAATCTATCAAAGTGTCATCGCAGTTAGGCAGTACACGTTGTTGGACTCTGAAGCTTAAGAATATTTATTATTCTCATCCTTATTGAGAAAAATACTATGGAATTTTTTATACAATCATTTGAATAGGCCACTAAAATATGTCTATGAAAAAATGTTTCTCACTAGTAAACCACTGGTATTATTATTAGCGTTATTCAATATGTCATGATACAAATCAATGTAGCTCAAAAATGGTTTATTTAATCAAAATAAAATTATACCCATTTTTCAACATAATTTCCCCCCCCCCCCCCCCAAACACTTATACACTTGTCCCATAATTCCCTTAAGTTGCATATGCCCCTGGAATAAAATTATTTTGGCTGCTTTCTCGGATCCACATTTGCACCTGAATCTTGACTTCTTCATTGGAGCCGAATTTTTGCCACTTAGAGCTTCCTTAAGGGGACTAAACATATGAGAGGGCGAGATCTGGACTGTAAGGAGGTTGTGGAAGAATTTCCCAGCCTAGTTATTTAATGCATTCTTGCGTTTTTGTAGTGTATGCGCCCGTGCATTGTTGTGAGGCAAAATCACACTTTTTTTTTTTTCAAAAGGTCATGAATTACAGACTTTAATTAGTTTTCCAGCATATTAGTGTAATATTGACTGTTGATTGTTCGGTGGTCTTCAAGAAAATCACATAAAATATGGCCTTGTGAGTCCCAGAAAGTGTGAGCATCACTTTATCAGCAGATGGCTGGTTCTTGAATTGTTTCCATATTTGAGAACTTGTGTGTTTCCACTCGAGGCTTTTTCTCTTCGACTCAGGCTCGTTTTAGTGAATCCACGTCTAATTACCCATTACAATCATTACAATTCTTTCAAAAAAAAATTCTTTCTCAGTGGAACATCGAGCTTTCAACTGTTTACTGATTTGAAGCCTCGTTTCTTTGTGGGTGTCCGTAAGTTGTCTCGGCACCAATCTCACGCAGGTTTTTCTTGTATTGCAGTTTATTTTGAATGATGTTATGGACAGTTCCAACACTTGCAGACACTTTTGCAGCTATAATTTTAACAGTGATTCTTCTTTTGTCTCAGATTATCACGTCAATGCGATATTCGAAGGAGGAAGTGACAACTTTGAATAGTCGGTCACTTCGCTGCTCATCACCGATACTTTTGCGGCCACTTTAAAATTGTTCTACCCACTTGTAAATGTTTGGACGGTTTAAAAAATTGTTCCCATACACTTTTAACATCCTTGCATGGATATCGCTACCTTTAACACCTTCCGCGACTAAAAATCTAATCACGGCAAGTTGTTATTCTGTGGTTCAATTCTCAATCAGACTTGACATCTTGAACTAACTGATGAACGAACGATAATCGTTGGGCAACGACAAATTTTATCGAAATGATAAGCTCAGAATGAGCCCCCTGTGCAGCAATGTGGCGGAACACAACCCGCCCAGGGGCGAACTGTTCATTTGCCAGGCTTGGCTAGTGGGCGATACTCTACACAGAGGAGTGACCAATCAGAAGCAACTTGGCAAATAGATAGTGACAAGGTTAATGGTTTTATTGAAGTGAAACTTCTTTTGCTGAGGGGGTAACAATTTTTGAGCGTAACGAAAATTCCAATCGCATGAGGGGAAATAGCTAGGTATGTGGCGGGGGAACCGGGAGAGGAGGGGCATATGAGGTGGGAGAACTGATAGAGTAGACGGCAGGGAAAGGTATAAATGACGCAGCGTACTTGCAATCTTGCTCACTTGCGCACTCGCACACTTTCATGTGCGTGGTTGTTTCTTGGGGTTGGACGTCGCATCATCCCCACTCCAGGCCCGTTGGTGCGATCAGTGATCGCTGGAGCAGCCTTGAGCGGGCTCCACGTGGCGGCGTGCGGCTCAGATTGAACCCCGCCGTGCTGCAGGGATAGGCGGGTCGCGGCGGTAGGGACTTGCTGGCGTCTAGTAAGGGCAACTCAACCGGGGTTTTAGCTTCTTGTTGTGCACCGCGCCACGGGCCATATTCAAAAGAAAATATTGTTCTTTCATGTATGTATTATTAATTTAATTACTTGTGTAAATCAGTATTGTTAAACAGTGTTATGTGAGTATTGTTTTAGCTGTGTAACTAAATATTTCTGCTGGTATAACGCTTTTCACGCTTTAGTTTGACATGCGTAAATTATTTGTCACGAAATATTATTTGATTAACGAAATCACACACCGTATTTATAGTTACGAGCCCACGAGTGTGTGAATATGTTGAGCTCAACTAAGAGGTGTGGATATTTCTCAATTGTAGTGTAGCTGTGGGCGACTGTGGCTCAACAAAGTAGCATTGAGCTACGTAGGTCCTATTTGTATGCTGTCACTTTCACATCCCAGATACCTACCTCAGACTACACACGTCCATTTGGAAAATTAGTTAGGCTACATAAACTACATAATTATCAGCAAGGTTCAAAAATTGTTTAAAATCAAAGTTTGTTTTAAATATACAAAAAAAAAATTGAGTACATTTTTTTTATTCAAAGAATCTACAATTTATTTATCCGTGTGGAAAAGAGTTATTTCATTTGAGATCATCTGCGTGTCCTTACATTATTCAATTTTTCTCTCTTGTTCTGTTAAAAAATATTAGTAATTTATCTCTGTCTATATCTAATAAGCAAAAAGTTTCACTTTTGTCACGCGTGGACTCGCACACTTTTTTTTTAAAGGTTAATTTTGTTTTTAAAACGGGGGATTTCTGTTACTGTTTTCATTTTTATGCATTGTCTTTATTCATACAAAAACTTTATTATTCAATAAATATAAATCTGAATTACTTCTTAGTATTTATTTTACCCAAAGAGACTCATTTTGACTGACAACAGTGCACTTACACAAAATCATTAGTTCAGCATGTCTAGAACTGAATTACCAATAATAAAAAAAACCTGTAAATTTGTTTTTTTTTTTTTTTAATTGTGCCAACATCATTTATTTAAAAACTTGTTACTAATAAGAGATGTAAGATCAAACAGTGAATATTAATTTTTTTTTCAAGTAATTTATTTCATGCATTTTGATGCAAAATAAGTTATATTCTATGAATTCACCATAATAAAAAAAAATATATTTAAGTTTGGTCAAATTGCTGATTTATTTCATACTTTCACTTATATTTCAGTGCTAAATTGTGTATTAACTTGCATTTCAGTGTTGCATCATGTTGTACTGACATGCTTTGCGGTGTTACATGGTTTTATCGCAGGACACCATGTAATCTTGTCCGTACCAGTACATGACTGAGGAGAGGCCAGTGGATTTTGCTTATGATTAAGTGTTGTGTGGCTTGGCTGTGTTACGTAGAACCTCACTGTAACATTTTGTAGTTAAGAGTTGGGCACAGGTGAGCAGATGCAAGTTGGGTGGGCACAGCAAGTGGGAGAAAAGTGAAATTTGGGTGTGTATTGTGTTTGTGTTCATACTCAAGAATTAACAAAAAAAATTATGTTTCCATTCCAGAGAGATTTCTTGACTTGCTGAAATTGTGTAGGCTGCATGAATACAGAATGTACTTCACTTTTGTTAACTTTTGTTACAGGTGGATGTGGTGCCATGTTTGAGATTATGGTGGAAGCTCAAGAATTCAAAGGACTGAAGACTGTGAAGCAACATAGGCTCGTTAATGAAGTAAGTATTTGTTACACTAAGGGCCGGTTTCACCAAGCAGGTTTAATTTTGTTACAAAACGAGATTTACAAAACTAGATTAAGTATAATCGTAAGTTGAATTCCGACGTGTGTTTCACCATCGTTACACAAGTTTAAATTAATCGAGATTTCTAAAACTCGATTTATAAATGCCTTCCACATAAAAACACCCATTACCTAGCTAATATACCCGAATATCTGTCGGAGATACCCGAATATGTATTTTTTCCCCTCTTGTAGATGCAGCTTTTGGCCGAGCGTAATTTATGGTGGCCGCATTAACCTAAAAAAAAAACTTTATTTTTTTGAAAAATTAGTAATATCGTAGAAATTGTCATATCGCATATAAACATGATTGGCAATGGTGCAGTTTCAGCTGTAATTAAAGAAAAGCTACAAATAAGTCTAAATCTTTCGCCACATGAGAAGTCAGTTTTGTTAGATCAGTCTATGTGCAGACTGTTTCGACAGACGGAAATGGGTTCTAAAGTCCACTTCATCATAGTTTTCAAAATAATTACTCCTTTCGCGAATTGTACGAGGTCGACGCAAAAGAATAAAATCATCTCCATCCGAATCTTCTTCAAATATAACATTGTAAGCTGCTCGAGCCATTTGTTTATATACGTTAAGCGAGATTAGCTGCGCAAACTGGAAGAACTTGGCCAGTTAATATAAAATCTCGCTTTACTCTGGAAAATCGAGATTACGCATGTGGTGAAACGCACAATCGACTAAACGAGTTTATATTGAAACTAATCGAGATTAATTTGCTTAAACTACTTTGGTGAAACCGGCCCTTAGAGGTCTTTGTAGCTGGCTGCCGTTCAATGTGCAAAGTTTTCGTAATTTTTTTTTTTTTTTTTTTTTATAGGAACTACGGAGTTCAAAGTTTCTGAATGGTGCCTTAATAAGACTAGAGTTTAAGAAGCTTATTAAAGCATAAAGTTTACTACTTTTGTTTCTAACGTGTACTTTTGTTTGAGATTGAAGATGTTAATAAAGAGTATTTCTGCGGTAATTCGTAGGTAGGCCTTTCAGAATTCAAGTCCATAATCTTTAAAGCTGCAAAGGTTAACTTTTACCTTTAATCATTGCACTGAATGGTTAAAATGTATTTTTTTAAACTTGCTTGCTGATAGTGACTCATCACGGAAAATCAGCTCTTGTCTTGTAGAGATGGTAAGGGTCCAGCAGTGTTGCTCTTAATTTTCTTCAAGGATAACCCACATGACTTAAGGAATATTTGTCACTGTTAATTTTAATTTATTAATTTTTTGCTGCAGATATTTAGCTTTAGTATTCCTCTGTATGGATTTTTATATTTTTATAATACAATCATTTTTGTCAGTTTAATATTTTCTGATTATTTTTATTTGGAAACAAAAATCTAATTTATTTGTAATTGTGATGGACAATATTATTTTAATGTGCAATCAAACAATTTATACTTTTTGACAACATGGTTCGTATTTGTCTGATTAAATTTTTTTTTAAATTTGTCTCACTTAGGCCTCTTTCACATTAGTAAATAATTTATGTGCAGCATTTTTATAGTGTGTTAAAATTGACAGTTGATTTGTCAGTATACACATGCTTTTAATTTGCCTGTTCCAATAGCCTATAATTCTGAGACATATGTCATAATTTCTTCACATCTGTTTGTAAATTGAAGTTTGTATTTTAAAAAAAAAATCCCTTTTGGCACAGCCTACAGGCGTAGGTAGATTTCGAAGTACCTATTTCTTCTGAGAATATTTTGATAACTTCTATCAACTCCTGGAAAATTTTAAGAACTTAAGTTAGCCCACATAACATTCTATATGTTTGCCAATATTCAAAAAAGATTGATTTAACATTTTCACATATTCCATGCAGCGAAAATATTTTGAATATTTTTTACTTAATGCATCCAGCATTGAATGTCTTAACGAATTTCATATTATTCCTACTAAGGTGCAATTATTTTTGATATTCAAACACTATTTTTCATCCCTTGCACTAATACGTGGTCATATAAATTTCCATGTATTTGATACTAAGAAAGTTTTTATTGTTAAAAATTTTAAACCCTGTTTTTACAGTAGTAGTTCAGTTCATCAAAAATTGTTTCAGCCAAAGGTTTTAGAAAAATTATAATGGATTTGATAGTATGTATATATTTTTAACAAAAGTATTGACATTTGGTCTTTCTACCATTGTTATTTCTACCCCTTGCAAGTAATGGTTTGTAGGATCAAAAATTGTTTCAAACATAAGTTAGGTAAAAATTATAATATTTACAAACAATTTGAATGAATTTGATAGTGTTCCTACTAAGCGAGTTACGATTTTTTTGAATTCTAACCCTCATTTTTTCAACCAGTTACACCAATGGTTCGTTTAATTAAAAATTGTTTCAGACAAAAGTTTTATATAAAAGTTATAATATTAACACATTATTTGCATGAATTTGATGTTGTGCCTACAAAGGAAGATGTGATTTTTTTTGTCCTCCAAACCTTGTTTTTTCAACACTTTGCAGTTGGTCATATCAAAAACTTAATTCAGACAAAACATTTTTGGTATTATTCCTACAAGGTATAAAACGTTCAAACAGATGTGAATTTTCCGTATCATGAGAGTTATAGCGATTTTTCTTTTTAAAAACCTTCCCCATTTCTACCTCATTGGTCGGATATTGCCTATTAACAAACTCGACTGAGATTTTTCACAGTTAGATTTTATGTATCAGTTTGGAAGTGATTTGTGAAAAATTCCGACAGTTATAGTGTCCACAAACACACGTATATATACACACACACTTGTTGAAAATTGTGCTAAATTTATGAATATAGGGTCATTCCATCTCAAATCAACACACTTTTAATAAAATCCTAAAGTAAGGGGAATCCCAAAGCTAGGGAAATCCCAAAGCAAAGTTAGGGGAATCCCCAGTAGCTGGATGCTTGTCTGAACTAATCTTTGAAATCCTGTATCAGAGACAAGCAAAGTGTAGCACTAGAATTAATTACAATTGTGTTATTAGTGATTTTTAATCAATTTTATGTGTCTATACTTTCAACATAACTTATTATAATTATAAAAAATAGTTAAATATCATAATTGGGTAAAGTATAAATATGGTTACAATTACCAATTAATTTTACTATGAACCCATTATTTCTCCACTTTGAAACTTTGTAGACAATTTAATATTTGTACAAAAATTTTTATAGAATATTTTGAAAAAAAAAAATTAAAAATGCACTTTTTCAAAAATTTTAAATTTAAATTTTAAAAATTATTTTTTTTTTAGACATTATTGTTTTACACATCACATAAAAGGCCATGCCAAATGCTGCAAAATGACACCTGTCTCACCTTTCTAACTTAATTTGGAGAAGAGTTATGGTAATTTTAAAATATGCCTGTCGTGCGATTTTGAGTGTTTTTCAAAAAATTACAAAGCAATATTTTCAAAACGGATGGATATATCATTCTAAAATGTTATATTTTTGTTAGTCTGTATGGAGGTAACATCTGTGCAAAATTTCATCAAAACCTGAGATGGTGAGGTAAAATGGGTGTGTTGATTTTACATGGAATGACCCTATACAAAGTTAATAAAACACTAACACCGAAAGCTCTTGTTTTAAAAATGCAATTGTCCTATAAATAAACCTATAAAATGTTATCTCTAACCATAAGCTTTGTGTATAATTGCCTTGTCCTCTTTGTCCCAGGCTCTCAAGGAAGAAATCAAAGACATGCACGGACTAAGGATTCACACGTCGGTTCCATCTTGATGGTGAAGTGGATGCGACTGATGCTCGTATTAATTTTTATTATGTGATATGTAAATAATTTAGTGGTGTACGCACCTTAAAAGTGTATGTTGAACAGTTGAGAATGTGAGACAATGCTTATTGGTTATAAAGTACAAAACAAGCAGATTTGATGATTAAGTTGAGCTCTCTTTCAAATATTATTGATGCTGATAACTTTGTTAACTGTAATAAGTTTAGAGGTACGATCTTGCCTGGAAAATAGTTTTTACGTTTTTCCCCTTGGGAATGTTCCCAGAAAAATTAAATTTTTGAAGAAATGTTTAAAATATCAGTTAAATCTTTAATAAATTTTTTTTTTCAGATCAATTTCAGTACCCTCTCAGCAACATTAATCTGTAACTGCATACCATAATTCATAATGCACGGCTGTACTTAAGTGTTGACTTGAGAAAATATAGTCCAGCAATATCTTACTAGATAGTCTTGTTAATTAATGTGTAAAATTTTAAACTATGCAGTATAAAAAATTACTAACAAAAATATTAAAATACAACCAAAATAGACTTGTCCCAACAATACTGCTTGCTGGCGGTTCACAGTAGGTTTTTGTGTTCTGTGATAAATGACTTGTATCTTTACAGCAAATTGCTCAAATGTTTGAATGGTTCTATGTTTTGTCTCTGGTGCAAAGGTAGAATTGCTGTTTCAAATAATTAGAATAAACAATCAGCATATTTACTGATTTTCATTATTAAAATTTATCTAAATTAAATTTTATATGCATGTTTATATTGAATACTGAGTTGCAATGGCTCTTGTCAATCACCCTCACTTCTCTACCTCCAACCCCTACTTTTACATGCAACTTTTTTTTTGTGTTGTGATGTTTTCCCCTCTCCTCTTCAGTCACCATGCATGTGGTCACTAATGTGATAAATATGCTAGCGCCCAAGACCTCAGTCTTGCTTATTTGTCTAGCCTTCAGCTTTGTATTTAGTCCGATTAGGATTGTTATTTCCTGGCAGACGTGTTCACTGTAGAAAATCATGCTTTTCCTAATGACTGCTGCCTACGTCTGGGATGTTGCACTGAATTTAACATTTTTTTAGCCATTGGTATTTAATGCACTTATTGCCAGTAAGCCTTTAAACAATATTAGTCTATTTTTCTGTAATTGGCGGTTTGCATTACCGCTTACAACACATCTGTACGTGTTATTTTTCTGTATCTCCCGGATCTTGCATTTAATATCTACATTTTTGATAGTATTTAGAGAGGATACTATGCTACTCTGTCACTGCAAGTGTTACACATGCTGTGTAATGCATGAGTGGTCTAGTCTTGTGTGTTGTTTGCAGCTTTCAGTTCATTTTTTAAATTTGTTGTACTGTACCTGCCCTATGCTGTTTACTTTCTTATTGAAGAGTATTCTCCTTTTTTATGTATCGGGCCATTTACGGTAACTATGGTATTGCATCCGAGGTTACTGTACCATAACATTCAACTTGCACAATATCTATTGGGTCATTTATGGTAACTATGGAACTTAGTCCGAGTTTATTCATCAGCTGCTGTTCATTTGTTGTCATGCACCATTTTCAGCTATGTTGACTGTAAAGAATTGTTGTGTGTTTTGAACATGTTTGTTACTTTTTGATAATGCATTGTACAAATTAATGATTATGTAGATAAGAATGTTTGTACCCCATTTCGTGAAACACATCCTTATAATTTTGTTTATGTTAACCTATATTAATGTAAACAGAATTATAAGGATGATACATTAAATGACAGCTACCGTAGAAACCTGTAAATATAGTTTCTCATGAATTTAAGAAAAATTACTCAACACTATTTAACAGTGGGAAATGAGTTTTAATGCAATTTAAATATTTCAGGAAATTTTAAACTTGCAAATTTCTTTGAAAATGATGGTTTTCACAAATTTTTAGTTATTTCACTGAGGTATTTTTATAATTATTTAGATAATTTGGAATGCAGTGTGACACCATAGCGCATCAGCCCGATATGAGCGTCAGCAAGAGGCGGAGATTATATATTTATTTTCTTATTTACAGATGGGATTTTAAAAATAATATTACTTTCTTGTTTGTACGTGTTTTTTCATCTTTTTCATTTTTAAAAAAAGCAAACAAACATGGTTATAAAAACTTAGTAGAAAAGGATCGTAAAATTAAAAATACTAAACCAAACATGCCAGGAAGGATGGGGAGATAACCAGATATCTAGGTGGTTTGTGCTGATTCAGGCATTCAGCAGTCAAAATAAAGCCTTCCTTTGTTCTATCAACTATCCCTCACTCCCAAGCCTTCAAGGGCAAGGTAAGGTTAGAGTTGATGACCGTTCTTGGAATATTTTCATTGCTTTTTAGCACTTTTCTTGGTCGGACATTTTTTCCTTCATACACCCTTCTAGTGTAGCAGTTTCACCCCTGTGAATCTCATCCCAGCCACAGATTTGAAATAAAGAATAAAGAAACAGTAAATTGAAATTGCATAGTTGATAGAACAAAGTAAGTCTTTAATTTGACTGCTGAATCAGCACGAACCACCTAGATATCTGGTTATCTTTCCACCCTTTCTGGCTGTCAGGCATTTTAGGTTTAATATTTTAAATTTTACTTTCCTTTTCAAACACTTTTTATAGCCATGATTGTTGTTTTTTTTAAATGAAAAAAAAAAGGAAAAAACAAGTACAAATGTAATTTATTTTTAAAATCCCATCTGCAAATATGAAAATAAATATATAAACTCTTGCCAGGCTGATGGCTACAGTGTCACACTGCATACCATGTATATATCTATTTAATAATTATGAAAAAACACTGTGAAATAACTAGAAAATTTTGAAAATAATCTTTTCAAAATAAAAACCCTATAATTTCCTTTATAACCACCATTATATATTGTTGACTGAAAGTTTAAAATTCATGAGAAACAATATTAAAATATTTTTATGATGTGTACTTTCTATGTAGGTTCCCGGTTGACTTAAAACTATAATTATATGGTGAGCATAGAAGAATTCCAATAACACTAGTGACATTTCGGGAAACAGACATTTGTTACTGTCATAGTACCAACGGATTAATAATGGATACTGGATAACCATGTGTTTATTATATGATAAGAGTTCCACTCGTTGCTCCAGCAAGGGCTTTTCGGAATGACAGGGTGCACAAAAGGGGTCCTGTTATCAACATATTGCTGTGAGTGGTATGTCGTAAATTTGTTTCTTTTTTAATTTTAAGGTATCACATGTATTTTAAAATCCAGTGTTTTGTTAGGTAATATTGCTTTGCTGAAAATAAATGTATTACAATCGTTACGTTTGCTTTTAATTGGGTGTTCTTCCTGTATGAGTCATACAGCATTGTCCCAGGCATGTTCAGCAAGTCTTGGTTTTTTAGTTTCATCCTCTTCTTATTTTTGTGCTCCTTAATGTGTGTGTAATGGGCCCTGCCAGATGCACTAATGTAGGGTTGTTCATGCATTTGGTAATGGAATTTGAAAACTTTTCTTAAGTGATTTATGAGGTTATGTGCTATTTTGTGATGTCAGATGGGTAGCCATTTGCTAGAAGGTAATACTTTAAGTCATCTGGTTCATCAGCAATTGATTGCTTGTCGGTACAATAACTTGAGCTCCGTTGATTAAAGTGTGAATTATGCCAGTGCCAGTTTTGGTGCTTTTTGGATCGTTGGAAACAAAATGAAGGTTTGGCCCTGTATGAGAGGTTTCCTGTACACTAGTGGTGGTTTTGCATTTTCCTTGGAAGCTAGTACATCTTGGAATCTATGGTTTCCATTTAATATATGAACTGTATAGATGGCCTGAGAGAGTTGTGGAACTGGGAAAAAATTCTTCTAACTGTTCAGGGTCATGTCGTCAACATAACGAAGCCAGATTTTAGGTGGAGTGTTTGTTGTGTTCAGTGCTTCTTGCTTGAAACTCCATGAAAATGTTGGCCATGAAGGGAGAAAGTGAAGATTCCATCAGTTTGCTTGTAGAATTTGTCTTTGAACTGGAAATAGGTTGTATTGACACAGAGTAATTAAGTTCCATGAGCGATGGAATGTGTATTTTGGTTCTTTCTTTCAAGGTGTTGTCATTTTCCAATTTGGTTTTCACAACAGTAAGTGTTTTCGGTACAGGCACATTAATATTGAGGCTTTGAACATCAAAGTTTACAAGTATGTCAGTTGGTGCTATTTCTAGTGTCTTGGTTATGGAGATGAAGTGACCAGAATCTTAACGATAGTATGTGTTTGGCGGGTGAGTGGTTAGACAATTTTTAGCAGAAATACGGAAGGTTTTTGGCATGGAGAATTACGAGAGCTGATGATAGGTCGCAACGGCAGGCCTGGTTTTGTGGATTTTTGGTAGGCCATAAATGAAAGGTGATTTTTACTGCTGTGAGGTGTTGGGGTGCACCTGGTTGTGTCTGGTTTTTTTAGGGTCTTGGATACTTTACGTTCAATGCTAGACATTAGATCTTAGATCAGATGTACAGACCTGCCAACACTCACGATTTTGGAGTGAGGCTCACGATCCTAAGGTCCATCTCACACCAAAGATTTTGTTTGTAAAAGTTACAAAACAAGTTTTACGAAAGCTTACAGTAACGAGTTGCCATCAATACTCGAGTCACGTAAAGGAAGCAATTTTGCGTTTTGTAGCGTGTACAGTGCTGATTTTTCTATCTCGCATAGTGGAAGAGGAGACATTGTGAAACATGTCACTACAAAAAAACACAACTAACACGTGAAGTGTATTGCTTCCAATAAAAAAAATTAATTTTGCTGTGAACAGTGATAATAATGTTACACGAGCAGAATGTTTTTTTACATCTTTTTTAGTTGCGGCCCTGCATGATCACTACACGACAGCGCTAAATTATGTTCAACTAAATTAAATCTGCAACTTATAATTTGTTGAAATAAATTTTGAAGCAGAGACCATGTAACATATGTACAAGTATGTCACTTAAATTTAAAGATTCTCATTTGTTGTTTTTTATATCTAACCTGTATTTATGGGCCTGAAAATTTTTATCGAGGACCTCATGATTTTTAAAATTTGAATGTTGGCAGATCTGGATGTACATATTTGTCTGAGTTAACCAGGTTGGTAATGTTATCATCATAGTCTGTTCTGTCTAGTATGGCTGTGGCCCGGTCTTGTCAGCGGAAAGATTTGGTTTGGGTGACATTGTCATCCTTCCTGCTGACAGGGCTACGTCCGTACTAGACAGAACAGACTATGATGATAACATTACCAACCTGGTTAACTTAGACAAATATGTACATCTGATCTAAGATCTAATGTCTAGCATTGAACGTAAAGTATCCAAGACCCTAAAAAAACCAGACACAACCAGGTGCACCCCAACACCTCACAGCAGTAAAAATTACCTTTCATTTATGGCCTACCAAAACTCCACAAAAGCAGGCCTGCCTTTGCGACCTATCATCAGCTCTCGTAATTCTCCATGCCAAAACCTTTCCAAATTTCTGCTAAAAATTGTCTAACCACTCACCGGGCAAACACATACTTTCTTTAAAGATTCTGGTCACTCCATCTCCAAAACCAAGACACTAGAAATAGCACCAACTGACATACTCGTAAACTTTGATGTTCAAAGCCTCAATATTAATGTGCCTGTACCGTAAACACCAAATTGGAAAATGACAACACTTTGAAAGAAAGAACAAAAATACACATTCCATCGCTCATGGAACTTATTACTCTATTACTCTGTGACAATACAACCTATTTTTCTACAAGCAAACCAATGGAACCTTCACATTCTCCCTTCATGGCCAACATTTTCATGGAGTTTCGAGCAAGAAGCACTGAACACAACAAACACTCCACCTAAAATCTGGCTTCGTTATGTTGACGACATGACCCTGAACAGTTAAAAAAGTTTTACCAATTCCTAAATTCTCTCATGCTATCTATACAGTTCACATAAGAAATGTTTACCATACTTTCCGAGATGTCCTAGCTTCCAAGGAAAATGCAAAATCACCACTAGTGTACAAGAAACCAACTCATACAGACCAATACCTTCATTTTGATTCCAACGATCTAAAAAGCACCAAAACTGGCATAATTCACACTTTAATCAACGGAGCTTAGTTATTTGTACCAACCAAGCAATCACTTGCTAATGAACAAAATCACTTAAAGTATTAACTTATGAAAATGGCTACCCATCTGACATCATAAAACAGCACATGTCCTCAAATAACACTAACTCACTCAACAAATAAAATTCAGATACATGAAGTAAAACAGACTAAGAAAAGTTTTCAAGTCAAATTCCATTATCTGATTATTAAATTATAACCAGCCATACATACAAGAATCTGGCAGGGCCCCTTTGCACACACACATTAAAATAACCAAGAATGAAACTAAAAAAAAAAAAACAAGACTTGCTACAAATGCCTGGCACAATAGCCTTAGAATTATTTGGCACAATGCTGTACAAATCATACACGAAGAACACCCAATTACCGTATATACTCGTGTATAGCGTGCCCTTTTTTCCCCCTCAAGGAAAGGAAAAAAAATCAAGGATGTGCGCTATACATGGAAAATTAAGAGGGGGCGGGGAGGAGGAGTGGTAGTCGTTAACTGAGGGTGATTGTTGACATTTCTGGCCAGCCCCCACACATATGCACAAGCAACGCCTCTCTTTCACATGCACACGCGCACAGGCAGACGCGTGCGCGTGGGCAGGCTCGCACATCATGGTCTCTTGTTTATTTTTAGACCTCCCACCTCTACGGAAAGCCAGCGCAGCAGCTAGTAAATAGAGAGAGAGAGAGAGAGAATGTTGTTGCCAGTCCCCAGCCCACTTCTTTCGCTTCCTCGTCCCAGCAGCTACCTGCGAGTCATCTAGTCCTCCGCGCCAGCTTAGCAACGGTGACGGGAGTGGTGGTGTTTAGTCCTGTCAACTGTCAAGTTACTTGATGGTCATAGTCCCATTCCTGCCTGCCTCCTTTCCTCCCTCTAGCCCACATCCCAGTTGTGATGATACAGCGCTTCATTATCTTCCGTCTACACAGCAGAGTTTAGCTTGCTCGGTCGTTTCAGATGGTACAGTATGCCACAAAAGTTTCGCTTTCAGGTGGAAGAGTATTTAAGTTAAGTATTTTCCTGACACATCACCACACATCAATTTAAATAATCATTTGTTTCATAAGTAATTACTTAACAGGTACCACAAAATGTTAGTAAAATTTATTTATGGGGGAAAATTTTTTTTTCCTTTGGAATTTGTTGCAAAAATCGTGGTGGGCGCTATACACGAGTAAATACGGTAAAAGCAAACTTAAGTAAGCTACATTTATTTTCAACAATAGCAATATTATCTATCAACAAAGCATTGGATTTTAAAATACATGTGGATACCTTAATGCTAAAAGAAACCAATTTACTTCACAACTCAGTTGTAAACCAACAACAACCCTCACAGCAATATGTCAATAGTATCACCCCTTTTGTGCACAATCATTCAGGATAGGCCGTGCAAGGAGAGTAGCTCTGACATATATTAATCCATTCCCAAGATGTTGAAACTGTTGTCACTGGAAATGTTCTTCTGTGCTATACTTGTTAATTTTCTTAGTTTTAATATTTTTGCTGCATTTTCCAGTTATGTTTATCTGCCTGCATTTAACCCCTCTCTTTGTTACTCCATGTTCATCAGTGTGGTTACATTATTTTTTCCATGACTGTTTATTCAACAGATTACTTTTGCTATTGTGATGTCCACAAAACTGTTTTTGGTATCATCATTGGTTTTGTTTGCACGACATCAGCTGATTCAGTCTTGCCAAGCACATATTTGTTATAGTACCATAACATGTATTGTAGGTAGCAACCATCAAATTTGATATTTTATAATATACAGATTCATTTCCACACATAACTTTCTGATTTTGCTAAGTACATTGCAAAATTTTATCTTACAACTGGACAGCATGAGAATGTGACTGCAGTTTGCAGATACAGTACCTTTTTTTTTTTTTTTTCCTTCTCTAATGTGTGACAATAGGGTCTACGTCTTAAATTGAGTTGAGTACTTAAACAAAATTTTACTAGTAAGAACTGAAATTGCAAAAATTTTATTTGGGCAGAAAACACTAATCAATCAAAATTTTTACAAAGGGGTAGTAAAAACCTTTTTTACACATTAGGAAAAATGTATACATCTTGATACAATCCTATTTTTGTATTACATTCGGGATAACAATGGTTCACATTTAAACTAAACACATCATGTTGGTTTTGTACATAGAAAAATAAACATTTACAATAATGTGAATATGTTCATTTGCTTGATACATCACAAAAGATTGGTGTTACACACACTTAAGGAGTTTAGAGCATATAAAATGTCAAGTGTTGCAAATCTTTTACATCCATACATGCAGGAAGAAACATGGACACTAACAAAAATATTAGGGACATGCAATTTTTTTAAAATTTGAATCAAAATCGAAACTATTTTAAATATTTAGTTATGTTACAGAATTTCCACAGATAGTGAGGAATGCTTCAGGATATATTTTATAGTCACTTACTGCATAGAACATCATAACAAGAGCAATATGGGAGTCATTAACAAGCTAACCAATTGCCAATCCTTGTAAATAATAAAAATCAAAATTAGAAATAAGTAAATAGCTTATGTAATAGGACAATTAACACATAGCTATGTTTGACAGTTGAACAGGTTACAATTATTGCAGTACAAATGCTGAAACAATGACAGAAATTATGCTTTTTCCCCTGTTAAATTTCAAGTATGCAGCAAACAAATTAAAAGTCAATCTTATGTGAACAGACATTTTTTTTAACGAGCACATGTGCTTGCTAGAATTGAAACCTAATTTTGCACACTTCAGATTGCTTGTATAAACACAGCTTCCAACATTTACGGGGTTTACTTCTCGAATTAACTTACAAGTAAGCATACAGAAAGTTTGGCACATTGCTTTATGTCCCTCACCAATGCATGTGTGATTTCATAATATGAGGGAATGTTCTTTTATCATTTAGGCAGGTGATTTGTCCAAAGGTACACATCGCTGTTGAAAGTCGCCATGCGAGAGGTCACTGTTTGCAATGCGGTGGCTGTCACACCACACACTGAGCTGTTTCGCAGACATGTTTTAAGCCTTATGAATTTGCCAGGACACAATCTTTTCAAACAACCGCATGAAATACATTTTCAAATTATTTTGCTTTTAAAAAATCAAAATTTTGAATTTTAGTTAAGTTAGACTATCTATCGAAGCTTTGCACACCCATACAACGTTCAACTTCAGTTATAAATAATGAATTATGTTACTTCATGAACAAAAAGTTAGGTCACAGCTCATACATTGTACAATGTTTGCAATTGATACTTTCTCACACTAGAGTAAATTTACTGCAATAGACAACCCTTTCGTGCTGGTTTAAATCATGGAAAATCCAGAAAAAATGTTTCAAATAGACTTAGTACATAAGCCTACACATGATGAAAAATCAATACCTAAGAAAATAACTTAATCATCACTACCAATGCATATGCTTTCAGACTATGGAGAATTTTTGTAGACACACACAAAATACAACGTACTCTTAAGATCCATAGAGCTTATGGCAACCCAGCTTGCTTACATAAATATTTAACACTACTACCTACATTACTGCTGCAAATTCATTGTGTATATGTACATGGCAGAACAAAACGTCCAAACATTCACAATTGTTAATAAAGGATGCTCATCTGAACACACAGTAGGTACACAATTTGTAATCACAACACACTGCACATTTTGCGTCCATTTCCACATATTACAAAGTCGTGCGTATGTAGCATACAGTTTTAATAGGCCACACCACTATGCCTTTGTTTCATTCCTCGAAGATAATAACTTTCTCAAGTGCTTAACTCTTAGTAACTATAGATATTAAGATAATGTACTCAACATTTTATAGCCAAATCTTGACAATTCGTCATGATAGTCTACACTTGCATGTTTATTTATTTATAACCTGAACTATTATATTTTAAGTTACTCCATTACTTAGGACTGACGTATACAGAGTACACTGCTAAAAAGTTCCACAGTATGATTAAAAAAAATTGGAGCCTTTTTTTGGTAAAATTTGGGGGGGGGGGGGGGGGATTTTTTTTTATGTATACCACATTTGTTTCTTGAAAAATTCCAAATATTTTTTATAAGCTTTTGCTGCCATTGAGATATAGTTTTTGACTAAATTAAACTCTTGTACATAAAATGTTCTTTTATTTCACACACATCTTTTTTTTTGTGAAGTTTTGATCTCTGAAATAGGCATGTTGCTTACAAGGCTCAAGTTTTTTTTAAAGGACTAATATGGTGATGCCTCAGATTCCAAATAAAATGGTTTGCAGTCTTGAGATTACGGTGACCAGATATTGCAGTCTTTCATACAGTATATAAATCTAAGAAATTTAATTGTGAACTCTTATCTATTTTAGCATATGCATCAACCATACAATAGTGAAAGCCCTTCTCAAGATAAAATTATGTCTCATAAAATGCATTAACAAGAATGGAGTGCATTACAGAGTTTGCATTACATCTAAACGTACAACTGAAATGAAACTTACATAATTTTACGTAATTTAAACAATTCATGAACAGAATGTCGTACTTACACTAAAATATCATGAATGTATAGCTTTGTTTAAAATTTATTTAGTGCAACTGTTTACTCAAGTTACCAAAGCTAAGTCTGTTTAAGCTAAATACACAGCAAACATAAATCTGTCACCTATTGGCACTAACTCTTTTACATTGATTATTCTGCCATATATCTTACAAACTATAGTAAACATTTCAATTTTAGTTTTTGAAGTATTATTCCTACTTAACATGTTCTAATGAGAGGTAGGCCCACTAAAATGCTGGTGTAGGAAAGGAACACACAAAACATTTTCATGATCATAATCAACCTTTTGTGTGTTAATACTGAAAAAAAAATAGTACATAAATCACTGCAAAAAATGTCCACTCAGAAAACAATAAAAAAAAAAATTACTTTATACCACTGCAATTATATGAATCCAGATATTTGCATCAAACCCGTTTACACAATACAACATGTGATGGAATGTTAAAAACTTGACTATCCATTATGCACACAATAACAGTAATTGTACATAGTGCACGATAACAGCTACTTAGATCAGATGCAAACACACTAACTAGATTACCTGAAATCTTAACCAGAGATTTCCTCCATGTGGCTAATCTTGAAAACTCAATTATTTTCTTCTTCTGGCCATGTTCTTCGATAAACATTAGTGCATAGTAAAAATGTTTAAAGTAGAGCCACAGTTTAAATAATTCATGTGAGATTAATCAAGGTGGGAGGGGGGAGAAAACTGCTATTTTGGCACTAATTAAAAACATGCATCTCATTCAAAATTAATGTTCGTGTGATTCCCCCCCCCCCGTTATCACATGACCAGTAATGGCTAATTAATTCCCATAGGGAATTAAATATTTTTTTTTTGCTGATAGCTATGTTCATAGTTAATGGTAAATTGTAAAATGAGGCTTTCACTGTAAACCACTGGTGTATTCCGGTTACTTTAGAAAATATGTAATTCAAAACTAATCAAATAAGGGAAGAACACCTATTCACGAGTCAACACACATTTCCAACAACCCAACTTCATCACCATATCGGACAGTATGTAAATGCACTGTTTATGTTTACCAATCCATTAATTACTCGTACAACAAACCCCAAACTCCACACAAGTTTGTGATGCAAACATGATGTATCACCAGAACAAACTTGCTCTCGCAGCACTGTCTCCACTGTCTCCACTGTCTCACGGCTACAGAGCTCGTTCCCAACACAGTGCCGCAACATTGTCAGATCCACCGCGCACGTCTCACGAGCCAAAACAGCAGCACTGACAGCTGAAACAAGAACACTTCAAATCCACACTCAACTAGTGAAGAAACCATACAACTTACAAATGTTCAAATTACAGTAAACTCCCTAATTATCCGCGGACGGATGATCCACGGTGCGGATTATCCGCACATGCTACGAAAAAATACCGCACATATGTAAATCTGTATTTCATTACAAATTAGCAAATTTGAACTCTACTGACGAGTGTATTGTGTGCAGTATACAGTAAAACACCACAGGCCTTCTCGGAACTCACACAGTGTCTAATTAAGTCTCTGAATATGTACAGTACTGTATCCTTGTTACAAAGCAAGTACCGAGCACTTTTATGTTTACATTACTGAAATATGTATGTTAATTATTCAGTAAAATACTAAAATTTTAGCATCATTTAAACATTTTTACTGTTAATTGTAACTTTTACCGTACATAAATTTTGAGATATTTAAGCTTAAATTAATGTTTCCTTTTTTGTTTCCCATTTTCGGCTCTTTTGGGGATCGTCGGCGATTTTCACTATCCGCGGTGGCCCTGCCACTTATTTTCGCGGATAATTTGGAGTGTACTGTATATCCAAATTTGACTTCCTTGTATCTCCCAACTTTGGAGAACACAGTGCCCTCGTTACAAGCTACCTCACGTTAAGGGGCACCAGCATTGGCACACACACTGTGTGGAGAGCTTCACGGAAATACACGCAATCTGTACACTGCTCAAGAAATCAGAGTGGGCTCTGTTCACGAAAAGCATTTAAGGTATTTCCTTGTATCTTTTTTTAAACTGTAATTTTAGAAGAGCAAAAATGGCTAAAAGTTTTGTTTAGAATGATTTTTAGACATGAAACAAACAGTAAGGGTTCTGAAAACACTTGAGGGACTTGCATTACACCTTTACCTTTCATTCCTCGGACATAGAATGTTACGGTCACCGCTCAATATCACAGTTACCCTATGCACAATGAGAAGACTGCACGCCAGTTCTGGGCCTATACCGCGCTAGAAGCATGAGCGTTGCACTTATCACCACATCTCACTGACACACATACAGCCCTAACTAGCTGAGCCCCTTAAAGGATTTCACACTTACAAGTATGTACTTTAAAATTCCTACAAGAATACATATCACAAGTATTATGTACCACTGTTTTTTTTTTTTTTCACTAACAAGAAAAAAATTCTTACATTTTCAATATCAATAATTTAACTTTCTTTGCATTAAATCTAAAAGTTACATTAATTTCGACTGATGTTTCCATCTATAGTAGAAAATTAATCACCAAAATGCACTTTCTGACTGTCTAGTTACTACCTCTCATACTATTTTCAGAGGCTTTCGCAGCCAGTGCCCAAATTATTGAACAGCAATCGAATGAAGTAAACCTGTTGTAAATTGTCAACAGATACTTATTAAAAACAAGAAAAATAAATTTGCAATTGCTAGAATATTATAATCAATGTTAGAATCTTATTTAAGTATTTATGCCTAAACAACCATTACTAATCCAGAAAGTCACTTAAGTCATTTCACACATTATTTTTAAAGTAATAGGCAAGTCAATACTTTGAATAAACAAATTTGTATGGTATAATTAGCTAATCTAGCTGGTTACAGCAAACACAAAGATCTCCAACTGAATGTGGTGTATTATTTGAATTCAGCTAAAGTAAATAGCAAACCAGGTAAAACAAACATTTGACAGCAAGGAGCAAAAATTCTAGATGTGTTAGTAATCTGTTGCGAAAACACAAGGAGACTACGGAAAAATCTGCAAGACGACGGTTTAGTGTAGTGTTAAAGTTCACTTCTTGTCTGTCATTTTAGACCTATAACTATAAGTCTGGAGAAGATATCGGCTGTGGCCTATTGCAGAGCACCATTCTAACTATATCGCCCTTAGCGATTTTCAGAGTACCAAGGAAAGAATATCAGGATGGACGGACAGATGAACGATAGTCAAACATTTCACAGTTGTGCAACCTTGGAACCAGGTGGAAAGGGCAATAAAAAGTAAACTGGAATCCATGAGTTGCAGAGAATAATACAATGTGATATCTGCAGGAAGAACCCCTCAGGTTGACTAAGGCAATGTTGATAAACACAAATAAAAGGAATACAAGGAGTAAGTACCAGAGTCGAGCAATGGTGAAACAGACGAACCTGGGTGCACTTTACACAGCCCTGGCCACAGACGTGCACATGTATGCTGATAAATGGAGGAATAACACATGATGATGCAATAATGATGCGAGCTACATCTGCCGATTAAAAATAATCTTGACATGTACTCTCCTAGCGATATATTTTACCACAAGTATGGCTTCATGTCGATTGTAACGTGTAATCATTCATAAGAATGCATTCAAAATGAATATGCGGCTATGCAGCAACATCTAAACATAATTATGCAAAAAAAAATTTAAAAAAAAAAAATCATTAAATATATGGGGTTCCATACAATTCCATTCGATAACAAAAATAAATCAAATGATTTTTTTTACCATCATGCAATTATTAACATTTCAAAGAATGTTATTAATTTTAGCTTGTAGTTTGTAATAAATTATTACGAGCTACAGAACAATTAATTACCTACATTACTCAATTGATAATGCACCTCTTCAACTAATATTTGCCTCATACTTTGACATGTACTTTTTAAACACATAAATTTTTGGCGATTGTTTGTGCTGCCAAGTAAAATGCGGCTTGCGAGCAATCAAAAGACAAACAGCATTTACAAAATTAAAACCAACTACTCTGAAACCATTTTAAAAATGAAATTGAAGAATAAATAAAACAATAAAATATTGTATACTTAATATATATATACTTTTCTTTAATTTTAAGTAATCCTAACATCTTCACTCCTTTACACAAAACTCCTGCTCCTTTGTTTTAAAAACAGCACTGCACAGAGGCCAGGTTGAGCTGACTTCACACACCACACGCAGTCAAGCAAGGCTCAAGCATATTCTGTTAATGCCACGTATCGAGACAGCCGACGTTACCTGAACTATTTGGCCAGGTTGTGCAGCAACTAGAACAAGCCTTTCTTCTTCTTGTTCTTCTCCTTGCCGTCGACGGCTCTAGAAGGCAAGCAAACACACACGTCAGCAGAGCACTATCTGACTACGGCAACAAAAATTAAAACTATGCTCATTTCCGAAACATGAAAACATCAATATATTAAAAATGTCAGCATTATTTTTTTTTTAAAAAACTAAGTAAGCATTTTCACACTCCTAAATAAAATGAATTAAAACTCTTGTAGAGTCATTGACCTTTTAAATATGTTAAACTTACTCATGTCATAAAGATTAGAACCCACACTATAAGGCAAGCAAATGAAACTATTTTTAAGTATGTTAGAAAATTTGCAGTACTTCAGAGAAAGAATAAATATAGATCTGACTTTACACATGAAAACAGCAATGGAAACACACTGATAATTAGGGATTTAAAGGATTGCATGCACTATAAATGCTAAAATCAAGGCCACAGTTAAATTTAGTACATCATCTCTCCCCATCCTCCATAGGATAAATTATGTACAGGTCAAGAATCAACAAAATCCATTATGTTCAGGTTACTAAACAAACATTGCTGAAAACACAAAACTTTAAGTCTGACCTCGCATTAAAAACACACTGGAAAAGCAAAACAGGAACAAAAGTTAAAATGAGAATATGACAACATTGTGTGTGTGTGTGTGCACACAAGTAAACATACAAAAATTTGTAATTGATATCAGTGTGTGAACCTCCATGTAACACATTCATTCTCTGTGTTATACCTTCATTTATAGGGCCTTTGACAGAATGGAATGAGAAGAACCAATTATTGAACTGGAGAAGAAAAAAAACAGTCCTTTGGATGTATGCAGGTGAATGCACACATAATTAAAATACAATTATTATTTTTCTATAAACATACAATAAAGATAAACTAGTTCCTTAAGATTAAATGAAGTTTAAAGGCTGAGAAAAATCTTGATCCAACTTTTCTGCTCTCCATTAATAAACAACATGCCACTCCTATAAGTATGTGTATAATGAGTTTCCTAGTGGCAGGATCAGGCAACACAAAAATTACCATTGAACATAGTTCATAATTCCCCTTTAAGCACAATATTTCTAATCAATGAAACTTAATGTAACTTTGAATTCTTATATATACATACAAAATAAATATAGCCTAAAGTTATCAAAATAATAAAACCATCAAATTTAATCAAATATAAACTTTTCTTGCATTCAACAAATATTGTAACTTATATATGAAATAGATTATGTGATATTAAGTAACAATTATTTATACTATTCATGGTAGAAATGTGTTAAATAGCATTTTGTAATTGGTAAGCTTCTATGGTGACAAAATATAAACCACAAATTACGAAAATACATCACTAATTTTATTGGAAAAATCTGGTCACTTAACAACTTTGCATAAAAAAATTTGCCAATTGGAACACTGCCACAGGCATGAATTTCCCTATCCCTGGCACAGTGTGTATGAACCACAAAGTTAGTTTAAGCAGAGAAAACTTGGTTACAAAACACAATGGTCTTCAATAAGGCATACAGTAGAGCTTCATTATAAAGAACATGAAGGGACCAAAATTATGGCAGTTTGTTATAATGAAGTTCTTTATACCGAAATCACAATGATTGCCTGATTTGGGGTTTTTAACATAACTCGATCTTGTTAAAAAACAAAGTAGAAAATCTAATACCAATATGAGTGGTACAAGCATCAATAACTTTATAACAGTTATACTTTGGGATCAAGATACATAAGTACTACATACATACTAGTATAGTATGTATATGTACAATACAGAAATACTACGTAGGTAAGTTGTTTGCCAAAACAGTAAGCCTACCTTTGGAATCAAGACAAGCTGTTTGCAAAAATGCTGTAATAAATCAAAAATATAAAATTTAAAAGTTAGGAAAATATTTTTACATTTTATTGTCTTCCCAACTGGATCGCTGGGTGAGAATTGTGGATAATATTGATTTGGAGATACGAACTTTTTAGCCACATCAGTCTTTTTATTTCCTTTATCTACTGCTTTTAACATTTCAAGTTTCAAATCAATCGCCTTTCGTTTCCTAGAAGACATGTTCAGTAGTACGGTTTTTTAAACTATAAAAACAAATGGACCCGACACATGTAAAAATAGGGAAGCCTACAACTCACATAGTTTCGGTTCCCTACCACGTTCGTGCAACTTCAGATTTCTCTCAAAAATTGAAATTAAAAAAATCGAAGGGTTAGGTTAGGTTAGTCACAACATGCTTGTTTTCATTGGAAACTTCTGATTTAGCGGCTGAAGTGGCGTTAATACCAAAACGCAAAACTTCGAAAATCTTCGGAAATTCTTGCAGGGAACCGAAACTACGTGAGTTATAGGCTTCCCGTAAAAATAAGTTATACTCGTAGTATAGCCACGTTTCTCAAAACAATAAACAAGGAAACGACCAGAGATATGTATGTAGCAATACTTTATGATGTAGAACACGTGCGAGCATAGAACAAAGAGTAATGTCAGCGAACACCGCAGTGCAGCGCTTTAGTCGCTACACCAGTTTTGTGCATTAATTTCAACACTAGTCCATTGCAGTTATCTATGGCGCGTATTAAAATAAATAAGATGGCAGTTTGTGGGTGAATGGCGACGATTTTATCCGTTTGTCGTTTACCTTGCCGGGCAGAGAAGTGTTCGTTAAAATGAATATTCATAGAATATTTTTAAAATTTGAGTGAGAAAATTCGTAGTAATGAATTTTTTTTACGTTATGTTATATGGACGTCTGACGGGACCAAAGGCATAGTTCGTAGTAATGAATTGTTCGCTCTAATGAAGTTCGTTAAAACGGTGTTTTACTGTATTTGGGACCACATCCATACCGGATAGCAATTTGGTTGGATTATCTAATGTCAATATAGTTTTAACAGGAATCCCAAATGTGAAAATGAGAAATGTAAATCGCAAGAAAACAGGAAACACTACCAAATTAAAACTGACAGTAGCGATAAACTGAGCGAAATAATGCATTTTGGCAGCAAAGGTTAAGAGCCTGAATCCACCTGCACAAACATGAATTTGAGCGTCCACTGGTGCCACATTACAGAATGTCAGATTTAAGACCTTTCATCATACATACATGACCCACTTTTAATAACTGCCACCAACGCTTGCGTTCCTTCTCCACAATCAAACTAGCGTGCAGACTGCTCACACAGCACTTTCATGACAGAATCCAGGCATGCAAAACTGAATCTTATATTTCAACCAACACTTATCTTTAAAGCAACTGAAATTATTAAAGTTTATAACCTAATACAACAAATGAATCTGAACCAAAATTATTTTAACACAGTAAACCCTGGCAAGTGCAACAAAACATGTTCTTAATGTTAAACAGTTGCAATTAATACTCCTGTAGAGCTCTCCAAATATTGTGAAGTGATTCTGAATATTATAAATTATCACACTATGAATACTGTGTAACGATCATTTCATTAACAAAAATTTCACACTCCTCCAAATTAAGTCCTAAAACTTTTTTGATGCACGAACTTTGAGGATATATTATTTCACTGCAAGTGAAAGGTCAGCAATCATTCTCACCTTTAACTTCAAACAGCAAAAACTTTCCTTTTGCAAAGACTAATGTAAGAATTTTGCATTTTTATAATAAATGTTTTCTTTATGAATTAAGAGTTATTTTTTATTTAATCTTAGGTGATCCCACAATAAGTAGCACATACTGTACAGGGTGGAAACTTACTGATCCCCTAACACACATTTTGAATACAATTGTTATTAAAATTCTCTTTCTAGAGTTGCTCTACCTAAGAAGAAAAGTTGATATGGATTTTTTAGTATCCCCTGAGTCGAATAAACAGTTCAGAGTTTTAATCTTAATTCTTCCCCCGCATAAAATGGTTGAAATAGCCGACCAAAATTCTATTTTTAATCGCCCCACCAATTGTAGCACACCCGTCAACAATATCTTGGGGAACCGTAATAGGATAGGTACCAAGAAAAACACAAATAGATATAGTAAACGATTTGTTAGTTTTGAGTTTATGAATTTACTACATTTCTTTGTAAAGTATTTTTTTTTTCTTTAAATCTTTCAAATAATAGTGATTTGTCGGGGGGAGGGGAATTATTACATCTTAATTTGTCTCAAAATTACAGTACCAGTAATGCGAATAGTAGATTTTGCTATTAACACAAAGGTGTCACTGTAATTTTTATACAAACTAAGCTTCCATAACTCCAGTGTTCCTTTCAGCAGGAGTTACTTAGATTACAGCCAAACTATTTGAAATATTTTCTTATAAAATGAAGATTACACACTACACACAGAAAAATAAAGCTCAGACTTACAAAACATATGGAACACACTACACAAAGGATGTAAGTACAAAATGTATTTACAGATTAAATATGTTTATTTTACTAACTCTACTGTAACACTACATCTACATGCATATTTACAATGTTCAAACATAAATATTTATGAAACACTGTTTAAAAGCAACATATACAAAGCCATAAACACTTCAAAATGGAAGACAAATGGATTTTCCAGCAGATCTTTTCATTAATTCTAGCACAAAATTGCCCTAATCTTCCACATCATTGAACAAAAATGCTGAAATGGAATGAATAACAAACTTTACCTACATAAATACTAATACCAAAGTTTGCAGGCAAAGAAAAGAATAAAATCATTTTTTTTATTCTTAGTTCAAGTTGTTAATTTGTTTTTGCAAATAAAAACTACCAGTCAGAATAAGAACAAGAACATCATCAAATATTAAGAATATAACAAATATCAAAATACCTAAAACTCCAGCTTAGAAGCATCATTTAAAATAATACAAAAAATTAATTGTAAAATGCTATCTAACCAAATACATTACATACCCAATTTAAATCCTTAATTTTTTTTCCACACCCATAAGGGAAATATAGATTAAATAAACTTGTAGAAACACTAAAAAATAGACAGTCTTACAATGTACAGCAAGAACCCGCATTTTAGAAACCAATGACACTATAGTGCGCTTGTGATGTCTACGCTACAGTTTGTTTACTTGTTTGATCAAGTCCTCATCACCACCACAGTGAATATACGAACTGCACTACACTTGTAATACTGAAAGGTAGCAACTGTGAGTATCGGGTGCACAGGGGTAGCCAGAGAAGTCTGTCAAATTGCCTACTGTTGCCTGCATTCGTTGGCTTGGTTGAACGAGTGACGGCGCGACAGGGTCATTCTCCCTTTCGAGGCGGCGACCTGCAACGCGCCCGGATCGGAAGCAAGCGAAGCAGTCCTGTGGGAAGGCAGGGACACCACTACTACACGCCAAAAAAAAAAAAAGCAGCAGCGGAGACGCTAACAGGTTGGCAACACTCGCAAGCCGGGCGGGCACGTGCATCGCAATCAATAAAAAAATTAATACTACTCGGCAGTTTCTGCGTGAAAAAGACAACTAATGTGCGACAAAACAAGACACTAGCCTCGCACAAGCGACACAATTTTCGTGCAAACACTATTTACACATGCGCAAGCTCGGAAATCGTACACAGGTTAAATCCATAGCACACAAAAGTCCATAAATGGTGCAAATTAGAACACAAGACATACAACATTCTGGAAACGCATGCAAGGGACGAAACGGTTTTACACTGACTAACTCCTGATGTGCAATCCTTAGCTTCCCTACAAAAGAGGAATACAGCAAAAAATAAAATTACAGTGAAAAAATCATGGACACAATACAAATAACACACAAATACCATAATTGTGGCACTTTTTACAACAGCGATAAAGTATAATCAGGCACATCTTAAGGCACACTATTCCGACACTGACCGAGCCGTTCACTTTCAGAATATTCCGGGTGGATTCCGCTGTTTACCTCGGACAGGTTGCACGATTGCTCTGCCGGCATTTTTAATTCACTCAGGATTTATTGTTACTGTCAGTTTGCATTTCAGTACAATATTTTTTTGGTTGTCCCATTACGACTACAGCATGTCCATAAGAACATGTCCCAGTTTCAATGGTATATTATAGATACATCACATTGATGATAAACTAACCTAGTTTTTCTTTTATAAATTTTCAATATGTGCAACCTTTATTTATACAGCACATCAAACCTTGAGTCCAATTCTTTCCACACTGTGGTCAACACGTACGGAGTAATAGAAGCAATAGCTTCTTCAATTCTGTGTCTCAACTCTGGCAAATCATTAGTAGACAATATTTTATAAAGCACCAAATGAATTTAAAAAAATTGCATGGCGCTGTCTAAAGTGAACGTGGAGGCCAGCGAAAAGAGCTCTGTCGTCTAAACCACTGCGACCAATCCAAGCTACCAAGTAAAGTTTACAGGTTCACCCAGAGTATATTAGCCATGCTTTCAACATAAGTTGGTGCTGCAAGCGAGAAAACAAAGCAGTACTCACGCATGTTCTTATCTAAAACTATGTTACTCTGTAATTGTGAGCTTGATCCAACACACTACAACGATTACAGTTGATGCTATTAAAATTTATAACTGGAACATTCTGTTATGGACATACTGTACACCAATGTTCAATAGGGTAGGAAAATTTCACGAACCACAAAATAATGAGAAATTCAATCTATTCTCCTCTTAACACAAAATGTTTTTTTTTTTTTAAACAACTTTATTTGTGAAATAAATATACTGTGAGCTTATGTATGCCATGACTATACACAAAGCACAAAGCTCGATGCTGCATGCTGCGAGCGTGGACCTTAGTGACAGTTGCTTCTAGCACGGCCGACTATGTGTCTTTTTCTTTTCTGTGTTAGTGAAGCAAACAAGCACTTTGTTCATGTCCTCAATCATGCTACTTCAAACGTTGTATACAAAGAAGCTTTGTAAGTCAAAAATAAATTCTACGTGTACATAGTCAGCGGCACAGCTAGTACACAAATACCTAAAACTAAAAGTTTGTATTGCTAATAATAATGAATAATATGTTGGCACTTTCAGGAGTAACTACACTATGTTTTCCTAATGTAATTAAGCTAAGGCAGTAAAGAAAATACCAACTACAAGTCTGAATTTGCAGACAGATATGCAATTTCTCTTGGTGTATCCAAATGGATACCTTTTTGCAATCCTTCCCTTCCCAGACACACTAAGAACATACACACAGAATTCAGACTAAAAAAAAAGTTATATTTGCTTCTCAAACTGTTATTGCAATTAGGAAATTTTGACCTCCCCCTTAAAAAGTTGAAAAGATGTCAAAAACTAAACTTTGGTACAAGTAAAACTATTCCTTTACATGGTTATAATATTAATAATTAATTATTAAACAATTTATAAAATGAATAAGAGATGGAGTGACAGCCAAAGTTTTGCCATACTTAAATTTCCTGAACATCTGATCTTTTCATGACCTTTCGGAACATAAAAGGTCAACCGTTTCATCTAACAATTCCCCAGGGAATAAACTTGCAGCGCTGACACAGAAACACTGGCAATGAAATGCATTTTCGTTGAAATTTTCAAAAAATATATATACTAGTAAATAAAAAATAAACCTCCAGTGGTATGTACTACGGCAAATCATGTTTATTTTAGTTTCAAGGTGAAATTTCATGCATACAAGTACTTACAGAAATATTAATTTTTTTTAAAAATTAAAGGAAAAGTTATAATTACATAAAAATTATCAAACATTAGTATTATCATACTTCTTGCATAAACTTGTAATGTGACTGGTTTTAATTTCTAATGTTTTATGTTAGGTAAGTATTTTAATTTCTAGTGTTCTACTACTACATATTTGAAAATAAATGAAAGTTTGATTTATATTCATTTTGAATTAGGTTTTAAGGTTAAAAATGAAAACTTGATGCTATATGTAATACTTCGGTAGCAATTTATGTGGGTCCAAATGAATACAATCTCACTTTTGTAATTAAGTGTCAGGATTAAGATAAGATTACTTCACTGTTTGTTTTTACTAGGTTCTTGCAGATAATGAAGAAAATTTTATTTAATTATAGATTCATTTAATGAATGTCCACATGGTTACAAAAAGGTAAATGTTGATATGGGAAGTAAGTTAATGACTAATGTGATTTCAAAACATCACTTTAATTTCTTTGACACTTTTTCACATGTTACATTAAACTATATCAAAGTTAATGTGGAACACCAATAAAATTAATAAAAACATTTGCGGATGAACTTTGTTCATACAGTTGAAATGCCATAAATTACTTTTAAATAAATAAGGTAAAATGTCAGATTTAACTATTTTGCTGCTTACAATCCAAAATTTTTCTTACAAAGATCTACATTAATCTCCTGTGTATAGCTTTGAAATTTTAAAATTTCCTGATTTTTAAAAATCATCAAATCAGCATTATGCATAGGGATGGTTATCTAACTAATAAATAAACTGTGTCCCAGATTAACCAGATAAAAAAGTTGATTAGTTTATGAAAGCATGGGATGCAAAAAAACTGTATAAGAAGAACAAGAAAACCATGCTTGAACAAAAGACACTTTTAATGCTCTATTATGGGTTTTTGTTACTTACTTAGCTTGTGTAAAGTTAATGGAAGCATAATTAATTGTTTCATATTTTTCCCCTTAAAAATATTAATTTTTTAACAGTAGGCACATCTTGTGTCTGCAAAGATAACTAATTAATGTGTATTTTGTATTACACTGCCAGCTTCCTTACAAAATGGTACTGGACAAATAAAACTGGTAGAAAAAAAAGACTAAATATGCTGCCATTTTTTAATTCATAAAAAGAACATTAATTATTAGTAGAGACCTGAAAAAGTAGATGTTATTTTTCTGAAAAATAGGTGTTATTTTTTTTCAAAAATAGGTATTATTTTCCTTACTTTAAAACTGGTACTGATTTTTTTTTTTTTTACAAAATTACGAATTATTGTTTACAAAAACTAAC
Source organism: Bacillus rossius redtenbacheri (assembly GCF_032445375.1). NCBI lineage: Eukaryota > Metazoa > Arthropoda > Insecta > Phasmatodea > Bacillidae > Bacillus > Bacillus rossius. The sequence goes on from NC_086343.1 coordinate 6,227,779, forward strand.
TTGGGAACGCACCACAACGCTAAAATGCCAAATTGACCACAACGCCAACAGCTAGAAAACTGCTGTGTATCACAACGCCAAAATACACTAATGCCAAAAAATGTCATTGCAGGACTGCTACAATGGTTAGGTTAGGTTAGACAAGGTTAAGTTAGGCTAGGCTAGGCTAGGCTAGGCTAGGCTAAGTTAAGTTAGGTTAGGTTATATTATGCTAGGTTAGGTTAGGTTTGATTGTGGTATTTCGGCGTTAGGTACATTTAAGAAACACACACAAATTCATTCAGTTGTTATTTCGGCGTTGTGGTACACAGCAGTTTTCTAGCTGTCGGCGTTGTGGTCAATTTTGACATTCGGCATTATGGTATTTCGGCATTGTGGTAACGACCCCAATAACTTCTGCTGTTCTTGTCTCTTTTTTAATATGTAACTGTGCAGCTGCATTGTCTGCACATTAACGTTTTTGGGTCAGAAGCGTAGAAACCTTAACGTTTGAATTCTTCCGCCCGTATACACGCATTTACGGGAGGCTTAGGCATTTCAAACAAAATATGGGTAACTTTATACTTAATTTAACATTAGCTGTACAATTATTTTAAAGGAATGCTCAAAATCCAGAAAACCACAACGAAAACCAACACCTCATATAATCGCACTAGCTACGTTACTCGTTGATGATAAAATAATTGGTTTTTGCGGCAAAATTGTTAACAGCTTCGTAGGATTTCATATTTTGAGGTTACGATTGAAGTTCCATACTTGTTGTATGTCTCTTTCGTGTTATTCAACTATAACTTTAAAATATGGGTATAGGAAAGTTTAAAAATTTCAATAATTATTTAACAATAAATATTGTCGTTCGTATTATACTACAACGTAATTTCCGTATTAAAGATTTTGTCAGAAGAAACTCGTTTGTATGAAAATAACGAACAAAACAGTGACCAACATGAAATCTCAAACATTCTTAGCCAGCCGATTTATTTTCAACCCAAACGTAAAGGCACCGTTAAAAATATAAAAGTAAATTTAATCGATGTTATAAGAATATGAGAACAATTTACGAAAGAAATTGAACATTGCATTTTTATAATTATATAATTATGTATAAATATATTTCAAGCCCGTGACAAATTTTATTTTTATAGTGCAACAAGTGAACAACCGTTGAGAAAAGGAAAATGGCGACTAAACTAAGAAATCAAAATAACCGTAGTATCTAGAAAAGTAATGAACTTACAGAAAATCATTGTAAATATACGTATGTATAATTAATTACGATACATCTTTATTTTGATACGTAATTTTTAGGCGGATTTAACAAAATTTCTTTAAAATGTGCCAAAAGCATGATAAATAGGCGTTTTCAATTAAAAGTGCAGAAATTCACGTTTTACATGTGAAAATGCTTAAATTCGCGTTATCGCGGCAGCGAATTTTTCAGGTCTCTAATTATTAGTTGTTGAGGTGGACGATAATTCTAAATTCTCTGTTAAAAGAAATGATGTAAATATGCTTGTACTGTGAAATTAAACTGTACAGAATTGCAACTTATATAACAACCTGTTTTGAGGGTCAGCATGCAATATAAAATTGTTTTATTCTTCTTGTTTTTACAATCAGGCTTTTATAGTGAACATATTAGATGTGTTACAATAAAAAAAATTGCATCGTGTAGGCTGTGGATGTAAAAATAAACCGTGAGGTCATTACAACCTCTAGAGATCATAATTATACTTTTTTTTTCTGTACTTTCATGCTTAAATTAATGATAAAATCTCTATGATTATTCTAAATACTTAATATATGTTGAATTAGCCAGCACACAATTTCTCTTGCATTCTGTAAACTGTGTGTTTCCCCAATTGTAATTCAAATGTTAAAAATTAAGACTTAATTAGTAAATATACAAGATAAATTTAATGTATTAAAAGACTAATTATCTTAGACATATTATTTTTATGCCTTCTGTATCCGTGTAAAACATGGATAGGATATTTATTAATGTGCATGCAACCACAAGAAAATTTTTCCTTAAAATTAGAAGTACATATTTCTATTTTTCTTTGCTACCTTATTTTATAGGATCAGCAAACACACTTTAATTTAACTAAAACTGAACCATCACATACCAAATTAAATGTTTCAATCCATTCTTATTCTGACATAAAATTAAAGCTTGCAAATTGTTTTTGCCGATTTTCAAGAATCTAAATATTCTGGTATTTAGTGAACCATGGTTCTTCTCTGTTAATTTACCAGTAACATGCATTTAGGATTGTCTAGATCAGCAAGATCAAGTTTGTGCACTGCTAATCCAAAATGTGACTCTCCCTTCTCTTATCCAAACAGTTTGATGCAACAGTTATGCTACAAGGAGATAATCTTCAAAACTAACACTATTATTTTGAAATGTGGCTTCAAAAAAACTGCCTTAAGGTGGCTGACTGGTAGAGCTGCAAATTATGTTAACACGTCATTTACAAGCCATTGCCATTTCCTACATTAGTTTTGTTTCATGGCTTAGTTTTGCTGTAAAGAAAATACAAGTTTCTTTACAGGAATGTTAGGTAGGAAATATTTGTTACACAGCATTGACAGTAGGCTAGGTACATGCAGGGAGACTTTATATTTAACATTCTACAATTAATTAAAGCCACCGCTTGAAGGTCCACAGAGGTGTGTTACAGACACTTGTGAACTTCGTGTACCCAACCCAGAAGCCACCCGCAAGCGAACATCAAATTAGGTAAGTTATAACAGTGCTAACTGAACTAGGGTTATCACACATATTTGTACAGTCCAACAAGAGCTGCAGAGTACGGTTGCTACAGAGCTTCCGACAGCTTGTCTGAATCTATCATTAGCTTGTCAGACTCGAGCTGGGATAAAGTATCGCACGACTCGTCTGAAAACTGTGCGTCTTCCGAGCTCTGGGAGCAGCTTGTACTGGGAGAGAACACGAATCCACATTTTAGCCGACAACACTGACCCCTTCAACTCTACCCAAAGCTTGATTCATGTGAAATGCACAGGCAGTGGAATTGTGCAGCAGTGTCTGACGTTTAACACTTACAGAAAATCAGACAAACGTATTTGCAATCATTTTTAACAAAAAAAAAAAAAAAAAAAAAAAAAAAGCTCCAGACCACACATTTCACATCACACAAAATATCTTTCAATCACAGCACAGAGCACACAAAGGCAATTAGATAATTTTTCATTAAACACTTAATGCATATGTTTTCACTGCCAAGAAGAATACTGAATAAAATGTATTCTCTGGATAGCTTCAAATTATGTATTACAATCTCCAAATAGTCTATCCGTCAGTATTGGCTAGGTAGACTATTCTGTGCTTCAACAACTAAAAACAGTTATTTACTCTATAAATACCGAATAAAATGGCTGCACTATGGCAATGGTATACCTTTATCTAATATCTAAGAGAACTACACAGTTCCTTTAAGTTATTTTTAAGTAAACCGAGTGAATGTGGATAAGTAACGTTTACTTTTATACCTACATGCATTACAAATTAGTTCTATAGATACATGCTTGCTTGTTAATCTTGTTCAAAACTACAGAAATGACAGACTTTTTTAGTTTAGTAAATAATTATGTACATTATTGAAAAGGTGTTTATAATCAAATCCAGTTTTTATTTGTGTTTTTTTTTTAAATAGAAACCTAAGTAGGTTCTTGTAAATTAAAAATATTTGACCAGTATTTATTTAATTTTAAAAAACTTGAGCAAAAATTAATTAAAATATTATTCCAAATCAATTACATACTACGGTTAACTGCAACAACAAACAAGCTGTAAAGTAGTCAAAGGAAAACTAACCTAATAAAAACACATTTACTTCAGAAAGATGTAAACAACCACACATTAATATAATTGACCCTAAACAAATCCAAATAATTTATTTTCACACAGAAAAACAATTTCAGTTTTCATGTATGATCTTTTTATATAATTTAATTAAATCTCAACCTGTATTTTTAAGATAATGTCGCATCAAAATTGGCACAAATACTGCAGAAGGAAAACCAAATACAATAAATAAATTTTTGTTGATATCATAAAATTGGATTCCTAGGTGGTAAAACACACCTCAAAATGTGTGTTCCAAATGTGTAAAATTGAAAATAAATTAATTAAGTGAATGGATTATTTTACCTTCAGAATTTTAAAGGTGATACTGATAAGGAATGTGCATTAATCCAAGTTCTGTTGCTAAAGGACTACCCCATTTTTACATGCTTTATATTAGCTTCACCTGTATGTTTGTCTGTCCGTCTGTAACTCTTTCGACTAAGAGTGAGTGGCTCATCACTATAAAATGTCCCACCAATTTCATTACGTTCGTTAGCCGAGTGGTCTAAGACGCGCGAATTCTGTGACGTCAGCTTTCGGATTCAGCGATCGTGGGTTCTACTCCCGGCCACGCCGAAAAAAAAATTGTTTTTTTTTCCCGGTTAATTCTAAGATTATATCCATACATCTAACTGTAAATTATTCGGAGAGACTCTTTGTGACGTTGCAACTCCAAATAGTTATCTCAGATGGTAATAGGTAGTGTCGGTAACTCATTTCCCTATGATAATTATACATAAATATAGTTTAAAAAACTAAAAAAAAACATGCTCTTAAAGAATATCAAACTAAAAAGTTAAAAATAAATATAGTTTAAAAAACTCAAAAAACATGCTTTTAAAGAATATCAAACTAAAAAGTAAAAAATAATTTTAAAATTTAATTTATGACAATAGTATATAAGCAATACTAGTATAAATGAGAAAAAAGCATGGGGCGCTTAATATACAAAAAATATGGCACAAAGCGCCTCAAGCTTTTTTCTCATTTATACTAGTATTGCTTATATACTATTGTCATAAATTAAATTTTAAAATTATTTTTTACTTTTTAGTTTGATAATCTTTAAAAGCATGTTTCTTTAGTTTTTTAAACTATATTTATTAATAAGAAACTGTAGCTTTGTCTCACCTCACAGAAAATAATAATTATATTGTAACACCGACACATTGCACACATTTATGGCCTACTGTATGTGTGAGTTCATATTCAAGTCTCCTTAAAAGAATTCCAGTTAGAGAAATTAGTCCTCATTCAAGAAAACAGTACAACACTTTCTCAGAACTGAAGGTCTCTCAAACTTGAGATTATCTAATACAAATAATCATGTATGTAATTCTATGTATAAAAATCCACATTGGCCATGCTCTACAATTCTTCCCCATATCTGTACATCAGCTAAATAAATTTATACCCCAAATGTTTCCACATGCGAGGTAATATTACCACTCTCCACTATTAAGTCATTATGAATTTCACATAGGATTGAATACATACAGTGTCTTTAGTGCTAATGCATTGCACAAATAACGTAGCCCTTGAAGAAACTTTGCTTCTACATGATATTCATGTACTTCATGCAAAAGTGCTCGAGACGTTTACAGAGGTAGAAAGAAGACCACAGCTCACATGTGTGAGGATATGCACTGTCGTCTGAAGGGAAGAACTAAATCAGAAACCAAGAACGTACAGCAGAATGCAGGAACAATGCACCAAACTTCAAGTACAGTTCCGTAAAGTGGCTTGCAGACCGACACCACGCTTTATGCCATAACAAAATTGCATTTAAACAATACACAGGTTACACCATGACAAAACCCACACCATTTAATTTAAAGCTCAGATTGAAAAAGCAAACACTGGTTTGAACAACACCTGGCTTTCTTAAGAAGCTCGCAAAGTTCCTCAAAATAAAGCAGCTTTCTACATCTAGGTACTGTCAAACATGTACATCATCAGAACAAAAATACCTATTATCTGCAAAACATAAAACTGTACAAGTACAGTTTCAAAGCCAACATTACAATTGTAAATATCCACTAACTCCCTGCAAAGCATGTTGAGATATTGAATTTATTTAAAATAGAAAAAAAAAAAAAAAATTGTAATCTAATCAGCTATGTCTTACTGTGAACCCATTGACTTTTTGTTACATCAAAAGTTTTGCTAAATCCACAAACTCAACTATTTAATACTGTAAACTGATGTTGCACTTGTTCAAATGGCCTATGCCATCTACAGTGAGTGCCACTGTCAGCTACCAAGGCTTACTACATGTAAATTATATGTGGTTCCAAGACACCACAGTTTTGTGTGGTACGGTATGTTCCATCCCTCAGTTTGATATTTTTATCCATGTAACTACCCAGGGATGCTTCTAAAACAACTAAACTTCAAGATTGGCAATATTGATATATTTCCAGAAATTACTTATTTGCAAAATAGTCAGCTCTTGCTGATCACACCTGCAACTGCTTCACAAATTTTTGGTCAGGTGAGGTTTAAGACAGTTCTCTGGGATTTTAAAATATGAATTAAAATGGTTCGTAGACTCACTTTAATATATATATTTTTAATCCATTGCCTTTTATTTTCCACTTAGGTTTGAAGTAAAACTATGTATTCCATTTTCAAACAAAATCCTTTTAACTGGGGATGGGCCATCAAATCCTCAATCATCATCAAATCCTTATATTTGAGGAAAAAGATTTGAAGAAATATATCACAAGGAAATAGCGTGAATTAAAAAATTAACACTGATAACCTCCGACGTTTACTAGGTCAATTTTTTTTTTCCTTTACATTTAACCTGTTACCATTCTAAAATTATATAAATGAAATTACAAAATTTATCGTTTCAGAAAACTTAGTTCATGCAAAAAAAAACATTCAAAGGGTTATGATGTTTCAACAACATGGTTGATATTTTCTTTTCGTGTAGATTATTATTTTTTGGTCTCGAACCTGGATTCAGACACGAGGTGCATGTTCGGAAACACCTCTTCGGGGTTCGGATCCGAGGGAACCGGGATCCGACCCGTCGCTACGTCACACAAGTGATCGAGGAAACCGGGATCCGACCCCTCGCTACGTCACACAAGTGATCTAGGAAACCGGGATCCGACCCCTCGCTACGTCACACAATTTATCTAGGAAACCGGGATCCGACCCGTCGCTACGTCACACAAGTGATCGAGGAAACCGGGATCCGACCTGTCGCTACGTCACACAAGTGATCGAGGAAACCGGGATCCGACCCGTCGCTACGTCACACAAGTGACGAGGCAACCGGGATCCGACCCGTCGCTATGTCACACAAGTGATCGAGGAAACCGGGATCCAACCCGTCGCTACGTCACACAAATGATCGAGGAAACCGGGATCCGACCCGTCGCTACGTCACACAAGTGATTGAGGAAACCGGGATCCGACCCATCACTACGTCACACAATTGATCTAGGAAACCGGGATCCGACCTGTCGCTACGTCACACAAGTGATCGAGGAAACCGGGATCCGACCCGTCGCTACGTCACACAAGTGATTGAGGAAACCGGGATCCGACCCCTCGCTACGTCACACAATTGATCTAGGAAACCGGGATCCGACCCGTCGCTACGTCACACAAGTGATCGAGGAAACCGGGATCCGACCTGTCGCTACGTCACACAAGTGATCGAGGAAACCGGGATCCGACCCGTCGCTACGTCACACAAGTGATTGAGGAAACCGGGATCCGACCCATCACTACGTCACACAAGTGATCGAGGAAACCGGGATCCGACCCGTCGCTACATCACACAAGTGATAGAGGGACGACGACGACACAAGAAAGCCAGGGGTCGGGAGGACGGCGGAGGTACTCACTCCTTGGAGTTGGCCTCCAGGCTCTTGCGACGGAGCTCCTCCAGCGTGACGTTGTGCAGCTGCTCCCAGGCCTTCTTCTCCTTCTCGAAGGACTCCCGCCGGTCCTGCATCTCCTGCAGCTGCTGCTCCAGGCTCTTGCGCATCTGCTCGTGCCGCCGCTGCAGCTGTGACACACACGCGGCCACCAGACCGCACGGCTACAGCGGGACTTCCGGTGGCGGACCCAGGATTTTGGTTTGGGAGGGGCTCGACCCAGCTGAGGCCAGGCTTTATCAAGGCAAACACTAAAACAATATAAGGACCCAGATGCTTTTGGAGGGGGCTTCAGCCCCTTAGCCACCCCCTCCCACCCCCCCCCCCCCCCGGATCTGCTACTGAGGACTTCACACGGCAAGTTTTGTCAAAAATGGTGGACTTCCGTCTTCGTCATCGTCAAAAATTAATCGAAACACACGTGTAACAAGTACGTATCAAGCACAATATTACACTGATCAACTGCTTCAACAATTTGTGGTAAGACACTTCAAATGTGTACATTAAATAATAATACTACATATATATTGACGAGAGTTCAGTTGAAGAAAGATCTGCGACTAAAAACATTCAATAATTAAAAAAAAAAATACACATGCAATGTTAAAAGCCCAAAATCATTATACACGTACAATTTTTTTTTTGTAATGTTCCTCAATAGGCCTATGACTGTATGGTGACAGCTAGAGACTGCTTTTATTTACTTTATTTTAAAAAACCATAGATAGAAACTGAATAATGTTTTTTTTTTTTTACTTTGTACATCACATTTTGGGCTTTTAAATAATAAAAACCTAAATTAAGATTTATGGAATTAATTGTATATTTTGATAGCTATAATGAGGTAATTGAGGTGAATTTCCCTGCATTTCGGTTTTATACTGTGTTGACTTCCATTTCGGTGTTTGGCGGGTATAGACTTAATTTTGCTGTTTTTTCGGTCGGTTTGATCACTATTCCCCGGGGGGAGGGGGGGGGGGCTGAATTGTATCTCCTCGGAAAGGGTACCTTTCTGGATTTTCTGTACAATCACACAGCAGAAAATAAACTGGGAAGGTACCCTTTCCGATTTCTTAAAAAGTTTTAGTTTTAATGCAAATATGGACTCGGAAAGGTAAGGTTAGGTTAGGTTAGGTTAGGTTAGGGGGGATAACTTTCACGATTTTAAAGCAGAAAATAATATGCATATTAAGAAATTCGGAAGGGTACATTTCCAATTTATTTTCTGCAGTGTCATTGTACAGAAAATCCTGAAAGGTAACCTTTCCGAGGGGACACCTTTCCAGTGCATATTTGCATTAAAACCAACACATTTTAAGAAGTTGGAAAGGGTACCTTTCCAGTTTCTACCCAGCTGCACTATCACCACCATAAGTCTGAAAGGTACCCTTTCCAAGGGGATACAATTCTGTCGTCCCCTATTCACCATTCAATCTGGCCTGTATATATGGTGAGGCGAGATAAAACCAAAATAACACCGGAAAGCATGTCAAAAAACTCCATAACACCGAAATGCAAGGTATACCATGGAATGAAGTAGCACTTAACCAAAAATTAATTAAAATCATAAAAACAGGAATCTTCTAATTCAGCCCTGAAACCATCTGGCATAACCAGTCAGAAAGCACCCAGAATTGCCTGGTCCAGGAAAAATTCTATTTCGAAATGCAACCTGATGCATACTTTGAGGCTATGACAGTTAGTAACTTGAAGGTGAAACCCTTCCTCGAGCCGAACTTGGCTCTTCTTCAACTCCGGCATCTGCACCAGCTGACTTGACAAGACAATGGATTGCTAGCGTTATCCACCATCGCTTGTATGGATTTATTATCACCATTGACTTCCACCCAAAAACTGTTTCTGTTTCTCCCAGCACTCTTGTACTTTAACCCTTTAACTGCTATGATCGAGTTAACTCGATGTGCTTTAACATGCATACCAATGCGATGATCGAGATAACTCGGACGCGATCATTGTGATGCTGCTGCATCAGCTGTAGATTAACATGTAACATGATTTCGTTTCTTTTGTCGTAGGAGCCGTATACGTAAAGCTAAAATCTAAACATATACTTCTCGATTCCACAATTATTTGGTTAGCACTTTCTCAAAATATAATTTAAAATCCACATTTCTTGCCAAACGTATGTGCGCAGCTAGTAAAACAAATAAAAATTTGTAAAAACAAATAATAAATTTTAGGATAGTGTAAATAAAGTGCAAACTTGTTTTAAGAAGAGAATATTAAAAAACAGAACAGAAATATAGCAACTAACTAGCGTAATTTAAATTTTTTTTAAATTTTTGTTATTTTCACATTTTTGCTTTAAATAACCCAGCACTGAGGGCTTTGCAAAACCATCCAAGTATATAGCAGTTAAAGGGTTAAGACCGCTACTTCTTGTCCACCGGACACTTCGCCACTTCCCTCAGCAGAACGACTGTCACACCTGGACACCTTGGAATGTGTCCTTTTAACACTTGCGGGTATCAGGTGGTTGACTCAAACACTCATGCGCTGTGCAGAGGATGTTCACAGATAGCGCTCGCGACTTCCGCACGAGGCGGAAACTCGCGCAACAGCGAAACATCGAACCCAGTGTGGCACCCCATTATTTTGAGTTTGATGAATTATTACACTGATTCCAAGTTAAAATTTTTTTTTAATGATATTTATAATCAGTGCTAATTTTTAATGAAATTTAGTCTAAAATGTTTTGTGTGAGCACTTTTCTTGGAGATGCTCATTTAAAATCCTTACGACTAAGCAACGAAAAATGATAGCTACAATTCATACAAAACTTAACTCTAAACAAAACATGAACACTTGTAAAATAAACCTTTCAGGGCGGAGTGGGGAATAGCTCACAAACATTACATATCACTCTAAATTGTTTGGTTACCAAGCAAAAACATAGTTTATAATACAGTTAAATTTTCTTAATTTTCTCAAAGCAAATTTTATCAAGAAGAAAATTTTTTTTATTATGTCATACGTAAGAGCTCGGAGCAGTTGAATAAAATGATGAAAAGTAAATAAAAAAAGCATACTTACATCTGCTTCAGAATCCCTAAGTTTTTGTTTCTTTTCTCGAACTTTCATTTCAAACACTTGCTCCATTTCAGCCTCCATCTTCTTCATTTTTGCATCGTGATCCCGCTTCTCCTCTTCCATTTGAGCGAGCGGGTTCCTGAACGCAACAACAGACTGTTTGTTTACTCTACAACACCAACTGGTAAACATTCCCAAGACTAAATTTTGCAATACGTACAATTATGAATTTTAAAATATTAACTAACAGAAGAAGCTAGCTTCCGTGAAGATTAAACTTAAGTACAGTACACCCTCGTGTTCTAAAGCAAACCATTTAAAATTTTATATTTAGTAGAAAAAAAAAAACATTAAAATTTTCTAAGATCAGAGTCAACCTCAAGTTATCAAAATGCTTGTTTTCTTCCACAAACAATTAAAATAAATACTGTACAGAGAAAATAAACTATGTATGGAAATCATAACAAAAATAACTCAAGTCTAAACTTTCATTCATCACTCTAAATAGCACCATCAAACATGTATGCAACAGTACAGTCTAGAATCTAATATACTCTACAGAAAAAAAAAAGATACAATTGTTTTAAAAAAACAATTTTTACTTGCAGTTAAATTAACAAATTTGTGCAACAAAAAAAAAGTGCTGTAGTAAAAAATTGAACTCTGCCTGTGTTTTAACATTCATGCAATAGTTTCTTGAAAACTGAGTGTTTATAACAAGAATGAATAAGTAAACCTAAGCATACAGATACTAAAAACTGATGCATGTTCCCTTCTTGTGGCCATCACATGACTTCACACACAAAAATTATAAAAAGGACCACCACTTATTTACAGTACAATATCCACCAATTTCAACCTAAATAACCAGAACATTATACAGAATGTACAATACAGCTAGTGAAATGGAAATAACGAAGACAGAATAATACAGAAGGGGAAAAGACTGGAAACTTAGCTTACGTACTGGTAATGCAACTTACCAAACCGTCATGAAACTGTTCATGACTCCTTGCGGGCACAAACTGAACGGAAAATGATAAAAAATAATTAGCGTTTGATTGGAACCAGCCATGTGAAAACCAGTGGTAGACAAAACACTCCCACATGCAATAATTATAACAAATAGCTTTTAGAAACGAACTATGAAAATGCATAGTGCATAAACCTACTTTTGAGTGTCATTGTGGATTGTAACACAAAGATATGACAGTAAAACTAATATATAGGGACAAGATATTATGGTTTTATTTTTAGGCCAGTTTCATTTTTAGAACAGGAGATGTCTGTATTACTGTTTTTACTTTATACATTGTTTGTTCATAAAAATGGTATTATCATTTAACAAATATGAAACTAAATATATCATAAGACTGATTTCATGAAAATAGTCTCATTTTGACTGACACAATATGCACTCATACGTTAAAATAATTTGTAATAAGCATGTCTAAACAAAATTACTCAGAAAAATAAAAATAAATTGGCAAATTTAGTGTGTTTGAAAAATATGCAAATGTAACTAATGTAAAATATGTAATCAATAAAAGATGCAAGCTCAAACAACCTATTTTTTCCAAGCCATTTAGTTTTTATAATTTTTGGTACTGAAGTCATGCTACATAATTACATTCAATGAATTAACGATAATAAAAGATAACATTTTTGTGGTTTGAATTCTATTTTGTCAAATTGCTGATTTATGTTAATGTTTTTAAGTTACATTTCGGTGCTAAATGGTGTATTAATTTTAATTTTGATGTTACGTGTTTTATTGGTGTGCTTCGTGGTGTTATTTCGGTTTTATCGCAATTCACCATATAATCTCGTCCCTACCAATATAAAATTAGGAAAATGACGAAACTTTAATAATTTGATACATATTTGATGGGCTAGAAGAAGATATCACCAAAACAAATGCTTAAGTGGCATTATAATTATTCCCTCCTGAAAATTTCTCAACCCTCTACAAATGACCATCTCAACTCACTTGTTCGAAGTTCTCGACGGCTTCCCATCAGTTCCGAGGCCAGCCAGCTTCCGACACCTGTAGTTCTCGTAGTGAACGTTGTTCGTCACGTCTTTGAGGTCTTGCAGGTGAGTGCGAATCAGCATGTTGCGAAGAGCAATGAAGTCACAATGCTCCAGGTTCTCGACTAAGGAACACACAAAAATAAATTTTCAGTTTTTATGGACACAAACACAATGTGATGGCCGTAAAAAAAAAAATCTTTACAATTCAAGCAAATATTTCACTTAAGCAAACAAAATATATTATTTTGTGTTTCTCTCAACTTAATTTGCTGAGCAGCTAGCAGTATTAATTTATATATTTTTTTTCTAATCCGAGGTGCAGAAATGTAGCCTCAATGTTGGATAAGTCGCACAGAATGCGAAGACGTCGTTACAAACTTGGCCCCGTGAGATCTCCCGACGTACACCCTTCAACTTTTCTTGTGGGGATACGTGGAAGAATGAAGGGGCTTAACATCTTTTTAACATCAATGTCATTAGAGATGAGGGATGACCGAGATGAGAACGCAGCACTGATAGAATGAAAGGGTGAACAAAACTGGAGGACCCTGAGAAAACCCACTGGTTTTCCGAAACATCGGCCATGTTTCCCACTTTTTAAGACCCTGGGTTTGATCCCTCACCAAAAATCATTCCCAGACAACCTTGGCGGGATGTAAGTGACTGACCACTCAATGATTCAAAAAAAAAAAAAAAAAACCTATTTTTTTTCTCATTATTATCTATTGGCTTGGATGAGCTTGGAAAAAATATTACTACTGCAATGAATTCTCTGGAGGAACCCACAATAAAGACACTATTGGGACCAATATCACTATTTTATTTGATGTTTTTCACACACAGAAAATGTAATTTACAATATGGCAAGTGAAAAAGTAACACTTGTTAAACAGTTTTTAATTAATAAGCAACATTTCTCAAGTAAATTATTAAAAAAATTTTCTTGAAAAGAAATAATTTTTTAATCATTATACAATACTGAAATTTGTAATTTTTTAGGGCTACATAACATGCTCACCATTCATGAGGTCATCTAGTTTCAAGTTGGCAATGCCATTACACACCAATACACATAGGATAGGAACAGAACATGTCCTATAGTAAGTAATCAAGCATCCCATTAGAAATTTTCTGCAAGATAATACTAAGATTTCTGGACAAGACAAACCCTGGTCTTCCAAAAAATTAAGTGCAGCACATCTATCACTGCAATACGTACTCTGTATGTGTGAATTTTTTTTTAAAAATAACTAAACATGAAAGTATTTTCTTGAATTATAATTTTTTTATGCATCAAAAAAAGAATGACACCTGTAAATTAATTTTCTTCTAACGTTAGTTTATGAAATAATATACAATTCTAGCAATGTAGAATGGGTTCACGAACAAATATAAATGCTTTCAAAAAATTTTTAAAAATAATTACAATCACAAACTTGTTCAAAATAAACCTCTCACCTTCGGCAACACCCCACGGATACTTCCGGCCTCGCAGTTTCTTGCCGTCTACCTCTATGACCGTGTTCGAACCAACCACGGCAAACGGTACCCTGTCTTTCAACACTTTGTTCAGCTTCGCTTCCTCCTCATCCTCTGTGTCTGGGAACTCGTATATCTTAATTTTGTGCTGAGAAATTTCATTCAGTATCTGTGGAGAAACACAATCAGTTTTTAACATTAATGTGGATGCGGTAAGGTAAGCTGAATCTACAAAATAAAGTTATAAAAAGATGGGGGGAAAAAAAATCACAAACCTGTTTCTTGAAATGACTACATTCATCCGGTGTCATCGTATCCGCTTTCGCAACTATAGGAATAATGTTGACTTTGTCGTGAAGTCGCTGCATGAATTCGATGTCTAGTGGTTTCAGGCCGTGTCCGGATGGTGTTATAAAATATAAACAACAGTGCACTCTACTGTCCACAAGTGTTTTACGGTTCACTCGTGATTCTGCATTGAGGTACTCTTCATATTTGGTTTCAATGTAATCTATAACAGGTTGCCAACTGAAAAAGAAAATGTATATAAATTAACTACAAATAATGATTACCTACCTATGTTTGTAGTGCAAACAAAATATAATACACTAAGGGCCGGTCTTACCATCCTCTAGGCAAACTTCCAGGTAGCTACCCTGCGGATAAGCTACCCGGACCCTTTACCCGATGGTCCTGTCTTACCATCCCATTTACACCTCCGTGTAGCTAACTGGAACTTGCCCGGTGGATAGCGAGGATGTGTGTTAGGTTGGTATATTTTTGACAGAGATATCGAAGAAACGATGATTGTGATTGGCCCTCAGATTTTTATTTTATCTTGCTAAACATTAGAGTACCGAAGGCTTAGTGTATTTACATTGTGATGAAAATTCGCCCGGTAATTTGGGAATATAAATAAACACTTGTCAAGGAGAAGAGGTTATGGTAGTTTTAATTAGAATTTCCTTTCTCTTTAAAACAATTCTTGTCAAATAAGGCTACAGCTGTAATTCACACTGTGGCCATAGTTTCTGTTTAACAAGTGCAACAAAGGGGGGCAGCAAAACGTGCAAAAGACTAAAGCTCATGTATACGCAAACTTATGCCCTACTATAGTGATGAAACATGATTTTTAAAAAATACCCACCTGGGGACTTAAGTCTTACATGTGTGCAATCAATAGCACCAATTACTTTTGGAAACTGGGCCATTTCGTAGAAATTTGTCTGAGCATTTCTTATTTCTTGCTCAGTCGATGGCATCCTAATATAGGCAGGTCTCAATGAAGCAATTCCAAATGTCACTTGTTTAATTATTCTAGAAGCTGTTGCTTTACTGACACCTACAAAATCTCCAACACTGGATAGCATTGTTCCCAGGGCATAAAACCGCAATGTCAGCAACAGTTTGTTCAGTGGCGAGACTGCATGATTTCTGGGGGAAATAAAAGCAACAAGATGACAAACTGTTGTTTACATGTATGTTAGGACCCTGGGGTAGGAATACAAAAAGGCACTTTGAGAATTCAGAACAGCCAAAATAAAGCACATTCTGAATGTAATTTACAAAATAAAAGCAGGAATATTTTATTGAAGCGATGTTGACAATGTAAACATTATGCACATGTTATGGTCCGATATAACCTATAAACCTATCAGTTTCATTCAATTTTACAGAATATATAGCATAAGCATACATTTGTAATGTAAAAACAAATGAATTTTTTTGGTAAAAGCAATCGCCTGTCTGTTCGCGATCTAATCAGTGGTTCAAGCTCTTCCAAGTCCAGAACTGTATCTTTACTTAGCCTGAATCTCGCTGAAAACTCTTTATCGTTCCATTGGTTCAAATGGTCTGGTATTTCTCTAAAAATATGTGGACCTCTTGCTAAAGCATTGATTACTTCAATGATCTCTTCATCGTCGTCATCGTCTCCAAAAATCTCACCAACATTATTGACGACATCGACGAACCCTGCTTCGGCCAATTAGATAAACGAGTGAAGAAAATTACAGTCCATGCACCACGTTTTGGCAAATGAACACAATTCAACACATTGCAATAAACGTGCCACGATGTGGCACACAGATTATATAGTTATATGCCGGGTAGTGATTTACCCAGAGCTTCAACCTCCCGGTAAAATCGACAATTATTTATCTTCCGGGTACGCCTACTCATAGGTGGTAACACATTTTGTCATTTGCCAAGGAGATAAATTTTACCCGGACCTTGCCAAGGGATGGTAAGACCGGCCCTAAATGGCACACACATTAAAAATTATATACTAAAATAAAGTATTTACTTTGAATACACCAAGCATAAAATGAACAGCAGCCAGAAATTTAGTCATAAAGTCAATCTTAAATTACAAGTCATTCAACATGATATAATTCATAGCAAGAAAGTAATTACATTTGTATGTAAATCTCAGACCTAAGAGCCAGTTACAGAATTCTATATGAATAATTATACAGAGAACAAAATAAAATTTATTTTGAAAACATTTAAAGCATCTGGAAACACAAAAAGTGTTTTTTGAAAAATAACTTATATGCTAACATTCGCCAAAAAATTCCAGAGTATGAAAAAATGAATTAAGAGTTATTTTTGTTGCTCCCAGAAAGTAGTGAAATGTTTTTAAAAAGAGCTTGCTTATGATTTAATTTATAGTATTCTTCAATTTTGGTCATACTTTAAGTTAAAAACAATGTCAAATTTGAGTTTACAAGCAAAAAATTACCTTCAGGAACAACTAGTGAATCAACATACATTTCATCCTTAAAGTTTGATGCAAATTTTGATGCATTTACTAGTATAAGACTTTAAATGGGCCTTTATACATATGTTTAACATATGTCAACAAAAATACCACAGGGCAACAAAAAAAAACCTGCAGAATGGAAGGGGACAGACCTAAGAATTCAACAGATCCTAGCAGTCAAAAAGTCCTTGAACATATGGTAGATATAAGTTAGTAACCATAGGAATGGACAAGAAAGGTGAATAAATGAATGAACACACAGAAAAGGGGATCAAACACATTATAAACCCCTGTTTTTCCAGTGACGAGCATCAGTTTGTGCCTCATTACAGGAACAGAAGTCAGTTCCCGAAACATTGCAACTGTTGTCTTTTAGGAAGCTTTCTTTCTGTGTTCTTCTGAGCGGTTGTTGCGTTATACAGAATATACATATTTTAGTTTCATCGCTTGGTACGCCTATGCGTCACCATTTTGTCGTGTTGTCAATATTATAAGTTTTGTATATTCGTTGAGTTTGTCCACTTGTCGAGTGTTGTTCGGAGTTTTTTTTTCTGTTCCCCTTACAATTGCTCATCATCGTCAGCCCACTGTGTCTGTGCCGTGGTATTTTTTTTTTGATGTGCGACATCTGAGCTCTCAGGGTGTGACATTTGGTAGGAGTAAGTTTCACGAATGGAATGGAAATTGCACAGAACGGAATGTATAATCACGGTGCTGCCATCTGTGACAGATGCCGCGAACCAAAGAGTCCACAAAGTCGAAAGGGAAACTTTATAGTATTAACACATTAACAGTTTAATGTATTTTTTGAAGACGGACAGCGTTTTAGTAAAATTCCTTGTCCAAAGTCAGGTCCAAAGTCGGCGTTTAGCATTTCTTTCCTTCGTTTTTTCAATTTTTGGCCTGGGAGGGGATGGGGGTTTTTATCGGAGCATTTTCATTATATAGTCAAAATTTTGGTCTGCAAATGGAATGATTCGATAGGCCTGAACGACAGACAGGCCTGTCCCTCGGGTAGGGCAGCTGGCCCCTGTGTACGTCAGCCCCATTGCATCCACGTTGACCCGCCTAAGGCAGGAAACTACATCTACATACCGATTTTCATTTTTCCTTCCAACGAGACAGAAGCCACTCACCAATTGCTGTTGTCCACGGCGTCCCCGAAGCCCGGCGTGTCGACTATCGTGAGCGTGAGGTTGACGCTGTTCTCCTTCAGCAGCACCTTGCTGGTCTCCACGGCGACAGTCTTCTTGATGCGCAGCGACGGGCCGGGGTACTCGCTCGAGTAGATGTCGGCCAGGAACATGGAGTTGATGAGCGTGGACTTGCCGAGGCCGGACTCGCCTGGAACACCCCCCGACAGCTCTGCTGGACAGGCTCCGCGCTTCCGACGGGAAGCCTGCGATTCACGCCGAACATTCGTCATGCCCGAACATTACTGAATACTTGCCTTCGGGTCAGTGGCGTAGCCAGGATTTGTGTATGGGGGATGTTAATAAGCATGCCCCCCCCCCGTCCCTAACGTATTTTAGCGGGGGGGGGGGGGGGGTCCGGGGGTCCTCCCCGGGAAAATTAGGATTTTAAGGTGTAAAATAGTGCTATTTTAGCAGTTTTACGTACTTAAATTTAAATATTGTAATGGTAAAAATTTTATTAATTTTTATTATGAAATTTGTTTGAGTGATGAATAAGAAATTTAATTAAAGATTTGGGGCTAAGGGGGGGGGGGAGGGGTGTTTGAACCCTTAAACCTCCCCCCTGGCTACGCCCCTGCTTCGGGTGTCTTCGGAATTCTTTTGTTTAGGTGAAAAAAGTCTGTTTTAAATGCCGGACATAAACAAATAAAGGTAGTAAGTTTCATAACAATAATACAAATTAAGCCATTAAAACCAAGACTAATATTTGAGTAAATATGCGAACATTCTTATCTTTTACATTCGTCTTGCAAATGTCATCAAATTAAATTGCGATGTAATTAACTTCAGATTTATTTGTTGTTTGGATATTGTTGTGCAAGTAATAAGTAAAAAAAAAATTACGTGAGTTCCTACTGTTAATCCTTTGTTCCAGTTTGTTAGGTCAGGTCAGTTACATTATAAATACTTTAAAACTAAACAACCGTTAAAAATAATTCATATTATTTTTAATGTCTGCTTAGTTTGAAAGTATATATAATGTAACTGACCTGACCTAATCTACCATTTTAATGAATTAGGCATTCACGAACACACGGCAAAATAAAAAAAATGTGTTTTTTCACCTAAACAAAAGAATTCCGAAGTCAACCGAAGGCAGGTATTCGGTAATCTTCGGGCATGTCGAATACTCTGCGTGAATCGTAGGCTTCCCCACTTCCGACACTCCGCGTCCATGCAGGGAACTCTAGGTAGAAATAATTTTTTTTTGAAAATGTAAGCATTAAAAATTAGTTTTACGTGAATCCAAACTGTACATCCCAAGTCGAATCAGGCGATTTTGAGTGGCTAATATATTGTACCAACTTTTTTTGGTTAATTTTTTTATAAGTACAAATGGTGGCTTAATATGTATCAAACTTGGTGCAACTTATCGCAAGCATTCACTCATTCAGTGTGCATTAGCCATAAGAAGCCATGAAAATGTTTTTTAGGCATTCAAATTTGACGAGTGTACGTTCCTTGCTATGTTCCAGAGGGCTTACATCACTGATGTTCTATCTATCAATGAAGAATCAAGCATCAATGAAGGCAGAATATGTTTGCTTAGAATTTTATATCAAATCCTATTTACGTAAACAAAATTATTTTCAATTACAAAATAGAAATTAACTTTGAACTGAAAGAGTACAAATAAAATAAATTTGAAATGATTCAATATCTCTCTTATGAAAAAAGTTAAATTGATCTTTAAAAATCTTCCATATTTCTAACCCCTTGGTCCAATTTTGCCCATAAATGAACTCAAGACAAAATTTTCCATCACTAAACTTATGTATCAGTTTGGAAATATATTGTGCAAAATTATGGCAGTTATGGCACCCATAAAAGTGATCTATATACACACACAGACTTTTGAATTGACTATGGTTTTGGGGTCTAAGAACCAGGAAAGAAAAATTTGGTACAAGTTTTCTGTAGTCCCACCATGGTAACGAAATAGGCAAGTATTCTTTGCAAAAAAAAACCTGACTGGCCACTTAACTGAAACAATGTATGGTCACACCAGCAGTTTCTTCCTTATCATTGACGGCCGTTTGCAAGAGAAGCCTTTGCCTTAGTTGACCGGGGCCATTCAGGACGAGTTTGGTTCCACACAAAATTTGCTGCGATTCGTGCGCAGACAGTGGGCGTGTACTTGAAAGGAACTCAACCAATCATGCTACAGTGTTTCAACACGCATTCCCTAGGTATGGTCTATTTTAAATCTACCTATAAGAAAAAGTGAGAAGTCTCCAAAATATGCATGCACTTTGGGCCACAAGAGAGGCATGATAGCAATTAAGGTACAAGCTATTAGGAAATGAAAAGATGGAGGTTGAAATGCTGGAATGCGAGCTATCAGCCACACACACCTCAGAACCGTCCTTATGGAGATGAAACAGACTCACGTCAGTGTCTGGTTCTGGGGGAGGGGATGAGAGCCCCTTGAATAAACACGGCCAGGGTGTGGATGTAAACTACGAGGAGGGGGGCGAGAGATGTACGGCTGCGGCACAGCAGCGCCCCAGCTCTGGGGGAGACCAGCCCCCTTCAGGACACACCAACTGCCTGCAGAGCTTCACAACAATCCGTGCGATTTGAAAAACTGCTGCGAGACATCAGAGGTTGTGTGTCGTTACGGAAAAGCATCAAAAAATAAGTCCTTTCCTTTTTTTTAAACTGTATTTTAAGATGAGTGACAAATGGCTAAAATGTGTGTTTTGAAAATATTTTTTTAAGACATGTGAAACCAGGTAGAGATTCTTGAAACCACTCGAGGACTTGCATTACACCTTTATCGTCATTACTCGGCCATAAAGTGTTATGTTCACCGCACAAATATCACAGTTGTCCAATGAACAACGAGAAGACTGCTTACCAGTCTCTCTCTCAGCCTTGCACTTAGAGGCTATAACGCGCCAGAAGCACCAACGAGCGTTTACAGCAGGATGGTAGCACAGTAATGAAGGTAATACTCTACCCGATGGGGTGAGTTATTAGCAGGATAATAGCACGGTAATGGAAATGCTCTACCCAAAGGAGTGAGTTATTAGCAGGATAATGGCACAGTGATGGAGATTCTCTACCCAGTGTGGTGAGTTTTATCAGGATTGCATTACAGTAATGCAGGAAATGCTCTTCCCAATAGGGAGAGTTATTACTAGATGTTGGCACAGTAATGAAGAAGATACTCAGGCAAATAGGGTCAGTTATTAGAAGAATGACAGCTCAGTAATGGCGATGCTCTACCCAAAGGGGTGAGTTATTAGCAGGATAATAGCACAGTAATGGAGATGCTCTAGCCAAAGGGGTGAGTTATTAGCAGGATAATAGCTCAGTAATGGAGATGCTCTAGCCAAAGGGGTGAGTTATTAGCAGGATAATAGCTCAGTAATGGAGATGCTCTAGCCAAAGGGGTGAGTTATTAGCAGGATAATAGCACAGTAATGGAGATGCTCTAGCCAAAGGGGTGAGTTATTAGCAGGATAATAGCACAGTAATGGAGATGCTCTAGCCAAAGGGGTGAGTTATTAGCAGGATAATAGCACAGTAATGGAGATGCTCTAGCCAAAGGGGTGAGTTATTAGCAGGATAATAGCACAGTAATGGAGATGCTCTAGCCAAACGGGTGAGTTATTAGCAGGATAATGGCACATTAATGGAGATTCTCTACCCAAAGGAGTGAGTTATTAGCAGAATTGCAGTACAGTAACGCAGGAGATACCCTACCCAATACGGAGAGTAATTACTAGAGACCTGTAAAATTCGCGGATATTTCGCGATAGGATAGAGTCCAAATACTTTTGACATTATTTTGATTCAGTGATTGGGCCACAGTTTATCTGAAGGACTCTGGGCCAATGAAAAATCTTTAACAGAAGAATTAGCGAATCACGATCATTCCAGTCAACAGGTTTTTTACGAGTCGGTAACTAATCAGCAGATGTAATTTGCACGAGTGCGTAGAGGATCATGGAGTCTATCCTTCAGGGATTTTAAATCGCGAAATTTACAGGTCTCTAGTAATTACACTGTAATGAAGAAGACACCCGGGCAAATGGCGAGAGGTTTCGGCAGAACGGTAGCCTAACAATGGAGGAGATGCTCTGGAGTATAGTCGCCGGCGGCTGGGGCTGGGACTGGGACTGGGACTGGGACTGGGGGTGAGGGGGTGTACGGGGAGCCGGAGAGACTCACCCACCACCATCAGCGTGAAGTCGAAGCCCTTCTTGACGGCCTTGCGGTACACCTGGTTGGGCAGGTTCGCGAAGCCCACGTAGCCGTCCAGCTCCTTGGTGCGGCGCTCGGGCAGCTTGTCGCGCTCCGCCTTGTTGTAGCGCTCCTTGTTGTCCGCGGCGGCGGCGGCGTCGTTGTCGGCGGCTAGCGTGGCGGCGGCGGCGGCGGCGGCGGCGGAGCGCTTGGCCAGCGCCTCCTTGACGGCGCCCGGCGTGGGGGCGGGCACGGGGGCAGGCGCGGGGGCGGGCACAGGGGCGCCGGGGGGCGGCTGGGACGGCGTGCTGACCCCGCTCGCCGGGGGCAGCTCATTCTTGAAGAACAGCTCCCGCTTGCTCTGCAGCTGCAACACACGTATCCGGGTTCCCGATCCGACACTAGCTCACACTATGCTACTACGGTCACAGTGGCGGATACAGGATTTTGGTTTTGGGAGAGGGGCCTGACCCAGCTGAGACTAGGCTTTATCAAGGCGAACACTAAAACAATAGTGGACCCAGATGCTTTTCGAGGGGGGGGGGCCTTGAGCCCCTTAGCCCCCCACCCCCACCCCCTCTGGATCCGCTGATTACGGATTAACTCAAAAATAAAAAAACAATAATAATAATAAATTTATATGGAATGAATGCGTGTTTTTGTTTGCTAAAAGAGCGATAAACACGTTCGAGTTGTTATTGAGGTAATGTGTTAAATTGATAAGACATTTACAAAAGCATTGTCGATGGTACTGTTGGAGGTCACGAGCCACTCGGGGCAGCCGTGGGTCGGGAGAAAAGGGGGGAGGGGGGGTCACTGGCCCGCAGAGGGCTGACCCCGGATACAGAGCACTACTCGTGAATGAAGCTGTGCCCCTCCCCACCTCCCCTCCCCCCTCCCTCTTGTACTCAGCGATGCGCTATCAGCTCCGGCGCGCGAGGATGGATGGACTCTGCAGCCGCGCCACGGGCGCTAAGGACCACACAGGCTCGGACACAGCACGCCGCACCGCCTCTACGGCTCATCCTGACAAGCAACGGTTCATCTCATTCATTACAAAACAGTTTAAGAATCATGTTTGCTGTAGTCGTTGTGCGTAAGCTTTTTTTTATTTTAAATATCTAGTATACATTAAGCATGTTATTTTATGACACGCTTTTTGCCACGAGCAGCTCGATCGGTGCCGGATTACAAAAAAAAATTACCTAACCCCCAGAATGCCGGACTAAAGACAGCAAAAAAAAAAAAAAGGGGGGGAAATCGTGTGGGGCCAGGTGTTATCCTCGAATCTCCTACACGAGCTATGGCGCGTGCTCCCAGCTCCGCACCGGCTCAGCTGGGCCGCCCCGGGTCCACACAGTTAGTTCCCTGGGTACAAGCCCCTCCTGGCTCAGATCAACTGCTCAATGAAGCGACCCCGAGCTGCCGTTGCCGACTGACCGACAGGGATGTCTTCATCGCCAGTAGCGGACCCAGGCGCCGAGCACCCCAACTCGGCATCGAACCACGAGGCCCCTACTAACCTCCTGTTTCTGTGCCTGCAAATAATAAGTTTCGACGGGGATCGTGTAAATAACTGACTTTGAAAAATAATTCGTTGAGAATCTTGGTGACTAAAAATGGCCCCGAGTTAAAATTTTTAATTTTAATTTCGAGGGGGGAAAATAATTTTTATTTTCCACGTTAAACCCGTGTGTTGTCCAGCCATCCTTGTTTTGAAGGAAGGAGGGAGGGGTGTGATGTAATATTCAGCTGAGCAGCTGAATTCTTTAACTGCTCAGGCGATGTGGCAGTACCTCTACTTCAGCGAGCTCTGTCTGCGCCACTGTTCTGGCCTCGGGAAGCCTACGATTCACTTGTCCTTCTGGACATACCCGAATTCTCACGTTGGCAAGCCTTCTTTCAACAGACGAGAGAGCCAAACCCGAAGTTCATGCTCGCTTTTTTTTTCCCCGTACCACAACAGGTATTTATTCGGGGGAAACCGTTTACATGATTTCACAGTATCTTTCATGTAGCTATCCTAACCAAATCAACCGTCCACAATGTTTTAAAGTATTTATAATGTAGCTAACCTAACCTAATTGACCATTAGTTGTCATGAGTTGTATATTTATATACAATGAACAAAAAAAAAAAAAACAAGATGCACGATCGGGAGTTTGGCTCTCTCGTCTGTTGAAAGTAGGCTCTTGCCAACGTGAGTATTCGGGTCTGTCCAGAAGGACGAGTGAATCGTAGGCTTCCCTTCTGCCTCGCGTGAAGGAAAACGAGACCGTGTGAACCACCCCCCCCCCCCTTCCCCCCCACACACACACATGCCGAGCTCCAACAAAGGTGTCTCTTCCTGCAACACTCTCCCTGAAGCACCCAGGTCGACCAAGAAGGAAGACCCGTCCACAACAGTCCAAACTTGTGGGGCGGTCCCGTGTCCTCATATCCTGATGTGAATGGACGACACACTGCCACACGGAAAACGAAATCTACTAATTTTCTAAAATACTCAATAGACCCCAGTAAATATACAGCCCGAAATAAGTTTTTTTCGGTTTGTTTTCATGCATTGTAAGTTTTGATTGTTAATTTAAATTATGACAGTTGTAAGAGTTCTATGATATTTAGTCATTCGATAAGGCACTATGCCAAAAATGAATTCGTGTGCTTGGCCTTTGAAATGTGCCGGTCGCAAACGGACAGCACTAAGTCAATACTTCGTCTTGATCTTTTTTTTTTGGCTTCCTGTTCCCGACACATCATCCGTCATTTTCCGTTTACATTTTTTTTTGAAACGGGAACCGGAAACGACAAATATCACGTGTTTTGTTCTTATTCTATGCTACCAGAGTACAGATTGGTACAAAAACTGCAAGTTCGCCGATGCATTCGGACCAGGGTCGAAGGTGAATATTCGGGCGTGTTCGGGCAGGGACAGAGCTTGATGTAGCCTACATCTTAGGCTTCTCGTGTCCGGGTAGGTGGAATCCTTCAGGACATCGGTCAGCATTTTAAACAGGGCAGCTACCAAACCTATGAAAAAAAAAATTACTGACTTTTCCAGGTTTAAAAAAAAAACCTTCCATGGCCCATTAACTTAGTTGGTCACCAGTAACTGACAATAATAAATTCAAAATCTCGACTCTTACGCATAACACACTTTAATACAGGCAATTGTGAATTGTATTATGGCCCTACTGTCGATAAGGGACGGCTATCTGCAGTTTTCTTCAGTTCGTGGTCTTTGCCATGTGATTAAACGCCCAAAACACTGGCTCAAGCGTGGTGTTTTGCATCATGGAAACTTGTTTTTAAATGACTTATTTTATGGAAGTGATAATGTTTAACGGCGAAGATTCTACACAGTAGCGAGCCGTGGCTTAGTTCAAATGTAGCACACACTTGTTTCATCAATGGACGTATACACATCTTGGTGTTGGGCAAGCCGTTTTCGTGCACGCATCCGACGAGTAAAACATGGATACCCCAGTATTTTCACACGGCCAGAAACCGCACGTCGCTCTGTCACGATCAAAGAGTTCCAAGCCAAGTGAATCCACGGCAAGAAATAATACTGAACGACCAGAGACAAATTAACACACACGAAGAGGTTCTTCATTAAGAACTTTTTTTTTTTTTTCGTGAAATATTTTATCACTTCAGATGTAGTAGCTTGGCTTCTGGGTTGTAGCCGAGTCCTTGGGCGAATAATTCAACGGACGTTTCGGTCGACATTGCAGTCGGCCATCAGGAGTAGGTAAAATGCTCACTGACGATGGCGACTGCAATGTCGACCGAAAACGTCGGTTTGAATTATCTCGCCCCGAGGACGCGGCTGCAACCCAGAGGAAGCCAAGCTACTTCAGACAAATGGCCGTGGAAAGCCTGCGAAACATCATCACTTGAAAATAATTTTAATTTAATATTTGATGAATGTTTGGTGTGTGTATTGGGTTGAAGTTTGTCAGGCGCCTAGCTAGTGGCGCCTAGGTCGCGGCAGCCAGACGCGCCACGTGCTAGCGACCGTGGAGAGGAGACGAGGTGATCAATACGGCGCCTCGCTGGACCCGGCTGCTGTGTCTCTCCTAGCGCTCCGCCCCCGCCCCGCCCTCCGAGGACTACAACACCTGGTCTACCATTCAAACAACCTCCCACGACCTCCAAATAAAACTATACTATCAGACCTGCCAACATTCAAATTTAAAAAATCATGAGGTCCTCGATAAAAATTTTCAGGCCCATAAATACAGGTTAGATATAAAAAAAAACAACACATCAGAATCTTTAAATTTAAGTGACACACCTGTACATATGTTACATGGTCTCTGCTTCAAAATTTATCTCAACAAATCATAGGTTGCAGATTTAGGGCCTAATTTAGTTGAACATAATTTAGCGCTGTCGATAGTGATCATGCAGGGCCGCAACTAAAAAAGATGTAAAATAACATTCTGCTCGTGTAACACTATTATCACTGTTCACAGCAAAATTATTTTTTTTTATTGGAAGCAATATACACTTCACGTGTTAGTTGTGTTTTTTTTTGTAGCGACATGTTTCACAATGTCTCCTCTTCCACTATGCGAGATAGAAAAATCAGCACGGCACACGCTACAAAACGCAAAATTGCTTCCTTTACGTGACTCGAGTAGTGATGGAAACTCGTTACCGTAAGCTTTCGTAAAACTTGTTTTTTAACTTTTACAAACAAATTCTTGGGGCCCCGAAAAATCGTGAGGAAACACTATTTTGGCGTGAGGGCGTGAGATGGACCTTAAATTCATGAGCCTCACACCAAAATCGTGAGAGTTGGCAGGTCTGTACTATCGTATATCGTGGGCTTAGTGGAAAAAGTTGGTAAGTCCACTTTTTGTTGTTGTGAAAATGAGTTTACTTTCACAGATGAAGTTGTAAGGGCAATATCTTCGCCAAGAAAACGTTTGGAAGTCCAAATAATGAATGATTGTGGACGTTTTCGTCTAGCTTTAAAATTTCGGCACGTCCATTATGAACGCTATTCTAGGCAAGCAAAACTTGGTAAGTGAACTAACAGTCTTTTTTTTTTTCCCCAGAAATTGGACTTACCGACGTTTTCCACTGAGCCCACGATATTAACAATGAGCAAATAATGAAGTAAATACATAAGAGACGGATTTACAGGAACATACAGATTTTTTTAAGTAAAAAAAAGGCTAAGAACTTCTCTGTGATCATTTCAATATTTAAGTGGTCATTTCACAAGTACATACATAGGTGAGCGTATGTTTTAGTTCTAAGTTATGCGACAAAAAAAATGAAAGTCAGCAGAAGACTGCTGGAAATAAAATTTTCCGAAAAATTTCAGCACAGTTGGTGCGTTTATGTCAGAGCTCTTTCGGTTTCGTGACAGACTGTTAAGAGAAACCATTGCCTTTTATTTCATGCAATACAGCTTCCGTGGTATTTTTTTTTTGTTTGTTTGACATGGAATAGAACTTAAGCTTTGGCTACTTGTGTTGCAGTCGCCCCAGCGGTGTCTACAAATGAAATAAATATTTAATTGCAACAAAGTGTAGGTCTGGGAGATACGATTTATGCCTTGACGTGCCAAAAAAAAAAAAAAAAAAAAGTTCAAAACTAAAATTTTTAGTTTTTTTTCCTTTAATTCACGAGTTTTTTCCCTGATGTTGAAATGACAAGGCTATTGCCAACCCAACTAACAATAAACCTTGCAGGCGCAGGTCTCCCACAGGGATGAAAAAAAAGGGGGGGGGGGGACGCGGAACCCGCATGTGAGAGCCAGACCCCAGGCGTGGTTATCGCCGGCAGTCCCCCCCCCCCCCCCCAACCCACACGCTCCTTCCCAGCAGACGTGAAAGTACCAGGCATGACTTGTTTTGCATCCGTCTACACTATACACACAACCATAAATATTTTTTCCCCTTCCAAACCCCATGAACGTGCCAGTGTCTTAAGCCCACGGAATATTTCACGCATTATAATCAAGGGAAAAAAATAGGGTTAGTTAGTTAAATTGCAATATTGAAAATTTATTTGAGAGGAAATAAACTAGGTCTATTTATAATGTTGCATTACCTTAATTCTATCCATATCCAAGGTTAAATAAAAATGTTTCGATAGAAATATATAACGTATGAAATATGTCAAATCAGCTGTTATAAACAAAGGTATTTAAAAAAAACCGTCAAGAGATAATTTCTACATTAAGAGGGCTGTCTCGGACCATTTATATTAATTGCGCGAATATAAATTAAAGTGAAACGTAAAAAAAATGCAGGTTGGCAAAAATATTGTTGGAAATAAAGGTTTCGTGACCGGTATTCCAGTTTCGATAACTTCTTCGTGACCGGTATTCCAGTTTCGATAACTTCTTCGTGACCGGTATTCCAGTTTCGTTAACTTCTTCGTGACCAGGATTCCAGTTTCGTTAACTTCTTCGTGACCGGTATTCCAGTTTCGTTAACTTCTTCGTGACCGGTATTCCAGTTTCGATAACTTCTTCGTGACCGGTATTCCAGTTTCGATAACTTCTTCGTGACCGGTATTCCAGTTTCGTTAACTTCTTCGTGACCAGGATTCCATTTACGTTAACTTCTTCGTGACCGGTATTCCAGTTTCGTTAACTTCTTCGTGACCGGTATTCCAGTTTCGATAACTTCTTCGTGACCGGTATTCCAGTTTCGTTAACTTCTTCGTGACCAGGATTCCAGTTTCGTTAACTTATTCGTGACCGGTATTCCAGTTTCGTTAACTTCTTCGTGACCGGTATTCCAGTTTCGATAACTTCTTCGTGACCGGTATTCCAGTTTCGTTAACTTCTTCGTGACCAGGATTCCAGTTTCGTTAACTTCTTCGTGACCAGGATTCCAGTTTCGTTAACTTCTTCGTGACCAGGATTCCAGTTTCGTTAACTTCTTCGTGACCGGTCTTTCAGTTTCGTTAACTTCTTCGTGACCGGTCTTTCAGTTTCGTTAACTTCTTCGTGACCGGTCTTTCAGTTTCGTTAACTTCTTCGTCACCGGTCTTTCAGTTTCGTTAACTTCTTCGTGACTTGTGACCTGCAGGCGAGGCGACCCCGCGGGACTCCGCCCGCGCTAATTACGCAGCGACTGGCATAATTCAGGCGGCGACAGCTGCGGCCAGAAGGAAGAGCCCCCTCCCTCCCCCTCCTTCAGGAACTGAACGGGCCGCTCTGTGCCGGCCCGAGCGGCCCGCTACAACGACCGGGCTTGTTCGGCGCCACTCGGCCGCACTCGGCTACGATCACTCGTCCACGATCATGGATGCCCAACCCCCGCATGGTAGACTCATTTCTACTCTGTCCAACACTTCATCCAGACCATCCTCTGTCTCCTGTAAATTCCTACACGTAATGCATGCCAATTTGCATCCCGCATGAATGTGCCCAGGGTTTTCCCTGTGTCTATGCAGGTTTTACCTGGGCCCAACCTATCTCTAGTTATAGTCTAGATTTAAGAGTGAGGGGAGTTAGTCATGGCGCCAATCGCTGCCATGGCTGGCCAATCCCCTCCTAGCACATGATGCATGCGACCCTCTCCCTGCATGGCTAATCCCAGCATGACTAGGCGTATAGGCTTCGGCCTGAGACGCACCTAGGTCCCTCCCTAACCCGGACCCCTCCCAAACACACAATTTTTAGTTAGGTTAGGAAGAAAAAAAAATCATGGAAGGGCCGCACCTTCCACGTCCGAGCAACACACAACCCTCCCTCACCTAAAAAAAAAAAAAAAAAAAGGTTTGTCTGTAAAGTCGGTTTACGGACGATAATTTTACGTGATAACGTCATAAGAAAACATTGATGAAAAATTTGCATACTTTTTTTTTAATTTTCAAATTTTATTTACAGTTTTTGCAAATTTAATTTAAATAATTTGTTTAAATATAATCACGAACAATTAGTTAAAAAAACCCGCCTTAACCTGTTTGATATTATAGAAGTTTTTCTCGCACGGTGGTTGGCCGGTTTAATGCACGCTCGGCTCAGGCGGAACGTGACAATTTTTCGTGCGTGCAGCCGGCTTTCATCTATTTATAAGACGTTATCACGTCAAAAAAAAACGGCAAGACAAAAGTGTTCCGCGTCGCGTCGCTATAAATATGCTTCCCTCCGAGCGATGAACTTTCACCTCTGGGGCGCGATGTTTTTGTTTGCAATAATAGCGCAGGGCTCACACACGTGCTCATATCATCATGCAAGAGCTGTTACCAACATCACAAAACACTACCAGCAGTACACAAAAAATATTAAGGTCCATAAGTTAATATTTGGTTATGTTCAAACTAGTCCTAAGGATGTTTGTTATGTCCCATTCCAGGTCTTTTTATATTTACATTGCACACGGTTAAACTCGCAGACCTTTTGAAAGACAACTTCCACAATATTAAAAAAAAAAAGTTATATCGCATACTATGATCTGTACCCGTGATCTGCGCGTATAGTTTAAACTGGTATGGTATGGTATGGTGGACATATTTCAAAATGGTGATTTTTTTTATTAATTTTTATGATTAAAATATTTTCATAAATATTAAAAATTTTCCCAAATATTTTCGAGAAAAATTACAGATATTCAAGATGGTGTTCGTAACGGAAAGTGTCACAGTGATGTCGTAATTCAAAAATGCGTATTATTAGTTGGCGTAATGTTC
The DNA here is from genome assembly GCF_032445375.1 of Bacillus rossius redtenbacheri. Classification (NCBI taxonomy): domain Eukaryota; kingdom Metazoa; phylum Arthropoda; class Insecta; order Phasmatodea; family Bacillidae; genus Bacillus; species Bacillus rossius. The sequence goes on from NC_086343.1 coordinate 6,258,934, forward strand.
TAGAATTCACAGTGGCAAAATCAAGATGGCGGATCAAAATAGCTAAGAGTATAATCAAACCCAAAACACGTCCAAACTGTGTGTGCATATGCAGGGTGTGCAGACGAGACGGAAATGTCAAGAGGCGTAACAGTGCACAGCTAAATGCGCTGTATCCATTTTATGTGGAATGCCATCCCAGCAAAATATAACTTTTAAGTATGGAGCGTTATGTTCCGTGCTCACGATCGCACACATAACGTTCAACGTTAACATGGATCCAGCGTATTTCATTGAACACAAACAGCCCTAGCACAAACAAAAGAATATCGATATTTCTGTCTCCTACATACACGTGTATATTTAAGATACAACATTTATGAAGACATGGTTTTAATCTGCAAGGTCACACGTCTAGATAATCTAAGCGCTCCTTAAGTCACGCGAAGCCCTAGCAAATACGACCACTAAGGACCCTTTCGTAAGCTCTTCAGTTCTCGTGCACCAAAACCTTTTAAAACTCTGGCTTCATTCACGGTGTTATTTTCGTCCTTGAGATATAGTTAGGACTGCGCAGAATACCACATAATTATCGCCGACTGAATTCGCTACAATGCGACCCAAATATGGCGATAAAACGGTCGTGCAAAACCAAAAAAAAAAAGTTTTATTTGAAAACAAATATATTAATACTAAACGTAGTGACCATTCTGAAGGGGGGGAAAAAGCTTCTTCAATAGGATAGGCTACTTATTTATGAAGATACAACGAAACAGGATCTCGCCGAATTCCCAATTATGGCAGCCGAAGGACTACAAACACAACGACGTGAAAAATAATTTCTTGTCCGTTTGAAGCAATGCACAGGAAACCAGAAAATATTAATTAATTTGACCCGGCATATCAAAATTCTCAAATTTATTACGATTTTGACAGCCAAGAAACACGAAATGAGTTTTTTGTGATAGAAATGCAAACCATATCATGAAGTAGCCAGTGGCATTGCAGTTAAACCTAAAAAGTTTCAGTTCTGAAATAAATTAAATTCTCCTTATTTGTACAACCCAAAAAACGTTAAAAAATGTAACTTTGGCGGCCTATTAAGCAAAACGTATACGTTGTATATATTTTTTCATTTCGTTAAAGTTAAACAATTGAAAAAGTTAAAAAGTTGATCAGTGATTAATAAAATATAAAATCATGACCTGAAATAGGAGGCACCCCCTTATGAGTCGACCATCTTGGCGACTGTCAATGTCACCAGCCAGTAATGAGCGCTCTGCGCTGCTGCGTTAAGGCCCCCGCCTACCCGGGCACACATACGGTGTGCAGAGCTTCAGGAAAAACAACGCGATTTCAAAAATACTCAAGATATCCGAGTGGGGCCTGCTTACGAATAGCATTTAAGAGTTCGCTGAGGGACGAAAAGTACTTTTAAATTTCGGATTAAGTTTTTAAACTGTATTTTTAGAAGCGTTAAAATGCCTAAAACGCGTGTTTTCAGAGTAATTTTTAGGCATAAAACAATCAGTACAGATTCTTGAAAGCACTTAAGGGGCTTGCATAACACCTTTATCTTCATTTCTCGGCCATATAATGTTACGGGCACCGCTCAAATTTCACAGTTATCCTGTGACGAGAAGATTGCGCGTCAGTTCAGAGCCCTGCGCTTAGAGGCTATACCGCGCTGGAAGCACCAGCCCCTTAAGGGCCCCGCCTCGTCAGGGGTGTATATGTGTTAGTGAGGCTGGATGATAAGTGCGACGCTCGCTGGTGCTTCCAGCGCGGTATAGCCTCTAAGCGCAGGGCTCTGAACTGACGCGCAATCTTCTCGTCGTCACAGGATAACTGTGAAATTTGTGCGGTGACGGCAACATTATATGGCCGATAAATGAAGATAAAGGTGTAATGCAAGTCCCTTAAGTGCTTTTAATAATCTGTACTGGTAGTTTTACGCCTAAAAATTACTCTCAAAACATGAGTTTTAGCCATTTTAACTCTTTTAGAAATACGATTTAAAAACATGATCCAAAATTAAAAGTACTTTTCGGGCATCAGCGAACTCTTAAATGCTTTTCGTAGACATACCCCACTCGGATATATTTAGTAGTTTTGAAATCGCGTTGTTTTTCCTGAAGCTCTGCACACCGTCTGTGTGACCAGGTAGGCGGGCCCCTTAAACGACAGCGACGTTTTCGCTCTCTCTTTTTAACGGTTTGACTACAGTGACGTCACCAACCGGTCACACACTCAAAGACGACCGGCAGACAAGATGACTGTTAGCAGCTCCAAGTCGACACCAAACGAGAATATTACAATTCTCGAGTACCATTCGCAAAAACCCACGGTGCAAAAACAAAACACAAGTGTTCCGTAACATACACTAACGCACGCACGTGAAGGTCCACAATTATACCTCCGTCACTCCACGAGTTTGTTACGGATGAACTCCCGCACATACGGGTAGACTCCCGCACATACGGGTAAACTCCCGCACATACGGGTAAACTCCCGCACATACGGGTAAACTCCCGCACATACGGGCAAACTCCCGCACATACGGGTAAATGCGGGGAAGACGTTTGTTTCACTGACGTTTCAGTCCCAAACATTTCCCAACTTCGCCGCTCACTCGAGCAACTTTGCGATCCACACATTTTAAGAAGATTTCGGAGTATTTATGTTGCTGAGCTAACCTAAGAATAACGAGCCAAAACTAAACACGAAAAAAAAATTACGATTTTCAATGAGGAAAACCAGTGAGACCCAGCAATGGTTTGCGTCCAAATTATTTCAAATTAATCTTCTCTAATGCAATAATCATTGAAAGAACATAGTATAACATCCCTTACAACCTACTAAATCTGAGTAATTTGTAACCTACCTACCTAAGATGTTATCTACGTAGAAAATGAGCAGTAAATAAGTATCAGCTACAAATTTGTAATATACAATTATCAATACGTATCCCACTTTTTTTATTGACCTTACTGAGACTTGAAAGCTTGTGAAAATAAACTACTGCAAGTTCACGGGAGTGCTTACGTGAAACAACTGAACGGAACACCTCACAAAATTTATGTAAAATTCAAATTTCACTAATTCACCCAGTGGCTGCGAAAGCCCATGAAACACGTGACTTCCAGGGCTGCCAGTAGAGCCAACCTATATTATAACGCTTGGTCTCTGAATTTATACAAACTCGGATATCATTATACAAACCACCAAAACCGTTGAAAAATAGTTTGCAACTAGTATATTTATTAATTTTCCATTGCCAAGACTTACGATGAATAGGGAGAAGATTAAATATTCAACATCTGTTGATTTCTATCAATTTTAAGTCCTCAGTCTTGCCTGACGGGAAAAATGTATTACTTTGGCGGTAAAGTTTGAATCTAGAGAAGAAATGAATACTTTACATTTGCGAAAAGTCATGTCTTACACCCACATTTACACACATAGACAATATATATATTAGGTGTATCACGAGTTAAGAATGAAAATGAAAATTAAGGATTGTTACAATACTTATAGACATTATATGACCATTCTCATTGTATCCAATTATACAGAGACATGGGCTATACAAACAGGATACATGGGATACCCATATTATACACATTTTTGTATCCAATTATACCATCTGGCAGCTCTACTGACAATTTTTTTTCATAACCTAAATTAAAACTAAGTGTATTTGGGAGGGGTCTGGGTTAGGGAGGGACCTAGGTGCGTCTCAGGCCGAAGCCTATACGCTCTAATCATGCAGGGTTTGAGCCATGCGGGAGAGGGTGCATGCATCGTGTGCTAGGAGGGGGATTGGCCAGCCATGGCAGCAATTGGCGCCATGACTAACTCCCCTCACTGACTATTCTAGACTAAAAACTAGATAAGTTCGGCCCAGGTAAACCCTGCATAGACACAGGGAAAACCCTGGGCACTTACATGCGGGATGCAAAATTTCATTGACAAGCAGGTTGATTACAGGAAACAGAAGGCTGACTTCGTAGCTGTTGGGTCATGACTCAAAGGCAACAACTGTGTGTTCCGAGCACGACCTATCGCCGGGATCCGATCAGCCCACGGCACAACGCAAACAGGCGTGGGACAGATAACCTTATCGCGAACAGAACACAAATACCAGGCAATGCGCAACACGCAGATAAAGGTGAAGTGACACACTGCAAATCACCCGTGGAGGGGAACACAGCGGTTTGACCGCGGGAGTTGTTGGGCAGAGACACGAATTTTCGTTGAGACGAACATCTGCCGTTCCCAGTGGCGGATCCAGGATTTTGGTTCGGGAGGGGCTTGACCCAGCTGAAGCTGAGGCTAGGCTTTATCAAGGCAAACACTAAAACAATAGTGGACCCAGATGCTTTTGGAGGGGGCTTCAGCCCCTTAGCCCCCCCTCTGGATCCGCTACTGGCCGTTCCTACACACACGTGACAGGTTCGCTTGACCAATCAGCATTCAAGGATGCGTGCCGGAAAAGAAAACGTCGGGAAACAAGTCTTCCTTACTTTCCTCCTACCTAGTCTTTGGTAGCACTTTGGGCCATAAATCGTATAGACGTTCTCAACTTAATTGGTTGTGACCTTCAGCCGTAGTTGTGTCGGTAGAATTCGGACCCATACTGTGTAGACGTGGTTAGAGACCACCATAGCCCGAATACGTAAAAAAGGATGACAGTAAAACAACTGAAGTGCTGCATTGCAATTTTTGGTGTCAAATTAACTTTATTATATTATTTATTTATTCGGCTTTAGTTTGTTGCAGTTAAGGCGTGTGCGCCGTCTCTTACAGGGAGCCATTAAACATAACTTTCAAGTTATGTCTAGGAATCAAACCTAAAATCACAAACATCACAAATTACAGCAGTTGCTGATGACTCACATACCAATTTAAACATTAAAGTACTAACATAAACCATTTAAAAATAATGTATTAAACATGAATAGGTATATTGAAATGCTAACCTAAAACATGTTCAATTTTTTACATAAAAATTATTAAATTAACATTACATACTAACCTAAAACATATTTTACGTGGTTTTAAATAGGAAAAAAAAAACAATATATAATTAAAATTCTTAATATTAAGCCATTCTCTCACACACGCACAAATTCTGTGTTCTTTTGGGCAACACAACATCTCTTTCTCTCGGAACTGCTCGTTTGTTAAGACAGCGGTATTAATAGCATGCAGCTGTTCAAACAAGAGGGCGGAGATGAAATAAAAATACAAGAGCTGAGGATGAGGAAGAATGTGTAAATGAAGGACCACTAAAATAATCACATCAAGAACTGAAGTATACACAATGCGAGTATTTTATATTATAAATACGCATATAATAATTACACAGTGGTTTGTTTTTAAATGTCCGTATTGTGATAATTAGCAGATAATCATTCGTTTGATGTAAATTTGGACTCCAACAAGTCATAGTAGCTACTTAAGTTGTATGGTCCATCTGAAAGGTCATGCGATTCTGCTTTATAGAAAAAATACTGCAATGTTTGAGAATTTTCTTTTTAATCTTTGACAACTTAGGGTTCCAGGTTATCACGGAAATGAGACTAAGCTTTGGCTTGATGTAAGTTTTTGGACATACGCCATTGCTAAGCACTTTTTCTGTAGAAGAACACTAAAAAATACCCAAAAGACAAAAAAACACTAAATTAAGCAAAAAAAATTGCTGTTGTCAACAGGATATAAACACCACATAATATTCCATAACAGGAATATGGTCAACAAACAAAGAAAAACAAAAAAATAATGGACTAAAAGACCGAAAAAAAACCCACAAATGATGACAGCACAAAAATATTGATAACAAAAAAATTCAACACAACAGTTGAAACGAGACAAAAACACGACAAAACGAAAAGATAAAACAAACAGAATAGTTTTCCAAAACAGAAGAGAACAGAGAGCACTCCCAATGCACAAATCTTTCAAAGATAATACTAAGCTTTGAACTGACATTTCCTCTAATTATTACAATTTTTCGACTATTTGTCTGTACTTTACACCAGATAAAAATTAAATTGATGTAATCAGCCCACGTACAATTCATGGTCCCTGTGCGATCTCTCGCTTCTCGGCTGACTGTACAAAGATTTGCGACGCAATCTCCGGTGTTGCCACATCTATCGATAGCTCAATGCATCCACCAAATTAAATAACAAAAAAATAAAAAAGTATTCTGATTTTTCTGCGTTTTTAGTAACGAATTTTTAATTTTCACTCTATAAATTTTGCAATCATGGTCTCGGAAACTGATATCCCACATAGATTGTATTGCAATATTCGACTCATTCAACGAAAAAAAAACCACGCTCAAATTACGAGTGATATAGATCATATATGAGCGATTCTCCACTAATAATAAAATTGAATGAGAGGGTTTACACCTACGCCTGTATGTTTAAAAATAAATCATGAAAAATAATTTACAGGTTATAAAATTGTTGCGGCATTAGAAAACTATCCAACGAATATTGTTTTTCTTTATTAGCAGGGTACTTCGCTAACTTTAACACTAGGCTATATAGTATGAGTAGCAAAATTTATTATATTATGTCCTCAATAATATGTAATAAAATTATCCTGAATTTTCCTGAATTTTTAAAAATAATTCACCTATTTTGCAATTTTCTGAAATAAAGACAATCCAACCTCAACCATCCACATAGCTGGCATATTTGAAACAGAGCCAGGCATAAGCCATTTAGTGTTTATGACAAATAAAAAATTATTTCACGGCCTGCGTGATAGCTGAAATGAGTATGGCATCCCCCCCCCCCCCACAAATCAAATTATCATCAATGGGAATTGTCCACGACGTTTTCAGTATTTCAAGTAAATTATTCGACTTCCCGTTACGCTGTCAGCCTGAAGTGCTGCGGGCTAAACACTCTCGACTGAAGATACACTGTTAAAGAGAAATCACAGTGAATTTACTGACTTTCCAACGAGGAATTCAACCTCAATTAAACGAAGGGTTCTTCGTTGTGTCATAAAACCGGATCTTAGTAGAAAATACGCCGTATTTTGACCTCGCGAGTTCTGTTTTTTTAGGGCAAGCTCACATCTTGAAATCAAACAGTGTTAAAAAGTTTCGAATGGTTTGCTAGTATGCCAATATTTTACATTCGCGGAATCATGTTGACAGCCAGTTAACTTTAGTACACGTGAACTTACGAAGATCCCTGGATAATTTGAAAAATTTAAGGTGAACATTTTTTTTACAGTGTAGGCGAGTTCACGTGGGCGCTGAACACGAGCAGCTGAACGCATCGTGACGTCACAGGGAGACGCACATGGTGCGAGCCGCCACACCCCCCCCCTCCTCCCAGGGGCTGGCGGGGAGAAGCAATCCTGCCAACTGCAGCGCCCATCCGCGCACAAACACACACGCTCGCGCCAAGGGGACGCACAACAACGCCGAACGTACAATAACGCCGAAAACCATAACGCCGAATGCCAAATTGACTACAACGCCGACAGCTAGAAAACTGCTGTGTACCACAACGCCGAAAAATGTCATTGCAGGACTGCCACAAAGGTTAGGTTAGGTTAGGTTAGGTTAGGTTAGGTTAGGGTACATTTTTCGGCGTTACTGTATTTCGGCGTTGTGGTACACAGCAGTTTTCTAGCTGTCGGCGTTGCGGTCAATTTGGCATTCGGCGTTATGGTATTCGGCGTTGTGGTAACGACCCGCTCGCCAACACACGTCCAAGTAACAATAAACACACGCCTGTAACATTTCAACTCCTAACACAGTTATGGCCATACAAGAATGCCCCAGTTATAAGATTTTAAATTTTCATCATTAAATTGTAAACGTTGGAGAGTTTTCCTTCAAGGTCAAAATTAAAGGGTAACTCATGCGCCGAGTACTGCTGAGTTTTTTTTCGCTCGCAGCGCCACCCGCGCAAAATGGCGACTCCTGAACGTAAGACGTTTTGTGTTCTGCGATTTCCAAAAAATGAATCTGTAATCTCAGTGCAACGTGAGTTTCGTATGTACGAGAGCGGTTAACGTAAACCGCAAAAAAAAAAAAAAAAAAAAAAATTGGTTGTCTGTAAAGTCGGTTTACGGACGATAGTTTAACGTGACGTCATAACAAAACATTGATGAAATGATTGCATACTTTTATGAATAAAATTGATTCATTTTTATTGAATTATCACTATTTTGTATGGATACAAAGAAGAAGTGAAATGAAATATACAATTTAATTGATAAATTTACTTTATTTGCACTCATTGATTCAAATATGTTCATTACTTTAACGAAGAGATTATTTTAACTATAAATTTTATACATGTTTGCTATTTAACTTCTACCAATCTGTGTTATTCTGTTAAAGATAGGACGATGATAGGAAAAGTAGGAAACGAATGGGAGTGTTTCAAGTTTAATGTGCCTCGAAAATGTCAAATCGATGGTTGTTCCAATCGAGTGGGAGAGAGATAGATGCGAAGCAAGCGTACAATGAGCGTAACGGGACAATGTGTGTAACGGGACAACGAGACATTCTTTTTCGTGCGTGCAGCCGGCGTTCATCGATTTATTAGACGTTGTCACATCAATAATCGTGTGCGTTTCGCCACTTACTAAATGATATGCCAGAGTTGACACACAGCATTGAAGAGGCTATTGCTTCCATTATTCCGGGCTAGTTAACGTGTGGGAAGAATTTGACTTTAGGTTGGATTCATCGTCAAACTCAATCAGCAACAGGGTGTCCGCTCAAATTGGCATTAAAATTTACGTGACTTTTCCCCGACTTTCCATGGCCAAAAATTTCAAATTTCTCTGAAAATTATTTAAAATATACTATTTGGCAATTTTCTGAAAGACATTACGAAAATACAGCCTCCACCATTCCCGTTTCTGGCCTAGGATTTTATAACTTACGAAAAATCGAACAAAACATTGAACAAGCCATTTGGACGACCTAGAAATATTTCTTTAAATAATACGTAATTATTATAATTGCATTTTTTTTAAACGCATAACAGAGAAAATTAAAATAAAGTTTAGGGATGTCTTAAAAAAATATTCTGAATACCAAAAAATAACTTACTGTAGCAATTATACCACGTTCAAGTTATAAAAAAATTTATTTGCACACGTCTAAAAATTCTTAGTAGTGAGTAAATAAAGTCCAAATTCATAATCAAATAACATCCTATATTACATAGCTGGCTTTCAATAGAAATGCTCAATCAAAACTAATTAGAGCAAGCCCAGGTCTGAACACGAACACGATCCTTCGCAGCTACACAATATTTGCGTTGGCTCGCTTCTGCTTCTGCTTCCAGAAACTCCCGGTAATTACAACTCGGTGCGGAAAAGGGAAGTCTGGCTTAATTAAAAACTTCTGCCGTGCTCCAACACAGCGGCAAGGCAACAGGACAACAGGAGAGATCGACTTGCAGCAACAGCGCTGGGCGGAAAGGTCTAATGAGCTGTTCTTTCGACAGGAGTTCCGCTTCAGACTTTCACAAAGACCTATCAATTTTTTTTCCCCTCTAGCCTAACTTAAAACTTAAAAAGAGTATTTATTTAGGACGCAGCTGAGTCAGGGAAGGCTTAAGTGCGTCTCAGCCCGAAGCCTATACGCCTAATTATGCTTTATTTCTGCCATGCAGAAAGGGCAGCACGCATCGTATATGGTTTGGGGATTGGCCAGCCAGCCAGCCAGCCAGCCAGCCAATGCTATAATGTTAACACCCATATCTCAAATCTAGACTGCAGTTACGTCGGGCCCAGGTAAAACCTGCTTAGGCACAGGCTCATTCATGAGGGGATTAAAATATTGCAAGCATTAGGTTCAGTACAAGACAAGGATGGGACCTTTCTGGTCCGCGTTCGAGTTGGTACCATTGTATCCAATTTCATCCCTTGATCCTGATGGCATGATCCTGTATAAATTGATCCTGTGGTACGTAATGATTGCTGTTTTAATTCAGTACGCAGAAAGATCCCGGGCATAACCAAAAAAATTAAATATCACAATTCAAACAAATTGTCAGGTGTCGTAATATATTTTTTTTTTACTTTCGTATAGAACACAATTCATTTGTATATCACAAGTTTTTGTTACGTTCAAGATCTTTAAACGTTATAAATTAAAACAGCAAGCATCGTGTAGCACAGGATCAAGGGTTAAACTTGGATACGTAATAAGGAATAATTACCGATAATTTGTGCCGTCCACTCGAAAAGGAAGCTTTATCAATGAGGATACAAAGACCTTGAACTGCGACGAGTAATTACCAGGTTAACTTTCTCAAATGTGACGATTATCAAACTAAGTACCAGAGTCTAAGTATCCTACCCAAACTGTTCTGTTTGAACACTTCATGTAATCGTTAAGTGTTCGTAAAAAAAAAAAAAAAAAAAAACACGTGTTGCTTCGCAAGTGACATTTGGATAAATGGCACCACAAGATATTGGTTTTGGGAAATGTCAAATTTTTAGACAAGTTACAAAATAGCACAGAACAAGCACAGAAATATAGCTAGCAGCCTCTTGCTTTCAGCGGACACGAACCCCACCAGTACAGGGTGTCCACCACAAGGAAAAAAAAAATATTTCGTACCAATTCAGGCGAGAAAAAAGAACTAGATTTGAAATAAAAAAAGTACTAAATTATAATTTATGGTTTTAACAATTTAGGAAGTTATTATGACATTGCAATGCTATAACGTGAATATCACACACACACACATTCCATAGTTTTTTTTAAAAATAATTACGCTTAATAATAAAACATATTGGAGTTACCATAGTATTATTATATTAAAGGGGAAAAAAAGTACTAGATCTGAACGTAAATGCACTAGACCACTAAAAAACTTATGAAAGTACTAGATCTAGTAGGAAAAGTACTAACTGTGAACACCCTGCGCCAGTAGCCGCAGCATGGATTCCCCGCTGAAGAGGGACATAACCCCCCCCCCCCCCCTTTTCCAAAAACTAGGGTCCATCCCCTTCCGTCACGAAGTACCCCCCCCCCCCTAATGAACTATTCATGTGGAAGAACTCCCCTCGCACGAGCGCCGAAATGCATGAGCACCCGACGCGGCGGCGAGAACAACCGATCTTATAACTGGGACTTCAGAGTTAAAAACATGAGATCTATGCCCATATACTGGCTGAATATTAGCACAAATGTTTTCAAACTAATCAACCACTAGTTCTAAACCTTTCTAGAAAAAAAAACATTAATTGACATAGGGGAAAAAACTAATTAAATTACAAAACTATACAGCGTTTAAAACCAAAATTCAAAATCTTTTTTCCGAGCGTTACTTTATTATTCATAGGTACTTCAATTTTCTAAGTAGCAGTTTAACCTTTGTGGCAGTCCTACAATGGCATTTATCGGTGTTACTGTATTTCGGCGTTGTGGTACACAGCAGTTTTCTAGCTGTCGGCGTTGAGGTCAATTTGGTATTCGCCGTTATTGTACGTTCGGCGTCGTGGTATTTCGGCGTTGTGGTAACGACCCCACCCCGACTCCTGCTCGCCAAATGGACAAGACGGGGGACTGGCTCCACGGGAGATGGACACACAGTCCATCCGAGTCCCGAGTTGCTAGGGCGTAATTGGTAGCCGCTGCGCTGTAATTGGTCAACAGCCTGCCATTTGGGTCAGGCACTAATTGCCTTTCCGCGGCCGGCCGTCGTGAATGGGAGCGTACGGGTGGCGTACTGCGTGACAAATCGTCACTGCACAGTCGATAGTATGCGAGGGGCACCGACCCCTACCATTAGACCCCCCCCCCCCCGCCTACCCGGGCACAAACACTGTGCGCAGAGCTTCAGGAAAAAACAACGCGATTTAAAAACTACTCAAGATATCCGAGCGGGGTCTGCTTATGAAAAGCATTTACGAGTTTGCTGAGGGCCGAAAAGTACTTTTGATTTAGGATTAAGTTCTTAAACTGTATTTTTAGAATAGTTAAAATGGCTAAAACGCATGTTTTCAGAGTAAATGTTAGGCGTAAAACACTTGAAAGCACTTAAGGGACTTGCATTACCCCTTTATCTTCATTTCTCCGCAATATAATGTTACGGTCACCGCTCAAATTTCACAGTTGTCCTGTGACGACGAGAAGACTGCGCGCCAGTCCAGAGGAGACACCGCGCTAGAAGCACCAGCGAGCGTCGCGCTTATCATCCCGCCTCACTAACACACACATACACCCCTGACGAGGCGGGCCCCTTAAAAGACCAGAGAGCTAACACTATGTCGTCTGTCATGCATGCTATATTGTCCCTTTGTATTTCATTCGTGTCCATGGACTGCAGGAAGACAAAATGACCGTCTGGTACTGCAGCAAGTGTTGTGTAAATACTTTTTGTATGCATATATTGTATTTATTGGCTCCACAGCCATATGTAATCTCCATTAATAAACGAATTTATGAAAACGAAAACTATATAAGGACATCTTAATTAGTGCCTATGCCATTCCCAACCCTGAAATAATGCACCAACTTTATATTCGAGCGAACATGTTTTCCGATAACCTAAAAAAAAATCATAATTGAGTTTTGATGTATATAATAGCTACACAGCTATTTAATTTTAGCGTGAAGTAGCTTGGCTTCTAAATTGTAGCCATGTCCTTGGCGATAAATTCACCGACGTTTCGGTCGACATTGCAGTCGCCAACATCAGGGAGCAGTAGGTAACTTGCTTCCTGATGATGGCGACTGCAATGTCGACCGAAACGTCGGTGAATTATTCGCCAAGGACACGGCTATAATCCAGAAGCCAAGCTACTTCAGACAATGGCCGTGAAAGCCTGCGAACATGATTAATTTAAGTGTATCTAAATTATCACCTTTATTGTAGACGTATGTATTAAAACTCTTCGAACGGATGGTCACACTGTTAACACTCGATTCTGTTTTTGTGGCGGATGATAACGTCTCACAAACGTGAAAACTTTCGTGAGTTTTGTTGCTAGATAACTTAAATATTATAATCGAATTCGTTTCAAAAATAGAAAATGGGCCGGAAAATAGGTTGGGTGCAAGATATAAACAATAAACCTCCCCGAAACGAAACCGACATTTGAGAAAATAACTAGCCTATGTAACGGGGAAAAACATTTATCAACGAAAATGCCGCCCTGCAAAGCCGTGAAAAAGTTTTTTCGAGCATGCACATAAAAAATGTATTTTGACAAAAAGAAGACATTTAACAAAAATATTATTGACAGTATTCAAGATATAGCCACTAAATATTAAAAATGTTTTATAATATATGATATGTATACTTTATTTGATGGTTTTGTTTCTCATCTTCATTAACTGAGGTTGGTTGAGTATACAGAGACCCACCACCTCCAAAAGAAACTAGCCAATAAGGGACTTCCTTCAACATGGGAGTGGCATCTCTTGTATCTCAATTCCTAACTTTGTTCAGCCCGCAAAAGCCCAATTTGCACAGACGAAGTGAAAAAAAGATATCGGTGGTTGAAATAGCTTGAATATTGAAAACAGAATTTGTGGGTAAAATGTTTTCAGCAACTAGTAAAAGAATTTCCTGACTTTTCCCCGACTTCTACATGTATTTTATAGTTTTTCACACAAACCGAAACATGAAATATTCCCATAGAAAACCACCAATATAAATTGCTCAAGTCATGCATCTCATAACTTTCAATACTAGACATAACGTACTTGCGGATTGTTTAATGTCGTGGCAAAACTGTGGACACAGTAACAAAAATCTTGAAACAATGCACGACATGTTTTTTTTTTTTTACATCCAACTCCGATGAAATATCTCGGATGGAATTCCGCGTGCGTGCCAAAAACACTTGGCACACAACGTTGAAACAAAGACTGGACACAAATACAATACGCACTGCACATTTGATGTGTTGCGATACAGGATGTACATTATTTTTATAATCACTCTACTCGTATTTCTTTTCTAAGATTTACCTTACTATACGATTATTTTTTTCCGCAAATAAAAAATTTCCCTGACAATTCCATGTTTACCCTGATGTTGGACACCCTGCTATGACAGCATTCTGAAACCAACTATTCTATTTGCTATGATCGTTGGTGACGCTGATTATAAACACAATATGAAATACACGTGACAATTAAGAGTACACGTGTTTAAGATGACAATGACATTTTTCATCTTTCAAGAATCATTTCAAGTACACAACATGCCATTTTCTTCAACTCTTGCAAAAATTGGCGTAATGAAACATCAGAAAGCAGACATGTCCAAAATGCGCACTTATTCATGTCACGTGATACAGCTAGCGTAGGTTAGCTTGTAAATACTGCTTATAAACAAAACAGCCTTATGGGTCTGATTCAACATTATACAATATTATTAAATTATGTTACTAAAAGATATATATTTACGAGAATTGAACCACATACTCATACTTACAAACCGCACACCTTACCACTACGCTACCAAGACAAGATAAAAAAAAATTCTCGAACTTCATAGTTTTCGAGAGTCGTATACCAGTTGTGACCATTTTTCCACGTCCACCACACGCAAAACAACGCATGACAACCCCATGCAAGTCAGTAATAAATGTTGAGCGAACATCTGTGAGACAATGATGTGCTACTTTTGACAACTTGTCAAAATTTTCGAGACGAGTTACGCGTGACTGACTTCAGTTTTTTAAAACAATGCAACGAGCGAAAGGCATTAGGTGGTCAATAGGCAGAGCACGCAAAGAAGAGGCCAGGGCAGTGGCGGATCCAAGGGGGAGCACCAGGGGCAAGTGCCCCCCCCCCCCTTTTCCAAAAAAAAAACCAGTTGTCTGCTACATTAATATTGCCGACAAAAGTGATTGTTTCTGAAACCAATAAAATATTTTAATACAATAAATGAATTTCTTGTAGAATCATAAAATCTGGTGGTTGGACGTCATGTGTAGTGTGAGTAGATTAAATGCAAATTTAGTAATTTTAAGACATTTTTTTTCTCTCTGGCTATTTTGAAATCCTAGAGTTCCCCCTCCAAGGTGGACCTCTGGATCCGCCACTGGGCCAGGGTGTTATTTTTTTCCCCCGAGCCGCTGACGAACAGCGCACACGGATGACTGGACAGCGGTGAAGACTGGCTTCCCGGGAGACAGAAGAAGGTAGAGTAGAGGGGGGGGGGGGGAGGGGGAACTGAAGTGACGCACGCTCAAGGCTGACCACACAACCGGACGGGTTAACCTTCTTTTCTTAGACGAGAGAGCCAAACGCCCGATCGTGCATCTTCGGGTTTTTTTTTCCTTCATTGTAAATAAATATGGCGGTGTTGATAGAAAGGATACTAATGGTCAATTAGGTTGGCTACATTATAAATACTTTAAAACATTGTGGAAGGTTGATTTGGTTAGGATAGCTACATTAAAGATAAGAGGGGGAAAAAAAAAAGCATGAACTTCGGGGAACCTCGGGTTTTGGCTCTCTCGTCTGTGAAAATAAGGCTGCCCCGACCGGACAGTCCGGCCGGCGAGGTTAAGGGGCCTCCCTAGTAAAACTTTTTAGCGCGGTGGGCCACTGGCCACGTGCTACGGCCAGTGGTTGGGCGGGGCGATATACCTGAGCCTGTCGCCTGCGCCGTGGTGGAGGGGGGAGAGGGCGTTTCAGCGAGGGGGGCGGAAAAATGGGAGGGTTGTCATTGTGTGGAGTCCATTTACTACTTATACCTGCGTTATCTGCGAACAAGATCGTGGCAAGAAAGGTGACTGTTTTTCCCTTTCGCTACATTCAATCAAAAGGATAATGTTCTCGCATTGCCTTGCTTGCTTCCTGACAGTGTTTATTAACTTGAAACATTAAATTAGTGTTGCGATCCAGTCCATATCCATGAAATGCAAACAATCGTCAATTCTGTTTAAAACATGTATTTTTATTTTTTAATTAACGTTCTACATAATTAAGAGATTTACATACATTACAAAAAATGCTGTCACCAACAATCGATGTGTTAGCTTGTGTTTTCAGGGGGGGGAAAATGCAAAAATTATATCATTAAAAAAATTTCCAACATTATAATTTCGAACTGACATTTGTGTGATGAATCGTTTTGCACGAACAGTTATGCTTTCATTCATAAAAGTATTCCGCACCGCGACGAGACATCACGTCCTACTAATAATTGAGTAATAAAACTGGGAATAAAATGATGAAAATAAAATTAATTATTTTTACTCTTAGACACAAATCAACTTTTTAAATCGCAATAACGACAAATAAATTTTTAACTTACTTCCTGAATAAAAAGTGCATGTCAAACTTACTTTTAAATTCTGTAAAGAAAAATAATGTCAGGAACAAACAAGTGTTCCCACCAACGACACATCGTCAACTTTGTATTCTAGGGTTCACGTCGTATTTAGTTACACTAAATATTACTGCATATTATTATTTTCTGGCTCTTATTACATGTTTAGCATTTTATTTTATTTTTGCATATTTTTTTAATGACTATAACGTTGCATAATATGATGAATAAGTATACACGAATGAACTGGAATCCCGTTTCGAGTTACATACAGACTGTTCACTACGAGCAGTGTAAATTTCTTAGCTGTTGCAACAGCGGCCTACAGGTGGATTCAGACTGCATGCTTAGTCAGTCACGCTGAATCCACCTGAGTTCAGATTTTATCGAAGACAAGTGCGGGTGGTATGGAAGAACTCAGTGTGCACTGACTGTTGTGCTCAAGGTGTCAGTGAAATGTATAGCTGGAATCAAGGGCGAAAATTTGTAGGATTCCCATGAGGCCCACGGGATAACGTGAAGATTTTGCAAATGCAAGCGGGCCCCCTCAGACGGACTTTTTTATTTCAGGGAGGTTCGGGCCACCCTGAGATTCTCCCCTCCTCCCGGAATCTACGCATGCAGCTGGAATTAATTTTTAGCCAAGTACGTCATTTGGTGTTGTATTTAGGCTGTCAAAGAAGATACGAAAAATGGCTGCTTTGATAATTGACGATAACTCCTTTTTATTGTGGAATAGTACCCATCTACAAAGAAATCCCTAAATATACCACCACTACTGTTGGGGATTTTCTATACAAACTATCAAAATAATTTTGGTTTCGTCACTGTCACTAGCTATTATTGTATCATACGAAAACATGTATGTTTTGTGTATTCATTTACGGTATTCATCTCTGTCAAAAAAAAATATTTTTCGATAATAGAGTGTAAGCAAGGTAGAATACAATGGCTAATTTTAAAATAAAAATGGAATAAAGTATTTTTTGCTTGCAGTAGTTCAAATTTTTGAATTAATTTAGTTGTTTGTTCAAAAAACCCTTCTAAAATCAAAGAAACTACCTACTTCCTAAATAGATAAATAGTGCTTTAAGATCACACGCTTTCATAAATATTTAAACGCCAACATTTAAAATGTAGATTTCAAATAATGATAAAATCTTATCTATTTTCATGGTCACGCCTAATGGAAATAATACACAACAATTCGTCATATATGTTTTTTATGCTTTTAATAACTACTCTACACATGAGCAAATTTCAATATACATAAAACTGAGGAACTCTGCATTACATTTTTAATCTGTGTACGACACTAACAGAAATTGAAGCATGAAACAACATTTTAATTTTTTAATTAATAAGTATTTCATCAACGTGAGCTTTGCTTTCATCTCAATGAAGCCACTCTACATAGAGGAAGTGCACATGTGTTCAGTCTTAACATTAGACCCTCCGGATCACAGAGTAAACGAATGAATGGAATTCATAACATTACGCAGGGTTTTAAGGCATATTTTCCCTTCTACTCAATCGCAACATCTCACTTAGCGCGTAAAATGGTTTCAGTAAACATAACATAAAAAATATTCACCCCATGTACAGTAGAGGAAACTAAAATGTTTGGAACACTGTAAACTAATTGTATTGTCATTTCTGTAGTCGCTCGAAGTGGCAAACTATGTATCTTTGTTCAATAAAACGAAATATTAAAACAAACAAACAATAACATTAAGTTCAGACAATTCGTTACGTGAAGTGAATGTAATAAAATACACAAGACAGTTACACACACCATTACCAAAACACAATACCATAAAAATCATAATATTACATGTCGACTTAAAATTATTATTATTCACCATGATAATTTCTTGCGGGTAGCCAGCAACAAAGGGACACAATTTTTATTCATTTAATTAACTTTGACAAAACTTGTAAAACCTGGCATGAGCAAAGTAAGCTGATTCACAATTTTATTTTGCGTCAAAATATTAAACATCAACTAGTAATGAATTAAGAGTTTGCTTCGCTTGGTAGAACACCGAATATAGTCATCTCCAGGTATTAAACTGAATTTTGAAAGAGGGACTCAAGTTTCTGAAGAAGTTGTTAACTTTCCTGATGATCCATCGACAGTTCGTAAACGGTCTCATCGTCGGGATGTCGAGCTTGGGACCTTTTTCCTCACCATAGTCCCGTGGTCTGTTCTACCATTCGCACAGCTATCCCAACCTATACAAATAGCCGAGTGATACTACTCCCGTTGCTTCTATCATGGAGCTCCCCCGCAGTCGTACTTCCCTATCCAGCCTGCGTAATACACGCGTCCTACCTGCTAGCCGCCAAGAACGCGTCCATTTGTGAAAAAGCCTCACCCGCCAACAATACTAACTCATTAATTATAATATGCAAAACATAAAAACATTACATATGCGATAAAACAAAATTTGCTGCTGTCATAAGCCGAAGAAAAAGAATCAATTTGAAATATAACATAGACAGATAAATCGAAAATAGAGTTATCGATAGTAATGTTTTAATAAACAGAATAATATATGTCGTATTACACTAAATACGTGTTCTTACTGACAACCGAATTTAAAAATAAATTAAATTACTTTTTTTTTCTTTTTAAACCATAACCGCATAGAAGAAACAATACTTTTGATACAATTTTTTGCATAACTATACGACAGGACTAAAAGTACATTGTACGTAATAAGTATTTGCTTATAGGAATTAATGCTGCAGAATATACGAATAGATTCAAATGCATAGAATTTAATATATTGTCAAAATTATTTGGAAATATGCATGTAACAAAAGATTGAATTTGAAATGAATTATCTGTTTTTAACTACAAATATAATTTTATCATATCTCACTTTCATTCAAACTTAAGAGTGTCATTTTCAACAACAAAATAGCCACAACTACACTTAAAAATATTTTAACTTGATACTTATATTGTATAACTTTTGATGAAATTAAATGTTAAGAGGTTCATTTAAGTTTGTAAGGAAACATAAATACAACGTTCAAAATAAATAACAAAAATTTTGTGTAGTTAGGAGCTCCGCGTCATGTAAACAAAGGAAAGTTAAACTTTTCAGTATACGGCTGCAATAATTATAGAGGAAAATGTTATTTATTCTTTACTTTTAATTCCCGTTTGGAGAAAATAAATCGAAAAGTGCTATACCGAAAGTATAAAGTTGAAGTTCAATATCGCTTGTCAAGTAAGTTCAAGAACAAAATTTAAAAAAAGAAAATTTGTTTTCTTGAATCTACTGTTTTCAGAAAAGTATACATATATACAATATTATTATATTATAAAAATAATTTTTTTTAGTCCTTAAGTATAAATTACTGAAATATTTTTTAGTTAATTAATTTTTTCATGCGAAGAAATATTTAATTGATAAAATCACGAGAACATAATTTATTATATTTATGTATTCCAAAAGCTTATGTTAAAGATCGACTATATGCTATTCAATTTGCCCAAAAATTTTACTGAAATAGGAGAGCATTACAAAAATACAATTTAACTAATGTAAATTATAACAATAAGTTATGTTCATAAACTATATTAATGGGAAACAAATATTTATCATTTAATGATATGCAACTATTTTCCTTTGAGGTAAAAATTGAGGTATATTTAATGTAATAAGTAAATCCTCTCATAAAATTTACTGAAACTAATATTCTTCATTGTCCGTCATATTATGATTCCAAACAGTTTAAATCAACTGAAACATGAAATAAAATAGTAAGGTTAACCATGAGGTGTGGAAGAAATTAGAGATTTCTTTGTAAAATGTTTTAAAAATTTCTCATGAAATATTGTGATTATAATGTTCGTACATAATGTAAAAAAAAATTCCAATACATGAAATTCAACACATACTTTGCATTGCAAGTTATTAAACATATATTTTAAAAACACATGTGCGTATCTAAGTCAAATTGTTATGTAATACATGATGAACATTACCGATACAACTTCCCTTACAAATAACTTTCACCCAAAGATAAGGCCGCGGACAAATTATACACACTGGTCGCACGAGGAGATGAAATAAGTCATATAAGAAAGCCGGCCGGAGTAATTATTTTCAAGCTAAAGCTAAAAGTAATGGATGTTGTTTGTCTAAAGCAGGCAGTGAAATGACATACAAGTTTACAGAATAGCCATATAAGATCTTTGACGCTTCTTATCCCGTCAGTGGACTGTACGCGAAGAACCAACTGCATCATGGCCCGCCGCCAGTTTTATACTTACGTATGAATACACTTGTAAACGTTGGTTTGTATACTTATGTATGTTGCCGACATCGATAGGTATTCTTTGGCAGCTCGATGTGGATTCATTCGAACACGTTTGCGCTAAACACGACATATTTTTACATGAGAGTGACATCGCGCACTGAAAAAAGTTGCAGGTCTGTAACGCAACAGTGATACAAATATTACATAGTTCGAACATTTTCTGGAGCACGACATTCACTTTGGGTAATGCTAAGCTACTTGATAGGTACCCTTTACCCGCTTTAAAAGTGATAACTTAAAAAAAAAAAGTGTACATGAAAGCAGACTCAGCCATATGTTTATTGCTGTTGTATTTGTCATAAACCTACCCTACGTTCAATACGGCCTGTAAGTAGAACCATATTTTTTTTACTGTGTACAAGCTGTGGTTGTAAAGCGAATTTATATTCTTAGTTAACTAACGTCTATCATAACATATTTGGAACAAGGCTACCTTTTTTTTTTCTAGATTGCTATATTGTTATATATATAAGTATTATTTAAACGGAAATATCTGGTAATAAAAATAAATGAAAAAAAGCATGAAAGGTTAAGGATTATTTTTTTTCAACAACAAATAATTTATGGTTTAACTGCTTTGTGTACTATATAAAAACAGAACAAGCTTTCAAAATTTCAAAATTTCTTTGATTATCCGTTATAGTTATGTTTGGTTTTAACTCATAAATATTTAAGTTGATTGCCAACGTCACGAACGTACAATAATTTATTTCACACCGCTCCGGGTTGCAGGTAAAGTAACAGGCGTGCAATTTGATCAGAAACGCGTTCTACTTATTCAGGCCCTTTAATTGGGCGTGACGGACCATGTGCCAAATATGTAACAATTATAAGTAGGTGAAGTATAAAAAAATAAAGAACTTGAATGCAAAATAATGCATCTAACAAAAATAATTTGCAAGGTTCTTTCGTGGATGTTGTAATGTGTGGGCAATATTTACTTAATTTTGGTTTTTGGATCAATTAATTGTGGTTTAAAATTTTTTAATAATTTTGTATAATTGCTGTAAAAAAATTATTTCCTGCCCTTATTAATTAATTGAGCTGTAGAAATAAGTTTATCTGAAAATTTACGTCATCTTTATTAAACATTGCCACTAATTATACTTTTTAACTTCAAAATGGTTTTTGAATTTTGTAATTAATAACGTACCATCCATAACTACAAATGTGAGCGATCGGTCACTGACCTCATCTTCAATCCTCCTCGTGATTCCTGCGCCAGGAGGAACATTTACATAATTCTGACTAGCTTATTTAATATAGAACTTCCCTA
Source organism: Bacillus rossius redtenbacheri (assembly GCF_032445375.1). Classification (NCBI taxonomy): domain Eukaryota; kingdom Metazoa; phylum Arthropoda; class Insecta; order Phasmatodea; family Bacillidae; genus Bacillus; species Bacillus rossius. Next base: position 6,280,831 of record NC_086343.1, read on the forward strand.
GTTTTTAATTTTTATTTATCATTCCATGAACATTTTTAAAACAGTGCAGACAATCAGATATCTATCTAACCAAAAAGCATAGCAAAATGACATTTAGTTTTCAAAATACGATTTTTCTTTTAATTTAAGATACATTTTATATAAAACCTACATTTTTAAGTATCAAAACTTTTGTAAATAGTTAACCATTTGGTTAATACCAGTATAAAATTTTTCCCCGGCGTTGTAAGCTGTGTAAAATCATTTTGAAAAACTAAAATAATTTTAAAAAATATTGGGTAGTATAATAATTTTTTCTTGAATTTTTATTAAAAATAAAAGGAAAAACAATGAAGTGTATTTTCATGTTAAAAATTAAATATAAATTTTGTCGAATTAGCTAGCGAGACTGTAAAGCCACCAATAAATAGTTTGTAGGACAACTTTCAATGTGTTGATTGATTAGTTTCAATACTTTATTTCGTAATACATGATCTAGTATGGTAAGCTTTAGGATATTTGTAGTTTAAACAAAAGCAATGTTTTAGAGATACACGAATATAGTCACAGAGTAAGTCGAGCACATGGTACTGTGGCGAGGCACACTAAAAGCAATTCTGAGAATTTCTTTCGGTCACGGGATTATCTTTTACCGGTGCCGGTTGTGGGTTGTCTCCCTCTCACGCACGCACGCACGCACACACAGGTAGCCTGACTCCCCTCCGGGCCGGGGTCCCTCACCCCGCTACCTGAGCTGTGTGGCCTGCGAGCTGGCTTCGCCGAGCGGCAGCACGAGACGGTGGAAAACTTTCAGGATTTGCAGAAATTGTGGAAAAGATATCTCGGAATTCAAAGCGATGACTATATGTTTTAAATACATGAATTTCTTCAGAAAAAAATTATCTTTTTTTCTAGACTTGTACTTTTTTTCTGTCATTCTCCTAAGCAGTATAAAATGGCCCCAAAGTTGGACAAGTTGGTGATTTTTTATTTTATATTTTGATAGAAAAAAACAAAAATGTAAAAGTATACAGATAATTCGTGTATTATCTTCTCGTGGGTGAAAAATTTTCAGATTCATAGTGTCGATTAATAAAGTCCCATCATTATTTTAAAAACATAGTGTTCCGCTAACTTCTGATGCTACTAGGGAGGCCCCTTAAGGCCGCGTTCACGATTACAAAAAAAGCGAGCGCACAGCGCGACTCACACGGCTTCTGCGAAGTCTGGTTCACAACTGGAATATTACACAGGCCAACAAGAAAAAAAAATAATTTTTTTCTTCATGCATAGGATTTTGAAACTGATTTTTAGCTATATTTGGGGTGCTGAATCTTAAATATATTAGTTTTTTTAATATCAGCTCTACTTTTTCTGCGAAGAGATGATTAATTTGATATATAACATATATTTTTGTTTAAATCTATATACGTTATGAATAAAAGAAAATGGTTTTAGATTTTTTTTTCTAGTGTATAAGGGACATAATAACACTGGTAGAGGATATAAATTCGACCTTACATACACTGACATACTTTAGAAACCTAGACTCGATGACGACATCAGATGAAATCAAGATGGCGGTCTCCGCTAAACAAGATGGCTGTCTCCAGCAGACAATGATACAATGTTATGAAACTTTAATTACGATTTTTTTAAATTTTTCATTAATTTGTTTCGATAATAATTGTATTTTTAAGATGTTGGAGTGACGAAATGTGCAACGCACAGGAGTGGGGTGCTCGGTGATGTCATAGTGTGTTAATATGAAATTTTATTAAATAATTTTTAATAAATTTTATTTTTCCCCAATTTTCTAAGTTAATAGTTCAGGATTTTCAAGATGGTGGACTTGACGTCAAAATTAAAAATTACGGAATATTCTAGAAAACAAAATGGTGGAATCCAAACTGGCCGCCGAGGTATAATGTCAAGGTCAAATCAAAGATGGCCGCCAGAGATTACGTAATTACATATGGCCGCCCGAAGTGACAATCCAAGATTGCCGCCGCGAATCTCTGAAACCACTACCTCCGGTGTCCCAGGACATACTGTATTAACCTACTCACGTCCAAAATTAGTGCAAAGTTAGCCCCCCCCACCCCACCCCACATTTAGAAATTATAGATTTATATATTGGTTATAAAAGAGCGCCGTTTGATCAACCAAACGTACTATTTGATCGCTCATAGTTTCATAGATATATCAAATAAAAAAAAATGACAATATTAGCGGTGATCGCGTCCTCTCGTACCGCAAACAGTGTGTTCACAATCGGCCCGCCGGCTTCGGGCCGGAAGCGAGTCTAGAGACGCCCTGCTGCGGACTGCAGAGACCTGGCGCGACTCAAAGGCCGAGTGTATTAATGGACCCCCGCTGGTTAGAGTCACGGCTCCTGAGAGTTATTGCCCGCCGCTCCGATATCAAGCGCTCGGAAATAACACGGCGGCGCAGCGGAGAGAGAAGTCCAGCTGCACCAACGTCTGCGTCCGCAGCTCTCGACTACCCAACAGTCGACTACCCAACAGTCGATTACCAACAGTCGATTACCAACAGTCGATTGCCAACAGTCGATTGCCAACAGTCGATTGCCAACAGTCGATTACCAACAGTCGAATACCAACAGTCGATTACCAACAGTCGATTACCAACAGTCGATTACCAACAGTCGAATACCAACAGTCGAATACCAACAGTCGATTACCAACAGTCGATTACCAACAGTCGATTGCCAACAGTCGATTGCCAACAGTCGATTGCCAACAGTCGATTTGCCAACAGTCGATTTACCAACAGTCGATTACCAACAGTCGATTACCAACAGTCGAATACCAACAGTCGAATACCAACAGTCGAATACCAACAGTCGAATACCAACAGTCGAATACAAACAGTCGAATACCAACTTTCGAATACCAACTTTCGAATACCAACAGTCGAATACCAACAGTCGAATACCAACAGTCGATTACCAACAGTCGATTACCAACAGTCGATTACCAACAGTCGATTACCAACAGTCGATTACCAACAGTCGATTACCAACAGTCGAATACCAACAGTCGATTACCAACAGTCGATTACCAACAGTCGATTACCAACAGTCGATTACCAACAGTCGAATACCAACAGTCGAATACCAACAGTCGAATACCAACAGTCGATTGCCAACAGTCGATTACCAACAGTCGAATACCAACAGTCGATTACCAACAGTCGATTACCAACAGTCGATTACCAACAGTCGAATACCAACAGTCGAATACCAACAGTCGATTACCAACAGTCGATTACCAACAGTCGATTACCAACAGTCGATTACCAACAGTCGATTACCAACAGTCGATTACCAGAAACCAAACCGAAAAATGCCTTCCCTCGCCGCCAGTCAACTCGTAGCTCCCGACACCAGGGGACCTCGCGGGCTCAACGACCCTCCAGCTGGACTACGACACGGCGTGTTTTCCTCAACTTCACACTTCAAGAAATTAAAATGAATTTACTGACTTTTCAATGAAGAGTTCGTCTAAAATCAAGCACGATTCCAGAAAGAAAAAAAAAATAATGGGGAGAGGGGTGTTTGGATTACAACCTCTCCCGAACCCAATTTTTTTTTGGAGGGCATTATTAATTTACTTTAATTCCTAAACTCATACGTTAAAACATATATTTCAAAAAGTTGCACGAAACTCTTGATTCTGTATTTGAGAACTTATTTACAAATGTTTCAAGGCCCATCTATGACAATGTCATGTTTAGCAACTGCATACTTACTTCGTACGATAGCCGTAAAGTCTTTAGTAAACCGCCTTTGACCCGGAATTTGTTCCTACTGCCCCCCCCCCTCCACACACACACACACACAGTTTTGTGAAAATTCCGCTATTCGACAAGTCCGCAGGTATGACCGTGTTCAACTCGTCCAGATCGGGAGATGCCCAAAAGGCAGTGCAAATGAACACCGGTTGTCCTCCACAGGACACGTGTCGTGTCGCCGAGAGGCGAGAGGCAAGTCGCAACAAGTCCGGCACGGAAGCAGGCAACAACGTCCGGAAGGGGGGGGGGGGGAGGGGGGTTTACGAGCGGAGGACCGTCCGTAACGGCCGACCTACGAACGTCGCGCAGTAAAACGTCCGTCCACTACGTGCGGGGCGGGCACACGCGCCGTCAAGACAGCGACGAGGCCGCCTCGGGGACGCACCACAACGCCGAAATGCCAAATTGACCGCAACGCCGACAGCTAGAAAACTGCTGTGTACCACAACGCCTAAATACACTAACGCCGAAAAATGTCAATGCAGGACTGCCACAAAGGTTAGGTTAGGTTAGACTAGGTTAGGTTAGACTAGGTTAGGTTAGGCTAGGTTAGGTTAGGCTAGGATAGGATAGGTTAAGTTAGGTTATATTACGCTAGGTTAGGTTAGGTAAGGTTAGGTTTGATTGTGGTATTTCGGCGTTGTGGTCAAATTTGACATTCGGCGTTATGGTATTTCGGCGTTGTGGTACAGTCGGCGTTGTGGTACAGTCGGCATTGTGGTTAATTTTGACATTCGGCGTTATGGTATTTCGGCGTTGTGGTAACGACCCGGCCGCCTCATTCGACGTTAGCGGTGAGTCATGTAACTACCATGAAACATCGGACAGATCTCGAAAATTCAGTAAGCGAAGGATAGGTACCTTAAATCCTGATACAAGTCGGTCGAATATTTTCTTTAAAAAAAAATACTTGTTCAAGTTAGTATTTTCAACCTAAGGTCTATGATAATCGAGAGTTTCTTTGGGGTGATTATATAAACAACGGACTGCGTAGAGAATCTTTTACTGGAATGCAAAATTAATCAAAATAATACTGGTAGATAATCAGTAAATAAAGATACTGTTACGACCTATTTTGGGGAGAACTTGGTGCGTAAGGGATAGCCCAATTAAGTTTTATTAATTACTGATATTTACATTACTAATAAACCATTGTACTTTTTAAAAAAAAATGTCTTCTCGCCAATCACTCGCACTTAAAAATGTTCATTCGCAAGTCACTCAATGTCTTGTCGAGTTCCACAATTCGCACTCCTTTAACTGGAGCTATGCCCAACAGTGATTCGCCCCTTTACCTCACGCCACTCAGTTTCGAACCGACAAGAACGGCAGTGAAGAGTCGCGTCATCTCGGGGCCGACCCGACGCGAAGCCCGAAACATCGAGAACGGCGACGGTTATTCAACGCCATTCCACGCGACAGCTTCTGTAAGTCCCTACAGGTGATAATGGCCCGAGGCGGGACGATGCAAGACGGGTCCGGGGGGGAGAGGGAAACGAGGACGCTTGTAATCCGGCCAGTGGCACGCATGGTATGCCTTACGTCAATGGCCGGCGCGTGATGTCAGTGAACACCAGCCCGCTCTGAACTTGGCATCGCGGTCTGGTCTCTAGAGTTCGCAACAATACTATTAAGGGGCCCGCCTCGTCAGGGGTGTATGTGTGTTAGCGAGGCGGGATGATAAGCGCGACGCTCGCTGGTGCTTCTAGCGCGGTGTCTCCTCTGGACTGGCGCGCGGTCTTCTCGTCGTGCACAGGATAACTGTGGAATTTTAACGGTGACCGCAACATTATATGGCCGAGAAATGAAGATAAAGGTGTAATGCAAGTCCCGTAAGTGCTTTTAATAATCTGTACCTACTGGTATTTTTACGCCTAAATATTACTCTGAAAACATGAGTTTTAGCCATTTTAACTCTTCTATAAATACAGTTTAAAAACATGATCCAAAATTAAAAGTATTTTTTTGGGCCTCAGCGAACTCTTAAATGCTTTTCGTAAGCAGACCCCACTCGGATATCTAGAGTAGTTTTGAAATCGCGTTGTTTTTCCTGAAGCTCTGCGCACCGTGTGTGCCCGGGTAGGCGGGGGCTCTCTCTTCACGGTTTACGGTACAACAGCAAAGAAGGCGACGGATGTCAAGGCCATTCATTCTTCAGCAATCGGAACCGCCAGGGTCATGGACCTAGAGGGAAATCGACCGCAGCGCCGAGAAGATCGATAGATCGATGGTCGCCTTTCGAGGGTTAAGCGAGGCCAATCGCCGCCGAGCACACACACGACGCCCTGGGGAAACAATGACTCAGAGCACACGCTGGATGGACGTCAATGGTACTCCGCCCTTGGAGACAAGTGTGTGTGTGTGTGTCTCTCTCTGTCTCTCTCTCTGTCTCTCTGTCTCTCTCTCTGTCTCTCTCTGTCTCTCTCTCTGTCTCTCTCTCTCTGTCTCTCTCTCTCTGTCTCTCTCTCTCTGTCTCTCTCTCTGTCTGTCTCTCTCTCTGTCTCTCTCTCTATCTGTCTCTCTGTCTCTCCAAACATGACGTGTGACAGCTTCAACGTCACGATCTGGACTGCAGTATGCAGTTTAATGTGCACTATCTGCTATTAGCGCTGTCCTTGTTTCGGTGTGCTGTGTTGCCACACACACGCAAAGAAACAAAAAATGTTGTAGGCAAATTTAAAATGTAATGAAAATTAAAAAAAAAAAGATACAAAAAATTAAAGAGCAAATTTAGTAATGAGAATTTTTGAAATTCATTTATTTGTCGTATTTCATCATGAGCATCAACAGACAATATTGAATTTTACTTCAAAGGAAACATAGCTGATAGATCTTGGTTTCAATGCATCGTTGTTAATAGTGAAAAAATTATTAAAAAATAGTTTCTCCCATAGAGTAATAATTTATGCTTATAATTGATTTACTTCAGAATGTATAAAACTGTATTAAAACTATCAAAAGTCTTAAAAATCAATATTAAGAATAAAAAAAAATCAGTTGTCTGTAAAGTCGAATTACGGACGATAGTGTAACGTGACGTCATAACAAAACATTAATGAAATGATTGCATACTTTTATGAATAAAATTGAATCATTTTTATTGAATTATCACTATTTTGTGTGGATACAAAGGAGTGAAATTAAATCTACAATTTAATTATTTTATTTTAATTATATCTTTTATACATGTTTGCTATTTAACTTCTTCCAATCTGTGTTATTCTGTTAAGGATAGGACGATGATAGGAAAAGTAGGAAACGATTGTGAGTGTTTCAAGTTTAATGTGCCTCGAAAAAGTCAAATCGATGTTTGTTCCAATCGAGTGGAAGAGAGAGAGATGCGGCGCAAGCGTACAATGAGCGTAACGGGACACAGCGTAACGGGACAACGTGCGTTACGGGACACTTTTTCGTGCGTGCAGCCGGCGTTTATCGATTTATTAGACGTCACGTCAAAAATACTAAAACTTATTGTAATAATTGTTGCTAGTATATACAAAATATTAATTTTGATGTGAGCAAGCCGAGTGGTACGAATGTGACGACGCCCTGCGGACCACAGATGATGGTCCTAAAGCTGTGGGCGTGGCATGCCTGCGTAACCAGTCGCCGGCCGATTAGAGATCACGGCCTCGCTCATTGACGGGTTAAAGCCCCTGCCTACACCCCGACACGCGCGGAGCGCAGAGATTCGGAAAAAAAAACCGCGAGAGTTGAAAAACTGCTTAAGATATTAGCGCGGTGCCTGTTAAGAAAATAATTAAAAAAAAAAAATACGTCGGGGCTCTGTTTCCATATTTACTTATTTTTAACTATTTTTGACGTGACAACGTCTAATAAATCAATGAACGCCGGCTGCACGCACGAAAAAGTGTCCCGTTACGCTCATTGTACGCTTGCGCCGCATCTATCTCTCTTCCACTCGATTGGAACAACCATCGATTTGACTATTTCGCGGCACATTAAACTTGAAACACTCCCATTCGTTTCCTACTTTACCTATCATCGTCCTATCCTTAACAGAATAACACAGATTCGAAGAAGAAGTTAAATAGCAAACATGTATAAAAGTTATAGTTGAAATTATCTCTTCTTTAAAGCAATAAACATATTTGAATTAATGAGTGCTAATAAAAGTAAATTCATCAATTAAATTGTAGATTTCATTTCACTCCTCCTTTGTATCCATTCAAAATAGTGATAATTCAATAAAAAGGATTCAATTTTATTCATAAAAATATGCAATCATTTTATCAATGTTTTGTTATGACGTCACGTTAAACTATCGTCTGTAAACCGACTTTACAGACAACCAATTTTTTTTTTGTCGGGCAGCCCGACACGACGCAATTAGAAATAGAACCTATTCATTGTGGACCGTCGGGGTGCGTCTGCGTATTGTGTCGGGTGACGTCACTGCGACCTTGTATCTTATTGGCTACTGAGCGGGCCAGTTGTGACGTAGTGACGCCAGCTTTAGGAACAGGGGTAGTCCGCGGGACGATTTGACCGCTCTGTGAAATTCAACACACTGTGTTCTTTTTTGTAAGGATCTTTGCTTTATAACCTTTAGTTGCAAATTTCCTTTCCCAACTGGACAAATTAAAAAAAAAAGTCACTTGTTGCACTGATTAAATGCCACGGAATGGTCCCTGAATAAAACTTCCACTCCCGTTAGAACAATTTCACCTGAAAAAATAAAATAGATATGTAATTTCCATAACCACCATTGAGTTGTTGACTTAAATACCACAGACTTATTTTTATCGAAACAAATTTTTAAATAATTCTGAAGATAAGACATTTCTGGAGAAAAAAAAATTAAAAAAATACAATATGCATGCAATATTTTTTTTTTACTTCTTGATATGTTTTTCAATCATTAACTAAGAAAGAGGGCGTTGTGATAGTTCAAGTAGTTTACCAGTTGTTTACCATTTTAATAAGTGGTGAGGTTGTGTAACACATTACAAATACCTACTGTTATTTTGTGTGGTCTGTTGGGTTAGCAACATCGGACGGTTGGTTAAGTTATCTCAGTTCAAAACAATGTAAGATAGTTTTAACTACTGTTAGCGAATTACCAAAATAAAATGTAAATAACTTCCTAAGCAACCGTCCACACTATTGTCAAGTATTTTTTAAACTAATTGAGTACCTAGGCTATCAGCTTTATAAAATGGTAAAATATTGGTGAATTACTTTGAAGCATCACAACGCTCTTAGATAATGACTGGAAAACACGCTTAAAAAATAAATAATTTCGGAATATTCACTGAAAAGTGGCTTTCTTTTCAGAATTATCAATTTCTGTTTTGTACACAGCCAAACGTACAACTGCGGTGGGTCAGTTGTAATTGGAGAGGAAAATAATGACATTGGACTACAAAATCAATACACTATGGCCGGCTTGCACAGTCGTGAATTGAGGCGAAGTGGAGTATTCTTCCATTTGTTTAACCTGCCAAGTTTTTGTTCGAACTTCACTCGCCTGCCCCTGCAAACGGCCCTAAATGTGAAATAGCATTGCTTCGACACCGTTTCGCTCCAGTGCAGTATTGAATAGATTCTGGGAATGATTTACGAGGGTATTTGCTGCGACGGTATTGGGTTGGATGTTAGGCTGAACACGGGGGGAAGGCGTGGGTTTCCAAGGTAGAGCACTCTTAAACTCTAAAGGCCGGTCCACACGCAACGTTTTCAGCAACGATTTACGTGCGCAGGTCACATCGTTGTAGACAAGACGTAGCGTGTGGACAGGAAAACTGCGCAGTTTTGTGAACTGCGCGGAGACGGAACACGGAGAAGGAAAACTGTGGCCAAGAGAATTTATGTCCGCGCAGTTTAGTCGACCTGCACAGACTTGTTGTAGCGTGTGGACACTTCCTCCGTCTTCTCCGTACACGGGGGCTCAGTTCACCCTCGGTATTTGTGCCGGAACAGTGTAATATGTTCAACGATGACCGATCTGCGACAATGTTCACGTAGATTTCTTACAGAGTTCATTGGTCTGTTCAAGTCCTTTCCGTGTTTGTGGCGGGTCAAATCAAACGAATATAGCGATAGGGACAAAAGAAGTCAAGCGTATGAAGCACTTGTGCAAAAATACAAAAGGTGATGTCGCGGCTAACAGAGATAAAATCACACAAAAAAAAAAAACTAATTCTTCGAGGTCGGTATACCGGAAAGAATTGGCCAAAGTAAGGAATTCTCGCAACTGATAGGATAAAACTTGGCTGCAAACTGTGTTGAGTGGACCGGCCTTCACGTCGCACGCGCACACGCTACGGTGATGGTTCGATCCGGCGTGGAGTAGGGGGGAGGGTGACTCACCGAAGGGCTGGGGGTGGTGGTGGGGGCGGCGGGCGGCGGCGAGATGACGTCAGGGCAGCCGTTGAGCTGGGGCGGTGCCGGGCCGACGCCGCCCGCCTGCTCGAACTGCCTCTGGCGCTGGGCCAGTCGGTCCAGGCTCGCCAGCCTGAAGGTGGCGGTGCTAGCCCCTCCGCCGCCCCCGGGGGCGGCCGAGTACTTGGGCAGCGTCGGCGGCGGCACGGCGCGCGCCACGGGCTTGGCCGCCGACGAGCCGTACGCGAAGGGCGACGAGAGGCCGGCGGTACGCGCCGCCCCCGGCACGTTGCCGTTGCTGCTGCTCATTGTCCGCCTGTCCGCCGCGGGCGCTAGCTCGACGCACGTCCGACCATAGCAGAGCGCGGCGCGCGACTGTCTCTCCTTCTCCCCCTCTCACACACCCTTCCCCCTCCAACACTCCCGCCCCTCCCTCCCCGCCAACTCCCCGGAGGGGAGGGAACAACGCCAGTCCGCCGCGCCGGCTGGCCCACTGCCAACCTCGCGGCGAGAAATGGCACCAAGCCACGCTGCCAACTTCGCGCTGACGCCACCGCTGACGTGGGAACCGCTTACCCATGCTTCAAAACTGATTCGAATCTGACCGTCGTCCGTCCCACGAGTTCCAAACTACCATATTTTTTAAACGCCTAAACACTTAACAATGAAACCTCGGGCTTGGCTACAGAAAACAAACTGAACAAATACTAAAGTAAAAAAAAAAAAAAAACATTCGGTGCCAACCATGGTACCCTAAAGGGAAAATGAGTGTATTTAGAATTTTACTTCCTTCCAATTACTATGAACATATTGAAAAATACTTCCGAAAGTCACCTCTGCCAACAACTGAACAACACAACAGAGCGCGGCGCGCGTAACTAAGGCAAATTTTCATGCTTAAACTTGAAACTGTTATGACATGAAAACTGCTGTAATAAATATCGAGGACTTTCTGTTACGACTATTGTGTTTAGTAACAAATAAAATTTCAACAATATTACAACAATTACTCTGAATGAACACTTGATTTAAAGGACTGTGGTATTTTGTTTAATGTGGTGGAAGAATTAAGCAAAGACGGAAAAAAAAAAAAAAAAAAAAAAACTTTCAAACATTTCGAAGTATTTATTAAACCATGAGCCAATATTACCATCAACCTAAAACAAATTTTAATGAAATGAAATTTGTTAAATATGTCTAACTCAATTTATCAAAGCTTTTTTCTTGGTACAGAATTTCATTATATTTTGTTATATATAACAAAGAGTTATTTCCAGACCAAATTCTTCAGGAATGTAATTTCATCGACTAGTATATCACGATGTATGAACACAATTATTTGACAATTTCATTCAACGCTATATTAGATATCTGAGAAAAGTACTGGCAATAGTTTATTGAACTAGTTCTTTAAGAAACAAAGAACTGTATTTTATTTAATGTAATAAACTTGTAAGGAATGCCAACTTAATGCCTTGAATGAATCACTCGTTCGTGGAATGGACTTATAGCACTCGACCGCACCCGTTTAATTTTTATCACTCAGAAAATATGTTTGTTTGAACGAAGATGACATTTGTTTGAATAATCAATTTTACACAGTTTAGTTTACGTAATACATAGACTCAACAAAAAAGAAATTGGTTGTCTGTAAAGTCGGTTTACGGACGATAGTTTAACGTGACGTCATAACAAAATATTGATGAACTGATTGCATCATTGAATCATTTTTATTTTAATAAAAGAATAAATACTTGAAATGATACTAATAATCATATTTTTAAAATGCAAGAATAATTAACCTTTATTGCCGAAATTGTTGTTGTAATAAGCAATGAAAACCACATTAACTTTTCACTTGACTTTATAAACAGTCGACGAAACAGTTCACGTGTAGATGACTTGTAATTAATTTTAAAAACTGGCGTTTAGCTACAAAGTTTAAATATAATTATGAACAAGTTTTCATATAAATAAACTGTAATCAAATATCTATCATCAATTATATGAATCACCATAATTTTTTAGTCATATGTAACATAACCTATTATTACTGCACTCGCCGACAGCGTAACGGAATACAGCGTAACGGAACAATGAGCGTAACGGGACACAGCGTAACTGGACATTTTTTCGTGCGTGCAGCCGGCGTTCATCGATTTATTAGACGTTGTCACGTCAAAAACAGTAATTTATTACGAGAGGATTTGAAGTTGCAGACGAATCAAAGCAACTCATCACAGAACGGCGGCATTATCGGTTGCTGACGTCAAACCAGAGTCGTGACGTCGCGTACACATGAAAAGTCAAACTCATCGGGACAAATCACCTCCGCAAACATTGCTGGAACTGACGTCCTCGAAATCCAACAACTTGACGTCAGCTGGATAAGAAACTTAAAGGGGTGCCTTCTATTTCAAGTCAAGATTTTATATTTACAGTATTTACAGATAAACTTGTAGACTTTTTCAATTGTTTAACTTTCAAGAAATTAAAAAAATATATACAGAGCATACTTTTTGCATAATTTGCTGCCAAAGTTACATTTTTAACGTTTTTGGGTCGTATAAATAAGGAGAATTTAATGTAATGCAGAACTGAATCTTTTTAGGTTTAAGTGCAATGCCACTGGCTAAGTCAAGAAATGGTTTTAATTTCTTTCAGAAAATATGTATTAATTTTACCTGGCATTTCAAAATTCTCAAATGTTACGATTTTGACAGCCAAGAAATAATGAAATGGGTTTTTGTAATATAATGGATGTAAAAGTCATAATTACGGACACTTGCACGAACTTTCACATCCATTATATTACACTTAGTTAATATCTGTTGTAAATATTGATAACATGACAAAAACAAAAAAAAATTGGGTTATGACGAGAAATTGAAAAAAAAAAATCAACATGGTAGTGAGAGACAGATACTTAACAATTAAGTTTGCCCACAACACGTTTTTTTTCCCCCTCACGTTTCCAGTTTATTTTTCCCTCGCTACCAGTCAAGCGAGCGATCAAAAAGACTTCTCATTTGCAGCTGTAACGTTCGGTTTCTGGGAAACACACGCCTCTCTCTGGCGCCCGCGTGTTTACGAGCCGGATAACTTATCTACGTAAACATTTGTGTGACGCCTGGTAGACCAGGAATACCTCCCCTTACCAAAAGTCCAGCAGACTGGATAAACGAAGGCAATGTGGTGCTTCCACGCGAAGCTGTAGTCGCAATGCCGTCGTCAGAAACGACATTCTCAGTAGCCTCAATTTACTCTTATTTCTAATTTCTTTGTGTCGCGCCGCACGACGAAAAGCAAAACGGAAACCTTACAAAATTAAACTTCAAAAATATCTACCTGCTTGGTAAAATACTCGGTGAATTTCGTTTGACGTGTGGGCACACTTCCATATTTGTAGCGTCCCTTCAACTGTTTTATGTAAAAGGATGTACCATTGTATTTTTTAACGGTATTATTCCACATTTAGTCAAAATTAATCAAAAGCAATACTTTTAGAAAGGGGGGGGGGGGAGGAAATGAATTGGAAAACTTAGTTGCAAATTTGTACAGTCATACTGTTAAAAAAAATTACTTTATATTAACTAGTTATTTGTTAAGATGGCTAATTCAAGCAAATAACTTGCTAAGTTAGCAAAATCATTGTTGCAGAATAAGTCTAGCGAAGAATTTTTTCCCAAAAATATAGCATATTTCATTTAATTTTTAACTGTTAACCATATTAGGTTTATTTATGAATGCGTAGCAACAATTTTTAGTCACAGCATCTAATAATTTGGTGCGGGGCTGCGATTAAAAAAAAAAAAAAAAACTTTTGAAAAATGCCTACAACTCGAACAGTACAACACTTTTTTTTAAGAACCGTAAATAAATGCCTGTAAACAATTATCAGCTTGACGTTGAGATACGGAACATCCTGTATGACAGTCGGACAGACGGGCGTGAAAAAGGAGTGTTGTGTCGTCACCAAACACAATGCGATCTTTTTTGAATATACAGAGTGTTCGATTACAGAGGTGTCGACACACACTGAGCTGTGGGTTTCATATTCAGAAAGACAAATAAAAGACAAAGCACAGTAAGCTAGAAGGTTGCCGGAATCTATTCAGTAAGATAACACACAAAAGAAGAAAAAAAACCTGTAAATGTTTAGTTAATGTATCCCTTGTATATAAATTCTGTTCTGTGGTGGGAGTTTTTATTCTAATTTTCCCCGTGTTGTTCTGTATGTTCTTTTAATGTATTTATATCATGTATATAATTTTATCCTTTTGTGTCTATTCGTAGTACCCAATTTCGCAGGAAGAGACTATTACGTTTGGAATTACGACTCTTGTGTAACCACTTTACTCAATGAATAAACAGAATTTTAGAAAACCAAACCAATCATCGTATACATTCAAAGGATAAATGAGTGAACACCGATTAAAGACACGTATTATGATTCAGTAAAACTAAACTTGCGTGCTCTCATATACGATAGCACTAGTAGCTGAAACACGTACATACAAAAAGGCGTCTTCTAGAAACAAGTGAGTGGGCCGCCTGACACCCCCCCCCCCCCCCCTCTCCCTGTGCGATGTCAAAAATATGCGGTGTCGCTATAATCTGAACCCTGTTCATCCTAAAATCCAGGTAATCCAAATAAGTTTATAGACTGCAAAAAAAAAAATTATTGGTAAAAATCTGTACTTCTAGTAGTTTAAAAATTATCCTTGATATCTTGAATGCCAAATTTAGCAACTTTTTTTTAGAGATTTCATGCTTGTAAAAATTTTTACGTTTCTCTGTTATGCGATAACTAAACGCTTATAGGGATGTATTTTACTACATGTCCTTGATTTAACACACTTAATTGGACATACATAATTGCAGTTTTGCACCGTCTGTCATGGAAAAAAATTCATAAAAGCAAAATAAATAATTATGAGAACATAAACCCACAGAAAGCAAGCCTAAATCATCTTATGTTAAAAATGATAAACATAACAGAAGCACAGACGAACACATTCAAACTGTAATATCAGAAACCACAAGGATTCCATGGATGTCATGAAAAAAAAACTACAATAACAGGAGACAGGACAGCAATGGCTTATGTTCAAGAAATTGTACTAAATAAAAATGCTACACTAAATTAATAATTAAAAAGAATGCACATGCCCTTGTATCACGGCTTATTATCCGACTAATCCGAAAATATGGTAATCCGAACAGGTCTCCACCACAATTAGTTTGGATAAGCTGGTTCTCCGCTGAACAATATTCAATATTACATCGAGGATTATTCGATGCGATGCCTGCGAAACATGACATGTGTGTGAAAAGTATTCGACAGCAAAAAAAAGGGGGTTGTCCGTAAAGTCGGTTTACGGACGATAATTTTACGTGATAACGTCATGAGAAAACATTGATGAAAAATTGCATACTTTTTTAATTCTCAAATATTATTTACAATTTTTTTTGCAAATTTAATTTAAAATAATTTGTTTAAATATAATCACGAACAAAATAGTTTAAAAAAACGCCTGAACCTGTTTCGTTATTATGGAAGATTTTCCTCGCACGGTGGTTGGCAGGTTCTTGCTAGCTCGTCGGCTCAGGCGGAACGTGACAATGAGCCGTGCTTTTTTTCGTGCGTGCATCCGGCGTTCGTCGATTTATAAAGACGTTGTCACGTCGAAAAGTATGGATACTTTCCCCAATATTATCTTTGAAAGATTTGTGCAATGGGAGTGCATGACTTGATGTAAGTTTTTGGACATACGCCATTGCTAAGAACTTTATCTGTTGAAGAATAACTTAAAAATAAAAAAATAAAATAAAATATTTATTTCTTTATTTTTTTTTATTTTTTGTTCCACAGAAAAAGTTCTTAGCAATGGCGTATGTCCAAAAAATTACATCAAGTCACTTTCCCCGCCCGCTGAAGACACGTACGACCTTCTTCTCGTCAGCGGCCCGACACGTCGATAAGGCTGAACACGTGAGCGATAACACGCCTCCGCCAGCCTTCAGCGCCACCATCCCGCTCACTGACCCCCCGTCAGTCCTGGGAAGCCTTTATTTCACAAACGAGAGAGCCACACCCGAAGTTCCCCGAAGTTCATGCTCCCTTTTATCTCTCGTACCACAAAAGGTTTATTTATTTGGGGGGGGGGGGAAATGATAGGTTAGCTACATTATAAATACTTTAAAACATTCTGGATGGTCGGTTATGTTAGGTAAGTGTAGCTACATTAAAAAATACTGTAAAATCATTTTATGGTTGCTTAGCCGATAACTTTTTAATATGGTAGCTATCCAGGACTAGGGAAACCTTTTATATGATTTCACAGTATCTTTAATGTAGCTATGCTAACCAAATCAACCGTCCACAATGTTTTAAAGTATTTATTATGTAGCTGACCTAACATAATTGACCATTAGTATCCTTTTATCAACACCGCCATATTTATTTACAATGATCTCAAAAAAAAAACGAAGATGCACGATCGGGCGTTTGGCTCTCTCGTCTGTGAAAAGAAGGCTTCCCGTCCTGGTCGCACCGCGAGGTTGCCAAACTTCTGCAGTCGGGATGAAGGGAAGAAATGGGTGCGTGTACTTGGAGTGATATTATAATAAAAGTTTGGTAAAATATAGGTTCAATAATTTTTTTAAAACAATTATCAAACTCGATATTAAAATACACATGTATGAATTTTTTTTTTTTAATTTTTGATCAACATGAATTAAAATTAATAATGATCAACAAAAATGTTGAATTTTTTATTCTAATTTATTAATTTTAATATTTATTAAATAATGTAATAATTAATGCAAATAAATTACACATACGACATCATAACCTCATTTACATAAAAAAACGCGATAAAAGTTTTTTTTTTCATAACGCGCCTATAGTAGTAGTTAAACTGCAATAACTAAAAAAAACATGATAGATTTCATACATTCTCATTACGAAAGCGTTTTTTTAGATGTCGCTAACCTACTAAACATTTCAGTTTAGCAACGATTACCTAGACATATGAAAACTTCCTCATTACAAGGGGTGGAAAAAAAAGGGGGCTATAAGACGTTTTACTAGGGTTTAAATACTCAAAACAACAATTTTAGATATTATTTACTTAATACTAACCTAATCAATGTTTTTATTTCAGATATCGCCTAGACGTGAGGGTATCAAAAATCATTCCGGGAAAATTTTTAAAAATATTTTAGCTAGAATATTATGTACGTAACACATCTACCCTAACCTACATTTCATTATACAACAGCCAACTTGTTCTTTTAAAAAAAATACCAATGATAAACGAACACGCGGATTATTCGGGCGTCTGACTCGGGGTCTATGAATAGTAGGTTTCCTCTCTCTTGCACTGGTGGGAGTGCCATAGAGTACAGGAAGACCGCAGAGAGAATACACAGGTACACCCCATTAAAAATAAGGCGAGTAATTTTTTTAACAGGTACTTCATCTAACATGCACACTCATACTCGTGATTATTGTGACGTAATATAAAAACTAAACACAGATCCGTGCATTACCAGACTGGCTATATGCATACCAATATTCGTTTAGTTTATTATAAAAATTAAATTCTACTTTTGACAGGTGCTTCAGGGAACATTCAGACTTTCAAAGTCTCGTCTTACTTTGGACAGAGTATACAGTGCTGGCTGGCTAGGCTGCACAGTGAAGACATTTTGTAACCAACATTTACCGGCCATTCATTCAACTAATCTACATCAAAGTTACATACTGGAAAAAGGCCGTGGCGAAAATTGGGAAGGGGGGGGGGGGATATTTTTGTAACCATGGCCGTATAGGGACACTAAGTATCAGCCAAGTTATTGATGCAGTAGGTAAGTAAAAATTGGAAAAATGAAATCCATTTTGTGCTTTATACCTCCCCAACTTGTTGCGTCTAAACTTAAAAATATTTAAAAAGGCATTTAAAATGTTGTTACTTCGTAAGTTCACATATCACCGGCACCGTCGTATAAAAATACAGTCTGTTCAAAAACAAGCGTCACAAACCTGGATCAACACCTAATAATTTCCTCACACTTGCACTCAACAGTTTACCACAGCTAATGCATAAATATATATTTTTTTTGCCCATCCAGTGGCGCGGTGCACCTAGAAACTGCATCAACTGTTATGTTCTGTTACCTGCAAGAAGGCACGAACTCGCACAAAAAAAATGTCCAACCGCACAAAAAAAAAGTCCTTTACTCCAAGAGTTTATGTTCGTCAGTAAAATGTGACGGCTAAATACACATGCTATTATTCATTTTAAAAAAATCTGATAAGCATAAGGGTGCGAATTCCGGAAACATAGATTTACAGGAATTGGGGGTTTTAAAATATTTAAAACTTACCTAAAAATATCAAACAAATTTGAATTTCAAAAAGTAATGACATAATTTACTTGATTAAAAAAAAATTACAACTTAATGCATATCAGTCAAGTAAATGATGTTCTAAATAATGATACTCAAAAAAATTACATTTTAAATAAAAGGACTAGCACCTATTGTACGTAACGTACTGATCCCCTAAAAAAAATTAAGATTTTTAGATACGCTTTTCAGTATTTAAGTAACATACAAGTACGTGAAAAGCTAAAAATTTAATTCATATGCTATTTATGAAACGCCAGCCACAGTCGCGACATAGACATAGTTATGCTAAATGCACAGAAACGTTTAATTAAAAAAACTTAATATATTATTGAACCGTTGAAAATTCCATATATTCAATTATATTTAATATATATCAAATGTTTCCGTGTTTTTTTTAAGCCAAATATGTCATTTTATATTTTGAAGCAATAAGGAGGTAGGCATTTTTTTTAAAGTATGCACATTTAATTTACAACAAACCAACGTAGTTAGTAGTTATAATCCTTCATTCTTGTATCTCTTTGGTAATAATCGTCACGACTCACGTTTGGATAAATAAACACTTGTAATGTGCCAGTACTAGAGATCGGAAAAATTCGCGAATTCATTTCGCGATAGGCTCAAATACAAATAGTTTATACCTCAGTGCTGCCTCTGCTATTGGTTCACAACTCACCTGGATGACTCTGGGCCAATGAGAAACGCCCCACCAAAGATTTATCGAATCAACAGGCTGCTGCGTTGGGACGTCTCACAAGACAGCAGCCAATGAGTGGGTGACATTTGACCGAATGTACGTAGAACTATGGAGTGCATCCTGCAGGTCATTGAAACCGCGAATTTTTCCGGTCCCTAACCATTACTAGAGACCCGACAAATTCGCGGGTTCAATGACCTCCAGGATAGACTCCAATATCCTCTACACACTCGGGCAATTGCCAACTGTTCATTGACTGCTGACTTGTGAGTCGTCTCGACTGGGTGGCCTGTGATTCGACACTTCTATGAGTGAGGGTCTCTAATTGGTAGGGACCGGAAAAATTCGCGGGTTCAATAACCTGCAGGATGAACTCCATAGTTATACGTACACTCGGTCAAATGTCACCCACTCATTGGCTGCTGTCTTGTGAGACGTCCCAACGTAGCAGCCTGTGATTCGATAAAGCTTTGGTTTGGTGTTTCTAATTGGCCCAGAGTCATCCAGGTGAGTTGCGAGCCAATAGCAGAGGCAGCACTGAGGTATAACTATTTGTATTTTAGCCTATCGCGAAATGAATTCGCGAATTTTTCCGGTCTCTACTAATTGGCCCTCCATCCTCCAGATTAACAGTGAATCAATGACAGAAGCAAAACTAAGGTATAATTATTTGAATTTTAGCATAACACGAAATGAACCCGCGGATTTTACGGGTCTCTAATCATTACTTACGTCCGCATAGTTCCTCGAAAGCCACTTCTCTCTAGATTTCTCGCCGACTCTTGTTCGACAGTCTCTTTGCAGCACCATACTTGAAGCACGAGGTGGAAAAAGGGGTTGGGGGCGGGGGAATAAGTATAAACTATTATCTACAGCCCGAGCGAGTTAACCGAGTTAATAGCTGCGCGCGCCGATTCTAACCTCGTCACCGCCCACACTCACTCGGCGAATGAAGGAGAGCTCCTGTAACTCAATACGGCAGCCACTTTGAGGGGACAATTAACGCCGTGGCGACGAGTGACTCCCGCGAGACCTTGGGGAGGAAGGCTTGAGCCGTGACGTAAGACGGGCCACGTAGCGACGAGACTACGTGTCGTAGCGCCTTTCCCGGACTGCGATAACACTTCCGACCTCCCCCGTGCGAAGATAAGGCTCGCGGCCCTCGCCTGAAGGGAAGCCTAAAGCTGGGTTTACGATTGATTTCCTTAAGAATTATAACTTAACATCGAGCACACGATTAAGTCAAAACTACATTTTCCAGTTTATGATTGACATAGAAGTCGTTAATTCTAACCAATCACAGCACAAAACACATGGTCGGCCATTGTTCGAAACGGAGAAGCAGGTTTGAAATAGGTTATTGACAAATGGGATATCTATTTTTCGAAATGGATGATGATTACAAATGACAAATATACGAATTATAACCCAAAATACTGCCTCGCTCGGTCGAATAATAAGACATAAACTTCCGGTTGAAAGGTTCCGGTTTGTTGTGATTGGTCGCTTCCTTAATTCTTAACGAAAAATATAAAATATAACCATTTCTGTTAAGTCTTAAGTCATCATATGATTCGCACACGACCCGTCAAAATTCACACACGACAATCATAAACCATTCCACTAGTTTACATAGAGTCATATGGTAAGTACACGACTAAGTCTTAAGTCTTAATTCTTAATTTTCAATCGTAAACCCACCTTAATATGTCCAACAAGTTCTGTCCCTGCCCGAACACGTCCGAATATTCACCTTCGGCCAACCTCGGGTTCATTTTTATATACATTTATATTTCTCAGTTTATTTTAATGTAGCTCTATGCTAACCTAACCAACCGTCCACAGTGTTTTAAAATGTTTTAATGTAGCTAACCTAACCGACCACTTTTAATATTAGAATTCATTTGTAGACGAAGATTCTCCACCGACGTTTTCGGACTGCCTCGCAGTAGCCATCTTCATGATTTGCAGTCGCCTACCGCTTACCCAGACGATGGCGACTGTTAAGGCCGACCGAAACCTAGGTGAAAATTTCGATTTTTCGACCCAGCTACGAACCCAAAACACGCGCAATTTCACCTTTGCAAACGCGAACCCAACAACCAAATAAAGTTTCATTGCTTTTGCTTCGAGCTATACAAACTACGCCATAAAGTAACAAATTCTATAAAAGGGGGAGAAGGGAGGGGGAGGGGGGAGGGGGGGAGGGGGGAGGGGGTGGTGAAGGGGGAGAAGGGGGTAAATGGGGTAAAGTGGGGAAGGGGGAGAATGTAGAAAAGGGGGAAGGGGAAAGGGGGAAAAAGTCCTGTCTGTGGAAAAGGGGAGGGAGAAGAGAAAGCGATACCCTATTTTCAAGGTCAGAGGCAAATTTATTTCTATATCTCTATTTTGCATTCGTGTACGCTAATTTTCTCACCAGATGGTTACTAAACGTTATTTTCGAGCTTGAAACGTCACACACATGGATCAATATGAAAAATGTAACGCAAGAAAGCTATCGTGATAGATTTGCAAGTAGAACTCATTAAATTATGGACAGTAATAAAATGAAAAAGTATATAACCAACAAGTAAGACCGAGCTTTAATGTGCAACTAATATAAATATTAACGTATTTTAATACATTTACACAATTTGAATTCATGAAAATAGCATATCAAATTCCAGAAGTATGGTCACGTTCAAAGCAAATAAATAACAAACTAATAGGTACTGTGCCCGGCAGTTATCTTGGCGTCTCTCAGCGCGGGGGTGCGGGGACAGCGGGACCGGAGAAAGGAGAGGGGGTAAGCAGGCGACACGTAGCCGAGAGTCGTGTAGTGGCTGTTAGGAAAATTTCGCCCTTCAGTGTATACCCGAAAATGGAAGGCGAAGGTGGCAGCTCGCAGAGGCGCGGTAAAGTGATACATAGCGGAGAGCGGGAAATAATAAAAACCGTGATGCAGTGTTGTGATGAAGAAGCGAAAAATAAATGTCTGTTCAATCAGTTATCACGGAAAGAGAACTTCACACTTACAATAAACAAATCATATAATATATATGCATGCTAAAGTGGAAGTACAATGTAAATTGTATTTACATTTATAATAAATAATCGATTAAAGGTGCATTAAAATATAAAGCCACACAACGTACACAATCATTTTTTCAATGCCATTAACGTTGGTAGTCAGGTGTTTCCTAAACGACTGACATGAAGTTAATGCAGCAAATATAACATAACAAGCTCCGTGTTTACTTAAATGTTAATCCAGCGCTAAATGGCACGTTTTAGGTACGGAAACCGGAGAACGATAAGGGCTAGACTGGCTCCTGCGTAATCAACTGTGAGATAGCTTTCGCGCGGAGAGCTACAAATGCGTAATGTTTTGGTCGTTTACTTTTTCTTGTGAGAATTTTTTTTAAAAATAACTTTGAGAACACAATGAATTAAGAAGCATAGTTTTAAATTTATTTTACATACTAAGTGACCTAGTTTTCCAAAATAAATAGTGTCTGGTTTTCGCTAGTTACTGAGTTAACAACATTTCGATTAATTTTGTTTAGCATAATAATTAGCAGACACCGTAAGTATATTTTATGAGACAAAGTAAAACGTTGTAGGTTTAGATAATAGTTTGTTACTTTTCCTGACAGATGAGTACCTACAAATATTCGAGCACAACCACTGCAATTTACACAATGTTACACTTATGTAGTACAAGTACAATTCATAGGATTTCTTACTTTTGGTTTGGTAACCCAGCGCTCTTAGCCAAAAGGCCTTACCGCCCTAGGGCCCCCACGGGCGTGGATACAGACTTACGTAGTGTAGGAAGTCACGCGCCGAATGTTTTCTGTTCTGCTAGTACAAACCTGGCCTCTGACCTTGACAATAGGGTATCGCTTTCTCTTCTCCCTCCCCTTTTCCACAGACAGGACTAGGGAGCTCAGACGCCAAGTTATCTACCGGGCACAGTAGTTGCAACACCCCTAGCGTGAGAGACGAATTCGCCTACTGCGTTAGGCAACACGCTGGACTGAAGTGCATCACACAGCTGTCCACATCGCAGGGATGAGCGTTCTAAGCAGTTTCCTAAAAGTCAGCGGCACAATACTTATTTTTATTTAATAATTTATTTAGGTTTTAGGCAACAAGCAATACGCAACGCTTTGGCTTTCTTTTCGACGGCCATTCTTAAAAAAAAAATCAGAAAACAAAATTTAAAGACGCAATTGTTACGTGCATAGATGAATGAGAACAATATTCCTTTATTACACACACACAAACGTATCTGTGTGCCAAATTAAACTTTATGATAGTAAAACTACCTCGGAATATATTTAGTAAACTAAATTTAGTCACTGTGAAAAGTAATCCCAAGTTTTAAAATACCTAAGAAAAGTGGCATTAAAGTTTATAATACATATTCTACTTCTAAAATGCAAAGTAATGGCGGAATCCCAATACTGACGTTGTGAGCCTTCTGTTTTACAACTTTCTTACAAACTCGCTTTCTTGTCTGTTCGGTACATTTTTGCAATCGATCAAAAATAACTTCCCGACAAGCTATAGACTTTAAACTTTAAATATAGCTCAGTTCTGGATGGCAATGCACACACAAGACTAAAAAGCAGAAAATAATTATTTTTTTAATTTGCCACGTTCTTAAAACGTATAAAATAATTTCTCACAACCAAATGGAGATTTATAACGATTTATAACCCCGTACAGATTACTAACCTCAAAAAAAAAAAGTCCTGAAAAATTGTGATTGCGAATTCTTAACACCTACGAAAACACTTTCTAAGATTTAAAGCGAAAAACGTGGTGCGCATGAAATAATAGAAAATCGTAAGGAGTGTACGGAGTAGCTGTATTTGAGAGAACTCACACAAACAGTTCATATCATTTGCAGTGCAATAAAATTTGTTAGTGATTTGGATGAATCATCCATGTATGAAATATCTACTGCATGCACCTCACGTGTATTTTTTTTAATCTGAGAGTATTTTCACAGGTTGGCTTCTGGGTTTGTAGCCGCGTCCTTGGGCGAGTAATTCACCGACGTTTCGGTCGACATCGCAGTTAGGTTAACTGCTCCCTGATGATGGCGACTGCAATGTTCGACCGAAACGTCGGTGAATCATTCCGCCAAGAACGCGGCTAACAACCCAGAAGCCAAGCTTACTTCAGACAAATGGCCGTGAAAGCCTGCGAACATTATGTTCACAGGTAGTATTAAAAATTTTCAATCACAGGAATTATTTTATGCTATTATCTTTGAAAGATTTGTGCAATGGGAGTGCATGACTTGATGCAAGCTTTTGGACACACGCCATTGCAAAGCACATGTATGTCTGTAGAAGAAAACTACAAAAAACAAAAAAAAAGAAGACAAAAACACAAAATTAAGTTGACAACAGCAATTTTTTTGCTTAATTTTGTGTTTTTTGTCTTTTGTGTTTTTTTGTAGTTTTCTTCTACAGACATGCGTGTGCTTTGCAATGGCGTGTGTCCAAAAGCTTACATCAAGTTATTTTATGCTCTTTAGTAAATTATAAAAAAAACGTGCTTTGCTCAAAAGTGTTTTATTAAAGGGAAGCCTGAGATGTACATTAAGTTCTTTCCCTGCCCGAACACGCCCGAATATTCACCTTCGGCCAACCTCGGGTTTATTTACATATATTTACAATTCTCTGTTTATTTTAATGCAGCTATACTAACCTAACTAACCGTCCATATTGTTATAAAGTGTCTTAATGTAGCTAACCCAACCGACCACTTTTAATATTTGAATTAATTTTTTCCTGCGCGAAAAAAAATAAAACAAATCCCGAGGTTTGGCCGAAGGTGAATATTCGGGGCGTTGTTCGGGCAGGGACAGAACTTGATGTACATCTCAGGCGTCTCTTTATTAGGAGGCCACTCCTGTGTTTCAGGGGCACAACGCAACCCGCGTTAACCTCATAAGATTCAATGCTATTTTCATTTTGCTTATAACTAATTAACTAATATAGATTTCGAAATGATGCTTGCTTGATATGTAAGACAACGATGCACTTATCAAAGCCCCTTTCTTCAAAAACGTGCATAAATTATGGTTTTATACTAATCTTTACTAATATGAACAAGTGTATTGTCTAGGTTTGAACCATAATTTATGCACGTTTTTTGAAGAAAGGGGCTCTGATAAGAGCATCGTCGTCTTACATATCAAGCAAGCATCATTTCGAAATCTATATTAGTTAATTAGTTATAAGCAAAATGAAAATAGCATTGAATCTTATGAGGTAAACGCGGGTCGCGTTGTGCCCCTGAAACACTGGAGTGGCCTCTGAAAGAAGAAGAAGAGGAGCTGGGCCTCGTGTCGGAACTCACTTGTCGACGGAAGCGATGGAGCGTCTCGTCTATGTCCTGCATGGACGCCGGCGGATACACACTGCGTCCCGACGCCCGACGCCCCGATATAGTCTCGGCCTGGCTTGGCCGGCGTCCACCGCGGAGGGTCGACGCAGCGGCGTCCAAATGCCAGCCGCGCCCGCAGCCGCGGCATCATGCACGGGGGGAGGGGGGGGGACAGGGAGGGGGGGATGAAAGTGCACGGTCGCGGGCGGAAATGTCAACGGGAATACCTTCTTTCCACAGACGAGAGAGGCGAACGCCCGATCGTGCATATTTTTATTTTATTTTTATTCAGTTTTTTACCTGTAGGCTAGATCCCATATGGAGGTAAGGACTCCGGGATATAGAACAAGTCAATTAATACATACATATATGTATACACATATACACACACAAACAAACATACTGTACAACCACAAAAACTAAATATTACAGAGTACTTTTACATTTCAATATTAAGAAAGAGAGAAGAAGAAAAAAAAAACATGTGTACATAAAGAAATGGTATAAACTCAAGTCTAAGGCTCAGAGCGAAGAGTTAAGTTTACAAAACTCAATATTTTTCTCCTCGTTTTGTGATGGATTTAAATAATATTTACCAGAGTTTAGTTTTCTAATCTGTTATTAGGTCAAAGAATTCTTATCAGAGAGTAGGAAGGATGTTCTAACAGAACATGTTTGATTGTTGTTTTGAATATAGATAAATCGGTTATATAGGTGACATTTTGTGGCAATAAGTTGTAAATTTTTATGCCTATGTAATTTGTGCCCTTTTCGTACTAACTGGTATTATGAACTGTTATCCTCAATTTATTGGAGTTTCTTGTGTTGTATAAATGAATACCTATTTTTTTTTTTTTTAAATAGCGTTTCTCCTTATGTATGAATAAGAGTATTCATACTCGTTTATGACTGTTAAGATTTTTTTTTTGTTCATTGTAACTCATGATAACTAATGGTCAATTAGGTTGGGTTACCTACATTATAAACACTTTAAAACATTGTGGACGGTTTGATTTGATTAGGAAAGCTACATTAAAAGATACTGGGAAATCATGTAAACGGTTTATTCCTAGCCCTGGATAGCTACATATTAAAAAAAGTTATTTGCTAAGCAACCAATAAAATGATTTTACAGTATTTTTAATGTAGCTATACTGATCTAATATAACCAACCATCCACGATGTTTTAAAATATTTATAATGTAGCTAACCTATCCTAATTGACCGCAAACATTTAATGCCACCCCGGTTTATACAATGAGATAGGACGGTTAAAAAAAAAAAAAGCGAGCATGAACTTCGGGGAACTTCGGGTTATGGCTCTCTCGTCTGTGAAAAGTAGGCTTCCCAAATGTCAACGACCACGAAGAAAGAGCAACCAACCCCGAAAAATAAAAAATAAAAGTTCACGAGCCAGGTGTGAAACACATAGGAACCTTTCCCTGTCATCAGGTACGGGCGACGTTGAATTTTTACTATGCGCGCGAAGGATGGGGAAAAAAAGCTAGGTGCCAAAAAAAAAATTATATATATGTACTTTTAAATCTTTAGTGCTTGATACTGAATGCTGGTGCATGTAATTAAATACATTTATTTATCGTGAATTCTAGTGATAGAATGCGTTTATTAACTTTTTCAGGTGTATTTATATAAGTGAAGTTATGTTCGCGTTAATTTGCATTATAAATTATTACATTATTTAATAAATAATTTAAATTAAATTAGAATAATCTTTGAGCATATGTATTGATTTTCACTATAAAAATTTATCTCAAAAGTTTTACTTCATTAAATAATTAATTTATACACGGGTTTATATTAAAATTTAATAATGAATATTGAATTACATTTATTTTAATTCGATTAAATTTATACTTTTATAATATCACCCCAGTTCTTTCATTATTTTATTGCTATTAATTATTTGCATGCAAAATTAAAGTTAGTTTTTACTACTTTAAGTAAGCGTAACTTTTAATGCGCGTACATAAGTACACACGCCCAATTATTTATGTTTCTAAAATTTACGGATGATATACGAAAAAATAGTTTATATTAACGTTATATTAAAAACTATGTAACACAAAAAGTAAATGATCTTAGTTCATGCTAGAATTAAAGTATAAATACCTTTAAGTTTACACAAACCATTAAAAGGACTTGTTTGGTTTTAAAAACTTTTACTAACAATTAACGACACTTACACTAAAATTTATTGAAAAATAATCAAATCAAAGAAGCAAAATAATTCAGAATACTATCCAGTGTTGTTACTATTATTTTGATGGCTATTCCAGTAAATGTATCACAATAGCTCAGCTAAATGGTATGTGTGGTCTAACATTTCCCCCCAGCTAATTTTACTGAACGATATTTGCGGGCTGTAAAATGCCAGGCAAATGAAGAAATATTAATACTTGCGTAGTATTTTAAAGCTTACAAAGGTTCAGTAAATATCTGGTGACATAATTTCGGACAAACATCAAAAGAAAAAATAGTTATTACACAGAAAAATCACTGTTAACTAAAATAATTCACTTGTATAGTGTGCTACACCGTAACGTAGAAAAATTTTCAACGATAAACAATAAAAAAAACTGTTAAATTAAAAATGTCGTGTTTCGGTTTCAAAATAATCCCGTCTTGATTTAAATATCAGGTACCATCACACATGCAAACAAAAAGCGTATTTTGTACTAATCAACAACGATGTTGACAGATCAAAATTTTGGTTATAACCTTAACATAAAGAAGTTGTAATAGGAATTTTGTCCGAGGATTTTAAATAATCCAAGAGAGATTCCCCTTTGGTGAAACCAGCCATGAGACCATCTTTAAACAAAAATTGGTTGTCTGTAAAGTCGGTTTACGGACGATAGTTTAACGTGACGTCATAACAAAACATTGATGAAATGATTGCATACTTTTATGAATAAAACTGAATCATTTTTATTGAATTATCACTATTTTGTATGGATACAAAGGAGTGAAATGAAATCTACAATTTAATTTATAAATTTTATTTTATTTACACTCATTAATTCAAATATGTTTATTACTTTAACGAAGATATTATTTTAACTATAACTTTTATACATGTTTGCTATTTAACTTCTTCCAATCTGTGTTATTCTGTTAAGGATAGGACGATGATAGGAAAAGTAGGAAACGAATGGGAGTGTTTCAAGTTTAATGTGCCTCGAAAAAGTCAAATCGATGGTTGTTCCAATCGAGTGGAAGAGAGATAGATGCGGCGCAAGAGTACAATGAGTGTAACGGGACACAGCGTAACGGGACAATGTGCGTAACGGGACACTTATTCGTGCGTGCAGCCAGCGTTCATCGATTTATTAGACGTTGTCACGTCAAAAAGTTATTTTTTTAAGATAAATTGAAAAAGATTAACTAACTTGAGATGTTAAAACTCCAGTCAAAGAACCAAAGTAGAAAAGAAAGCGGTAAACGGTGACAAGAGTCGTATAAATAAGTGCGTGGACAGTGCGCGTTGTAGAGGCAGGAAGCACTAGAGGGTGAAGAGTAAACAAGACAGATAAAAAGTCCTCCACTTCCGCAAACACTCAGGCCGGCCAACCTTTTACACGTCACGTCACACTACGGCTGATAACCTGATAACCCGCTACGTTCGCTTCTAATTAAGTGGTTCACTACACACTGCGTGCATTAGGGGACGGTAAAAAAAAAAACACCGCTAGGTCATCCTCTCTCTCTCTCTCTCTCTCTTTCCGCCTGCTAACAAATAACAAAAACAACGCGAGCGCCTCGTTGCAAGAGCCTTGCGCGTTTCACCGACAGTGCTGCCATCTATCAACGCCACGAGAAACTACGGCACCAGCTACTTTAACCCAACAATGGCTCACTGGGTAATTCGCCGTTTATCGTCTCGTTGCGCATGCTACGTACAGCGCGTTGTATTGTTTAAGTGTTTGCAGTGTGCATTTAAACAGGCATTTACTACGTTACCAATGCAAGATTTATATTATTAACGCTGCAATTTCGGTATGCTCTGTTGCCAGGTATACATAATATAACAAAATTGTTTTATAAATAACTTTACAATGCAATTACAAATTTTTTCTAGTGTATTTGAAAAACTGTATTTTGCAAAATCAAAATTTGTAATGATGATTTCGGGGTTTAAATTTACCTGTTGTATAATAGTTTCTCAATTAAAATAGTAATAGGTGTAATAATTAAATTTTTTTTGCCAATACTACAATTATTGTAATAATACTGTAAATATACACTAATTTGTAGTTTTAGATAAATCCACAAATATTACAATAAAAAATAAACAAATATATAAGTATAGTATTCAAAATAATATTTACGATATTAAAAAGCCGGGTAGTATCAAATCAAGCAACCGTGATAGCCAGTACTGTAATGCAATATAAGCGTGAGATGCCACAATAGTTTTACAATCAATGTGTAGAATTAAATTTGACAGAAACGAAGATGATACAAAAATTACACGAACAGCTCCCACAAAACAGCAAACAGGAAAATGTAATAATACTACGTTTGGGATAAAATCTTCAATACAGCTAAATATAACGAATTTTAAAAGAACTATCACCATCTTATTCGTGTCCTAATGTGACAAATTTCATAATCAGGGTTTCCATACAAAACTGCCTATAAAGTTTCACCTGATTTCCCAGAAACCATGTTTCAAATTTTCCTCTTTTTTTTTTTTTAAATAATTTACGTATTTTGACATATTCTGAAAGAAATAACGAAAATACAGCCTTCACCATTCCCATATTTGACCTAGAATGATATACCTAATAAAAACTAAACTTAAACAACCTTGCAGACGCAATTTTATAGTGTATGACTATGCACCAAAACAAAATCTGAAAAAAAAAAAAAAAAAAAAACATCACAGTCTGGGCGATTACAGATTAGTGAATGAGATTTTGCCCTCAAATTACTACCTTCGGGTAGTTTCCCAATTTCCATGACTTTACCAGGATTGCAAGTAACTTTCCTGACTTCACTGGCTTAACTAAAACAAAACTATCATTTTAGTTACGAACACATCCGAGACGTGCGAAATCTCAATCTTCCAGCATAAAAAAAATAAAGAATTTTTTTTTGCGAGATTTTAATATTTTTAAACAACGATGACACGTATCATTCATTCAAATGGCTATTTTGACGAAACTTCCATTTTATTTACGATTACCCAAACGTGCAGGAAAAAAAAACTTTAAAAATAAGAACAAAAAATTGGTTGTCTGTAAAGTCGGTTTACGGACGATAGTTTAACGTGACGTCATAACAAAACATTGATGAAATTATTGCATACTTTTATGAATAAAATTGAATAATATTTATTGAATTATCACTATTTTGTATGGATACAAAGAAGGAGTGAAATGAAATATACATTTTAATTGATAAATTTACTTTTATTTGCACTCATTAATTCAAATATTTTTATGACTTTAACGAACAAATTATTTTAACCATAAATTTTATACATGTTTGCTATTTAACTTCTTCCAATCTGTGTTATTCTGTTAAGGATAGGACGATGATAGGAAAAGCAGGGAACGAATGGGAGTGTTTGAAGTTTAATGTGCCTCGAAAAAGTCAAATCTATGGTTGTTCCAATCGAGTGGAAGAAGATAGATGCGGCGCAAGCGTACAATGAGCGTAACGGGACAAAAGCGTAACGGGACAATGAGTCATCCTTTTCCGTGCGTGCAGCCAGCGTTCATCGATTTATTAGACGTTGTCACGTCAAAAATAAAAAGTGTGACCCGGGGTCAGTGGATTATGGCGGGACCAGGCGTGTAACTGTACACAATGCGCATGCGCATGGCGATAGTCGCCGGCCAGCGAATAAGGCGTATGCTGGTTAGCAGCCGGAAGACACGGAGTGGTAATTGGCCGACTGCTCCAGTGGCGAGGCCGTCTTCGCTTGCGTGGCCCGGTCATGACCCGCCCCGTCAGGGGTGTACGTGTGCAGTGGCGGATTCATAGGGGGGGCGCAGGGGGCGCCCCCCCCCCTTGACCTGGGGCAGCCCAGCACCAAGCATGGTTCTTGGCCAGGGGAGGGCGCGCACCCGGCCGCCGATGTTATACAATACACATTCATACACTTACCTTTCACGACTTCATGTCTTGGAAACAGTTTGAGTAAAGTTTTACTAAGCTTTGCATGTGACTAGAATCTTTAGTTTTTCTGTAGTGATTTTGATATTTCTATACTGCACAATTGGTCATTTTAACTACATATAGCACACAATTATGCACCAACAACAGCAAATATTCGGGCGAGACGTAAATGAAACGGATAGAGCTGGCTGCATCCAAGCAACCAAGGTGACGTAACAAGGGAGTGTGTGGAAGAGGTAGACCTGCGCCCCCCCTTGAGATTTTTCTGTATCCGCCACTGTGTGTGTCAGTGAGGCGGGATGATAAGCGCGACGCTCGCTGGTGCTTCTAGCGCGGTGTCTCCTCTGGACTGGCGCGCAGTCTTCTCGTCGTCACAGGACAACTGTGAGATCTGAGCGGTGATCGTAACATTATATGGCCGAGAAATGAAGATAAAGGTGTAATGCAAGTCCCTCAAGTGCTTTCAAGAATCTGTACTGGTTTGTTTTACACCTAAAAATTACTCTGAGAACGTGCGTTTCAGCCATTTTAACTCTTCTAAAAATACAGTTTAAAAACTTAATCCAAAATCAAAAGTACTTTTCGGCCCTCAGCGAAATCAAATGCTTTTCGTAAGCAGACCCCACTCGGATATCTAGAGTAGTTTTGAAATGGCGTTGTTTTTCCTGAAGCTCTGCACACCGTATGTGTGTCCGGGTAGGCGTAGCCCCTAAGGCCACATTACCAGCCAGAAAGTCTAGTATATGCCCGGCTACAATGTTCTAGGCGCGACTGTTCCCTCTTCCTCCTCCATCCCTTCTTTCACCAGCACACACCCTTCCCGAAACTGTGCTGAAAGTTGCAAAGCGAAGACAGAGAAAATAGGATCCGTTATCACATATTTGAAAAAGAGTCGTTAGCCTTATATATCGGCCATCAAATTAACACTGTACGAAATTCCAATTATCAACATTAAGGTCTATAACATAAAGATCACATTCGGGAAATTGCTTTTTAGACTTAAATACCACGTCTTATATAAATCGGGATACCAGTTTCAAAGTTTAAATAAAATATAACGATGGATTTTTAAACGTTATAAAAATAAACCGGGCTTGAAATATTAAGAGTTTCGCCAAATAATACGCGTCCATGCTTCTTTGAATTTTTTACGTCTCGTCGTCGGCTAACCACACACAGACCAGGAGATATTCGGAAAGGAAACCGCGCGTGTCCCAAAGTAAGCGACCATCCTTGCATTCGTCTGGTGTGGCGTTTCGGGAAGCCGTGGGATACCGAGTTCAGGATTCGAACCCGGGCCCCTCGGGGGACGAGAGTCCAGTGTGTCGCCGCGGCGGCACTTCACTCCACTCACTCACTCGCTCAAAAATCACATTTTCTGTTCTTATTAGATTAATTTTTGGAAACTAAATAAAACGATTATAAATTTATTAATTTGCGCACTTCAACTGTTTACAGAGAATCCAAACGAGCAACGGAATGCAGGTCAATGCGGAGCGAGCTGAGAGTTTAACGATTCGGCGTGGTTTGTACATCGGGCGAGGTTGTTCGCAAATAAGCAAATCTGCTTGATGGAGGATAAAAAAAAGGTGCTAGTGTAACCGAGGCTCGGGACTGCAGGCGCCGAGCAAACAACGCGCCGCCAGGAAGCAGCCATTTGCCCGAACACGACGCTTCCCCGACAACCAAGTGGCGGGAGTGGGGGAGGAGGTTCCCCCCCCCTCTCCCGGCCACAGCTTGCGGCGAACAGCCCAGCGCACAGAGCAAGTAAAGAGAAACAGAGACGTCACTCCCATGTTGGCGAGAGTTCCTTGTTGGATAGTCTCTTCTGGGAACAGTGGGTCAGTCAAATAACGTGAACGAAAACAAGCAATTTTAACATGTAGCAGTGAAAATAAATATATTTTTTTTTTCAATTTGTCAAAACAAATTATACGTCGAAACGCTCAAAATAAATATTTCTACAGCCATCCAGGGTGGCAAATGTGTTTTTTTTCTACATAAACTATTATGATTCTCAATATTTTCAAATTTTCACTTGCAAAATTAAAAACAAATCATGTACGCCTTTAAGTGTGTACGGGACAGCCCACGAGCGGATAAATTTTCGGAACAGATACCTTTATCAAGGTATATGTTTGAGAGCTAATTCCTCTTCCGTAATTTCTAAGGAAAAAAATACTGGTAAACAGTTGGCTAGATTAGTTTTTGGAACTATTATGGAATAAATTACGTCAAAAGACAACTTAACACCTTGAATGATTATATAAAATGAAGTTCCATCGGTGACCGTACGAAATACCACCCCCTCTCACACACACGCGCTAAATCAAAGGAAGATCCATTATTCACCCGGGGCTACATGCAACACCGGGGCGCCTGGCGCAGGAAGAAAGTGGCCCCAATGTTGCAGGAAGTGTTCTTCCGGTCGCGTGCTGACGTCACGTGCGCAGGTGTCGCGGAACACACCGCCTCCCCTCCACTCCGCCTCCTGAGTGCCGTGGTTTTCGGCAGCTGTGAGCTCGCAAGGTGGGTCTCCCACCTGGCGGCTGGAAGACCCCGCCGAGGAGTGGTCTGCACGGGGTCGTTACCACAAAGCCGAAATACTACAACGCCGAAATGCCAAATTGACCACAACGCCGACAGCTAGAAAACTGTTGTGTACCACAACGCCGAATTACCACAACACCGAAATACACTAACGCCGAAAAATGTCACTGCAGGATTGCCACAAAGGTTAGATTAGGTTAGGTTAGGTTAGGCTAGGTTAAGTTAGGCTAGGTTAAGTTAGGTTAGGTTATATTATGCTAGGTTAGGTTAGGTTTGATTGTGGTATTTCGGCGATAAGGTACATTTAAGAAACACACACAAATTAATTCAGTTGTTATTTCGGCGTAGTGGTACACAGCAGTTTTCTAGCTGTCGGCGTTGTGGTCAATTTTGACATTCGGCGTTATGGTATTTCGGCGTTGTGGTAACGACCCGGTCTGCACTAGTAGAGTTCAGATGTGATGTCGACTCGAGTCATGGGCGGGTTTGATCTTCGTTCCTGCCACATTCCCTGGTTGCGTGATGTCGACTCGAGTCATGGGCGGGTTTGATCTTCGTTCCTGCCACATTCCCTGGTTGCGTGATGTCGACTCGAGTCATGGGCGGGTTTGATCTTCGTTCCTGCCACATTCCCTGGTTGCGTGATGTCGACTCGAGTCATGGGCGGGTTTGATCTTCGTTCCTGCCACATTCCCTGGTTGCGTGATGTCGACTCGAGTCATGGGCGGGTTTGATCTTCGTTCCTGCCACATTCCCTGGTTGCGTGATGTCGACTCGAGTCATGGGCGGATTTGATCTTCGTTCCTGCCACATTCCCTGGTTGCGTGATGTCGACTCGAGTCATGGGCGGGTTTGATCTTCGTTCCTGCCACATTCCCTGGTTGCACCACTGCGTTGTGAGCGCTGGGCTAAGATCACTGGAGACTTCGACGTGAACCGACTCTATAGAGTCGGCAATGATCTCGGATAGATACCGCGCCAGCAGACATGGCCGGCGTTTTCGCGGACTTCGTGAAGGTTAATTTAACCATACGTAAACATTAAAGTACTGTTTACAAAAAGAATTTTAAAAGACTAGGTAATTACTTTTTTGAAAGAGATTAAACCGTAACACATAGTAGCCAGTAAAATTGACTTTAAACCTAAAAAGGTTACAGTTTAATAATCCATTTCATTCTCCTTATACATACTGCACGAAAAAGTTAAAACTGCAATTTTTGCAGCTAATTACGCAAAAAGTATGCTATATATATTTCATTTTGTATAAGTTCAGGCATTCAAAAATGTCAGCAAGATTAACTAGTGGAACGTAATATAAAATTATCACCTGTATACCTGGAATGAGACATAACCCCTTAATTTCTCAGCCATATAATGTTACGGTCACCGGTTGTCCTGTGCACTACGAGAAGACTGCGCGCCAGTCCAGAGAAGACACCGCGCTAGAAGCACCAACGAGCGTCGCGCTTATCATCCCGCCTCGCTGACACACGTACACTCCTGACGAGGCGGGCCACTTAAAGGTTTGGACAACCCCTTCCTTTGGTTTCTGAAACGAACACAAAATAGAGGGGGAAAAAAATCCAAAGTCGCAGTCACGCGGCGGCAGAGCTGTCCAAGGCCGGCTCTCGCGTCGGGGTCGCTCGACAAAAGCGCAAACACAATGGCGCCGAATAAAACCACTCCAAGAAGACCTCGAAGCTGCGAGATTCTGACCAAACGCGACCCCAGCAGCTCGGCGGGAAGGCCAGTAGACACCACGAGGTCGTTACCACAACGCCGAAATACCACAACGCCGAACGTACAATAACGCCGAATGCCAAATTGACCGCAACGCAAATAGCTAGAAAACTGCTGTGTACCACAACGCCGAAATACAGTAACAACGAAAAATGTTGCTGCGGGGAGGGCCACAGGACAAAATGAAAAATAACTGAATTAATTTGTGTACCTAACCTAACGTAGGCTAGCCTAACCTAACCTAACCTAAGCTAACCTAACCTAACCTAAGCTAACCTAACCTAACCTAACATAACCTTTGTGGCAGTCCTGCAATGACATTTTTCGGCGTTAATGTATCTCGGCGTTGTGGTACACAGCACACAGAGAAAAAAGGTTTGTTTGAATCAAACAAATATTTGTTTGTATATGGCGAAACAAATATTTACTTGCTGTAACAAAATACTTTGCTAGCTTAACCAAACTTGGTAAGTAAAAAAAAAAAAAAATTTGTTACACCTAACCAAATATACAGTTGAGTTGAAAACAACATTTTTGTTGGGTCTACGGAATCTTTCCTACTACAAAATATTTGCTTGAAATAACAAATTTTATTTATTTCGCCATGTACAAACAAATATTTTGTCGAGGCAAACAATTCTTTCTCTCACTGCAGTTTTCTAGCTGTCGGCGTTGTAGTCAATTTGGCATTCGGCGTTATGGTTTTCGGCGTTGTGGTATTTCGGCGTTGTGGTGAGTCCCCGACACCACGCCACGGCTCGCGATCCAGCAGATAAGACAAACGCGGCAGCAGACTCCTAGAGATAACCGAGATGGCCCTAATTCCGTACAGGGGAAATACAAAAAATTATTTCAGCATCACCATTGTAAAGATAAAATAAAATCAAGGAAGGAGCCCGCGCCTATTTTTGGGGTGTATCCGTCGGTGAGGCGGGGATGATAAGTGCGACGCTCGCTGGTGCTTCCAGCAAGGCATCGCCTCTAAGCGGCAGGCGCGGTCTTCTCGTCGTAGAATGGTAACAGTGGCATATCGCGGAGAAATGAGATGAAGATGTAACGAAAAGTGTCCCATGGGGTGCTTTTCAAGGAAGGGGGCGCAAATTGGTAAAATTTCGCAAGCCGAAGGCCCCGCGGAAATTTCACGTGGTTGGGAGGGGGAGAAGTTAGGCCTCGCGGTCCGTGAGATATGCACTTGGGGGTTAATAGACACGTCATCACCTGGTACGGACCTTGTATTGTGTATACTGGCGACAGAATTCTTTTAAAAATTTCAAATTTAGAATTGTGCCAAAAATATTAATTGGCGGCACACCATATTTGGACCCCTACATGCATGCAATAAGCAGAAAAGTTATATATATATATATATAATTTTCCACAGAACATAGTTTCACAGTCACGCTTTTGCAAGTGCAGACAGACCCCTGGGCAGTGGCGGATCCAGAGGTTCACCTCGGAGGGGGGCACTGTAGGATTTCAGAACAGCCAGGAAAAAAAAAAGTCTTAAAATTACTAAATTTGTATATTTAATCTACTCACGCCCTACACATAAACATCCAACCACCAGATTTTAATGATTATACAAGAAATTCATTAATTTTATTAAAATATTTTATAGGTTTCAGAAACAACAATTTTTTGTCGGTAGTATTAATGTAGCAGACAAGTGGTTTTTTCGGGGGGGGGGGGGGGGAAGGGAAAGGGGCACTTGCCCCTGGTGCACCCCCCCCCCCCCTGGATCCGCCACTGCGCCCCGGGATCTACGGCCCATGTAATAAAAATCTGTACCGGGTGTTTCATACCAAAAACACACGTTCGAGCCACTATCACTCTCCTGAAAGCAGAGTTCGGGAACTGAAGAGCTGGACGAGGGGCACTCACCTCGTCGGGGGCGTGTCCCCCGGGGTTGTTCATGAAGGCGAGCAGGCTCGGGGACAGCTTGGACACGGGCACCACGGGCATGGCTGTCGGGGGGCCACTACACCACACCACACCACACCACACCACACCACCACCGACACTACACTGGGGCGGAGGAGAGCGGGGTACTTACTGCTGCAGGATCGGCGTCCGCGTCCCAGGAAGCCGCGGGGACCGCACACCGGAAACAGAGAGGCACAGGAAGCACGTGAGCTGCGGCGCGCACGACAACCGGCCGCGTTCCGACACGCGCGCGCGACCCGACTGCACTACTTTAACTCCACGCGCCCCCGGACAAACAAGCACCACAGTCTCCCACACCTCCTCTTCCTCCTCACTTTCCACCAGGGTTCGGGCTCATTCTTAACCACAAATTGTTTAAACCACGGTTTACCATCAAGTGGTACATATTGTCTGTGAAGTCGGTTTACGGACGATAATTTTCCGTGATGACGTCATAAGAAAACGTCGGTGAATTATTCCGCCAAGGACGCGGCTACGACCCGGAAGCCAAGCTACTTTCAGACAATGGACCGTGAAAGCCTGCGTACATTATACTGTTTGTATGTCTGTGACCTATTATTTCCTGTTTACCCGTGGCGATCGGTTGAACAGTTTAGAAATTGATGCGCTGCAGCGACATCTAGCGGAAAGTTAGTTACAAAAAAAAAAGAGATTGTCTGTGAAGTCGGTTTACGGACGATAATTTTACGTGATAACGTCATACGAAAACATTGATGAAAAATTGGATACTTTTTAAATTCCAAATATTAACAATTTTTGCGAATTTAATTAAAATAACTTGTTTAAGTATAATCACGAACAATTAGTTATAGAAAAAAAACTGAAATCAAATAAATGTCAATAAATTGTTAATTTGAAATGACGAAATTGGACAAATAAATCAATTTTTTTTTTAATTGCTGCTTTTAAAAAGCCCGCATTAACCTGTGTTTGATATTATAGAAGATTTTCTCGCACGGTGGTTGGCCGGTTCTTGCACGCTCGGCTCAGGCGGAACGTGACAATGAGTCATGCTTTTTCGTGCGTGCAGCCGGCGTTCATAGATTTATAAGACGTTATCACGTCAAAAAACATTTTTTTAATGTATATTTAATAGAATATCTAAATTAGTATCACGTGTGATAAAATATTTAATTTAGTAAAATAATGGAGTTAAACATCAATTAAAATGATAATAAACATGCTGAATGTTGATTCCAATTTATTAATTTTAATTATTTATTAAACAATGTGATAATTTATAATAAAAATAAATTATACATGCTGGAACATTACCTCACTTATATAAATACACTTGAAAGTACATTAATCTTCTTTAATGATGAACCAGAATTCATTATCAATCAAGAAAATAAGTAAATTGTAGGGACTGGTAAATTCGCGGGTTCAATGACCTCCAGGATGAACACCATAGTTCTGTATACACTCGG
Organism: Bacillus rossius redtenbacheri; assembly: GCF_032445375.1. Taxonomy (NCBI): domain Eukaryota; kingdom Metazoa; phylum Arthropoda; class Insecta; order Phasmatodea; family Bacillidae; genus Bacillus; species Bacillus rossius. The sequence continues at coordinate 6,320,284 of NC_086343.1, forward strand.
TCAAATGTCACCCACTCATCTTGTGAGACGTCCCAACGTAGCAGCCTGTGATTTGATGCTGCTTTAGTTGAGTTTTTCTCACTGGCCCAGAGTCATCCAGGTGAGTTGTGAGCCAATAGCAGAGGCAGCACTGAGGTATAACTATTTGAATTCTAGCCTATCGCGAAATGAATCCGCGAATTTTTCCGGTCTCTAGTAATTTGTATTTGTATGCAGCCTTTTTTTTTTTTATTCAACCTGTGAAAAATTTCGTTGCACGGTGCGCGCGCATCGTAAATATTCACTCTCCTCATTTTTAAATTATTATTTTTCTTAACGCACCTAACGAAGTATGACTTCAAAACAGAACATCTACTCAGCGTGTGAACTTCCCGGCGCACGTGCTGCGTGAATCCGCGAGTGGAAAGAGAGTGGACGAGAGTGGTATCAATGCGCTCGGCCTTGAAGCGCGGATCTCCGGACGTAAGGGACGTCGCCATTGGTCCGATAAGCAGGCCGCGCTCTTGCGGGGGCGGGGGACCGGTCCTTCGTCGGAGATCATCACGCACGTGGGCGAACTTTTGGGTTCTCCCCCCCCCCCCCCTTCCTTCTCGTTCAAACTTTCCGCCCGTGACCTTTGCAGTAGACTTGCGGGTGCCACAAGTTCGCGTGAAATCTTTTCCCGAAGTCGCTGCGGCGAGGAGTGATAACTAGAGACCGGAAAAATTCGCGGATTCATTTCGCGACAGTCTGAAATTCATACACGCATACCTTTAAGCTGCTCTTGCTGTCGGCTCGCTGTTCGTCTGGGCGACTCTGGGCCAATGAGAAACTCCTCAACCAAAGAAGTGACGAATCTCGGGGCAAACACCAGTCGAGACGACTCACAAGTCAGCAGCCAAACGAACTGGCGTTATTTACCCCGAGTGTACAAGAGGACCGTGTGGACTATCCTGGAGGTCATCGAAACCGCGAATTTTTCAGGTCCCTAAATATTGCAATCTTTGCGTGTCACAATATGAATCCACGAAATTTTTTTTCCTGTCTATATCGATGCACCCTTGGAGTAAGAGACCGGAAAAAAATTCGCCGATTCATTTCGCGATATGCTGAAATGCAACTTCTGCTATTGGTTCACTGTTGACCTGGAGGACTGCGGGGCCAACTATAGACCCTCAGTCGAAGCAGTATCGAATCACGAGTCTCCCAGTTGAGACGCCTCACGAGTCAGTAGCCAATGAACAGGTGACGTTTGCCCGAGAGTGCACAGGATCGTGGAGTCTATCCTGGAGGTCGTTGAATACGCGAATCGAATTTTTTTCCAGTCCCTTACCTTGGAGTTAGTTCGCAGGTGTTCTTTTAACGGCGCGATGCGTGGCCTAGCGGCCAACGCACCGAGTACGTGCCGCGCATCGAAACGATCCCTCCGCGCATGCGCATCACGTGATGCGGCCGCGAGGGGCGTGGTGCGCATGCGCAGACCGCAGTCCGCTTCACGCGGCCACACGGCCGCGGGAAGCCTTCATTTCACAGACGAGAGAGCCACACCCGAAGTTCCCCGAAGTTCTTGCTCCCTTCCCCCCCCCCCCGTCCCATCTCATTTTATAAAACGGTGTGGCATTAAATTTTGCGGTCGATTAGGATAAGTTAGCTACATTATAAATACTTTTAAAACATTGTGGACGTTGGTTGTATTAGGTAAGTATTAGCTACATTAAAAAAATACTGTAAAATCATTTTATGGTTTGCTTAGGAAATAACTTTTTTAAATATGTAGCTACCCAGGGCTGGGAAACTGTTTACATGATTTCAGAGTATCTTCAATGTAGCTATCCTAACCAAATCAACCGTCCACAATGTTTTAAATGTAGCTAACCTAACCTTTTACAATGAACAAAAAAAAAACAACCGAAGATGCAGGATCGGGCGTTTGGCTCTCTCGTCTGTGAAAAAAAGGCTTCCCCACGGCGGGAGCTGGCGCCGCCAGCGGCGGGGACAGTCGTGTGACACCGATAATCGTTTAATAAGTTCATCCGAGAGTGAGAGATAGGGAAAGGCGATAATAGAGTCGGAGATAAGAGTTAGATAGAGAGAGAAGAGAAAGAAAGGAGAAAGGGAAAAAAGAGATAGTGAAAAGGAAAGATAAAACGAAAGAGAAAGAGAAAAAAAGAGATACTGAAAACGAATGATAAAACGAAAGAGAAAGAGAAATAGAGAGAGCATAAACGTGTAAAGTATTAAAAAAAAATTATGAGAACTCATATTTGACAATAAACCGTGATGCATGTTTTTTTTTTCTTTGAAAACACTGAATACTAGATTTATTTTGTCCCGCCAGTATATTAAGTAAGTTCTCTGGGGGAAAAATGACTGCGAATCAGGAATTCCGTCCCAGCCAACAGTAAAACAATTATGATTAAGTGGGAGGAAATGGCTGGTACTTTTGAAATTCAATTCCGCGGGGAAAAATATTCTTAAAATTTTAATATTTAGTACTTACTTGATTATGTACTCCCAATTTTCTTTTCAGTTGCATCTAATTTTTACTACTGCTCTTGAAACAAACAAAAAAAAGTACAATACCCTTCAGTGGAGATTTCGGGAGGAGTATCTTGAAGTCATAAAGAACACATGTTAAAATAAGTAACTATATGTGTATATATTTAGAAAATATGCCGACCAAACTTTTTTTTTTTTCAAAAAAATAAATATTAAATATATTTTTGCCATCAAGTATAAGCACTAAACAAAAATTTGTGAATTTGTTGCAGATACAAGGGCATATAAAGCAAATGGAAAAACTAATATAAATAAATTTCACACCCATTAATCCTTCCCACTTACTAAGTAAAAAAAAGGATGTGATGAATATATATATATTTTTGATTTTCAAGAATATATTTTGTCTTCTATGTGTAAAAAAAATAAATGGGGTGAGATGTGGTTAAATCAAACGTAGAATTTTCAATAACATAGTCATAATTTTGTTATTACTTTGAAAAAATAAAAATACATCAGAACATTTCTAAATGCATACGTAAATTTGTGGAATATTATCTATAAATTAATCTCAATAATTTTTTTAAAAAAAATTAGGATTTTCAATGTTAATTCCAAACCATCCCATTTCACACTTATTTTGTGTAACTTTTTTACAACAGCAGACAATGTGTATATTAGTTGATGATAATATTTGATACAGAAAACTGCTCCGTATTAAAATAGATGATTTTTGTGTTGTGGTTAAGTGCTAAGAGAAGGTTAAAAAGCCTTTGCAATTAGGTCAATAAATAAATAAATGTGTGGCATCAAACCATTATGATTGTCCTAGGTAAAAAAAAAATGGCATGGAAAATGCTTAAAACCCAAAATGGCCGGTGAAGATTACAGACGAGTACAGTCATTAATTAAAATATCGCGCACTCTATATCTAGGAACTGGAAAAATTCGCGGTTTCAATGACCACTAGGATAGACTCCACGATTCCCTATGTACTCGGGCAACTATCATCTGGTCATTGGCTACCGACTCGGGACACCTTTTTACTGCCATTCTCATGATTCGATACTTCTTTTGTTGAGTGTCTGCCATTGGATCAGAGTCCTTCAGGTAAATTGCGGTCCAATCACTGACGCAGCATTAAGCTAAACGAGTTCGGATTCCAGCCTGTCACGAAAGGAATCCGCGAATTTTTCCGGTCTCTATCTAAATCTCAACTCCCGCCATCTTGAATCCGCGAGGAACAGCAACGAAGGTCGCCGTCTCCATGGCAACCGCCGGCCGCCGACAAAACCGGGGCAGCGGGAAACCGGTCGTCGGGGGAGAAGTAAATAAAAAACAAAAGCGTAACGAAAAAAGTGAGTGTGGAAGAAGGCCGAGGAAAACCTGCCGCGCGAACGACGGCGGAACACAATGGCGGGCTAGCGGAGCGACGAATTTCATGGTCACGTGATACTGCACCCTTCCCCCCACCCCCTTCCCTTTTAAACATACATCCACTCCGCCGAGGACACTGCACCAGGGTTGTTATGAGTACTATCACAATGATACAATAAAAGGTCTCTAATCCGGCACTTTCAGGACCACGGCCACAGAGAAATAGCTATTTTTACCGGATTAAGGGGCCCGCCTCGTCAGGGGTGTATGTGTGTCAGCGAGGCGGGATGATAAGCGCGACGCCCGCTGGTGCTTCTAGCGCGGTGTCTCCTCTGGACTGGCGCGCAGTCTTCTCCCAGTGCACAGGACAACTGTGAAATTTGACCCCTGACTAGGCGGGCCTCTTTAGCGTTAAGTTAAATGTTTCATTTTTTTTTTTCATTTTTTTTTTAAATAAAGGCTTACATCGCGTTAGTCTGCGATTCAGACCTCTTCTTCGAAAAATCATCACGGAAATGTATTCGGTGAAAATAACTCCTAGCTGAGAAAAAAAAAAAAAAAAAAAAAACAGGCAGCGTTGTAATGCGACCGAACGGCCTAAGTCAACAGAGACGGGATTCAGCCAAAAAAAAATTTTGAAGAGCGGCTCGATTGGTTACGGATTACAGAATGTATCGGCAAATAAATTCCGGACTAAAGAAAGACCTTTCACTACAACAATTCGTCAGGTAAACCTCTCAAAAGCTGCATCACTGTCCCTTGCAAAGCATCACGTGATGTTTGTTCGCAAACACAAAGCTGTTTACAAACACTTCTGAAGGAACATCAGTGGCGGAAGTATACGCAACTGTCAGCTAATCATGCAAAACGTATGCGACGTGTAATTTCCCCCCCCCCCCCCCCACCATTTTGTGACCGTTCAGTCATTCAAAAAGTCGGCAATGTAACCGCGTGGAACGTAAATATAAAAGAATGACCTTGAACTAAGGACGCCGCCTGGCGTGCAGACCTCCACGTGTTGACGAGCCATTTGCAAACAGCGCGGGGGGGACTGAAATACTGCCCCTTGGAAGGGCAGCCCTTCAGGATTTTTCTGACAGTAGTGTTTTTGAAAGGTTGTCTGAATTGTTGCCCCTTGGATGGGCAGCCCGTCAAGATTTTTCTGACAGTGGTTGTTTGTACAGCGACTGGAAGGGCAACGCTTCAGGATTTTTCTGACAGTGGTTTGTTTGTACAGCGACTGGAAGGGCAGCCCTTCAGGATTTTTCTGACAGTGGTTTGTTTGTACAGCGACTGGAAAGGCAGTCCTACAGGATTTTTCTGACAGTAGTGTTTTTAAAAGGTTGTCTGAATTGTTGCCCCTTGGATGGGCAGCCCTTCAGGATTTTTCTGACTGTGGTTAGATTTAAAATGGACCTGACCTAACCTAAGCTAACCTAGCACATGATGCATGCTACCCCTCCTGCATGGCTAATACCCTGCATGATTAGAACGTATGGGCTTCGGCCTGAGACGCACTTAGACTCCCTCCCTAACCCGGACCCCTCCCCAACACACTTAGTTATGATTTAGGTAAGGAAAAAAAAAATAAAAAAAACACAACACGCGGAATGTCGGGACAACGGGAACAGACAGCTGTCCTGCGGCGGCTCGCAAGATGGCCGGCGGAGGCTACTCACAGAAACAGCAGATGCGGTCGCTCATGCCTCGAACAGCAGCGTCTGTACCTCCCACTCCTCCCCCTCCCCCTCCCAGGCTGGTCCAGGCTTCGATCCCCCCTCGCGCCGGCGCGCGGGTCGATGCGCGGGTGTCGGCGGTCAGGGTCGCCGGGTCGCCGGTATCGACGGCGCCGCCCGTCGCCTCGCGATACAATTACCTCACCGAAATTAAATACGGACACGTCTAAAAATTCCGGACACGTCTAAAAAATACGGGCACGTCTAAAAAATACTAAAAATTCCAGACACGTCTAAAAAAATACTGAAAAATTCCGGACACGTCTAAAAAATACTGAAAAATCCGGACACGTCTAAAAAATCCGGACGCGTCTAAAAACACCGGACGCGTCTAAAAACACCGGACACGTCTAAAAAATACTGAATATTACGGGCACGTCTTAAAAATAATGAATATTACGGACACGTCTTAAAAATACTAAATAATACGGACAAGTCTAAATAATACTAAAAATTACGGAAACGTCTAAAAAAAATACGGTCACGTCAAAAAAATACGGGCACGTCCAAAAATTACTAAAAATTTCGGGCAAATCTAAAAAAAAAAAAAACACTAGAAATTACGGACGCGTCGAAAAATATGCAAAACGTCGGAAAATAAGACGGACGCAGCGAAAAATATACGGACGCGTAGGAAATAATTGTCACGGACAGGAAAATACGTTTACGTAATGCGGAAAAAAATACTCGTCGGAAAATACTTTTTTTTAAATAGAAAATTGCTGGAATTTTCCTGGTTCTCAAAACCAAAATTTATAATTTATCCTGAACATTTTTTTTTCAGAATACACTTGTACACATAGCAAAAAAAAAAAAAGTTTCTAATTACTTCGTCAATATCGAGGATAGGCTCGTGCTACATACGCATTAAGACCTGAGTGGCGGTTACTTCTCGTGAATCACCCTGTAGGCCTATACTGAATATGCATGAAAATAAATTTCAAGGTCTCTTTCCAGTTGTAAAATTAAATCTCCGTTACAGATACCGCGCAATAAAAAAACTTCTCCGGATCCGACGGGCCTCGGTGAACTTTTCGGGATTTATGGACGCAACTTCACTGAGGCTCGAGTGGCATCAATTTAAGTCGGTCGGTCATCGCCGCAAATAGGTGCTAGCGTTTCTTAAGTGCGACGAGCTATCTTCCTCTCGACATCGCAAAACACAAGCGAGTGCAGAGCAGGCCATGCGCACACGACTTTGTGCCAAATCGGTTCACGATTGAAATCTTTAATGTCAATTTCAGCCGATGACATCTCTCCAAGTATCCGACAACTGTTGGCCGTGTAATGAACTATATTAACTACCAAATACTTATCCCCGTGACATCTGATCAGCAGTTTGTGAGCATAGTTTTTCAGCGTATAAATAATTCAAGGTTATACAAAAAAAATTTAATTTTCAGGAGCATTCGTAATCATACACTAAGTGAATACCTGCTGAAAATATTTGTGGCAGAACAAATAATGCAAAGAATGTATAGAGTTGAAATTTTAGAAATAACTCTTAAGAATACGTAATGACTAAAACAAAAAAAAATTGAAATCAACATGGCGTGAGAGAACAAGCCTTAAGCCGGGTTCAAAATTGAAAAAAAAAAAAATTTTTGATAAAATAACATTACTAACATAAAACTTTTTACTAGAACCTCTATCCCGGTTTTTTTTTTTTTTTTTGTAAATACGGGCCCACCCAGCAGATAACGTCAGATGTCGCGCGAAACATTAAGAGTCACGCTTGTATTATCTCCCTCCTTGTTCTGTGGCGGCGACGAAAACACGAGAAGCCTAAGGTGTCCATCAAGTTCTGTCCCTGCCCGAACACGCCCGAACATTCACCTTCAGCCAACCTCGGGATTTGTTTTATTTTTGCGCAGGAAAAATGAATTCAAATATTAAAAGTGGTCGGTTAGGTTAGCTACATTAAAAAACTTTAAAACACTATGGACGGTTAGTTAGGTTAGTATAGCTACGTTAAAATAAACAGAGAAATATAAATATATATAAATAAACGCGAGGTTGGCCCGAAGGTGAATATTCGGGCGTGTTCGGGCAGGGACAGAACTTGATGTACATCTTAGGCTTCCCGACGAACACGGGCCTGGTGCTGTTGCCGCGACGTTGGCAGCGCCGGACCGCCCCCGGAAGAAGACCAGGCAGGCACTTCCTCCTCTTCGCCCACGCTGTGCCTCTCCCCCTCTGCCCGATGACACACCACCTTTGAATATATATACTGTATAGAAGTCGCCCGCCCAGGTTAAAATTTCTAATTCCGTTTTGAGGTATTTGGTTAATTCACCGCCGCAATCGCCACCATCTATAGGGCATCGACTTGTGGTGGTCCCTAGCGGACAAGTGTCGAACTCTTCATACACCCCTTCCCCCTACCGTTGAACGAACTTGAGCTGCAGTGAATGATAGGTGGGGGGTGCGGGGAATGACAGCGGGCGACAGAGCTGCGCTCTAACGCGTAAATAACAACTAAGACGATACAGGGCGTTACGGCAGCGCCGTGCAGCGGCGAAGTTCCCAAGCTGCTCATCATACGCTTCTGAAAAACGTAGAGTAAATCCTATCCACTCGTGACTTCTATACAGTATATATATTCAAAGACACCGCGTAACTTGGCCCGCGACTCTTCGGCCAGTCCTCTCAAAGTGGCGCCCACTTCACAGCCTGTCCCTTGCGGGCAGCCTTCTTTTCACAGACGAGAGAACCAAACACCCGATCGTCCATCTTCGGTTTTTTTTTTGTTCATTGTAAATAAATATCGCGGTGTTGATAAAAAGGATACTAATGGTCAATTAGGTTAGGTCAGCTACATTATAAATACTTTAAAACATTGTGGACGGTTGATTTGGTTAGGATAGCTACATTAAAGATACCGAAAAAAAAAACATGAACTTCGGGTTTTGGCTCTTTCGTCTGTGAAAAGAAGACTGCCCGTCACTTGAACAACATCCGAGGCGTCTACACAAATTTGAAATGAAAATTTCCCCAGACGTTTACCTGACCGGATTTGCATAGCTTTTTATTTATTTTTTAAATAATAATTTACCTATTTTGCAATTTTCTGAAAGAAATAAAACTCCACAGCTGGCCTATTTGTCCATCCACTTCATTTCAAACAAATTCACCGTCCTTCAAAACCATCAAGAGGTAGAAAACTATTTGCATGTCACAAAATCCCCCAAGAAAAAAAAGTTGAATAGTCCATGCACACAGAATTGTTTTGTTGGTTGGTTCAATTCTTACAGATAAGCAAGCCTCTATTGTCCAGAATTATAAGGGAAATACCAAATGAGATATAGTGAAATTTAAACCGCTATAAAACAAAGAACACTGTACCGAGATGAAAATCGTGAGTAACGATAAACACCGAGCCCAGAGAAGCGACCTGGCGCACAAGGTAAACAGCAGACATACACCTAAAAAAATTTAAAAAAAAAAAATCTTCAAATAATCTTAACAGAAAACGTGCTCGATCGGTGCCAGATTATAGAATGCCGTATTGTAGACCTTTAATGCACTATAACCTTTCCGTGATTTCGAAAAAAATATGTTTTTGACGTGATAACGTCTTATTAATCGGTGAACGCCGGCTGCACGGACGAAAAAGGCAGGACTCATTGTCACGTTCCGCCTGAGCCGAGCGTGCAAGAACCGGTCAACCACCGTACGAGAAAATCTTTCTATAATATCAAACAGGTTAAGGCGAGCTTTTTAACTAATTGATCGTGATTATATTTAAACAAATTATTTAAATTAAATTTGCAAAAACTGTAAATAATATTTGAAAATTAAAAAAGTATGCAAACTTCATCAATGTTTTCTTTATGACGTTATAACGTAAAATTATAGTCGGTAAACCGACTTTACAGACAAACCCTCCCCCCCCCCTTTTTTTGTTTTGACGTGACGTCTAATAAATCGATGAACGCCGGCTGCCCTCACAAAAATAATGACTCATTGTCCCGTTACGCTCATTGTACGCTTACGCTGCATCTATCTATCTCTTCCACTCGATTGGAACAACCATCGACTTGACTTTTTAGAGGCACATTAAACTTGAAACACTCCCATTCGTTTCCTACTTTTCCTATCATCGTCCTATCCTTAACAGAATAACACAGATTGGAAGACGTTAAATAGCAAACATGTATAAACGTTATAGTTAAAATAATCTGTTCGTTAAAGTAATAAACATATTTGAATTAATGAGTGCAACTAAAAGTAAATTTATCAATTAAATTGCAAATTTCATTTCACTCATTTTTGTATCCATACAAAATAGTGATAATTCAATAAAAATGATTCAATTTTATTCATAAAACTATGCAATCATTTCATCAATGTTTTGTTATGACGTTGTCACGTTAAACTATCGTCCGTAAACCGACTTTACAGACAACCAATTTTTTAATTTACCTCGCGGTCTGTTCAGATTGGCAGTGAACCGAAGCGAGTTAACAACGAGAACTTCCCACACATGCTCCGCCGACACCCACGCGAGGCAATATCGATTAGGTAACCAGGCAACAAATCGCGCGCAATCAGAGCCGGAAACTGTAAACGGACCACTGTCCCCCGCCAGTTCTGCAAATAAAGCCGAATTACCCACTCAAATCCCCACGCAACCAGCCGCCGCAGGCATTTGATTCGGGCATGAATTAAAAATAGCCATCCACCAATTTGGGCCAGGCTTGATGGGGGAGAGATACAAACGCCATCTTGGTTTCAAACGTTTTTCATGCCAGTGAAAATTTTAACAACGTTTAACATATAAATTTTGCCTTCGCGAAAGCTCGGCCGCTCACGCCTAATTCATTTTTCGTTTTTGGGTCATTACTTTTTCCTAGCGGTTATTTCAAAAAAATTTCAACTCGATACCTCCCTTGTATTTGATTGTTCTGCCACAAATATCAATGACTTCAGAGGGGTTTACTATTTGCAGCAGCGATGCTTTTACGAAACCAAATTTTGAAAAGGAAAAAAAAAAAGGAAAATTTAAATGTTGAAAGCAATCTGACGTCTTTTGGAATCAATCTGTCCCCCTTAACTTGTCACGGTATGTTTCCAGTGTTTAACGATATTTTGCTAATTACATATTTTCACGAAGAAATGTTTCCTAGTGTTATTGTACATTAAACTATATGAATAACATAGTTTTAAAAACATATAATTTAGATTGATATTTTCTATCTCTATATGTCATGTATCAGTTTGGAAGTTATTTTATACAAAATTACGGCAGTTATTGGGTCCACATTAAAAAATTAAACTTTTGAGTTGACGATGGTTTTTGGGATCTAGGAACACTAGACAGAAATAAATTCTGCAAGTCACGCGGTGGTTAAGGACTGCAATTATGAAGATGGCTGCGTTCGTAAATCTCCGCTTACTAGGCGTGTAAAGAGCTGCGCAAACTCACGGCACAGCAGTCGACAAACATCGACTTGTAAACTGTTTGCGCCCAGTGTTTTAAAAACCTTGAGCGATGTCTGAACTGTTTAAACACTGGCCCATAAACAGAAATCCTTCCGGTTCGCTACCGACTATGATACGGCTGGTGGAAAAAAAAAAAAAAAGTCAAGCGTCATGTATCGGCATGCCACAGTATAAAAGTTAAAGATATTATGAAAAAAATTTTTACTGGTTTAATATTAATAAAATTGCCGTCGTTAAAGCTTACACATTAAGAGTCTATAAAATCATATAAATATATTGGCTTATCACTGACTCTATAACGCCAAAGAGATATGTGTACCTTGGAGAATAACGTATCATGAAGCACAAATATTAGCCTACTCCATAGAGATGGGTATACAATAGAAAATGGATGTGAAACAATAGAGAAACTTTAGAATTACGCTACATAAAGTGAATAGTCGTAATTATTAAAGTTCTTGTTATATTTATAATTTTTCGAACAACTATACATAATTACTAGAAGGGCTTATACTTCAGAAAGTTTAGCTCTTAACGAAAAACTGTGAAAACTTTTCCTTTTTTTTTTTAAATATAAGTTTGCGTCACTGGGAATATTTTGATGATATTTTTAATTTTGTACTTACATCCTTTCTAAAATGTTTTTTTTTTTAATGCTTATATCTTTGACGGTTATAATTTTATTCAAAACCGTTGGTATTTTGGTATTTTATGTATATAATATATGTTGGTATGGACGAAAGTTTTTTTCAGCTGATTTGCTTTTTTTGTAGTTATGCACTTTTGAATTTTTTTTATTATATTCTTCTTTTGTGGTCACTTAATTTCTTGATGCTAAAATTATCGGATTATTTCGTGTTATGACCATTAAAGTGTACAATATGTACTCCAGGATAGTTTCGTTATTACACAGTTTCATTTGGCACACCAACATGCTTGGTGCGTCCCCCGATGTTCACGGAAGTGACTATATACGAGTTGATGGCGCCAGACGCGGATCCCCCACCTGGACGAGATCGACGAAATAGTTAGCTCTGCGCATGCGCGGAATTTGGGAAACAGATAGATAGGTCACGGATAGGGGGGAAGCCTTCTTTTCACAGACGAGAGAGCCAAACGCCCGATCGTGCATCTTCGGTTTTTTTTTGTTCATTGTAAATAAATATGGCGGTGTTGATAAAAGGAAATACCATAAACAGGGCAACGGTATTTATTTGTACGCCGCCATATTTTTCGTTTGCCGTGTGTCCGTGAATGTTTAGTTTGGACAATTCATGATAACTAATCGTCAATTAGGTTAGGTTAGCTACATTATAAATACTTTAAAACATTGTGGACTGTTGATTTGGTTAGGATAGCTACATATTAAAAGTTATTTGCTAAGCAACCATAAAATGATTTTACAGTATTTTAAATGTAGCTATACTTACCTAATATAACCAACCATCCACAATGTTTTAAAGTATTTATAATGTAGCTAACCTACCCTAATCGACCGCAAAAATTTAATGCCACACCGGTTTATACAATGAGATAGAACGGCGTATGACGTATGAGTAAGCTACATCCCAAACAAATACACCTGTTGTGGTACGGAAAAAAAAAAAGCGCGCATGACCTTCGGGGAACTTCGGGTGTGGCTCTCTCGTCTGTGAAAAGGATGGCTTCCCGGAGTGCGACTCCAACTGCCGACACTTACAGTTTTTTTTTATGTAGTTCCGGGCCCACACGCCAGATGGCAGCTTTCATAATATATTGTCAACATAGTTACATTGATTGTGAGAAGTAACGCGTAAACTATAATCAGGCAAACAAAACAAGTGAAATTAATTAAATATATTTCTGTAGAAACATTTATTTTTTCGGTGCGGCATGCCAGGAATTTTTGCATCATCTCCTACTCATTTATATATAACATGACCCTTTTTTTTAATTACAATACAGCATTAAGGGTTTTCGCACAATTAAAATCACTTTTACTAAGCAATTAGTCGTCAAGTTAGATAAATTTATATTTAAAAAAGACTTTGTGATAAAACCTCTATCCCAAGTTGATTTTTGCTAGTGGTTACGGGCTCACCCAACAGGTAGCATACTGCTTGAATCTGTGTGTGAATGTGCGAGTGACTGGTTTTAATGTAGTAGATCTTTTTTTCTTCCGGTTTTGATAATATTTGCTGTATGTTTAATTACTTTCCTTTTTATGTATGTCTATGCTTAATTTTTAATTACTTTAAATTAGTTATGGTTGAATCTTTTATAATAGTTAATATTTGAACATTAAGTTAAAATTTTAATTTGTTCTCTTAATAGTTAGTCAACATCTGCTTATATTATGCTTAATTTTTAATATTCCACTATTTGATGTAATTGTAGAAAAGTGGTTAACTTCGGCACCAATAAAGACGATAAATAAATAAATAAATAACTAAATAAATAAATGTCGCGCGAAACATGGTTTCAGTTTCAACTGTGAGTCGCACTTCTGTCTCCCTCCATGTTCTGTGCGTGCAACCGACAGACCTCCCCCCCCCCCCCCTCGGGTGACTCACGAATCAGGCCGATTTACGCACGAGCTGTTTACGAGTTTGTTTTGAGACGACGAATCTCAACACAATTCCCTCCCCTACCCGCTCCCCCTTCCCAAAAAAAATGAGATGCAAAACTCACTACGACCGGATTCATTTTGCGAGATTCTCGTTTCGATCCAACCGGTTCAGAGTCCAGTAAAAAAAAAAAAAAAAAACACGACATGAACACACGTGTACGCTGACGTCACTAAAAACTGCGTCTGCGAAACATGAGTCTAGCACGTCAGTACTAATGAATTAATTATGATTAGTCCCTGCCAATCCCGAGTGATTTGCACGACGGTGTGAGTTTGCGATGGTTCGCCATTGCCTCATGCAGCACGGAGACGAGATAACAAAGGTAATCTACCTTCTAAACCAATTCCTGGACTTTTCCAGGAACTTTCAGTAACGTTCTCTCACAACTTTCGTCTATATTACAGGGTCTTTTTTACGTAACAATAAAACTTAAAACGTAATACGGAATACATCTTTGTAGGAATGTGCCGGTTTTTTAAGTTAGGAATCTAAAAACCTTTACAGGCGTAAATCATTTCCACAATATTTAAGTGGAGAGTCCAATATGTTTTTATATTGTAGGAATATATCAACTGAAGTGAGTCGTGGGGGGAAAAAAAATGCAAGCCAGCAAAAGGCGGCCGGCACTGTTTTCGTGACATGAAGAAAAGACAACCTTTGTACGTCCGGGAAGGAAAATTCAAACGATTATAAAAACTCGCCGACCGACTAGAAGCTCTGACCACCGTGTTTCAGGAAACCTCATTTTTACATGCTTTATATTAGCTTCACCTGTATGTTTGTCTGTCCGTCTGTAACTCTTTCGACTAAGAGAGAGTGATCACTGTAAAATGTTCTCTAATTTCATTACGTTCGTTAGCCGAGCGGTCTAAGGCGCGCGACTTCTGTGACGTCAGTTTTCGGATTCAGCGATCGTGGGTTCTACTCCCGGCCACGCCGAAAAAAAAAAAAAGGGGGTGTTTTTTTTTTTCGATAAATTCTTAGATTATATCCATTCATTTAACTGTAAATGATTCGGAGAGACTTTACCATTTCTTTGTGACGTTGCAACTCCAAATAGTTATCTCAGATGGTAATAGGTAGTGTCGGTAACTCATTTCCCTATGATAATTATACATAAATATAGTTTAAAAAACTAAAAAAACATGCTTTTAAAGAATATCAAACTAAAAAGTTAAAAATAAATATAGTTTAAAAAACTAAAAAAAACATGCTTTTAAAGAATATCAAACTAAAAAGTTAAAAATAAATATAGTTTAAAAAACTAAAGAAACATGCTTTTAAATATTATCAAACTAAAAAGTAAAAAATAATTTTAAAATTTAATTTATGACAATAGTATATAAGCAATACTAGTATAAATGAGAAAAAAGCATGGGGCGCTTAATATACAAAAAATATGGCACAAAGCGCCTCAAGCTTTTTTCTCATTTATACTAGTATTGCTTATATACTATTGTCATAAATTAAATTTTAAAATTATTTTTTACTTTTTAGTTTGATAATCTTTAAAAGCATGTTTCTTTAGTTTTTTAAACTATATTTATTATTGACTTACAACTGATACACGAAAAATAGAGGGTTACAAGACAACGGTTAATCCAAAAAAAACTTTACACCGCACGGTATTCTCACTGGCTCATTCCGTCGAACATCCAACGTATGTGCTGTGCACCATAGAGTAAGTAAAGGGAGAGGCCCAACTCCCATAGTAATGATCGTTCGCTTAAATTCGTAAACAAAACCTTTGCGATCGTACCATTTCTTTGCAACTTGACAACGAAAAAATCACAGCCAAATGCAGTATAGGCCTACTTTCATTAAAATTAACTTCAATTAATTTAAAACTATTTATAATTAGAATGGAAGTAATTTCTAGTACTGTAACAGCAACTTAGATTAACACAAATTAATAACAACTGGACATGTAATGAACTAAAGAGATCAAAACTTGTAATCTATTTTTCCCGAAGTTGGTGTTACGTATTCAAAATTGCTTCTAGTATGTTGTGTTTTGCGTTTTGTGTGTCTGGCGTAGTTATAAAACAAGTTAATATTTGAAAACGTCGTTGCTGAACTTTCTGCGTCTACCGTTTCTTGTGTAATTTATAAACCCGGCCTTATGTTTACTGGGGTTAACTTATTCTACGATAAAATAGAGAGTTTGCCACAGCTTGCAGCAATACATATGTATTACATAATTTTATGACTCAACGAACCACAGGTATTAGCTTCGGATCCTTATTGAAAAACTATTTTTAAGGATTCAGTTCGTCCTATCTACTGTCACGGTAGCCTACAACTCACGTAGTTTCGGTTCCCTACCACGTTCGTGCAACTTCGGATTTCTCTCAAAAATTAAAATTAAAAAAATCGAAGGGTTAGGTTAGGTTAGTCACAACATGCTTGAAACTTCTGATTTAGCGGCTGAAGTGGCGTTAAGAGGCCCGCCTACCTGGGCACACATACGGTGTGCAGAGCTTCAGGAAAAACAACGCGATTTCAAAACTACTTAAGATATCCGAGTGGGGCCTATTTACGAATAGCATTTAAGAGTTCGCTGAGGGCCGAAAAGTACTTTTAATTTCGGATTAAGTATTTAAACTGTATTTTTAAAAGCTTTAAAATGCCTAAAACGCGTGTTTTCAGAGTAATTTTTAGGCATAAAACAATCAGTACAGATTCTTGAAAGCACTTAAGGGGCTTGCATAACACCTTTATCTTCATTTATCGGCCATATGATGTTACGGTCACCGGTAAAATTTCACAGTTATCCTGTGACAACGAGAAGACTGCGCGCCAGTCCAGAGGAGACACCGCGCTAGAAGCACCAGCGAGCGTCGCGCTTATCATCCCGCCTCGCTGACACACGCACACCCCTGACGAGGCGAGCCCCTTAATACCAAAACGCAAAACTTCGGAAATCTTCGGAAATTCTTGCAGGGAACCGAAACTACGTGAGTTGTAGGCTTCCCCTACCGTCACCACCCTGCTGTGCACCAAACATCTGGACGGGCAGTCGGGTCGTGCTAATGGGTCCGGGGAGGTAAGTACTCACGACTGTCCATCGTTGCGAAGACAGCGATGACGCGGCCCCTGGCAGGCGGACAGCCGAGCGACCACTGAGACCACCACACAACCACCAGAGTGCGAGCGGCCAGACTCCCGATGGTTTGAGAGCGACTGGCGCGATGCCTCTGGTTAACCTCCCGCCCGACATCGGCGACTCAGAGAGGTCGCCACTCTCGCTCCAATCTCTCTCTCTCTCTCTTCGGTGAAGTATTAGGTTAGGGGGGGGGGCAGATATAGAGACTAAGGGGTTTATTTTATTTATTATCGCCTTCATTGGTGGCTAAGTTAAGGCGGTGCGCCTTTTCTTACACTTAACCACTTTTCTGCAATTACATCAAATAGTGGAATATTAAAAATTAAGCATGATATAAGCAGATGTTGACTAAATATCAAGAGAGCAGATTGAAATTTCAACTTAACGTTCAAATATTAACTATTACAAAAGATTCAACCATAACTAATTTAAAGTAATTAAAAATTAATCATAGACATACAAAAAAAAGGAAAGTGATTAAACATACAGCAAAAAAATTTTTTAAAAAAAAAAGGTGCTGCTATCGCCTTCATTGGTGGCTAAGTTAAGGCGATACGCCTTTTCTTACACTCAACCATAGGTGTAGATCCCGGTTCTCTCCCCCCCCCCCCCCCCAAACAGAGGGGGCCCGTTTGCGCTTGCGGAAATCGTGACTTGATAAAAAGTAAAAGTCATATATACGTTTTACGGAAAACTTTCTGTACATTTTAAAAGTTTTCTGCTTATTGAATGCACAAAAGCCACAATATGGGCAGTTATACCACGTAAAATAACCCTATCCAGAGAAAATGTTTGTTGTTTAAAACCCACGTGAAAAACTCTCGCCGCCGCCCCCCCCCCCCTCCCCAACAAAGGAAAATTCCACTGGGCCCCAGACGAAACATTCAGATCTGTGTCCCTGCACTTTACCATATTTTCAACTATTACGTCATACATCATAGATGATAAAATAGGTAATAAGATCGAAAAAAGATAAGAATAGAATAAAATAGATTTAAACAAAAACCTAATTTACGTATCCAAAATTGCTTCTAGTATGTTGTATTTTGCGTTTTTGAGTCTAGCGTAGTTATAAAACAAGTACGTATTTGAAAAAAGTCGTAGAACTTTCTTTGTCTACCGTTTCTTGTGTAATTTATAAACCCGGCCTATGTCTACTAGGGTTAACTTATACCTGGATATCTAGGTCAGCAGTAGATATGTATTAAATAATTTTTGGCTCAACAAACCACAGGTATTATCTTTGGATCCTTACTGAAGTAAAAATTCGTTGTCTAGTGTAACTGACGCGTGGAACGCAGTCGCTCACTAGGAATAATAGTGCTTTCCTTACGTGTAAAGAGAGGGGGGGGGGGGGCTGTAAACTAAATAATGTATGCCTAGTCGAGCCAATAATATTTATTTCAAAATCTGCACTGTAACAATAAAATTTTTCTACGAAATCCAAGATGGCGAAATAAGTTCCCCATAAGGACCCCACCAATCCGGACACACATACTATGTGCAGAGCTTCAGGGAAGAAAAAAAAACACGATTCGAAAACCACTCAGGATATCCAAGTGGGGTCTGCTTACGAAATGCATTTTAGTACTGGCTGAGGACCGAAAAGTACTTTTGATTTCGGATTAAGTTTTTTTAAGGTGTTTTTAGATGAGTTAAAACGGCTAAAATGCGAGTTCTTCGGAGTAATGTTTAGCGTACAAAAAACCTGTACAGATTCTTGAAAGCACTTAAAGGAATTTCCATTAGACCTTTACCTTCATTTCTATGCCAAATGTTGTTACGGTCGCCGCTCAAATTTCACAGTTGTCCTGTGCACTGGGAGAAGACTGCGCGCCAGTCCAGAGGAGACACCGCGCTAGAAGCACCAGCGAGCGTCGCGCTTATCATCCCGCCTCACTGACACACATACACCCCTGATTAGACGTCCAATCGATAGGGCTGTGCTTAATTTGTAATCGCCGTTAACAAAATTTTCGATGGGTCGATATAATTTCACAATTTGGTTCGAATAATCGATACATACGTCGTGAACGATATCTCAATGCCAAGTATCACGAGACCGACACAAAATGGGTCGAGACTTAAGTGTTGAGGTCTGAGATGTGATTCCATGCATGTCTCGAATATTTCACTAACAGAAATAAAAAATATGTTTTTAAGTGCAGTTTGAATATAAAGAGTATTAAATATACCGTAGCTAAAATAAAGATAAATAAAATCTTAGTTATGAATTTCGCATGGCGAAGAGTACACAGACCTACGCCGAGGTCCGCCATTCTTGAAATTACCGCTGACATAGTAAGAGACCGACGTGACGACTTATTCATCCGACGACCAACATCCACGTTCTGGACGCTGCATGGCGCTACCTACTCGCCGACGGCGAGATCACAAGATACTGACGGTTGCACAAAACGGGAAGCCTACGATTCACTCCGTCCTTCTGGACATACCCGAATACTCACGTTGGCAAGTCTTCTTTCAACAGACGAGAGAGCCAAACGCCCGATCGTACATCTTCGGTTTTTTTTTTGTTCATTGTAAATAAATATACAACTCATGATAATGGTTAGAGACCTGTAAAATTCGCGATTTCAAATCCCTAAAGGATGGACTCCATGATCCTCTACGCACTCGTGTAAATTACATCTGCTGATTGGTTACCGACTCGTAACACCTGTTAACTGGAATGACCGTGATTCGCTAATTCTTCTGTTAAAGATTTTTCATTGGCCCAGAGTCCTTCAGATAAATTGTGGCCCAATCACTGAAGCAAAATAATGTCAAAAGTATTTGAACTCTATCCTATCGCGAAATGAATCCGCGAATTTTACAGGTCTCTACTAATGGTGAATTAGGTTAGGTTAGCTACATTATAAATACTTTAAAACATTGTGGACGGTTGATTTGGTTAGGATAGCTACATTAATGATACTGTGAAATCATGTAAACGGTTTCCCCTAAATAAATACACCTGTTGTGGTACGGAAAAAAAAAGCGAGCATGAACTTCGGGTTTGGCTCTCTCGTCTGTGAAAAGAAGGCTTGCCAACGTGAGTATTCGGGTATGTCGAGAAGGACGAGTGAATCGCAGGCTTCCGCACAAAACGGAACACAACCTTGTGAGGGAATCAAGGAATCATCGGTGGCCTACTGTACGAATCATCCCAAATAGTAATTTCGATTTTTTCTTCTATTTTAATTTTTTTTGCCTTGATTTTTTTTTCTTATTTCAGTGAATGTTTGTTTTTATCATTTAAGACTGTTGGTTGTTCATCTGACCAAACGTCTATTCCCTGAATATATTGCACATTCCGGGATTTCCCTGTTTCATTTCTATAAAACATGGTTCCGTATCACCTTTTGATCTCCACGCTACTCGAACTTCACGCAGACACTCTAAAATTAGACAAAATTTTGTTTGGAAGGCTAAAAATAAAATATCTTTGATAGCACTGCATTCCCTCGAGCCTTTCGTTGAATTTATAAAATGCATAGTTATACTTGATGCGGTGGGTATTTCAGTCGACTACAAACCTAAACAACCGTACTTAGCATCGAAATTCGAGCACAAAAAACGCTAAGACATTTTATAAACTCTACAGTGTAACAACTGAGTCCAGTACAGGGGCACGCGACTGTATAGGCAAAATATGGCCAGCGAAAAAAAAAAAAAAACTGTGGTTGAGAAATGCCAACATCCAAATTTAGTTTTAAATATAAGAAAAACAGAAATTTCTTAAACATAGGTAACTTAAATAAAGAACATATTAAAAAAAAAACATTCGTTCAGAATTTATAGGATGGTGTATTAACGGAATGGCATTTTGAGTATAATAGCAATTGGAATCATTTTTGACAATGTTGAATTATTTTTGTACTAATGAAATAAGCATGGCTTCCAAATCAAAACAGTTTATTAATTAAACACGAAAAACGTGGTAAATGTATTAAAAGTTTATCGTCAGCACATTATTTGCATTTGAATGTTGTTTCCATACCGCGAATATTAACACTGTGTCAAAGGTGAAGGTTATCAGACGCAACGCAGTAAATAAATGTTGGCCTCGCGAATTCCGTCTAGCGCGCGCGCGCGCGCAGTACGGCGGGAAACTGTCAGGTGTTCGTTTGATCGGTGGCCCAGATCTCCCGACGTGACCGAAAACTTACGCATCGTCAAATCCTTGGAGCCTCACGTCACATTCCTGACCACCCTTTCCCCCCCCCCCCCAACAACCCCCCGGTGAACAAACGACAGTCTGTCGCCAGGCTTATCCCCCCCCCCCCCCACTTCCCCGACCGTGACGTCACACCGGACCAACGTCGGCCTTCGCATTCCCAGCTGGCCGGCACCGTGAAGAGAAACGGACAGGGCCCAATATTTTACAACACCCGTTACCGACTACTGGGGGGTTACGAAAAAAAAAAACACATCGCAAACATCTCACGTAGTACCTACTTCTCTTTTCTACAACTATAGTTAACTGGAGGATTTTTTTTTTACATTAACGATAAACCAAGCTAAAGTATTTCCCTTAATAACTTTATAATTACAATAGTAGGTAAGTGTTATTATATTGTGAATTATCGAAAAAAAAAATATTAATTATAATGTCATAGTCAATAAAAAATGCAAATTATTTAGAATTATATAATTGTCAATAATTTATAAACTTTATACGGCATGTTTTTAATCGGGACTACAGGTTGACCTCGAATGATACTCGAAATAGTTAAACACTGCGCGCGCTCTGCCCTCTATCTCGAAAATGGTTCAAAATATAAAAACATTATTTAAACAAAAGTTGTAGAGAATTTAATCTTCTACAATATTTATAATAAATACAAATAGCATAAAACCCATAGGAAACGAGATATTTTCAATAAATGTGTAAAAAATCTACTTTTTTACCTTTGACCTTGGAATATCTGCAGTCGCGAACACCCTACGATAAGTAGGTTTTGAGACAAGTTTTAGGGTGCTAAAATAAAGGTTTATACAAATTTATAGCTGACTATCTCTCATTCCGAGATACTTGCCCTCATTTGACTAATTTTCATGGACTATAACTAGTTTTTAAAAATATTTATCAGTTTTGCAATGGTCTGAAATACAAAAATTAATAAAATTGAGCCTCCACCATCCCCAAAGCTGGCCTAGTTCTCTTTCCACTTTATTTTAAACACAAACTTGTATATGCTCTTTCATAGTGTGTTTGATGAACTGACAATACATCATAAAAAAAAGTTTTTTTTAACAATCTTGATGAATGCAGACTAGAGCATGACGTTTCAAGTCAAATTACTATCACTGGCGAAATTCTATAAATTTTCTGGGATTCCAATTAAATTACCCAATGTTCCCCGATCAATTCAAATTTCCCTGAATTTTCCATGATTCCATGATTTCTAAAACACATTTACAAAAAAAATTAAAGTACATTTTTACTGACTAGGTTTTTACTGTGAGAAGTTTATTACTGAAATTGGGAGTCATTCTGCTGTGGAGTAAAATGTTGTTCTGCTGTGAAAAAGTTAAAAAAAAAAAACATCCATTTCAAGTTGTTGTTTATTTCTTGAAGATACTGTTAAAATTTACTGAATAACATTCCTCCTTCAACACGTAATGTATTAAGTAGTATTGGCATGGTTCACCACTTTGATATGTCCATTTTGTTCATGCCTTGTATCATGTATGTCAATGAGTTTTATATGAAATGTGCATGTTTTTATAAACATATAGTACAAAAATGTATATGAAAGTGCATCTTACAGGAAGAATGCTAGGTTTTCAGTAAAGTGGCTTACGATGTTCCTGTTAATGTTTAATTGGCACAGTAAAATATTCAACATTGAGGAAGAGAACAAACTGTTGGATACTGTGAAAATAATATTTTTCAGGGAGAAAACAAGGAAATGTTTAATATCAGGTATGTGTGAGCACCAAACTCTTTTCCAACTATCAGTATTTTGTCTCTAAAAAAAAATGCATTCCCAATAACTGGTTGTGCTGACCAAAAAAAAAAATTTGCTGTGTTCTGCTGCCAGAAATTCTGTAGGTCAATGACAGAACAGGTCTCAGTTCCAAGGTGACAACTACCCAGACCCAAGCAAAGTAACGACTCGCAGAAAATAAATTTTCGTATTCTCGCGAGAATTTGAAATCCACCACATCTACAAAAACAATACCTTTGTGCATGCATTTTTTGCAAAAAAAAAAAAAGAGAGAGAGAGAGAGAGAAGTCGTTGCCTTATTTGACCGAGCCACTAAGGACGTGTTTGCTTCCCCAATGAATTACTATGATTGGTGTTGTAACAGTAGACATGTATCTGAAAGAACCTAACCCAATCACGAAATACAAACGATGCTACAGTGGTTGAACTTCCAGGTACTCTCGGAATATTTTCGCGGAAATTCATGGCCCTAACAATACCTTATTCGGGAGGCTTCACCAAGTTTTATGCTCTCCATATAATATATATATATATATAATATATATATTATATATATATATATATATATATAAATTCAATTTCAGCAAAAAATTCTTAAAAATTAAAAATTTATTCCTAGCTCATTTCAGAACTCCCATTTGTATTTTAGCTATTATATATTTCATGGTTTTTATTCTTGCATTTAAGTGTAAAATTAAATAAATATAAACAATTTACCATCAAATTCCAGCAATGGAAGGCCTCTGTATCTCATGAAGAACGCCAGTTAAAATTAGTGGTTAAATGGGTGTTAAATAAGTAAACAAAAAAAAAGTATTGCACCTTTTGAATGCAGAAGTAATAATAAATATATATATTTTTGCCAGAAACTTTAAGATACATTTATGGATGTGTTACAAGTCAAATACTGCATACCAAGCAAATGGAAAAATTCCTTTAATAAAAAGTTCAATTACTATTCACACCAAATTTGATGTAAAATTTTAAAGTGTAAAAGGGATTGGAGGAAGGTGCATCGTTTTCCTATAAACTCCATGTAAAATTTAAATTATAGCTTAATATTAAAACCAAATAAAAACGTAAAAAATTTGATCCATATTGATAAAGATATGGGTAATAACTATTGAGTGTCACTACATAAAGTAAAAAAAAAAAAGGTATTTTAATGGTTTGAAGGCAATAAGCATGCACAAGAAAAATTAAAATTATTTCCTTTAAATAGTTTTTAGTAAATATCTTTTCCAGAAAGTTTTTTTTCAGTTAATCCTGCAAAGTACTAACAAATTATCATTCTTACAACTTATGCCAATCGTAAAAATACAGACATGCTTTTTTCTTCTTTCAGTAATGAGAATCAAAGCTTCAAAATCAATCCAATATATTATTTTTCTCCAAGTTCAGATAACATACTTTATATCTGCTTTTGAATTGGCTTCCTGCACCATCAGAAAAGTAGCGAAAAAAAATCAAAATGAAAAAGGAGCCTTGTCTTCAAACCATTGAAAATGGTTTCATTGAATGCATGCACACTGTATTTATTATGGTTCAATGAATCTGATACTATTGCATAGCAAATATGTTTTGATTGACCTTAAAATTTTAATAAACTACTGCAATGAAAATGTTAACACTGGGTGAACTCCAGTGAGCCTGCATCATTTAAGACAGATGCTTAATTAAATAATTTTCTGTGAAGTCTTCGAAAATAATAATTTTGTTTTCTGGGCGTGTTTGTTTTAAGGTCTGCCGTTCACTACATTGTCTTTTAGCATTATAACTGTGACAGCAAAGATCTTGTACTTGTGTGTAAAGTTCACATTTTTATGATTCAATGTCTGTATGTATTTCTTGCTTAACAACTCTGCAATTTTGTGTTCCCAACTTATAACAGGAAATACTTCCACTGAAGTCAGTGTCCTCAAAATTAATGTCTAAATTTGAAGTTCCACAGTGATTGCATTCTATGTCTACACAATGAATATTTCTTGTCACATAATGTTTTGTGAGAGCACTTTGCTTACAGAATTAGGGAAGTTTTGAACATACTTCCTCAATAGGCCTATAAGAAGTTCAGCATTTCCATGATAACTAAATACACATCCTGATCTGTAAGAGACATAGGAACTCTATGTTCAGGGCATAACAATCAGAATTTGGAATACCCTAATGAAACATCACTGGATTTTTTTTTCCCTTGAAAATACTGACTGTTTCAGGAAGTTCACAAGCAATAGATGTTTTTGACACCACATTTTGCAGTTTGGACATTTACGGGTCTTTCTGACCTGCACATTACCAGCTTATATTGTTACTTAAAAAAAAAGTATTTTACTGTTCTCACAGTTTCATCTTTAAAAGCATCACCTCTTCATTTCCTTTGAACTACAATTTTTTATTATTATTATTACTAGGCCCTACTATATACAACAATTTACTTACTTTGTTTGGTGACAAAGTCTTAACAACTTTTCTAAGAACCTTAAAACTTTTCCTTGGCGAATAAGGTAATGGTTTTTCATTCAAACAGTTGCTTTTACATATGGCACTTTTCTAAGAACCTTAAAACTTTTCCTTGGCGAATAAGGTAATGGTTTTTCATTCAAACAGTTGCTTTTACATGTGGCACTTTGAGAAAGAAGTGTATGTATGATCTGTGCATTTTTTTGTTAGTTCTTCTCTCTTTAATTTCTCTTTTCTTTTCCTGATCTCTACGCTGCGTTTCTCCTACTTTTTCTGTAAGTATCTTCTGTCTCTTTCTGCATTCCCGCATCTGGTGAGCACCCATCCGTCTTGCCCATTGTTTACAACAAACATAACACGTAACTTGTAAAGTTATAGAAATGCAAGTTAAAGCAAGTTTTCCATTGTTTAAAGAATTTGTAACTGTACTTACCAGACAGAATTGTAAGCATATACCAAGTCTCATTTTTAAAATATATTTTAAAAGATTATAGATATAATTGGCGTACTAATTTTTTTTAAATATAAATAGTATATTATTTAAAATGTTAAATGGCAGTGAAAAAAACTTACAACATTCAACAAATTTGCTTAATTAAAAGTATCTTCTGAGACTTAGTATTCAACCTCCAGCTTTCAGGAATGAAAATGGAGGGAAAATATTATGTGTTAAAATAATAGATGGGAACAGGAAACAGAAATGTTGAAAAATTGTGTAGGACTTCACCTTCTGTGACAAAAAATGTCCTTCCGTAACAGTTTGTAATTTTTTTTAATAAAAATGTCACAAAATATGTTAGTGGTTAGTTATATAAATTTTCATTGCACTTAAGAAAATGTGAATTTACAATTTCATAACTTGATAATTATTGGTATTTTCTTTTTAAAAATGCCTTGAAATTGTCATGGAAGGATATTTTTATTTTTGTAGGGGTCACGTAATTTTGTTGTTTATATATGTTTTTTTTTCTATCAATATTAATAAATAAAATAAATAAATAAATAAAATCTTCTTTACTCATCAAAGTAACATAGTCCTTCGATGAAATATTTGACGAAAAGGAAATTGGAATAGATTATAAAAAAACTTTTATTCTTCTGTGACCAAAAATTTTACAATTTTTAAGTATGAGCATGTGTATTACACCAAAGATTTTGCTAATTACTTAATGAAATTTGTCTACAATAAGTTTTAAACCCTGATATACCAATTTTTAATACTTTACCTGATCTAATTTTAAATTTTAAAATATGCAACTATGTTCCACTTTATTGTGGACCATCTACCAAAGGTTGAATTTGAAAGCAGACAGCGAGCAAAGTGGTTCTGTGAGTCTATCTCCCCCCCCCCCCCCCCTTTTCAGAATGAAACTCTGCGTAGACTTCTGCCCCCAAGTGAACATGATATACCAGTGCATAAGTGGACTAAAAGGCAACCACCTTTCACCATAAAACTAGGTCAATGAAGCGCAAGATGTTAGCGAGATCACATTACAGCCAATCAGGCGTGAGCTTTAACAAGTAAAGTGGTGCCTGCCTGCTGTTATGGGCGACAGCAACCACCAAGAACTTGACTTTCCAACACAAAATTTTTTCTAAAGACTGACTGTTTGTGTAACTTTCGTATCGCAACTCACTGTCGGATAGGACAAGTTTAAGTCACTGGAGCTATTAATACTCCCAATATCACATTTAAGTAACCATTAAAACATGCACATTAAAATAGTTCTCTAAAAAACCAATCACTCTTTTATATTTGTATGAATTTAATCAACTAATTATAGGAAATAAACAATTAGGTACATTTTAACACAGCTGGCACAGTACTTGATTTTTTTTATTTGGACAATCAGCATTAACAAGCCATAAAAGCAAGATGGTCATAATTTTTTTCTGTCATATATTTCACCACTCGACCATAATATATTTAGTTTGTTTCTTCTTAACTCTCTTGTCTCGCATTCCATGTTGATTTAATTTTTTTTTGTAATTACTACTGGCATCTTTTTCTTAAAATTTATGATTATGGCACCCTTGAATTTTATATATATATAAATATATATATATATAATATATATAAATCAATTTGGGTACGTATGTTCCCTATGGACTCCAAAACGGCTGGACCACTTTTGATGAAATTTTCAGGCAATATTAAAGTCATATTTTCAATAGAAACTAATACAAAATTAATTTTTTTTCTATTTTTTTTAACATTCACAATTTAAAGCAATATTAGGGTCACTAGTTACAAATAAGGGCGGTAAAATATAAATTAAATCAAATTAAAATAAATATACAAAATTCAATATTAATTCATCATGAAAATCAATAAATATGCTGATTTTTTTTCTTATTTATAAGTTTTAATTATTTATGAAATAATAATGTAATAATTTATAATACAAATAAATTATACATATAGGTACATTTCCTCACTTCTAAAAATACACTTGAAAAGTTAATAAACACAATTTCTATCACTAATATTTACAATAAATGTTTTCATGATATGAATCAGTATTCAATATCAATCACTGAAGTATATATAAGATTTAAAAGCACGTATATAATTTTAATGTATGTAGCCTTTTTTCATCCTGTGATAATTTAGTTGTAGGGCCCACATGCATCGTAAAAATTCACTCTCATAATTTTTATAACCAAAAACTATAACTACATATCTAAAAAAACTAATTTTTAAAAACAATCACAGCATTATTCACAATGTTGGATTTTTAAGTTTTTTTTCTAATTTCAGTTTTAAAGAAAGAAATATGTATCAAGTGTGAGAACTTATATAAGAGAATTAGTGATAATTTCAGGTTCGAAAAAAACACATAAATGAAAACCTCCAAAACTGACCATGAAACAATAAGTCAGGAAATATATTATGACCATAAATATTTGTCTGTCATGCAAAAGCAGACAACTTGTACAATATATTTAATGGTAGCCTAGATGGTTTAAATCTAGAAGTTAAAATAAAAAAATTAAATGCTTATTTTTGAATAGAATATCTTAATAAATTTTAGTGAAAGGCCTACTTTCACTCTACTAACAATATTTTGCTCATTAATGTTTCTTGTAATTTACAGAAATGAATAATTATGTACTAATCAAGATCTTATCAATTAAATTATCTGAATAAAATGTCAATTATATCCAGTGAAAATTAAATTAATTAGTAAATTGTAGTCAAAAGTGTAAAAAAGGGGAAATAAATTTATTATTTAAAAAAAAAAAATAGATTTTGTGGGACATCCCTGACGGTACTGTAAATTCCCTTTCTGTGGGAAACAGTCATTCATTGGAGAATCCTCTTCCTGTGGGGAAATACTCTTCGTGTGGTGAAGTTCCAGTCACATGTGCAGATTTGCCGAACTTCAGTTCTTTGATGTTATAACTTTTCTGGTTCAACATGGGTGGCAGAAAGCAGGATGTTGTATGGCTTTCATTTGAACATGCCGAGAACCAAATTAACTAATGTAATAAAAAAACTGGTTAAACAAAAAAAAATGGTTTAAACCAAAAACTATCATTTAAAAAAAATGTTCCACCCCCCCCCCCCCCAAACCATAATTATAAGTTATCACTACTGCTGTAACACCGCTATGATAAGTATATAAACCTACAGTTAACATACTTAAAACGCAAATATGTAAACGGAACATGTCTTGTGGTCATTCGAAATCCCATCCCGTTTAGCCTATTTTTATCTATTTTTTTTTATGATTTCCCAAAACCAAAGCAAGCTTACAACAGGCCACTAGCAATTTCTGTCTCTCATAAGGTTACCATGGTTGAATGTTACCAAATATAATAACATAATTACTATCAAAGTGACACCCAAAAATAAACGTACGATAGCAACTGAGTCTAGACTAAAAAAAAACTTTTAGTGCAGTTTATAGGCATTGATAGATTTTGAAGTACCTATTTCTTTAGAAATATTTTGAAACTTTGGAGCTGATGGTTTTGGAGTATATGGACCATAAAACAAAAAACTACAAAATAAAATTCGGAAGTCGCACCATGGTAATGGTTACAATAGGTAGCATTTCTTTGAAATCTACCTAAAAGATACATCATAAACTACTTTAAGGTAAATTTTTGTGGTTGATCGAACTTGAAAAGTCAATGCAGACAAAACTAGGAGAGCATTTGTCAAGTTTATAGAGATTATCTAGGAGTAGGGCTGCATCTAATAAAATAGAAAATAAATATAATAAAATAAGGTACACATTTAATTTTACTTCCTGAAAATTTTTCCAGTAGATTTTCTTGAGAGGATTTCCACCATGTTTAATACTTGGAACAAGACGTTCTAATGCCGCGACCAGTTGTAAGTCACAGCGGATGTGGGTTATTTAATGTTTCTTCAAATTTTGTAGTAAGTAGTGTTGATTGTTTGATTACATATTTAATATGTAATAAATACAATAAATAAATAAATAGAGCCTACATAATTTATGGACCTAACCTAACCAAATTGTTCTCACATATTACCTAACAGTATTTTTAATGTAGCTAACCTAAACTCATTTATGTATTTCTAACATTCATAACAATAACTTAATAATAACTTAATCACATGTTAAACCTGTTAACTATTTGAAGTATCACAAAGCCCAATTACAGAATGATTAGCAAATATGTCATGAAGTAATGTATTATTTATTATTATTATTATTATTATTATATATGTTACTCTGCTCCAGAATTACCTTGTTTTTCAAGTAAAGCCTGAAACAATGTATCCTTTATGGTAAATAAGAGCTTTTAAGATTAACTAATCAATTTTTAACATGCATATTGAATTGTGCTGGTTTTATATAGGCCTACATTTTTTTTATATCAACATATATGTCTACATATATCTACATATGTATAAGATATTGTCTATAATTCATGTATATATTGTATATGTTTTTAAGTGTTATTTACTTATTGTAATGTTTATCAAACTGACAAGCCCTATATTCTGTGAACATACTGTTCAAAAATTAATCAGTTGGGTGCAAATAAAATAAATAAATAAAAAATTATAAAACATTGGGAAGTAAAAAAACGCTTTTCGTTTGTCCTTTTTTTTTTCTTCAGATGCAGCACTCACCTAGATAAATAATAAGTATTTGTAAAACTGTATTAGCTGTTAAATTTGCTACAGTGCAGAGAAAAAATTTAATTTAAATCAATCTTACCCACTAATCAAAAAGTCGTGGGGGCCAATAAAGCGAGTTCTTTTTTTTTTCTGTCAAGAACACTCCCACTTGCTTACTTGCTAAATTAAGATGTCTAAATTCTCTTGACGTAAGAATTAAAACTTGTAGGGAAAAAAATCCTGACAACTGACATGCAAAAGTGTTTAAAAAAATTTTGTTCCTTGCGTTAAAGCACCAATGCTGTTTCTTATAATCGCCTCACAGAGAAAATAACAGATATCAATAGTTAAAAATTTTCCCAGCAAAGATTTTATTCAAACTAACAACACTATTGGAAAATAACGATCCGGGCGCCAATCAATTATCAGTTACTTTTGGCGCCACCGTGATACTGATCAATATAGTACTACCATTGACACATGTACCTAATAATTTGCTACCATATATTAAACAATCAATAAAAGTAAAGGAAGACTAATTTCTCACCACTTCTCTGCATCTTCTCAACCGGTAAACGTCAAAAATTCACATTACTACTTCGCTGCCTCGGAATCACCAACTTCACTTCGCACAATTCAACTGTTTTGTGTTTACACCGTTCGTGTTGACTTTTGCAGGCCTTCAGTCAGAAAGTTGAGTCGACAAACTACAAAAAAAAAAATAAAAAGATAGCAATACAAATTAGAGTACGAGTAAAAATTTTATCAGTAGCCAAGATTCAAGTATAAATTAAAATATTCTATTTCCTACAAAATAAATACCAGATTTAATATCTTTAAAGGACAAAGGTTCACATTAGTCAAGCACAGACTATTAACTCATGCAGAACATATTAAATATAAATAAAGACTCACAATAACACACTAGCAAAAGCAGCTGTGAAAAGTCATAGTATGCCAGATTATCAATTAGTTCTCTGTCAACAAAATAAGTGATTATTCTAAACAGTTTTAAGTTCAGAGTAAGGAAATATAATCCTTCGTACCAAATACCTTAACATTTTGAAAAGAAGACTATCGCAAGTCCGTTGAAAAAACCTGTGTTTATTCGAAATAACTGATCCAGTAGAAGTGTATTCCAATTTAAATTTAAACTAAAAAGACGACATCTTGGTTTCAACGGTTTACCCGTCGCGCTCAGGCCTAACCCCGGCTGTAAGTCATCAGGGATGCCGATCACAATATTAAATACTCACACAGGATTTTGGCAAGAAAATTATTCAGCCAATCACAACACACTCCTATATGCACTATTACAGTTCCTACCAAAGTTTTACGAAATAATTATAACAGATTTTAATTTATGCAAACAGTGATATTTTACATGTCTTTGCTTATGGCCTAAACGAACTAGATTTATAACTAAAACTAAAAATCCAAAGAAATAGCAGGACATGTTCGCTGCATTGCAAAAAATATACTGGAATGCACTGATATTGTGGAGCGATGTTCCATAGCTGCCTCAAAGAATATTGAATTGAATTTACATTTTTAATGTCATCGTTCTTCTTGAAATTTACACATAACCAAAGTGAGCAATCCTTATTTCTCACCATAATGATTCAGAAATTTATATACTTTCACTAAGCTCTATATGATGTCATCTTTCAGTATCTCGACCACCTTGTCATGGGTTGGTCGACTAGTCCCTGACAGTGCTGCTGTTCTGTCGGCTACTCAGGGTTCGGTAGGGGGGGGTTCGGGCCGCGTGGCCGAGGGACTTAGACTCCAGAGATGAAATGAGAACAACTCGAATAAAGTTTGATGGTCCTTTATACTCAAGACGCTGAACACTTTACATGGGGCTGCCACGTTTCCGCCTGTGACTATTTCTATGTGGGTCGAAACCCGGTTCCGCGCACTAATCTGGTTAAGAAAATTACGGGACGTCCCGCCCGTGACGACTATTACTCCCACAGTAAGGAATAGAATTCTTATGACCCGCATGCGATAGGATGTCTGTCTGACTGTACACCACCCTGGCCAGGAAGAGATGAGAAGCACAGAACCTATGACGGCGAATGACCAGTTTGCAAAAATGAACCGCGACTCGCCAGAATAGAGAGCAGAACACACATACGTGAAAATAATACGATAAGAGCTCGCGACTGAATAGCAAATTAACAAGCTCGACTGCAAAGTAAAAAAAAAACGTCTCCGCACGGCAAAGTCTAGAACCACTGTTAATACCGCGCCCGTTTTTCTCACCGTCCCGGAGCGGCGTCACTAACACGTCCATCGCCTCTCGTGCCGGGTCCACGACTGCCCTCCCACTAGCGCGGAGCGATGACACTCGCGTGACCGCTGTCTGCCGAGTCCTGGCGATGACTAACTCCCTCCCC
This sequence comes from Bacillus rossius redtenbacheri, assembly GCF_032445375.1. NCBI lineage: Eukaryota > Metazoa > Arthropoda > Insecta > Phasmatodea > Bacillidae > Bacillus > Bacillus rossius. Next base: position 6,352,958 of record NC_086343.1, read on the forward strand.
CGCCTGGCGTGCCGGAGCGCCCGCGTCTCCCCCACTCTGCGAGCCCGCGAAACACGCTGATTGGTCACAGGCGGAAGCCATGGCCTTGGTGCCCGGTGAACAATTAAAACTTACAATACATAAAATTTCAATACAAAATTAATTATAATAAAATATAAGCAAAATATATACAAAAAACGTAAAACAAAAATATATTTACAATAAAATTATACGTCAAATCCTGTAAGGAAACAAAAGTCGCACGTCACCGTCACTTGCGTCGCACTACACACGCAAGAGATGGCGCTGGCGAGGCATAACGGCCTGAAGGAGCCGGGGAGACACTTGGGTCGACGTAAACCTTTGTACAGATCCACTCCTCCTTTGGCCAGATCCATGCGGTTTTTGATAAATGGGTTCATGGGAGATAGTGTCGATGTAAGTTCTGTCATTGTGATAGGGCATAAGTCTGCCACTGTAAACACTGAAGGTTGCTGCACCAGCACTGCCTCACCCTCCACCTGATGTGCCTGTGGAACATAATGTCTGAACTGGGCAAATTATACTCTCTTGTCTGGCACCTGTATTCGTGGGGAGCTTGGTTTGTACATTGTTCGTTTGCCATTGGTACCGACGTGCACCTTTTCTCCCTCGATGGTTGCATAATTCCAGCCCAGCCAGGGAAGTCTGAGGATCAGCTCGCATCTCAGTCGTAGTACTACAAACACAGTTGTGGTATTCACCAAGTCCTTTATCCAGATCGTCAACTTGGCCTGACCCTGACCTACTGCGGTGCCGACTGCCAGTTTTGGCCAGCTGCAAGGTCCCCTGGCTTTTTAATGTTTGTAAGTTTCCAGCCGGTGTAGGCTTGATATTAATAAAAATATCTAACCCCCTGGAATCGGCCTGACCTGTAAGTTCAGTATTCTGCAGTGCAGTTGGGTGGCAGAGTTAAGTTGATGTGGCAGGGTTGGGCACTACAATAAAAAAAATCGGCCCAGGGATGAATAGGTAATAAGGTTAAAAAAAACTATATGGGTAAAGTGACAGTAATAATTAGAAGTACCTACATTCAATGATGCCAAAGTTGAAGATTCCTGACGAAATTGTGCATCTGCCCTGGACCACGACGTTTGATAGTCTGTCGGGTGAAGCTGGTGTGGTGTACCAGGGGAGGAGGGAAAATCTTCTGCCAAATTACATGATTACTAAAAGTTCGACATTTTTAACTTACCTTACATAAAATAATGTATTGTCAGCATGTGACTAATGGCCAAAATTTATTTTTAATTTTAAAATAAATGATTAGGTAAAAATAATTACATAAATGAAAATCTTTTATATCTGTATATTTCAGGTTGGACACTGTTTGTTATTTGCTCGAACTACTGAATCTGTTTTGTTTGACATGATTATGGTTATGCGATACACTCAGCTGACTCTATGAATTAATTTAGGCCCATAGTAATAAGTACTACCCTTAAGGGGCCAGCATCAAGGTTAGTGGTTGCTGCCCGAGAATTAAACTGGACTTAAATGATGTCCGTTACATCCATCCGTCAACAAGCCGGGCGATTCACTTTGATCCGCACGTCCGTCATGATATTTTTACACTTTGTTGCTGCCAACCAACTGTTAAAGCTTATTTTTTTTTTTCCACAAAATTTCTCTTTGAATGTTTACCAGTCTGACTATCATGTACACTAAGCACTTATAAATCTTTAAACAAACTCTAAAATTTTATTTAAATATATTTTTTAATTAACATGCATTATTCATTATTTTTGTGTCTCAAAATTTTTGTATCAAATATCAAACTCATAATAGGTTTTCTTTGTATATATATATATATATATATATATATATATATATTTCATGTTGGCATTTATCAACCGCACAAAACGTTTAGTGGCCCCATACAGACTGTTCATTTGCGCCCCATGTTACAGCCACGCCTAGAACATTGTATCCGGACATACACTTGACTTGCTGGCAGTTAATACGGCCTTAACTCGTATATAAACCGTGCTTCAATTTTCAAAGTTTTTTTTCCCTCAAAATTGACTGACCTATGCGTTTATGATTTTAAGGGGTGAACACCCTAAAGGTATTTACCACAAATACACTGAGTCTCATCCTGAAGTGAATCCTCCAAGTAGTACACCCTCCCCAGGGGCGCAACAACTAAATTTTTTAAGGGGGGGGGGGCAATATACCTTTTTATAAAGAATCATCGATACCCCCTATTGAAGCAGGGGGGCGGAGGTCCTCCCCTGGGAAAATTTGTATTTCAAGGTGGAAAATAGTGCTATTTAAGCAGTTTTATTATCTCAAAATTGATTACACAGCACTTTATTTGCCCCCATTTGCCCCCGCTTCAAGGTTTAGGAGGGGGGGGGGCAAAATACCCTTGCTGCCCCTGTTGTTACGCCCCTGACCCTCCCCCCTCACAATTGCAAGTTCCTATAATTGTGTTATTCTGTCTTAGATTGTTTTTTTTTTTAATCTTGAAAAGAAGGGAACTTGCCCCTGGCTACACTGTCAGAAATTACAGTGAATCAACGGACTTTTAAACTCTAACCAAACGAAGACGTCTTCTTCGTAATTTCAAATAAAATGAATCTTTGATGGAAACCACTCCGTATGTTGTATGTTTCGTCCTCAACAAAGGCGGACACAAAAAAAAAAGAGCGTTCCTACTTTAGACTCCGCCAGTTTCTGAAAGTTTTGCTAACACGCCGAGAATATTCTTTTCGGACAAGCGTTCAAGTCAACTCGTGTCCGTAAATGCACGATGTTCCCTGGATAGTTTGCAGGCATTATTTTTTTTTTTTTTTGTAGGGTAATTGAAGGCGGGTGATTCCGAACAGCGCACGCGCAGTTTGGTTCGGTGGGTTGGGGGGGGGGGGAACATGTTGTGTGGGGGCGGGGCGTGGCGGTTGTTATCTGGGAGGGGCGTCGCTGCCCGGGGGATCCAGTCCACCAGCGCCGTCAGACATGGGCGTCCGACTCCTGCTGGCCTTGTGCGCGGTCCACGCGGTCCACCTGGTCCACCCGGCCGTCGGCGGTGAGTCCACTCCCCGTCTCCTCGGCGGGGCCTCGCGTCTGGCGACAAGAAAGTAGTCTCCCACTCTTCAAAACTCCTTTTTTGACAGACGTCTCTCGTACCTGGTGTCGCTGCAGGCCATGCCGAGTTGATGCCGTCACTCGACGTATCCCATCAATCTGGGGCAGTGGCGGATACAGTAAAATCTCAAGGGGGGGGGGGGGAGCAGGTCTACCTCTTCCACACACTCCCTTGTTAAGTCACCTTGGTTGCTTGGATGCAGCCATAGATCTTTTTTCCAAGCTCTAACCGTTTCATTTATGTTTCGCCCGAATATTTGCTGTTGTTGGTGCATAAGTGTGTGCTATATGTAGTTAAAATGGCCAATTGTGCAGTATACAAATGTCAAAATCACTACAGAAAAACTAAAGATTCTAGTCACACGCAAAGCTTGATAAAACTTTATTCAAACTGTTTTCAAGACATGAAGTCGTTAAAGGTAAGTGTATGAATGTGTATTGTATAACATCGGCGGCCGGGTGCGCGCCCTCCCCTTGCCAAGAAACATGCTTGGTGCTGGGCTGCCCTGGGTAAGGGGGGGGGGGCGCCCCCTGCGCCACCCCTATGAATCCGCCACTGATCTGGGGACACTACGATGCTTGCTCGTCCAAACGAAGCATAACCCAACCCCACCTCCAACCCATCCTCTTTTCATAAACCCACTCGAATTTTTATTTTTTGACGTGATAACGTCTTTATAAATCGATAAACGCCGGCTGCACGCACGAAAAAAAAAGCATGACTCATTGTCACGTTCCGCCTGAGCCGAGCGTGCAAGAACCGGCCAACCACCGTGCGAGAAAATCTTCTGTAATATCAAACACAGGTTAAGGCGGGCTTTTTAAAAGCAGCTGTTTAAAAAAAAAAATATTTTATTTGTCCAATTTCGTCATTTCAAATTAACAATTTATTGACATTGATTTTTATTTCAGTTTATTTGTATAACTGATTGTTCGTGATTATATTTAAACAAATTATTTAAATTAAATTGGCAAAAAACTGTAAATAATATTTGAAAATTAAGAAGTATGCAATTTTTCATCAATGTCTTTATATGACATTATCACGTAAAATTATCGCCCGTAAACCGACTTTACAGACAAACCCCCTTTTTTGTAATATGATGTAGATACAAGTAGATGCATGACTATTTTCAAAAGAATTCCTTTTTAAATAATAAAAAATAAAAGAGGTACATTAAGTGCCGACCTCCGTAGCGTCAGTACGAGTGTTCTGTGTTCGGGTACCGAGGAAGGTGGCGTTCGAATTCATAAACAAAATACAAATTCGAAAAAAAAATGTCCTGCCCAAAAAAAAAGTCCATTAATGTTAATAAAAAAAGTCATAAAGGAGTTGTGTTACCATAGAGCCTTTACATTGTAGAAGACAATTGACAAACCTCTGTAAGGACGTTATATGGGATCACCTTATTCGGAACTAAGCAATAGAACACGTCATCAGCAGTGGCGTACACAGAATTTTATTTTGGTGATTGGGGTCGGGAATGAAGTTAAGAGGGGGGGGGGGTTATTCCCGCCTCGAAGATTATTTTTTATCCCTTTTATATTTTAAATTTTCATTTTACTAGAGATATTCGACCACATTTTCCCGATGTTTTCCATGGCAACAACTATTGCATTGTTTATGCTTTATTAAATCCTTTCTTTGATAATCTCGCCCATAAAATTTGAAACCAGTATTGGTTAAATATATGTAAATTTTAAAGATTAATAAAAAAAAACGTTGAATACAATACGGCTGATATTGGTTTACATTTCTTCCTGTTATCTCAGGTCAAACAATTTTTTTTTTGTTCCATAAGTTGGAATTCGAAATTCCAATAAGATATCCCCTCCCCCTCCCCGCTTCCTGTACAATGCATGGCCGAGGCTTCCCCGGGGGGGGGGGACAGTGTTACCAACCACCTGCTAACAATCAATCGAATAATTTTTGACGTGACAACGTCTAATAAATCGATGAACGCCGGCTGCACGCACGAAAAATGTTTCCCGTAACGCACATTGTTCCGTTACGCTGTGTCCTGTTACGCTCATTGTACGCTTGCGCCGCATCGATCTCTCTTCCACTCGATTGGAACAACCATCGATTTGACTTTTTCGAGGCACATTAAACTTGAAACACTCCCATTCGTTTCCTACTTTTCCTATTATCGTCCTATCCTTAACAGAATAACACAGATTGGAAGAAGTTCAATAGCAAACATGTATAAAAGTTATAGTTGAAATAATCTCTTCGTTAAAGTAATAAACATATTTGAATAAATGAGTGCAAATAAAAGTAAATTTCTCAATTAAATTGTAGATTTCATTTCACTCCTTCTTTGTATCCATACAAAATAGTGATAATTTAATAAAAATGATTCAATTTTATTCATAAAAGTATGCAATCATTTCATTTATGTTTTGTTATGACGTCACGTTAAACTATCGTCCGTAAACCGACTTTACAGACAACCAATTTTTTGAAGTGAAAACTTCTATAGGAAGGTTTGGATAGGGAGTAAATCCATGTAAGTCGTCATCGATATGGTCACGTGACGTGTTAATTTTTTTTTATATTTCAAGGATAAAACTTAATTTATTCTATTTTTAAAGATACAAAATTTTATCTTTATTTTCCAAGGAAATTTTAACGTTATTTTGTGGTATTATATTGCGTGCATTGGATATTTTTTAGTAGGTAGTTAAGTTGAAGTTATTTTTTTCTTTTGTTTATTTACGATGTGAATTTCTTCAAATGTCAGGTTATTGATTTATTAGAGATAAAGATGATTATTTGTAGATTTAAGTTAATAATTTTTTATTCTTTCAATGAAAAAACTTCATTTCTTCTAGTTTTAAAGTTATTATTTGTAGGGGCAAAACTTATGAGTTCGCGTCACCGACATGCCAGTGATATACTAATACCAAAATAATTTTCTTGTGTACATTTGACGTAGAAATGATTTCATATTACACATTTAAAAACAAAATTTTTAAGTTTTCACTTCTGTCGACAGTCCCCATGACTGACTTTATTTTTCTTTTCAGCAGACTCGTGTGATTCAAAACTTCGCCCCAGATCGCCCCAGAACGAGTTGAGAGATCATCTGCTGTGCAACTACGATTTCAACAGAGCTGCTTTGTCAACTTACGAAAAGAACGTTACTTCTGCGTCTCAATTTGTAGTGCTCAATAGCATAGACTACGTGAGTGATTGAATTCTTCACATATCTGGTTATAAAATATCCTGAAAACAAATATATATATAGTATATAAGTACCACATATCATTTAGATAGGTACCACGAATATAATTCATATATATATACTTAAATACACTGGCTCGATTCAGATGCAAGAAATTGTGATTTTATACCCATACATTTTAAAACATGCTTCATTTTGATACGTCAACTTCATGATGAAATGAGAAACTCATATTTTACGAACAGATAATTAAAAAAAAAAAATCCAAATATATAACTAGCTATTAGTAATGTTATTAAGTCATTTGCAAAAATCTATGCTAATGCAAACATGTGGATTTTTTTTTTTAGCATAGTATATATTAAAAATTAAACAAAACGTTTTTTCCCCCCCAAATTTTAGATGGAGCTTAAAATATAGACTTAAAATTATTGAAATATATAAATGTTTGTTTCTTTTTATAGATTGAGTGGGGCAGTCGAAAAGAAGCGATAATAAATACGTTACAAAATTGGGTGAGTATAATTTTTAATGATTTTAATGCAATACTTTTACATACAAGCAATATATTTTTTTTAAAGTTTGAACCAAACGAATATAATTCATATTTCAAGTGGTGATCGAGATATGTGTACATTATCTTTGTGTTGAATTAGAGTACAAACGTTCTTGGAAAAATACAAACAACGAAACTTCATAAAAAAAATTTGTACTCGCTGATTTTCAAAACGTTAAAATAATTTTGTCACAATTCACATTAGGGGGCGTCCATTAATTACGTAAGGCGATTTTGGCGATTTTTCTACCCCCATTTGTGAGATTTCGCGAGATTTGGCTCCACCCCCTCCCTCCCTCCCATAATCTCACGAGAGATTTTTCAAAATGCGTATTTTTAGTGTGAATACGTTAATTTGTACTTTATTGGGTTGGATTTATTAAAAAAAAAAAAACATTATTTACTTAATTTTATTAAGATATAACGTAGTCTAGAATCACAGTGAGAAAATCTAACAATAAAATACTTAAAAAATTTGTCTGTAAAGTCGGTTTACGGACGATAGTTTAACGTGACAACGTCATATCAAAACATTGATGAAATGATTGCATACTTTTATGAATAAAATTGATTCATTTTTATTGAATTATCACTATTTTGTATGGATACAATGAAGGAGTGAAATGAAATCTACAATTTAATTGATAAATTTACTTTTATATGCACTCATTAATTCAAATATGTTTAATACTTTAACGAAGAGATTATTTTAACTATAACATTTATACATGTTTGCTATTTAACTTCTTCCAATCTGTGTTATTCTGTTAAGGATAGGACGATGATAGGAAAAGTAGGAAACGAATGGGAGTGTTTCAGGTTTAATGTGCCTCGAAAAAGTCAAATCGATGGTTGTTCCAATCGAGTGGAAGAGAGATAGATGCGGCGCAAGCGTACAATGAGCGTAACGGGACAATCAGTGTAACGGGACAGTTTTTCGTGCGTGCAACCGGCGTTCATCGATTTATTACACGTTGTCACGTCAAAAGGAACTACCTAAATTCGTAAAATAATATTCATTCTAATTCAGTCCACGGGGAGTCGAGAGTGTCGTCTCGAGAGTGACTTTCTGGCGTTGGCACAACCGCGATAGACATTATTGTGTAGGATTTAGCCATATTTCAGGGGAGAAATATGTTTTACTTAATTTAACACAGTTTTCTCGCAATTTTACACAGTTTCTTGCGGACAAAAAAAAAATTACGCGATAGTTCGACCTCCTATTACCCCCTCCCCCCCCCCCCCAAACCCCACACGTAATTTATGGACGTCCCCTTAATGTTTGTTATCGATATTTACACCCGAGGTTTTTTTTTTAAAATATACACACACACATATATATATGTATATATATATTTTTTTTAGACTTGGTATGACGTACGTCTGATTTGGAATCCCAACTCGTACCATGGAATCAGCTCTATCTGGTTGGACCCACAACGTATTTGGACGCCAGACGCCATGTTCGTCGACTTGTACGTATGGGGAAGTTAAACACTTTGGTTCTTGTTTAGGCTAGTACCACTTTACTTTGTTTTTTACCTTTAAAACAGCAATTTTTTAGTGGGGAATCCTTGATACGGCCGTTAAGCCGAAGCGATACTATATAATAATCATCATATATGTAATTATATTAATACAGTAAGAACTAAAATGTATCATTTTGAGCAAAAACCACGCAGTTAATCCATATAAATTTGGTATCATTACATAGATAGTTTTTTTTATCATGGAGTTAAAAATAGTTTGAATCAAAATATTTTATTAATGAATTATTTTTTATTGAATTTCTGTATTATTATTAAATATTTGTCTGTTTGTTTGTTTGTTCGTTCGAGTATCGCGCGAAAACTGCTGGAACAATTTTGATTTAACTTCTAACTTTTAAAAGATTAGTTTTTATATTTAAAAAACTGAAGTATATTTGATCGTTTTACGATGTCGAGAGCTGGAGACATAACAATAAAACCATGTAAACAAAACCTTAAAAATATATGGATAATAATGGAGTTAACAATGTAACTGTTTAGTCATCTTTTGGTAACAAAATTCTGACACGGATTTCCGTGACGCCGCCCTAGCGACGAGCCGGAAATAGGAAAACAAATTCTACTTGGAAATTCTGTCGCGTACGCAATATTGTTCGCGGTGACATCTTAAATGTGTCGAACGTGATTGGTTAGAAACAGGGATGGACAAATCAAATCCTTTTGTATTCGAAGGATTCGATATTCGAGGGGGGGGGGTGAGTTTTGAAGAAAAATATTAAAGGAAACAAAGAAAATTAAAAAAAAAAACACGTCCGGTTGTTTCAAACTGCCTATACCATTGGCGATTTTTTTTTTTGCCGCACGGGGGATCCACCGATTAAACTTTTAAACGAAACAACTCCCGTTGAACTGGAGTTACAGGTTCACTCTTGGCAAATTTCAGAATACTAAAACGCTTTACGCTCAGGGAGTCGCAATTTGGCGCTGCAAGAGCGAGAGAAAACGACAAAGCCAGTACTCACTCGTACATGCGCTCATCCAAAAACTGTTTTTTTTTTGGGTTACTCTTCGGTCGAGACTTTCGAACACAACAAACACTCCGCAACCCTTTGCAGTTGGTACCATTGCAGTTTACAACTGGGAGGGGGTTCTTCCGCGGATGTGATTGTATCGGCAACGGTGATGTCTCCTCCTCAGGAAGGAGTCCCTTGGAGGGGGGGTGGGGGAAGCCGGTTCTTACACGGACGCGATTGTATCGGCAACGGCGACATACCCCCCCTCTCCCAGGATGTAGTCCCTTTGGGGGGGGGGGGGGGAAGCCAGTTCTTACACGTACGCGATTGTATCGGCAACGGCCTACCCCCCCGCCCTCTAGATGGAGTCCCTTTGGTGGTGGGGGGTGGGAAGCCGGTTCTTACACGGACGCGATTGTATTGGCAAGGGCGACCCCCCCCCCCCTCTCCCAGGATGGAGTCCCTTTGGGGTGGGGGGGGAAATCCGGTTCTTCCACGGACGCGATTGTATCGGCAAGGGCGACCCCCCCCCCCCCTCAGGATGTAGTCCCTTGGGGGGGGGGGGTGGGAAGCCAATTCTTACACGGACGCGATTGTATCGGCAACGGCGACCTCCCTCCCCCAGGATGGAGTCCCTGGAATTCGCCGGCGGCAGGTGCCGGGTGACGTCGGCGGGCCACGTGACCTGCTCGGCGACGTCGGCGCCGCGGGTGGCCTGCGAGGCGCACCTCGCCTCCTGGCCGCATGACGGCGCCACGTGCACCCTGTACCAGGTGGCGGGCGACATGGCGCTGGAGAAGCTGGACCTCAACCTGGACTCGGAGGACGCCGCGTCCAAGGCAAGACACGCCTTCCCGCCGGGCATCCCCGACAAAACCGCAACGCTGCACACACATGAAACACGTTTTCGCGAACCAACACTCGCTATCCCTCACATAAAAAAAATTCGTGCGTAATTTTACGATTTTAATTTTATATTTCATTCGGTAATTTTTTTTGTTAAAGTGAAAAATATTATATTGAATAATTAAATAATTCGATTTTTTTTTTTTTGGTTTTGTTATCGTCCACACTTAAGGGGCCCGCCTCGCCAGGGTTGTATGTGTGTTAGTGAGGCGGGATGATAAGCGCGACGCTCGCTGGAATTTCTAGCGCGTTATCGCCTCTAAGCGCAAGGCTCTGAACTGACGCGCAGTCTTCTCGTCGTCAAAGGACAACTGTGAAATCTGAGCGGTGACCGTAACATTATATGGCCGAGAAATGAAGACAAAGGTGTAATGCAAGTCCCTAAAGTGCTTTCAAGAATCTGTGCTGGTTGTTTTACGCCTAAAAATTACTCTGAAAACATGCGTTTTAGCCATTATAACTCTTCTAAAAATACGGATTAGAAACTTAATCCGATATCAAAAGTACTTTTAGGCCCTCAGCGAACTCTTAAATGCTTTTCTGTTAGCAGACCTCACTCGGATATCTTGAGTAGTTTTGAAATCGCATGTGATTTGAAGTGACTTGATGCACTCACATACCTAGCTTGCTTTCGTGAGTGCTTAAATTTCCTGGTTTATTAGTAGAGACCAGAAAAAATTCGCAGATTCATTTCGCGATAGTCTGAAATTCATATACTTATACCTTTAAGCTGCTTTTCCTATGGTCTCACTGTTCGTTTGGGCAACTCTGAGCCAATAAGAAACCCTTTACCAAAAAAGTAACGAATCTCGGGGCAAACCAGTTGAGACGACTCACAAATCAGCAGCCAACGAACTGGCGTTATTTGCCCGAGTGTACAGATGACCGTGTAGACTATCCTGGAGGTCATCGAAACCGCGAATTTTTCAGGTCCCTATTATTTAGGTGAATATTGTTACCAAAGTGTAAAAAAAATTGGAAATAAATTATTATTGTTATTATTATTAGTTCAGCTCGGCGGGGTACAGGCCGAACCGCATGTGGAAGCTGCTGAAGGTGGACATCGAAGTCTTGGCGAGGGGCGACGACAGGCGGATATCATCGGTGTTGTTCCTCTTCAGGCTGCAGAGGCGGTCCGCTCTGTACGGCGTCATCTTTCTCCTCCCGGCACTGGGTGAGGCGCGAGCACTGTCCGCCATCCGGGCATCCGACACACCACCACTTGTCCAAACGTCTGAAATATCAATTTATTTGGTGTCAGATATAAAATAATATCCTCAGCGATAAACACGAGGTTTTATCCCTGCCCAATTAAAAAAAAAAAAAAATCTTAATTTTGACAAAAGATAAATTTGGAAACCAGTTGCCAAGAAATAATTTGTAATACTGAGTACATAAAGTTCCAAAGATTCTTCACGGATGGAAGATGTAGGGCTACCATGCCATGTAACACTCCCCAGTGGGGGTGAGAGGGTGTGTTGCGATGCTATATCGGCATGTGAGGACAAACCACGCTCACATTTGCCATAGTGTGTGTGTGTCAATGTGTGCATTCTTCTTCCCTTGGCAGTGCTCCCTGTTCTCACCCTGGCCACGTACTGGGTCGACCCGGGGAGCCCGGCGCGCATGCGCATCTGCTGCGTGGACATCTTCACCCACGTCTACCAGCTGCAGGCCCTGGGCTACGAGCTGCCGACCGGCGCGGAGTGCCCCAGGATAAGTACGAGGAAATTCCTCAAAGGGGGATTCCACCCCTCTAGAGTTCCACGAACTCGCCCGTGGTTTTCAAAAACAACCACACGAAATTGGCTAGGGACCGGAAAAAAAAATTCGCAGATTCATTTCGCGATAGTCTGAAATACATACACACTTGCTCTTGCTATTGGCTCGCTGTTCGTCTGGGCGACTCCGAGACAATGAGAAACCCCTCAACCAAAGAAGTGACGAATCTCGGGGCAAACACCAGTCGAGACGACTCACAAGTCAACAGCCAAACGAACTGGCGTTATTTGCCCGAGTGTACAGAGGACTGTGTAGACTATCGTGAAGGTCATCGAAACCGCGAATTTTTCAAGGTCCCTAGACATTTCCATCGGCGATTACTAGGGCCATGCAATTTTTCGCGGAAAGATTCCGCGATCAGAAGGCTTGTTGAACACCATCGTTACTCGTTAGAATTGGGTTTGAAAGGTTTTTTTGAAGTCAGCATCTAAAGGCTTGGTAATAACCATTGTAAGAATTGGGTTTGAAATTTTTTTTTTTGATGTGATAACATCTTATAAATCGATGAACACCTAGTGCGCGCACAAAAAAGCATGACTCCTTGTCACATTCCGTCTGAGCCGAGCGTGCAAGAACCGGCCAACCACCGTGCGAGAAAATCTTCTATAATAGCAAACAGGTTAAGGCGGACTTTTTAACTAATTGTTCGTGATTATATTTGTACAAATTATTTAAATTAAATTTGCAAAAACTGTAAATAATATTAGAAAATTAAAAAGTATCCAATTTTTCATCAATGTTTCCTTATGACGTTATCACGTAACATTATCGTCCGTAAACCGACTTTACAGACAACCTAATTTTTTAAATAGTCTGAATGTTAAGGCTTGTTAATGACCATTGCTTCGCAGTTCTGTACTACCGGGACTCGATGCTGGCGGCCGGGTTCACGATGCTTGTGGCGGTGGTGCTGCAGTGGCTTTCCTCCGAGGCGGGCGACCCGCCATCTTGGTGTGCGCGCGCCGCCTCGTGGCTCGCGGACAGGCGCTACATGCGGGCCCTGCTGCTGGTCTCGGTGAGTTGGTGAGCCTGACGGGCGACCCGCCATCTTGGTGTGTTCGCGCCGCCTCGTGGCTCGCGGACAGGCGCTACGTGCGGGCCCTGCTGCTGGTCTCGGTGAGTTGGTGAGCCTGACGGGCGACCCGCCATCTTGGTGTGCGCGCGCTGCCTCGTGGCTCGCGGACAGGCACTACGTCGGGCTCTGCTGCTGGTCTCGGTGAGTTGGTGAGCCTGACGGGCGACCCGCCATCTTGGTGTGTTCGCGCAGCCTCGTGGCTCGCGGACAGCCGCTACGTGCGGGCCCTGCTGCTGGTCTCGGTGAGTTGGTGAGCCTGACGGGCGACCCGCCATCTTGGTGTGTTCGCGCCGCCTCGTGGCTCGCGGACAGGCGCTACGTGCGGGCCCTGCTGCTGGTCTCGGTGAGTTGGCGAGCCTGACGGGCGAACCGCCATCTTGGTGTGTTCGCGCCGCCTCGTGGCTCGCGGACAGCCGCTACGTGCGGGCCCTGCTGCTGGTCTCGGTGAGTTGGTGAGCCTGACGGGCGACCCGCCATCTTGGTGTGCGCGCGCTGCCTCGTGGCTCGCGGACAGGCGCTACGTGCGGGCTCTGCTGCTGGTCTCGGTGAGTTGGTGAGCCTGACGGGCGACCCGCCATCTTGGTGTGCGCGCGCCGCCTCGTGGCTCGCGGACAGGCGCTACGTGCGGGCCCTGCTGCTGGTCTCGGTGAGTTGGTGAGCCTGACGGGCGACCCGCCATCTTGGTGTGCGCGCGCTGCCTCGTGGCTCGCGGACAGGCGCTACGTGCGGGCCCTGCTGCTGGTCTCGGTGAGTTGGTGAGCTTGACGGGCGACCCGCCATCTTGGTGTGCGCGCGCCGCCTCGTGGCTCGCGGACAGGCCCTACGTGCGGGCCCTGCTGCTGGTCTCGGTGAGTTGGCGAGCCTGACGGGCGACCCGCCATCTTGGTGTGCGCGCGCCGCCTCGTGGCTCGCGGACAGGCGCTACGTGCGGGCCCTGCTGCTGGTCTCGGTGAGTTGGTGAGCCTGACGGGCGACCCGCCATCTTGGTGTGCGCGCGCCGCCTCGTGGCTCGCGGACAGGCGCTACGTGCGGGCCCTGCTGCTGGTCTCGGTGAGTTGGCGAGCCTGAGTGGCATGGCAGAGCGTCTCCCTGAGTTCACAGCGTGATGCTGGTCTGGAGGCGAGGGAAGCTGTTGCACGGTATTAAAAAAAAGAACAATTATTGTGTTGTTTTTTTGCTTGTAAGAAATCATTAAAGGGAAATTATGACCACTATATTGGTGTGTCTTTCTTTTTTGATTTGCTTGGATTCCCTTTCGTTAGAATATTATCAATCTGGAATTTTACAATATCTTTCTGAGTTTGGATATGAAGTGGGCAGGAAGCGGGTTATATACACACACGTGTGTGTATATATTTATATATATATATATATATATATATATATATATATATATATATATATAAAATATGAAACCCACAAAGTATTTTGTGTAGCCAACAAAACGGGTTTATCAGCGAGTTGAGCTCCAACCAATGTGAAACATTACAAAGGCCATAGCTAAAATTTTTTTGGCGTATGACAATTGGCCAGGGCTTTGAAATAAAAATGATTATTTTTTTAAAATAATAAACTTAATTAGCTACACAGTATTTAAGTATAAAAATATAACTAAAGCAACTATTTTCAAGGGTAAATTTGCAATTCTTATGTAACAATAAATCACGGGTGTTCTTTTTTTTTTGCTTTGACTTCCTACGCAAAACGATGTTAAGAATTTTTTGACGTGACAACGTCTAATAAATCAATGAACGCCGGCTGCACGCACGAAAAAGTGTCCCGTAACGGAAATTGTCCCGTTACACTGTGTCCCGTTACGCTCATTGTACGCTTGCGCTGCACCTATCTCTCTTCCACTCGATTGGAACAACCATCGATTTGACTTTTTCGAGGCACATTAAACTTGAAACACTCCCATTCGTTTCCTACTTTTCCTATCATCGTCCTATTCTTAACAGAATAACACAGATTAGAAGAAGTTAAATAGCAAACATGTATAAAAGTTATAATTAAATTAATCTGTTCGTTAAAGTAATTAATATATTTGAATTTATGAGTGCAAATAAAAGTAAATTTATCAATTAAATTGTAGATTTCATTTCACTCCTTCTTTGTATCCATACAAAATAGTGATAATTCAATAAAAGTTATTCAATTTTATTCATAAAAATATGCAATAATTACATCAATGTTTTGTTATGACGTTGTCACGTTAAACTACCGTCCGTAAACCGAATTTACAGACAACCACTTTTTTTTTTTTTTTTTAACGACGTGATCTGATGCTGGTACTCATGGAAATGATCCTGTTGCGCGATAAAATGGTTCCCTGTGTTTTATCTCAGGGAGGGGATCGAAGCAGTCCACTCGAGGGTCGTGAAGACGTCTCGCCTGGAGAGATCGCCGCAGCAGACAGAAGCGCAGATGCAAATCCACACGCCTGGAAGCTCGTGATACACATCGCGGACCGAATATTGTTTCTCGCATTTGCTTCTGTATATTCCATTCTGCTGTTAGTTCGTGTTCTGTGACTAAGATGAAAATTTCTTGTACACAAATTTGGTCGTGCAAAAATGATGTTAAGATTACAATATGATTTTATTTCTTCAAGATTCATTTAAAAAAAATAATAATTACATTATTTTTAAAACATGTTTAAACGAATAAATTCTGAAACAAGTTACCATTAACTGAAATGTTTATATTTTTGTTTGTATATTAAAATGGAAATTTGAGCAGCTATGGCATAGTTTTTTTTTTTTTTTCTGTTTCAATATTTCGTTTGACAGTAAAATGTGGAGTGCTAAAAAAAAAAAAAAAAAAAAAAAGCGACAAGTGACTCGTTCGAGTGTTATGCCTCACCCTTCGTGTTGGATACGCCGATTTCGTAACGTTATAAACCAATTATTGCGATGTTCCAAAACATTCGAAGATATATAGCATATTCCCTCTACTTTACCATAACTACGCCGAAGAATTTAGATCTTTTTACTTCTACTTCTCGAAAATATGTTTTAGCATATGGGTTTTCATCAAAATATTTTGTAACAATACAAAAATTGTTTTTCTATAAAAAGAGAATTTAGTTTAATTTTCTCGCAACTAACGACGTTTCCTCTGCAGTTTGAAATCATAGGTTAGTACTCTGTTATACTGTAACTTTTTTTTTGTTGTAAATGGAAAATTAATGTTCTTTTAAAATTACAAATATTTTGTAAATCTGTACATATATAAATGCTAACAACTTTACAAATGAAAAAAAAGAAATTGTGTTCGCAGTAATACTGGGAATTATTCGCAGAAATTTTCCTTGAATAACTTCCTATTATTAACTGAGCACATTAATGCACATAAAAGTGCAATTATTAAATATTAAATTATCTTTTTCCGAGTTTTTTTTAAAAATTATGCTCTGATGAAACATGAACTAAAATATAACATTATGCTCCAATTTTCGTAAGAAAAGCTCAGTGTTATCTCGGGGAAAAAAAAAACGTTATTTCACGTAGCCGTGTGTTGTACAAGGAATCTTTTTGTAAAAGTACAAGGGAAAAAAAAAAACATGAAGCAGCTTGGCTTCCGGGGTTGTAGCAGCTTCCTCGGCGAGTAATTCACCGACGTTTCGGCCGACATTGCAGTCGCCGTCATCAAGGAGCAGTAATGATGGCGACTGCAATGTCGAACCCGAAACGTCGGTGAATTACTCGCCAAGGAAGCGGCTACAACGAAAAGCCTAAGGTGTCCATCAAGTTCTGTCCCTGCCCGAACACGCCCGAATATTCACCTCGGGATTTGTTTTATTTTTGCGCAGGAAAAATGAATTCAAATATTAAAAGTGGTCGGTTAGGTTAGCTACATTAAAACACTTTAAAAAACTATGGACGGTTAGTTAGGTTAGTACAGCTACATTAAA
The DNA here is from genome assembly GCF_032445375.1 of Bacillus rossius redtenbacheri. Lineage (NCBI taxonomy): Eukaryota > Metazoa > Arthropoda > Insecta > Phasmatodea > Bacillidae > Bacillus > Bacillus rossius. Next base: position 6,369,986 of record NC_086343.1, read on the forward strand.
ATAAACAGAGAAATATACATATATATATAAATAAACCCGAGATTGGCCGAAGGTGAATATTCGGGCGTGTTCGGGCAGAGACAGAAATTGATGCACATCTTAGGCTTCCCCGGCTACAACCCCGGAAGCCAAGCTACTTCAGACAATGGCCGTGAAAGCCTGCGAACTGTTTTTTGGCTGGGTTGGTGTCAAGCTAGCATGACACTGTTGGCGCTCGGGAGAGAGAGAGAGTGTGTGTAGGGGGGTGGGGAGGGAGGGAGGTGGGAGGGTCCTTGTTATCAGTGGTTATCCGCGCGCCGGCGGGCGTGTCCGGACATGTGTCGACGCCCTTCGGGTCCGGCACCAACCAGACACGTCTCCGTCGTCGAGCGAAGATGAGGCCCCGCGACCTGGCTTCTCTCCTCGCGCTCTTCGCGACGGGTCTCCGGGCTGCAGCCGGTGAGACCACTAATTAACTTACAACGTCGGGGACGCACCACAACGCCGAACGTACAATAACACCGAATGCCAAATTGACTACAACGCCGACAGCTAGAAAACTGCTGTGTACCACAACGCCGAATTACCACAACGCCGAAATACATTAACGCCGAAAAATGTCTTGCAGGACTGCCACAAAGGTTAGGTTAGGTAAGGTTAGCACATAAATTCATTCTGTTGTTTTTCATTTTGCTCCTTTGCCCCCCCCCCTCCCCCTCCCCGCAGCAACATTTTTCGGAGTTACTGTATTTCGGTGTTGTGGTACACAGAAGTTTTCTAACTGTCGGCGTTGCGGTCAATTTGGCATTCGACGTTATGATATTCGGCGTTATTGTACGTTCGGCGTTGTGGTATTTCGGCGTTGTGGTAACGACCCTGCACACATAACGTCCATATTGTTAGGTTTTGTGTCAGGACGGTTGCCTGTACCTGGCACAGATTGTTCCCACCTACGGCCGGCATCCTCATGTTCCCCTCCCACATATGCGCCCTATCAGGGTAGGGTGGGAGAAACTTCCAGTTCGTTTTATATACATTCCAGACCTTATTTAAAACAGAACTGCTAGGGATCACTCCCTGTTGTTTGATCGGGAAGGTATTACAGCTTCGGCAATGACCAGCGGCTGGGGCCACCAACCCAGCATAGTCACCGCCTCAGCCCCTCTACCGCGCTCAGCTGACCAGACAGTTGTCTGTGTCCTGAGCCCTAAGACTTTATCAGCACTGCTGGCACCTATCACACTGGGACCCCTCAAAACACCCCGTGAACCCGTGGTCCAGTGGAGGCCTGCTAGCTGTCCAGGCTAGTACCGGAGCTGTGTCGTCGCTCACCACGTCGACTCCGCACAGGGATAGGGAACGCTCGGAGCCTGCTCCAAGCGATCGGAGCACCACCACCAAGTACGAGTGCTACCCAATCAGAATCCAGGGCCTTGGAGGAAACATCAGCGGGACACCATTCAATCTTTCATGGATTCTTCCCGTACTACTACCAACTTGGCGTCGATTCGGCAGACCATTCGCCAACAAGCTATCCGACCGCCTCTCTTCAGGGTCACTCAACAGGATGTCCTCGTCTCCTCGGACTACCCTCCGACCTGACGTACCTCGGCCCGGCAGATTTACAGCCGGTTAAGACCCGGAGCTGGCCAGACAGATTATTCCGACCTTACGGCCGGCGTTCTCACGTTCTCCTCCCACATATGCACCCTAATAGGGTAGGGTGGGAGTAGCTTCCAGTTATTTCCAGACATGTAATTTAGGTTCACACCTCATAGAATTCACCAATACTCCCCCAGGCATATGATCCCGTTAGGGTGTGGTCCTGGTTAGGAGAAAGATGGGTCTTTTACATGCCTGACACTGTTACCAGTGCCAAACATGGGATCTAAGAACCGGGAAATAGATTCGCCATTTCCAATCGCGGCATGTTACAAGTGAGCGCACGGCTTGGTCGAGAGGTTGAGGAGACCCATCCCAACTTCGGCCCCACCGACCCGCCCCCAGCTCCGCCGTTAAACCCCCAAACCGCCTACAGAGCCAGCCCCCTCTGTGGAATATGAGTAGCACCGTCATGCAACCACACCTCTCACCTCTCTAGGACCCCTCGGTCACCCAGTTGCTCGTGATCCAGCCGAGGCCTATCCAACCTCTACTAGCTCAGCAGGCTAGTAGCTCAACACTTCCACTCGTCAGCAGGGCGGGGACCCCTCGGAGTGTTCTCCAAGCATAGGAGGACCACTACCACCACGTTTCCTTCTCCAATCCTGATCCTGAGCCATTAGAGGAAACCTCAGCAGGGAACTATCACAGTAAAGGATCAGTCCCATGGCACCCTTCATCTTCAGGTATAGTGCTTTCCCGGGCAGCCCCACGGCGGCAGAGCACCCCCGAATCAGGACATGGATGTCCTTGGGTACTTCAATATCAGCATATCTCCCGCCCGAAGGTTACAACTGTGCTAGAGCCCGGGTAGGTAAGGTAACACCAGACCAAAGACTGCCTTAATTACCGACCCTTAAACTATCCCCCGCCCAAGGGTTACAGCCTTGCCAGAGCCCGGGTGCCCGGACCGGGAGCGAACCCCCGCCGCGGAACCGCCCTTCGCTATTCCATATGCATTATGGATTCTTCACGTTTAATCCGATGCTTTGAGACACCACCTTGGGTTTGGGGGTCCAAAACCCCCCAGTGGATTTTCTGCAGGAGCAAGGCGTAGTCACCTACCCACAGCTTACTAATACAGAATTCCCATTCCGACATACCGAGGAAGTCTGAGGAGTGGGCACCTCCGGCATTTCCCATATTTGTTTAAACACTGGCGCCACGAGAAGGCTATGGGTTGCCGTAAGCGGGAGAGGCTATATATTCGCATCACACGCCCTTTTTGGATCTTGCTGAGAGCATCACTCAGATACTAGAGCCGACTACAGCTCCGACACGTCATATATCCGCTCTTCATCCCATAGGGTCGACGGGAAACCCTATGGGACGCAAGACCCTTAAGCCAGCAGTTAGTTCCAGACAGTTGGCTGTGTCCTGAGCCATAAGACTTCACCAGAACTGCCGGCGCCTTCCTCACAGGGACCGAGCAGTGTGACGGGCCGGCCCGCCAGCCGCAGCCGACGACGGTGCTCAGGAAGTCGCTGCTCTGCAACTACGACCGGCTCGAGAGGCCCGCCAAGGACCTCGCCAACGCCACCACCGTCGCCGTGCTGCTGTGGCTCAAGAGCTTCGACGTGGTGAGCGCCCCGGTCCACGAGGACTCTCCGCCGGTCCACAGTCCTCCGCAGAGCGTGGACCGGACACTGGAGCAGGCCGCGCTGGGACGGAACAGGAATATCCACGTCCGCAGTGATTCCCTTGGGGCATTCATGCTTTCCGTTGTCCCAGCACCTCCATCGACGTGATGAGCGCCCGGTCCACGAGGACTCTCCGCTGGTCCGCAGAGCGTGGACCAGTCACAGGAGCAGGCCGCACTGGGTCGGAACAGGAATATCCACGTCCGCAGTAATTTCCCCGGGGCATTCACGCTTTGCGTCGTGCCAGCACCTCCAATAGTTAAAAGTTACAGTAAACTCCCTATTATCCGCGCATGCTACGAAAAAAATACAGCACATATGTAAATCTGTATTTCATTAAAAGTGAGCAAATTTGAACTCTACTGACGATTGTATTGTGTGCAGTGTACAGTAAAATGCCGCATGCCTTCTCGGAACTCACGCAGTGTCTAATGAAGTCTCTGAGTACGTACAGTACTGTATCCTTGTTCCGAAGCAAGTACCGAGCACTCTTTATGTTTACATTAACTGAAATGTGTTGTATGTTAATAATTCAGTAAAATACTAAAATTTTAGCATCATTTAAACATTTTTACTGTTAATTGTAACTTTTACTGTACATACATTTTTAAATTTTTAAGTTGAAATATTAATGTTTCCTTTTTTTTGTTTCCCATTTTCGGCTCTTTTGCGGATTATCCGCGATTTTCACTATCCGCGGTGGCTCTGCCACTTAATTTCGCGGATAATCGGGAGTGTACTGTATTTGTAAACAGTTCCCTGAACAGCTTTCCAACATTAACTGTGCACGTTAATGGACACGATAAAACCAAATAAAAGTCAATATATATTTTTTTTAAATATTCGACTATCTTTTTCAATGTTTGAAAAAAAAATCCATGAATTGAGTTACATTTAAAATATAAAATTGCTCGTCAATTTATCGTAATAAATACTCAAAACATTGTCATATGTTTTGCATATTTATCGACATCTTTCTTGCGGTAGTACAAGCTATTTCTTGGCAACTGGTTTCATAAGGAATCTTTCTTAAAATGTTCAGAAATTCTTTTTTTCCCTGTGGAAAGGCAACTTAGTTAGAATTTCAGCCTGACACAATTTTTTTTTTTCACGGATTCACTGGGTATGAAAGTAGACTTGAAGCACATATACATCTCCTTAACGTTGATGATTGGATCACAGTGCTCTTGACATGCATTTGACGATCTTGGGCCAGTTTTAAAAAAAGCGAAGAAGTGTGTTACCCAATGACCTGCAATCCGCCAAAGATTTGTTACCTTCTTACCGACAAATGAGCACTCCAAAAATAAGCTTGATTATGAATAAGCCAATCGAATCTAGCATTAGAGCGCAAATTTTACAAAGGAAATAATCGTGGTACTATTTATCGAACTTCCGTTAACAAATAACAAATGAATATCGTGTAGTTTTGTATCTAAATGAGTAGGGACTGTAAAAAAAAATTCGTCCTGTGTATACTCGGAAAAAATAACGCCATTTCATTGGCTGCTGACTTGTGAGACGCCTTCAACTGGTTTTGCGTGTGATTCGATACTTCTTTCGCAGGCGTGTAAAGAAGACTGTGATCCAATCATCAACGTTAAGGAGATGTAGGTATATGTGCTTCAAGTCTACTTTTATACCCAGTGAATAGGTGGGGAAAAAAATCGTGTCAGGCTGAAATTCTAACTATGTTGCCTTTCCACAGGAAAAAAAATTTCTGAACATTCACGAAAGATTCCTTATGAAACCAGTTGCCAATAAATAGCCTGTACTAATGCAAGAAAGATATCGTACATATGCACAGCACATGACTATGGTTTGAGTATTTATTACGAAAAATTGACGCGTAATTTTATTTTTTAAATGATGCTTCATTCAAGGAATTTTTTTCCTTCAAACATTGGAAAAGATAGTCGAATATTAAAAAAATAATAATAACTTTATTTGGTTGTGCCATGTCTATTAATTGGTAGACGGTTTCTCATTGGCGCAAGGTCGTCCAGAGTAACAGTGAGCCAATAGCAAAAAAGAGCTTAAAGGTATACGCATTTGAATTTTGGTCCATCGCGAAATGAATCCGTGAATGTTTTTTTTTTCTTTCGGTCTCTATTAATGAGTGTTGTCCTTACTTTCAGAACGAGATGAGTCATGGACACAGCATCGATATCCACACTTGGACCGCTTGGGTAAGTCTCTTTGCCCATGGAGGTAAGAAGTCATGGAGTGGTTGCAAGCGATCTTCGCCATGTTGGTAAATGAAGTCGAAATGAGAACGAACCCTTTCGAACCTCTTTAATGTTTAGTTAGTTTTGATGGGTTTTTGACGGTGATAACGTCTTATAAATCGATGAACGCCGGCTGCACGCACGGAAAAGCAAGACTCATTTGTCACGTTCCACCTGAGCCGAGCGTGCAAGAACCGGCCAACCACCGTGCGAGAAAATCTTGTATAATATCAAACAAGTTAAGGCGGGGTTTTTAACTAGTTGTTCGTGATTATATTTAAACAAATTATTTAAATTAAATTTGCAAAAACTGTAAATAATATTTGAAAATTAAAAAGTATACAATTTTTCATCATGACGTTATCACGTAAAATATTCGACCGTAAACCGACTTTACAGACAACCCCCTTTTAAGCTGCTTTATTTTAAAAATACTCACTTCTTGATAGTATTTTTTTTGCGCTTATTCCTAGCGAGTTCTTTTTTAAACTATTAAGCAAAAAATAACATTAACTTCTAACCTTTTCACTACGGTTCATTTTTCAAATCAACTTCTACTCAGGATGACTTCAACACTAGAACTAACACCCATTCCAATGACTAATACCTCCATGTGATTTTAACTTGGGTTTTATTGACAGATGATTATAAGTATTACATGTTGGTTCCTCCGAGGACTGGTGTAGACAGAGGTACGAAGAGCCGACCGACATCAAATTTTGCTAAAAATTTGCCAAAAAAAAACTTAAAATATGCCAAAAATTAGCAAACATTTCCTGTTTATAAAAAAATCTACAAAAAATTATCAAAAAAAAAAAAAAATTTCATATAACAAGGTAGTCCTCAAAAAACGACAAAGACTTGAAAAGTCTGCTTTTAAAGTCCACATCTACAAGCCACACATAAGCCGCTAAAGTCATGACCTTGACAATTAGGATCCCATGGCCACCATTGCAGGGATACGATCTCATCGCCCGGATACTGTATTATACGATAAGCTGATACGACTGGTGGGTTACTACTGGTAGAATACGATATGTTACTACGAGAACTCAGCCTTAGTTAGAAATCAGATTAAAAGAAATAAAACAATAAAGTTTGTAATCCAAAAAAATTTATTTATTTTTTAATATTAAAGTAAAATAAGTGATTATTGTATGTAGCCAGCTTCCCTTAGTTCTTTAATTACGGAGACTACTTCATCGATGTGCGAGTAGTTTCCTCCACGAACCGATATCAACATTCTCAGACCTTCGACCAATATGCCCATCTTCGACCATGACTTGTAATCAATCTCTTCTGCTGCTGCTTCCATCTTCCATGCATGTTTATTATTTTTAAGATTTTTGAGGTCTTTGAAGACTAAAACGAGAAATTTTCACTCGAAACGGGAATTTTTCCCTCGAAACGGAAAAACTTCCCTTAATAGGGATTTTTTTTCTTCATATTTTTGAGATCTTTTAGTGGAATTTTTTTTCCCTAAAAGCTGGAAAATTTGCTTGAATTTTGGGCAATTTTTTTTTAGTATTTTTGGCAATTTTTGGTAATATTAAAGTTTAATGTCAAAGGTCAAGGTCATACAAGATGGCCGCTGTGACATCATAACCTAAGACAGTGGCCGGTTACTCGCTCCTCTGCCCAGCTCCAGTCCTCGAAGGAACCAATATATACCTACTATTGTAACATAAATCGTTAGATTTTCAAAGCAAAAAAAAATGCATTTTTAATTAATACAAAACAAATAAAAAAGAAGTTATTATTTGGAAAACAAGTGAATTTGACTATTATTGCAGACTCGGAGCCTGTAATTTTTAAATGAAATTTTCATTCGGCGAAAGTGAAAATACCCTTCTTACACTTAGCAAAACATTCCTAAACAGCAAAACATGCTGGCCTTACAATTGACATGATCTTTAAATGATTCATGCGATTGGGAATTTTAATTCTATACAATTTCTTGGACATACTCCATTGCAATTTTGCACTGTTTGTCATAAAAAAAATAATCAAGAACGCAAATTAAGAAATTAAAAAAAAACTCATAAAGAACAAGCCTAAATCAGCTAACGTCAAACAGATAAACCCAATGATGAACCTAGACAGGTGTTATGGACTACAAATCGACGACAGCACAGACAAACACATTAAAACTCAAACAGCAGACAGCACAAGAATTCCGTGAAGGGAATTTAGTCATGAAAAAAAGAATAACAACACAGAAGAACACAGTGGGCTAACAACGACTAGACAGTTTCAAAAATAACATTTTAAACGCAGGCAGACAACTAAACCTGAACAATGCAGCAAATATACGAACACAACGATGAAGATAAACAGATATTATGGACAACAAAACGACAACATTAACGAACACAATATGTTTCCTATGAGATGACAAAACAGTTGCGACGTTTCGGGAACTGGCATCTGATGACGGAATATATGTATAGAATAAACTTGTAAAAACAAAACCACTAAAATTTGAGTTCAAAACCCCGGGAATCGAATCAGTTTAGCCATGGTGGGAGGTAAGTGAGTTCACAGCTTTGTTTTAAATTAGATCATTGAATACCAACGTACCAACCATATTTCAACTATTGATTATCGAAGAGGTTCGTCTTCATGTTGATGATATAACTGACTGTGACAATAATCGAGTCGTATTTAGGGAAAATACAAATCTACACCCATGACGTACCTTTGCCGGGACTCGAAAGTCCTCCCATAGAGAGCTGACGCGCATCTGACTGCGTCACTCGACCATTATGAATCGAGTATAACTAAGCTGTTGTGTCATAGAACCTTGGAGATTAGATCTAAAATAACTATACCATGTTATACTATATAAACTATACCATTTTTAGGCTAGAATTAAAAAAAAAACTTTTTTTTTTTTTCACGGTACCGCCGATTGCGGCCAATTTTTGGGTCTTTTTTGAGATTCCTCGTAAAACAGAACTCCTCTTCTTCTTCTTCTTCTTCTTGATAATAAGAAGCGTCTAGTGTTGAGAAAACGGCCAATACTCCAATTTTTGGTCTTTTTTGAGATTCCGCGTAAACAGAACTCTTCTTCTCAATAAGAAGAAGCGTCTGGCGTCGAGAAAAACGGTCAAAACCCGAATCAGGTCATAATTAAGGTGAAACGAGTGATTCTGTCTGTGTCCGAACTACTGGGAATTCTGTGACCGACTGTTTTTGCTTCGCAGAGTTGGATGGACGATTATCTGACCTGGGACCCAAAACAACACAACGGCATAGAATTCTTGCACTTCAGAAGCTACGAAATCTGGATCCCTGAACTCGTTCTTCAGAGCCCGTAAGTCAAGTCGAAACTTAAGTTTTTATCTTCCTGCTTGCAGGAAACCAGTAACAGGAGCAGCAATGCTTCACTTCATACTTACCCTCTCTAGGCTAGAGTCAGCTTTTACATTCATGGCCTAACCCAAGACTCTTTATTGTGCTCATTGTGGACGATGCCAAGATCAGAGGCTGACATCTTGTGGGCTGGTAGCCACCTGTCCGAGTGTCAAACTACCTGGAATAAATTATTTTTGCAAAACCAATTATATAACTATATAGTTAACTTAAATATGTAAAATTTATTTACTGATAAACACACATAAAAATGTTTTCACTGTTCACATGGTGGGATTAATAACATTCAATGATGAGGACACTCTACCAGTGGATCACTCGAACAGTAGGATAATCAAACAGTTGTACCCACGAACAGTAACAGCGGGATGCTCGAACAGTTGGACGTTCGAACGGTTTTTTGGGCGTTTCTTCACGTATTTCAGTAGTAATGGGGTTTTGCACATTTTGATGAATTTTTATTCGCGTGTTTCACTAGTGATGGGCAGGGACTGTAAAACTTCCCAGATTCAAAGACCTCCAAGATAGATTCCACAATCCTGTGCATACTTGGGCAAACGTAGTCTGTTCATTGGCTGTTAATTTGTGAGGGTTCTCATCAGGGTAGCTTGTAATTCGACACTTATTTGATTGATTTTCTTGAATTGACGAAAAGTCCTCCTGATTAACAGAGTACCAATAGCAGAAGCAGCACGAAGATAATATTATTTACATTTTAGCATATTATTAAATTAACCCACGAATTCTTCCGGTGTCTAGTGATGGGGGTTTCTACTTAAAAAGTATGGTTTTCTTTGGGTGAGTGTTCAATTGTTTCACTAGTGATGGAGGTTTCCATTTAAAAAGTTGGGTTTACTTTGGGTGTTTGATGTGTTTCACTAGTGATGGGTGTTTCCACTTTACAAGTTGGGTTTACTTTGGGTGTTTAATCACGTGTTTCACTAGTGATGGGGGTTTCCACTTAAAAAGTTAGGTGTTTGATCACATGTTTCATAGTGATGGGGGATTCCACTTAAAAAGTTGGGTGTTTGATCATGTGTTTCACTAGTTATGGGGGTTTCCACCTTACAAGTTGGGTATTTGATCACGTGTTTCACTAGTGATGGGGGATTCCACTTAACAAGTTGGGTGTTTGAAAATATGTTTCACTAGTGAAGAGGGTTTCCACTTAACAAGTTTGGTGGTTTATCACGTGTTTCTTTAGTGAAGGGGGTTTCCATTTAACAAGTTTGGTATTTGATCACGTGTTTCATTAGTGATGGGGGTTTCCATTCAACAGGTTTGGTGTTTGATCACGTGTTCCACTAGTGATGGAAGTTTCCCACCTAACAAGTTGGGTTCACGTCGGATGTTGGTTGACGTGTTTCGGTTGCGCTGATGGATCTGTTTCCACCCCCGCGCAGCGCCGAGTTCCAGTCGCTGGCCAACTTCTTCTCGGACGGCAAGTGCGTGGTGCGCCACGTCGGCCACGTGGTGTGCATAGCCAGCAGTGCCTACCACGCGCAGTGCGACGGCGACCTCGCCTCGTGGCCCTTCGACTCGCACCGCTGCGAGCTGGTGCTCACTGCGCTCGAGGACAAGGAGAACAGCGTCAACCTCACCGTCATGGACACCGGCGTGAGTCCACCCGTCCTGCCCTGCCTCGACGCTCAGTTCGGGGTCCATTTCCTGGATAGGTAGGGACCTGAAAAATTTCGCGGTTTCGATGACCTTCAGGATAGTCTACACAGTCATCTGTATACTCGGGCAAATAACGCCAGTTCTTTGGCTGTTGACTTGTGAGTCGTCTCAACTGTTATTGCCCGAGATTCGTCACTTCTTTGGTTAAGGGTTTCTTATTGAGAGTTGCCCAGACTAACAGTGAGCCAATAGGAAAAGCAGCTTAAAGGTATAAGTATATGAATTTCAGACTATCGCGAGATGAATCTGCGAATTTTTCCGGTCTCTACTGATAGGTTTACCTCTTTGCTGCCTCGGTGATCGGACCACAGTCTGTCGCAGTTTTCCGGGCACATATTTGACGGTCGGACACGTTCAGTGGGTGGCATTACGCTACCAGTCAGTGGTCAGGCGTGTGTATTCAGTGATCAGACGTGTATTTAGCTTGCAGCCACATTCAGCAGAATGTTGGCTAGGCAGGTACAGTTGGTGATCAGGCGCTACCAGATTGAGGTCAGGTCAACACGATCAGTTAGTGTTGAGCCAGGGACGAATAGCCATGGAGGAGTCCTTTGGGGGTCCGGATCACTCCCTTCCAGGATTAAAATAATAATAATAATAAGCCAAGATGTAGCTTGGCTTCTGGGTTGTAGCCGCGTCGTTGGTGAATAATTCACCCGACGTTTTCGGTCGAAATTGCAGTCGCCATCATCAGTGAGCAGTTACCTACTAAAACTCATTTCATGTTTCTTGAGAATTTTGAAATTCCAGGTAAAATTAATTAATATTTTCTGGAAGAAATTCAAATCATTTCTTGAAGTAACCAGTGGCATTGCAGTTAATCATAAAAAGTTTCATTTCTGCAATAAATTAAATTCTGCCTTATTTGTACAACCCAAAAACGTTCAAAATGTAACTTTGGCAGATAATTGTGCAAAAAGTATGCGCTGTATATATATTTTTCATTTCGTGTAAGTTAAAAAATTGAAAAAAAAATGTCTACACATTTATCTGTAATTACTGTAAATATAAAATTAAATCTTGACCTGAAATGGGAGGCACCCCCTTAAGAGTTTACAGGTTTTTTTTTTTTTTTTTTTAGATTCTAATATGTAGTTTTGTATTCAAAGACGTGAAATGCATGCGTGTGTGTGGGAAAGCCTACGATTCATGCCGAGTATTCGACATGCCCGAACATTACCGAATACTTGCCTTCGGGTATCTTCGGTATTCTTTTTTTTTTAGGTGAAAAAACGTCTGTTTTAAATGCCGGAAATGTGAATGCTAACTTCTCCAATGCTAGCAATGAGAAAATCTAGTCAATGAGAGTGTTACATATACTGGAAAGTTATGTATGCATGAAAAAAGAAATAAAACACTATTTACGTTTGTTCTTCTGAAATAATAAATTTGTAATTATTAAGGTGAGTGATTTTTATAAAAGGGAAAATAATAATAATAACTACTTTTTGACAAGGTTTTTCTGACATTGTGATATAAGTAATAGTTCACCATTTTAACAAATGATTTCGTTAAGTTTATGTATTACAAATCTGTGATATAGAGAATGAAAAGGGTCAGTTGGGTTAGGTTGCGTGGACAGTGGGTTATGATAGGTTAGGTCCGTTTAATATCCGTTAAAATTAGGATGACTGGTTAGGATAAGTTAACTACATAGTTAGACGAAAGAATTCCAAAAAGTCACCCGAAGTCAGGCATTCGGTAATGTTCGGGCATGTCGAATACTCGGCGTGAATCGTAGGCTTCCCGTTTGTGTGTGTGTGTGTGTGTGCTATGAATATATATACTGTATAGAAGTCGCGAGTGGATAGGATTTACTCTACGTTTTTCAGAAGCGTATGATGAGCAGCTTGGGAACTTCGCCACTGCAGTGCGCTGCCGTAACGCCCTGTATCATCTTAGTTGTTATTTACCCGTTAGAGCGCAGCACTGTCGCCCGCTGTCATTCCCCGCACCCCTCAGCCATCATTCACTGCAGCTCAAGGTCGTTCAACGGGAGGGGGAAGGGGTGTTTGAAGAGTTCGAAACTTGTCCGCTAGGGACCACCACAAGTCGATGCCCTAGAGATGGTGGCGATTGCGGCGGTGAATTAACCAACTGCCTCAAAACCGTATTAGAAATTTTAACCTGGGCTGGCGACTTCTATACAGTATATATATATTCAAAGGTGTGTGTGATGGCGACGTTGCCAGATCTCCACGCTGGACCTGGTGCCGAACCGCGACTGGGAGCTGGTCGCGGTGAACGCCAGCGTGTCGACGGAGCACGCGCTGTTCGGCGGCCAAGAGCTCTCCGTGCTCTACGAGTTCACCATCAGGAGGCACTCGTCGCTCTACATGGCTGTGATCCTCGCACCGCTCCTGGGTGAGTGGGAAAACCTTCTTTTCACAGACGAGAGAGCCGAACGCCCGATAGTGCATCTTCGGTTGTTTTTTTTTTTTGACGTGACACCTAATAAATCGATGAACGCCTGCCTGCACGCACGAAAAAAAAGTGTCCCGTGTCGAACATCGTCCCGTTACGCACATTGTCCCGTTACGCTCGTTGTATGCTTGCGCCGCATCTATCTCTCTTCCGCTCGATTAGAACAACCATCGATTTGACTTTTTTCGAGCCACATTAAACTTGATGAAAAACTCCCATTCGTTTCCTACTTTTCCCATCATCGTCCTATCCTTGACAGAATAACACAGATTGGAAGAAGTTAAAATAGCAAACATGTATGAAAGTTATAGTTAAAATAATCTGTTCGTTAAAATAATAAACATATTTGAATTAATGAGTGCAAATAAAAAGTAAATTTATCAATTAAATTGTATATTTCATTTAACTCCATCTTTGTATCCATACAAAATAGTGATAATTCAATAAAAATGATTCAATTTTATTCATAAAAGTATGCAATCATTTCATCAATGTTTTTGTTATGACGTTACGTTAAACTATCGTCCGTAAACCGACTTTACAGACAACCAAATTTTTTTATTATTTCAGTTGTTTATTGTTGCAATTTTTATTATAATTTTGAGTTCATTGTTACATTATTGTTTAATTTAATCATCCAAGTGAATTATTGTTAGGGCCAAGTATTTTGCTCACTAGACTACCTGTGCCAGCAAGTTTACTCGTTGTGATTGGTCACGATTTATTCCACTCTGAATGGCTGGGATTTGTGCGTCAACTATTAAGGTGGTATCTGGAATGAACACAAAACCAATCACTAATCACAGACGATGCTACGGCGTCTCATACTCTCAGCTGGTCTCGAAACCATTTCGCGAAAAATGCATGGACCAGGTTATTAAACATTTTCAAATGAAACTTTTTACTGACGCTAATAATATTATTTTTTTGTGAGTAACATCTTAGCTCTCGGTATACGGCATTTTCGTAGGAGTAATTTAGTGAATGGAAGGGAAGTCACATAGAACGGAAATGTGTAACTACGGTGCTGCTATCTGTGGCGGATTGCGCAAACCAGATTTCACAAAGACAAAGGCAAACATTATAATATTAACTGGTTAGTGAATTTCAACAATATGGGCAGTATTTAAAAAAAATTACTGTCGAAAATCCGCTATGAACTGGGGTTTTTCATTCTTATGAAGCAAATACAAAAATTTTCAAGTGGTTGATGCTGTTTCATTTATTTATTTATTTATTTATTTATTTTCAGTGTTAGCGGTGATGACTGCGGTGTCGTTCTGGATAAGCCCCGACAACACGGCGCGAGTGACTCTGTGCTGCTTGAACCTGGTCATCCACTGCCTGTGCCTGCAGAATCTGATGTACGTCATCGGATCCAACGGGGAGACCTGTCCCAGAATAGGTATGAAACCTCTACTTGCTTTTTTGACGTAACAACGTCTAATAAATTGATGGACGCCGGCTGCACGCACGAAAAAGTGTCCCGTTACGCACATTGCTCCGTTACGCTGTGTCCCGTTACGCTCTTTGTTCCGTTACCTGTGTCCCCTTACGATCATTGTTCCGTTACGCTGTCGGCGAGTGCATAATAATAGGTTATGTTACAATTAACTAAAAGATTTAGTTATTCATATAATTGATGATAGATATTTGATTACAGTTAATTTATATGAAAACTTGTTCATAATTATATTTAAACTTTATAACTAAACGCCAGTTTTAAAAAATTAATTACAAGTCATCTACACGTGAACTGTTTCGTCGACTGTTTATAAAGTGAAGTGAAAAGTTAATGTGGTATTCATTGCTTATTACAACAACAATTTTGGCAATAAAGGTTAATTATTCTTGCATTTTAAAATCTGATTACTAATATAATTTAAAGTATTTATTCTTTTATTATTAAAAGAAAAATTATTCAATTTTATTCATAAAAGTATGCAATCATTACATCAATGTTTTGTTATGACGTTGTCACGTTAAACTATCGTTCGTAAACCGACTTTACAGACAACCAATTTTTTTTTTCAATTTTCCTTTATTCCCCTCGTTAGTCAAACTGGTTTTTTTTTATTTCGTATACGGAACAGAAATATTCATGTACTTATACTTTACAGATATTTTGTAAAAAATTTTAACATTCAAGTGAAAACAACTGTACCACTACAAATTAGTGCTCGCCGTAAACACTGGGTTCGGATTCCTACTCGGGTGTTTATTCTCTGTGTTGTCCGAGTACCTCCGATATTTAAAGTTGTTTGTAAGTCGTTCTCCGAATAGCTTTACAGTATTAACTGCGCACATTAATATGCACGATAAAACAAAATAAATTCAAATTGTTGAATTTTGGTTTATATTTTCTATGTTTTTTTTAAATATATATATATATATATGTAAGAATGAAACATCATTTAAAATATAAAATAAGGCAGCAATTTTCGTAGGAAAAAAATAAATCATCAAAATCGGTTCATAAACAAAAAGGTTATGCCCGAACATATATATAACAAACATATATACAGACGAATTTAGAACCTCCTTTTTTTTTAAAAACTGTTGAAAAAAAATTAGCATGTAAGATACACATGAGCTAACTAAAGTATAATATATTAAAGGCATACCTAATTTAAAAGGCTTTTTTTAGGTGAAAACTTCTTTAGCCGCGTTGAGCGAATTTTTGGTAGGGGCAAAACTTATGGGTTCACGCCACCGACATGCTAGTGACGTGTTGCGCCAGACTGGCGAATCGCAGTGGCCTGTGTACATATACACGCATATATACACTAATACATTGTATATACTCGACTGTATCATGTGCGTGATGGACTCTTTTTTTTTTTTGGATGGGTAAAATCTTGTGAGCTCGCATTACCGACATGCTGTAGTAGTAAGTGAAGTTAATTTGACCACGTGAATACATGACCCAGGTCTGACATCACTGGTAAGTCATTGCTAGGTAACGAATTTCTACGTAATTTTGACACACCACTGACATCTGTTGTAACTAAAATAAATGACGTAAGGATAAATGATGTCATGCTGACATCGTTCTTATATGATACCAAAATCATTTTCCTTACGTACGTTTGACGTAGAAATGATGTCATATTACACATTTAAAAACAAAATTTTAAGTTTTCACTTCTTTTGACAGTCCCCATGACTGGCTATTTTGTTTTTAAATTAATAACGTAAAGACATGCATGTTTCGCGAAAAGATTCCGAGACTAGCTGAAAGTTAAAACACTGTAGCACCGTCTGTGTTTCGTGAATGGGTGAAATTCTTTCAGGTGCATGACGATTGTTAAAACACCAATCACAGTGATTCAGTGCGGCAGCAAATGCGTCCTGAGTGGCTCAGCGAAATAAGGCAACTACTTCTCTCGCAGGCGGCCGCCAATCACAAGGAAGAAACCGCTGGTGCGTGTATACCTTGTTGCAGTCTACCAGGCGTTCAGATTTATTCGCGAAAAAAATGCCTGCCCCTACTGATAAGTAGAGACCTGCAAAAAAACGCGGATTGATTAACCTCTAGGATAGACTTCACAGTCCTTTAAATACTCGCGGAAATGACACCTGTTCATTGGCTACTGACGCGTGAGACGTCTCAACTAGGCTGTCCGAAATTCGGCACTTTCCTTGGTTTAGTGTTTCCAGGGGCGCCACAACAGGGGGGGGGGGCAAGGGTACTTTGCCCCCCTCCCCCCTTCTAAACCTTGAAGTGGGGACAAACGGGGGCAAAGAAAGTGCTGTGCAATCAATTTTTAGATAATAAAACTGCTTAAATAGCACCATTTTCCACCTTAAAATACAAATTTTACCGGGGGAGGACCCCCAGACCCCCCGCTTCAATAGGGGGATCGATGATTCTTTATAAAAAGGTATATTGCCCCCCCTTTGGAAATTTAGTTGTTGCGCCCCTGAGTGTTTCCCATTGGCTCACAGTTCCCCCGGATGAAATGCGGGCCAATCGCAAGAAGCGGTACGAAGGTATTGACGCTAGCCTATGTCGCGAGATGAATCCGCGAATGTAGCGTGTTTCTACTGACGAGTGATGTAAGAGCTGCTGTGTGTGTGTGCAGTGCTGCTGTACCGGGACTCGCTGGTGCTGGTGCTGGCGGCGCTGGGGACGGCGGTGCTCGCCATGAGGGCGTCCCGCCCCCGGGCCGCCGCCGCCGCCCCGCCGCCACCCTGGCTCGGCGCCGCCGCACTGCTGCTGGTGGACAACCCCCTGGGCAGACCGCTGCTCGCCGGCAGACTCGGACCCCAGGTCTGCGCTCCTTCCCCCCTTTCCCCTCGACCGACACCCCGCACCCTCGCTTCTGACTAGCCTAGTCGCACAGCCTCTGGCAGTTTAGTTTAGTTTGAAGTACTGCCTCTCTCTCTATCCCTCTCTCTCTCATTCTCTATCTCTCTTTCATTCTCTATACCTCTCTAATTCTCTATCTCTCTATCTCTCTCTAATTGTCTATATTTTTCTAATTGTCTCTCTCTCTCTCTCTCTAATTATCTACCTTTCGAATTCTCTATCTCTCTACCTCTCTAGAATAATCTATCACACTCTATTTATCTCTCTATCTCTCTCTAATTCTCTATCTCTCTACCTCTCTCAAATTTTCTATCACTCTCTATGTCTCTCTCTATCTCTCTATAATTCTATATTTCTCTCTAATTCTCTATATCTCTCTAATTATATATATATATCTAATTCCCTATCTCTCTCTAATTCTATATATCTATATATTCCTATCTATCTCTCTATGTCTATATATACCTATATACATCTCTATATATGTCACTATATAGCAATTAATATATTTAAAATTTACGTTTTTTTCTATCTATGTTATAATATGTATTTTTTATACCAGTCACAGGTGTGACACAGGCATATGAAAACACGCGCGTATTGTTTGCGTACATTTGACGTAGAAATGATGTCATATTACAAATTTAAAAACAAAAATTTTAAGTTTTCACTTCTGTCGATAGTCCCCATGACTGACTTTTAGTTTTTTTTTTTTTTCCAACCGCAGGTTTTTCCGAGGAAGCAGTCTGGTGACGAGGAGGCCGCTGACATCATCGAGAACTCAGAGGACATTGGTCCGTCCAAGCTCCCGCTCGACCAATGGGCGTTCTTGGTCGACGTGCTGGACAGAGCCATGTTCTACGTGTATCTGATCGTGTTCCACATCCTCCTGATTGCACGGGTCTCGTAACCCGCCTCTACACACGAGTCAACACTTTTTGTTTCCGAAGATAATGGGACATGTGCTGGTAGACTGCCTATTTTTTTCCCCCCCGTGACAGTTGAGTTTGGCTTTTCTAACGATATTGGTATTCATGTTAAAGGATAGCTATTCTACGAGGACAATGCTCTTTGGACTTTTGTTAAAAGCGTCTCACAACGGGAGACCTAAGATGCACATAAAGTTCTGCCATTCCAGATTACACCCGAACAATTCACCTTCGGCCAACTTCGGGATTGGTTTTATTTTTGCACAGGAAAAATTAATTCAAATATTAAAAGTGGTCGGTTAGGTTAGCTACATTAAAACACTTTAAAACACTATAGACGGTTAGTTAGGTTAGTATAGCTACATTAAAATAAACAGAGAAATATAAATATATATAAATAAACCCGAGGTTGGCAGAAGGTAAATATTCGGGCGTGTTCGGGCAGGGACAGAACTTGATATACATCTTAGGCTTCCCCCTCTACACGATTCAACACTTTTTTTTTCCGAAGATAATGGGACATGTGCTAGTAGACTGCCTATTTCTCTCTCCCCCCCCCCCCCCCCCCCCGTGACAGTTGAGTTTGGCTCTTTTAACGATATTGGTATTCATGTTAAAGGATAGCTATTCTACGAGGACAATACTCTTTGGACTTTTGTTAAAAGTGTCTCACAACATCTTCATTCAATATAAATAATAATATAAATAGTGTAATGTATCGTAAGAGATTAAAATATTTTGTTGATGACTTTCAGCGAAGATGATGTTGAAAATTAAATCACATCAAAAATTGAATAAAATAATGTCGATTTTAAAATGTCAACTATTAAAGAAAATAAAAATTATATTATTTTATCCATCGAAGAATACCGAATAATTTAGACTTGCGTTGGTTACTTCATGACTTTTTTCTGCAACAAATAAATTTATTGTTACTTCTAAGAATTTGCTTGTTTCGTAAATTATGTTATTGTCAAATACTCTTTTTTTTAAATTTTAAACTGCTGTTCAATACTTGAAGGATAAAAAGTATTATTAAATGCATAATCTCAATCATGTTTACTGACATTATGTATTATAAGTTGTAGTAATTATTAGAAATGTTTTTTTTAATTTTGAACCCTTGATGATTTCACAGATAACAGGAAATACTATTAGTTACTGATAATAATTGATACCTTTAGGTATTTCACAAAATTATGTAGCAACTCTAGCTTAACGAGGCCAAATTCTTAATAATAAACTTACATGAATCGTTACGGAAAAAAATTAATGTTTAATTCAATATGGTGTCTTTCCGGATTTCATCTCTTTACACCCACCCCCAATCCTTCCCATTTTAGGGCAGAGTATCACACGTCATTTTAATTTTTTTTCCTTTTCTCATTATTACTGCTATTCAAGGGATATTTCTGTAAATTTTTCCTTTTTTTACACATTACCTCCCTTGCATTCGTTGTTGTGTCACAAATATTACTAAAAGATTTTTACTAAGTGTAATACAATGGGTTTAAAAAGTCCCGCAAGTGATAATAATTACATAAAATAGCGTGACATTTTACACCCATTATGTTATAATAAGTTGATATACATTGAAAATATTAGTAAATGTATATTGTAAATATTCGTGACAGAACAAATAATGCAAGGAACGTATCGCTTTACATTTACTGAAATAGCCCTAAAACAAAACTAATTAAAAAAAACAAAATGAATGAATATTGTATGTGATACCGTAACTTGAGACTCGTTGTGAGTTACATTCGTTTTCCCCAATCACAATTTTTTTAAAGATGTTTTTTAATAAATTCAATTTTCTATGTGGAAACTCATAAAATAAACATCCCGTGAGTAATTACGTCGCAATAAGACCGGTAAAGATATTATTCAATAATGTTTGTGTAACACAGAACACATTTGGTGCACATTTGCTACTAAACATAAAATGCAATAATTTTATGCAGTTGAATAAACGTTTCCTACAATGTAAAAAAATCGTAAAATTACTTATAAAATGTTTAGTAATTTTCCATTTTGGTCGTATGTAATTTTACACAGACATTTCTAAACACACAAATAGCTACAGACTTCGGTTAAAATACACCGGTTATTATAATAACTAATGTGTTAAATTACACATTCGGATTTGCAGATGAAATTACACTTACAACTGTTAAATTAAAAAGTTCATTGTTGTTTTTTTCGTCAGTGTACTGTTCGCACATACGTCATTGTAAAAGTGCAAAATATTTGTCAAATTTTATTTTTAAATACCAGGGAACTGCAAAAAGAACAATGTAATTAGTAATTTATACTGACAAAGCCCCGTTTAAAATTTATATTAGGTTACGAAAGTGGTATTCCCATTAATTAGAAATTTGTTAGTCCAAAGGTTTAAACGCTAGACTAACATTTATAGTCATGGATTCGGTACTCCGCTAGATCACCCAGATAGAAGAGTGTTTACTTGGACAGTTAGAGTGATAAAATGAAAAATCTATCTGAAGTTCACATTGTTCATTATCAGCTCTGAGCTACAAAAGATAAAATAATTGTCGAAGAAGCGCAAAAATAGTATGTTCACTGTCATTGTAAAATCACTCAACGATGCAGTAAAATTACCTGAAATGTGTGGTATATGTAAATTTATGTATCACAGAGTAAACATACACCAATAACTATGACATGTTGGCCGAACCATAGCAATTGTACTTCGGCACTTCAGATAGTATTTTTAAATGAACACTAGAGTAAAAATACACTAACACATGTGGGTGTAAAAGTACACTAACATCGGTGGAGACTGCTGCCGCATAGCCTACATTTCATCGCCTGAGAATTGGAGTGTTCTATGTCCATTGAAGTCGGAAATTAGATATGAGCATTTGAAAGTTCAAATAACTATGGATATCATAACATAGAACAAAATAATATTGGTCTTAAATTAAGAACAAACGGTTTTATGTGCGTAGACGTGTGTGGATATAGTACAAATGAATACTAATATTAATTTCGTGTCCATAGCATAAAAAAACCTAAAAAGTGGACATAGAACACCACACAGATCGCCACTCAGGCGGCGATTTGGTGTGATATTACACATATTTCTTTGCCGAGGGGACTACAATTTTCGAGCGTTACGAAAATTCCGATCGCACGACAAAAATATTTAGGTACGTGGTGGGGGAACCGGTAGAGGAGGAGAAGGCATGTGAGAGGTAGAAATGACGTAGCATTCTTGCATACTTGCACACTCGCATACTTGCATACTTACACACTTTTTTCACTTGCATACTTACGCAATAGCATATTTAAGTGCTCGCATACTTGCATATATATTTTTTTATTTGCGACTTCAGCCAAAAATAATTTTTATAATTTTTACATAATACTATAATAAGCAAGGCATGAAGTTTCACTTCTGTCGCAAGTGGACTCCACGCTCACATTTGTAAAGTGTATACATAGAGACCGGAAAAATTATTCGCAGATTCATTTCGCGATAGTCTGAAATTCATACACGTATATACCTTTAAGCTGCTCTCGCTATTGGTTCACTGTTCGTCTGGGCGACTCTGGGCCAATGAGAAACTCCTCAACCAAAGAAGTGACGAATCTCGGGCAAACCAGTTGAGACGACTCACAAGTCAGCAGCCAAACGAACTGGCCATTATTTGCCCGAGTGAACAGATGATTGCGTAGACTGTCCTGGAGGTCATCGAAACCGCGAATTTTTCAGGTCCCTATGTATAGGCCTATAAGAGAAATGACGTCATGAAAATGGAATGATCTACCGCGAGGGGTTGGAAGCAGCAAAAGCCTCGCGTCTGGCAGTCCAGGAGGACTAGAGGCAGTAACCAGGTCCGTTGGGAGGCTGCGCGCCCACGCCTCTCCTCTTCATGCGGCAGTAGTGCTCCTCCAGACGACGGGCCGCTCCGTCCTCCGTGTCGGCGTCAGCGCTGGACCACAGCTTCTCTGCGGCGAGCGAGCTGTAGGGCCACACGCGGGACACCACGTTGCTCTCGTCCACCATCTCGCCCCACATGCACGCCTCGCCGCCCATCACCAGCGCCTTCTGGTCCTCCGTGCCGGAGAAGTCTGTCGGCTCGCAGTCGTAGAACTGACTCCAGCTGCCGCCGGGCTCCAGGCTGTCCAGGTACCAGCAGGAGGAGAGGAGGGCCTGGTGCCCCGCCGCCGTCACCTGTAAGGCGGGCTTTTTAACTAATTATTCGTGATTATACTTAAACAAATTATTTAAATAAAATTTTGCAAAAAAAACTGTAAATAATATGTGATAATTAAAAAAAAAGTATGCAAAATTTTCATCAATTTTTTTTCGTATGACGTTATCACGTAAAATTATCGTCCGTAAACCGACTTTACAGACAACCCCAATTTTTTAGTTGACGTTCACGACGCTCAAGTTGCATGCATGTTCCATGCGCTCTGCCCACCTGGGCCAGTTCCTCGTACGGGATGCCATTCCACACGTGAACGATGGTGTCCCGCGGCAGGCTCACGCCGTTGTCGAACACGTCCTGCCACACCACGGCGCTGACGTTCAGGCCGCTCGTGATGTTGAGCAGCCTGCTCATGTAGTACTGCTCCAGCTGCGTGGAGTTGCCTATGCCGTGCTCGCTCATGAAGTCCGTCACGTCCGGGTTGCTTTCCCTGCAGCACGCGGAGCACGATGGTAAAACACGAGCCGTTAGTATTATCTTTGAAAGATTTGTGCAATGGGAGTGCATGACTTTATGTAAGCTTTTGGACATACGCCATTGCTAAGCACACGTATGTCTGTAGAAGAAAAATACAAAAAAACCAAAAGACAAAAAACACAACTTAAGAAAAAAGCTTTTTTTTCTCTGCATAGCCGCAGAGACGGGTGGGGGTGGATGGGTAGGGCAGAGCGCAGAGACGGGTGGGTGGGAGGATGGGTAGGGCGGAGTGCAGAGACGGGTGGAGGGTGGGATGGGTAGGGCGGAGCGCAGAGACGGGTGGAGGGTGGGATGGGTAGGGCGGAGTGCAGAGACGGGTGGAGGGTGGGATGGGTAGGGCAGAGCGCAGAGACGGGTGGAGGGTGGGATGGGTAGGGCGGAGCGCAGAGACGGGTGGGGAGATGGGTAGGGCGGAGTGCAGAGACGGGTGGGTGGTGGGATGGGTAGGACAGAGCGCAGAGTCGGGTGGGGGGGATGGATAGGGCGGAGTGCAGAGACGGGTGGTGGGATGGGTAGGGCAGAGCGCAGAGACGGGTGGAGGGATGGGTAGGACAGAGCGCAGAGACGGGTGGAGGGTGGGATGGGTAGGGCGGAGCGCAGAGACGGGTGGAGGGTGGGATGGGTAGGGCAGAGCGCAGAGACGGGTGGAGGGTGGGATGGGTAGGGCGGAGCGCAGAGACGGGTGGAGAATGGGATGGGTAGGGCGGAGTGCAGAGACGGGTGGAGGGTGGGATGGGTAGGGCGGAGCGCAGAGATGGGTGGAGGGTGGGATGGGTAGGGCGGAGTGCAGAGACGGGTGGGTGGGAGGATGGGTAGGACAGAGCGCAGAGACGGGTGGGGGTGATGGGTAGGGCGGAGCGCAGAGACGGGTGGAGGGTGGGATGGGTAGGGCGGAGCGCAGAGACGGGTGGAGGGTGGGATGGGTAGGGCGGAGCGCAGAGACGGGTGGAGGGTGGGATGGGTAGGGCGGAGCGCAGAGACGGGTGGAGGGTGGGATGGGTAGGGCGGAGCGCAGAGATGGGTGGAGGGTGGGATGGGTAGGGCGGAGTGCAGAGACGGGTGGGTGGGAGGATGGGTAGGACAGAGCGCAGAGACGGGTGGAGGGTGGGATGGGTAGGGCGGAGCGCAGAGACGGGTGGTGGGATGGGTAGGGCAGAGCGCAGAGACGGGTGGTGGGATGGGTAGGGCAGAGCGCAGAGACGGGTGGAGGGTGGGATGGGTAGGGCAGAGCGCAGAGACGGGTGGTGGAATGGGTAGGGCAGAGCGCAGAGTCGGGTGGGGGGGATGGATAGGGCGGAGTGCAGAGACGGGTGGAGGGTGGGATGGGTAGGGCGGAGCGCAGAGACGGGTGGTGGGATGGGTAGGGCGGAGCGCAGAGACGGGTGGTGGAATGGGTAGGGCAGAGCGCAGAGACGGGTGGAGGGTGGGATGGGTAGGGCAGAGCGCAGAGACGGGTGGTGGAATGGATAGGGCGGAGTGCAGAGACGGGTGGAGGGTGGGATGGGTAGGGCGGAGCGCAGAGACGGGTGGTGGGATGGGTAGGGCGGAGCGCAGAGACGGGTGGTGGAATGGGTAGGGCAGAGCGCAGAGACGGGTGGAGGGTGGGATGGGTAGGGCAGAGCGCAGAGACGGGTGGAGGGTGGGATGGGTAGGGCAGAGCGCAGAGACGGGTGGTGGGATGGGTAGGACAGAGCGCACAGACGGGTGGAGGGTGGGATGGGTAGGGCGGAGTGCAGAGACGGGTGGGTGGGAGGATGGGTAGGACAGAGCGCAGAGTCGGGTGGGGGGGATGGATAGGGCGGAGCGCAGAGACGGGTGGAGGGTGGGATGGGTAGGGCAGAGCGCAGAGACGGGTGGTGGGATGGGTAGGGCAGAGCGCAGAGACGGGTGGTGGGATGGGTAGGGCAGAGCGCAGAGACGGGTGGAGGGTGGGATGGGTAGGGCGGAGCGCAGAGACGGGTGGTGGGATGGGTAGGGCAGAGCGCAGAGACGGGTGGTGGAATGGGTAGGGCAGAGCGCAGAGACGGGTGGTGGGATGGGTAGGGCAGAGCGCAGAGACGGGTGGTGGGATGGGTAGGGCAGAGCGCAGAGACGGGTGGTGGGATGGGTAGGGCAGAGCGCAGAGACGGGTGGAGGGTGGGATGGGTAGGGCGGAGCGCAGAGACGGATGGTGGGATGGGTAGGGCAGAGCGCAGAGACGGGTGGTGGGATGGGTAGGGCAGAGCGCAGAGACGGGTGGTGGGATGGGTAGGGCAGAGCGCAGAGACGGGTGGAGGGTGGGATGGGTAGGGCAGAGCGCAGAGACGGGTGGAGGGTGGGATGGGTAGGACAGAGCGCAGAGACGGGTGGTGGGATGGGTAGGGCAGAGCACAGAGACGGGTGGAGGGATGGGTAGGGCAGAGCGCAGAGACGGGTGGTGGGATGGGTAGGGCAGAGCGCAGAGACGGGTGGAGGGTGGGATGGGTAGGGCAGAGCGCAGAGACGGGTGGTGGGATGGGTAGGGCAGAGCGCAGAGACGGGTGGTGGGATGGGTAGGGCAGAGCGCAGAGACGGGTGGTGGGATGGGTAGGGCAGAGCGCAGAGACGGGTGGAGGGTGGGATGGGTAGGGCAGAGCGCAGAGACGGGTGGAGGGATGGGTAGGGCAGAGCGCAGAGACGGGTGGAGGGTGGGATGGGTAGGGCGGAGCGCAGAGACGGGTGGTGGGATGGGTAGGGCAGAGCGCAGAGACGGGTGGTGGGATGGGTAGGGCAGAGCGCAGAGACGGGTGGTGGGATGGGTAGGGCAGAGCGCAGAGACGGGTGGAGGGTGGGATGGGTAGGGCAGAGCGCAGAGACGGGTGGAGGGTGGGATGGGTAGGACAGAGCGCAGAGACGGGTGGTGGGATGGGTAGGGCAGAGCGCAGAGACGGGTGGAGGGATGGGTAGGGCAGAGCGCAGAGACGGGTGGTGGGATGGGTAGGGCAGAGCGCAGAGACGGGTGGAGGGTGGGATGGGTAGGGCAGAGCGCAGAGACGGGTGGTGGGATGGGTAGGGCAGAGCGCAGAGACGGGTGGTGGGATGGGTAGGGCAGAGCGCAGAGACGGGTGGTGGGATGGGTAGGGCAGAGCGCAGAGACGGGTGGAGGGTGGGATGGGTAGGGCGGAGCGCAGAGACGGGTGGTGGGATGGGTAGGGCAGAGCGCAGAGACGGGTGGTGGGATGGGTAGGGCAGAGCGCAGAGACGGGTGGTGGGATGGGTAGGGCAGAGCGCAGAGACGGGTGGAGGGTGGGATGGGTAGGGCAGAGCGCAGAGACGGGTGGAGGGTGGGATGGGTAGGACAGAGCGCAGAGACGGGTGGAGGGTGGGATGGGTAGGGCGGAGTGCAGAGACGGGTGGGTGGGAGGATGGGTAGGACAGAGCGCAGAGTCGGGTGGGGGGGATGGATAGGGCGGAGCGCAGAGACGGGTGGAGGGTGGGATGGGTAGGGCGGAGTGCAGAGACGGGTGGGTGGGAGGATGGGTAGGACAGAGCGCAGAGTCGGGTGGGGGGGATGGATAGGGCGGAGTGCAGAGACGGGTGGAGGGTGGGATGGGTAGGGCAGAGCGCAGAGACGGGTGGAGGGTGGGATGGGTAGGACAGAGCGCAGAGACGGGTGGTGGGATGGGTAGGGCAGAGCGCAGAGACGGGTGGAGGGATGGGTAGGGCAGAGCGCAGAGACGGGTGGTGGGATGGGTAGGGCAGAGCGCAGAGACGGGTGGAGGGTGGGATGGGTAGGGCAGAGCGCAGAGACGGGTGGAGGGTGGGATGGGTAGGACAGAGCGCAGAGACGGGTGGAGGGTGGGATGGGTAGGGCGGAGTGCAGAGACGGGTGGGTGGGAGGATGGGTAGGACAGAGTGCAGAGTCGGGTGGGGGGGATGGATAGGGCGGAGCGCAGAGACGGGTGGAGGGTGGGATGGGTAGGGCGGAGTGCAGAGACGGGTGGGTGGGAGGATGGGTAGGACAGAGCGCAGAGTCGGGTGGGGGGGATGGATAGGGCGGAGTGCAGAGACGGGTGGAGGGTGGGATGGGTAGGGCAGAGCGCAGAGACGGGTGGAGGGTGGGATGGGTAGGGCGGAGCGCAGAGACGGGTGGAGGGTGGGATGGGTAGGGTGGAGCGCAGAGACGGGTGGTGGGATGGGTAGGGCAGAGCGCAGAGACGGGTGGAGGGTGGGATGGGTAGGGCGGAGCGCAGAGACGGGTGGAGGGTGGGATGGGTAGGGTGGAGTGCAGAGACGGGTGGTGGGATGGGTAGGGCAGAGCGCAGAGACGGGTGGGTGGTGGGATGGGTAGGGCGGAGTGCAGAGACGGGTGGAGGGTGGGATGGGTATGGCAGAGCGCAGAGACGGGTGGTGGAATGGGTAGGGCAGAGCGCAGAGACGGGTGGAGGGTGGGATGGGTAGGGTGGAGCGCCGAGACGAACCAGCACTCGAAGGTGACCTCGTCGCCGCCGAGGTGCAGGAAGCGGTCGCCGAACACGCCCGCCGCCTCGCGCAGCAGCGCCGCCATGAAGGAGTAGGTGGACTCCAGGACCGGGTTGACGGGGCCGTACGTGCCGTCGGGCAGGTCGCCGGCCCCCAGGTGGCAGGGCGTCAGCAGGCCGGGCTGCCCGCGGCCCCACGAGGAGGCGTGGCCTGCCCCCCCGGTGCTCGTCGTACACCCTCCCTCCACTGGCCTCAAGTCGCAGACACACTCATGCAAGACGAACCGACCTCAACTGGGCTCATGTTGCAAACACACTCATACAACACGGAACTTAACCCACAGTTATTTCAAATAATTTCGAACCTGAGAAACACACGCAAATATACAACTACTTTACTCGACGCGAATCGCACGTAGTTTCCTTACCCGCCGCTAGAATTCTCTGCCGGAGTAGCCACGTCGACTGTCGTAACATTCCGCTTGCAGACAGAAATTTTAAACTATGTAATGAAAATGCTCCGATAAAAGCAAAAAAAAAAAATAGACTTGAAAAAAAAACTAAACTACCAATATTGTTAAAAATTTATTAAACCGTTAGTGCTATAAATTTGACCTTTGAGTTTGTGAATTTTGGTTCGCGCCATCCACCACAGATGCTAGCAACGTAGTTGTTACACTTTTCCGTTCATTACGACTTCCGTTTCATTCACGAAATGACTCCTACCAAATTCCGTATACCGAGAGCTAAGATGTACCTACACTTCAATAAACTACATTACAATAAAAAAACTACTTAAATACATAAAAATAACGAGGATTAACAAACAAATAGCACGTTTGAAAATAATTTAAATATAAATGGAAAATAAAAAACATATTTATAAGAATAAATTAAGTAAACTCCTAAACACAAGAAAAAAATCCAGAAGTAATATACAAATATAAAAATATTAAATAATACAAATGAAAATTATCAATAGTAAATAAAATAAAATTTAATGCTTACATAATAATACTTCAAAAGAGTAAACACGTTAGTTTAAATTAAAAGAATGGTACAGTAAATAACTGTATGTTAAAATAATTATATAAATTGTTTTTTTTTTTTAAGTTTTGATAAAATACAATAAATTAAATAATACATCAATAATACGAAATTATTGTGTAAGTAACAAAAATATAATGTTTTATTAAATTATTAAATAAACTTGTTAGGTTCAAATGGTGAGAATAAGTGGAATAAGAATTATTTAAGAAGTAACGTTTTTAAACTATCGATGGTGCAGCGCCTACAAACTAGCCGGCCAAACCGACTAGGTTCGATAAAAAGCAAAGAAGCAACAACCTTACCGGGGGTAACGCAGTACGTGAACACCACATAACTTAGAAAGTCACAACTTAGTACTGTCATAACTTAGAAAACTTGGAAAAATCCACGTAACTAAAAACACACAACTTAGAAATATCATAACTTAGAAACAAACGACTTAGAAAGATCATAACTTAGAAACACGCAACTTAGAAAGATCATAACTTAGAAACACACGACTTAGAAACACACAACACAGAATCAAACAACTTAGAAAGTCATAACGTAGAAAGTCATAACTTGGAACTGTCATAAATTAGAAAATTCTAAGTTATGTGTTTCTAAGTTGTGTTTTTCTAAGTTATGACAGCACCCCACGCAGTACCGGGGACAGCGGGATAAGTACCTGGAGTATCGAACTCCGGGACGACCCTGATACCTCGGAGACGAGCGTACTCCGTGATGTTCCTCACGTCCTGCTGCGAGTATACGAGCTTAGCCGAGTTGTAGGCGCCTTTCTTGCTGGAGATAGAAACAGCAGTCGGACTTCCTTGGTGCGGTGCGCGCTCAGTTCATAACACTCATGCACTGCATACACTAGTATTTATATGTAGAGACCTGTGAAATTCGCGGTATCATTTCGCGATAGGATAGAGTCCAAATACTTTTGACATTATTTTTGCTTCAGTGATTGGGCCACAGTTTATCTGAAGGACTCTGGGCCAATGAAAAATCTTTAACAGAAGAATTAGCGAATCACGATCATTCCAGTCAACAGGTGTTACGAGTAGGTAACCAATCAGCAGTTGTAATTTGCACGAGTGCATGGAGGATCATGGAGTCTATCCATTGGGGATTTGAAATCACGAATTTTTCCGGTCTCTATTTATATGCATGTGGTTAACTATATGTATCGTATATAGCATATATGTACGTATTGCATGCATATATTGTGTTAATGTATATATGTATATATAAAATAGGATATATATGTTTTTACATATCTTGTATGTTTATACATTTATTGTCTATATATTATATATAATGAATGTATATGTTTTGAATATTTATGTAGATGTTACATACATATTGTGTGTATGAATTTAATTCATACGGTTTTTTTATTGTATTTATTTATTTATTTCATATCGCTGGACCCCATTTCAGAGTATGATACGTGTCAATGTTACATACACATAATATATAAAAGCAATAAATAAAAACAATAAATAAGATACATATTGATACATATAAAAATATTTAAACAAATTGCAATTATCTTTTGTGATTCAATTACAAATAACACTTATTTTGTGACACTATAAAGCAATTAATAGCAACACAACAATTATGCGCAATATTCTATACAACCATGATGATTCGCATGAATTCTTATTTCGATAAAGTCATATTACATCATTTTTATTACAGTTTTTTATTTTAATATAATTTACAATGTTCTTAAAAGAATAAAAGATCAATTTTTTTTGGGCAAGGTTGTGTAATTCTATTGCAAAACTTTTGTTGTTGTTGATAGTTTATATATTGTGTATATATAATGTATTTAAGTACTGCATACGTATATGTATGTTATATATAAGGACTGGAAAAATTCGCGGTTTCAATGACCACTAGGATAGACTCCATGATTCTCTATGTACTCGGGCAACTATCACATGGTCATTGGCTACCGACTCGGGACACCTGTTTACTGCGATTCTTATGATTCGATACTTCTTTTGTTGAGTGCTTGCCATTGGATCAGAGTCCTTCAGGTAAATTACGGTCCAATCAATGACGCAGCATTAAGCTAAACGAGTTTGGATTCCAGCCTGTCTCGAAAGGAATCCGCGAATTTTTCCGGTCTCTAGTTTTATATATATATATATGTGTGTGTATATATATAGGTGTGTGTGTGTGTGTGTGTGTGAACTAAGCCACTGAACCTAAGACACGGATAACTGTGCTTCGCTCGCCCCACTCTAGTCCACTAGAGACTAGACGGACATGATGACGGGTCCACATGAGCGTTGTGTGCGATGTTGCCAAGTGAGGTAGCGGCAAAAAGTTACGCAAGTGTGACACTTTACAGCTCACCAATAAGGTTTTGGAAGGTATCCTGTTAAGAAATTTGCGAACGGACAACAACAAAAGAGCTATTGTGGTGACTTTGCAAGAGCATCTCTTAGATTAAAGTGTACACTTTACCCTTTTTTAAAAATTCAAATTGAACAGAAGTATTCATGTAAAATTACAGATATTTGTAATTTTGTACATTTTCGTAAAAACTACCGTATCACTACAAAATAGTGTACTGAGTTGTACTGGGTTTGGATTCTTACCCGGAAATTTACGCTTTTTGTTGTCCCAGTACCTACATTAGTTAAAGTTATCTGTAAAGCGTTACCTGAATAGCTTAACTGCACACATTAATAAGCATAATAAAAAATAATAAAACCCATTTATTGAACATTGATTATATTTTCTAATGTTTTAAAAATAAACATTATGCTTGAACGAAACATCAATTAAAATTTTAAACTATGCACCAATTTTCATAATAAATTCTCAGTGTTATATCGAAAAACGTATGCCGTACAAAGTTGAATTATCCTTCGTGTAATATTGCAAACTGTTTCTTGGGGCAAAAATGTTTCCGGCGGAATCTTTTCTAAAGTACGGCTTTTTTGACGTGACAACGTCTAATAAATCGATGAACGCCGGCTGCACGCACGAAAAAGTGTCCCGTTACGCATATTGTTCAGTTACTCTGTGTCCCGTTACGCTCGAGTGCAGTAATAAAAGGTTATGTTAAGTACAATTGACTAAAAAATTATGGTGCTTCATATAATTTATGATAGATATTTCATAACAGGTTATTTATATGAAAACTTGTTCATAATTATATTTAAACTTTATAGCTAAACGCCAGTTATTAAAATTATTTTCAAGTCATCTACACGTGAACTGTTTCTTCGACTGTTTGTAAAGTGAAGCGAAAAGTTAATGTGGTTTTCATTGCTTATTACAACAAAAATTTCGGCAATAAAGGTTAATTATTCTTGCATTTTAAAAAATCTGATTACTGGTATAATTTCAAGTATTCATTCTTTTATTATTAAAATTAAAAATGATCCAATTTTATTCATAAAAGTATGCAATCGTTTCATCAATTTTTTTTTGTTATGACGTTGTCGCGTTAAACTATCGTCCGTAAACCGACTTTACAGACAACCAAATTTATTTTTGGTGGGTGTGTGTGTTGTTCCTGAATAGAGCAGACGTAGGAACTCACCTGAGATTAGGGAACGCCTCGCTCTGGTAGGGGAAGCTCTGGCTGTCGACGATGTGCCAGTGGAAGACATTCATCTTGTTCATCTCCATGCCGTCCAGCACTGTCCTGATGGTGGCCGTGGGCAGGAAGTGTCGGGAGGTGTCCAGCAGCAGTCCACGGTGGGTGAACCGGGGGAAGTCCATTATTGCGGTGCTGTTCGCCCTCAGCTGTGAACGAGAAACACTGGCTGTTTATGTTCGCGCTCGCTTCTTCCAGTGGATTTTTGATGCGATATCCGCCATCGTTCCTTGACGCTTATTAAATCTGAATGACGCCACATTGATAGACCGCATCCGGTGCGAATACGGGGTGGGTCGCTAGTATGTGTGTATGTATGTATGTATGTATGTGTGTGTACGTATATAAATAAAGGCACTAGTAAATGGTATCCAAACCTTGGTCGCGGGCCATTTGTGACCCTCCACTACTTGACTGCTGAATCAAACAAGATAGTACATTATTGAAAAATTCAAAAATTTTAAATCATGCACAGATTTAAACACGTAAAAAATTTAATAATTTTTAGAAATATTTTTGGTGAATTTCAAAGTTTTTGAAGATGGCGGCCACGATTGCCGACAGTACATTCGGTGTGTTAGAGTTTACAGGTGATTGGAACCAGTGCACTCTAGCTAATGAGCAGTGAATCAATAGGGCGAGCGAGACAAGTGCACTCTAGCTTACGAAAAGAGGATTCAAGATTGCGACAACCTGTAACAACTTCCTGTGAGATTCATTTTGCTGAATTCAAATCGTAGCTCGTGAGCTGTGGTGAATCCAGGTACTCACGAGGTTCAGGTTTCTGTCCGCGTGGAGAAGCTGAGAGAACGTCTCCAGCCCCCTCAGGATGCCCCAGATGGACTGACTGGTCAGAAGAGCCGCTTTCTCCGAGCCCGGGCTGTTTATTCTCAGCTCGTCTAAAGCAATCGTGAGCACAGAGTGGCGTGGGAATACGTTCTCTTCCCTTGATACCCCATCCATCCTTCCTCTTCCAAGAGAAAAAAAAAATTGGTTGTCTGTAAAGTCGGTTTACGGACGACAGTTTAACGTGACAACGTCATAACAAAACATTTATGAAATGATTGCATACTTTTATGAATAAAATTGAATCATATTTATTGAATTATCACTATTTTGTGTGGATACGACGAAGGAGTGAAATGAAATCTACAATTTAATCGATAAATTTACTTTTATTTGCCCTCGTTAATTCAAATATGTTTATTACTTTAACTAAGAGATTATTTTAACTATAACTTTTATACATGTTTGCTATTTAACTTCTTCCAATCTGTGTTATTCTTATAAGGATAGGACGATGATAGGAAAAGTAGGAAACGAATGGGAGTGTTTCAAGTTTAATGTGCCTCTAAAAAGTAAAATCGATGGTTGTTCCAATCGAGTGGAAGAGAGATAGATGCGGCGCAAGCGTACAATGAGCGTAACGGGACACAGCGTAACGGGACAATGTGCGTTACGGGACACGTTTTCGTGCGTGCAGCGGCGTTCGTCGATTTATTAGACGTTGTCACGTCAATAAGCAATGCAATCAATTATAATTAGGGCATGGAAACATTCGCGGGGATCAAGAAGTTCTTGAAAAACTACATTGTGTGTTGATTATCTCTGGTCATTCATTAATCTTCTTGCTGTGGATTAGATTCACTATACACCAGGATGGCAACCATATTGGCAGTGCGATTAGTATGAAGGCGCTCAACTGAACAGAGTTCGCAACAACATTAGCTTGCTACAATTCAAATGTACCTTAACATCTATTCGCGATCAATTCATTACCATCATTAGCGCTGGAAAATTGACACAACAGTGGTTGGTAGATTCACATTTGCAAGCGGAGGCCAACAAAACAGATATACGCCACCAAAACCTGGCAAACTAATCCACGGCTCGCTACTTTATCACTGAAATATGCTGAAACTATCGGACTCATCAGCATATGACGCTATGCCCCCCCCCCCCCCCCGTGCAAATTATATTTGTGCCATGGACTCGGCAGCAACGTTAAGGAGGAACAGGTTAGCAAAATTAAATGAAAATGTTACATTCTAGAGCGCATGAAAAGAGAATTCACAACAGCGTCACAGTCAGACAGTGCGTCAGTAAGAAGCGTAGATATATTATTTATAAAGCGAAAGAAATGAAAATATTAGGAAAGACTATCAAAGTTTCTTAAGTAAAATCATCGTCGAAAGTTAATTTCCGGGTTGGGATAAAACGTGGTTTTATAGGAGTTTTTTTTTTTACGATTTCCCAGGGGAGTTCCACCCCCTAAACCATTTTATTCTCTGGGGGGGGGATATTACATACATACACTCAGGCCCTTCTATTAAGACCCTCAGCAGCAGAAGTCAATGACCCAGGGCCCCACAAGGTGTAAGACGGCCACTACTTGGCCCAGTGTTTCGGGTGTCCCTCAAACACGGCACGGACCACCAGCGGATAAACTCAAGCAGTGCCCGTGTAGTGATGGCTGATGGCTAGGGGCGTGCAGATTTCGCGAAAATATTTCGAGACTAGCTGAAAGTTAAAACACCGTAGCATCGTCTGTGTTTTCGTGATTGGGTGAGTTCCTTTCAGGTGCACGTATTTTTCGTAACAACACAAATCACGATAATCCAGTGCGGAAGCAAACGCGTCCTGAGTGGCTCGGTCAAATAAGGCAACTACTTCTCTCGCCAGACGGCCGCCAATCACAAGGAAGAAACCGCAGGTGCGGGTATACCTTGTTGCAGTCTAATAAGTGTTCGGATCTTTTCGCGAAAAATGCATGCCCCTACTGATGGCCAGTGACGTAGCTAAGGTGACTGGCGCCACTGGCCAGAATTGAAAATGGCGCCCCCTCTTGGATAAAAGAAGAGGAGGGGGGTTTCAGTAACGCGAAACCGTCGCTTTGGCGCCCCCTCCTGCTCCGGCGCCCCTGGCGGGGGCCATCCCTGCCACCCGCTTGCTACGCCACTGCTGATGGCCTGCCGCTGGTCGAGGGAACCCGAGGGTGGCGGACGTACAGTGCTCGTCCATGCCGAGGTAGGGTCTCTCCTCGCAGGGAGACATCAGCTGCACCTCCAGAGAAGAGAGCAGCAGCAGTTGGCCTTCTTCCAGGGAGACGTCTCCTCCCCGAGCCGAGCAGCACGAGGTCCAGTGGCTGTGCATCTCCTCCGAGTATCTCCCCAGGGCCTCTTGCAGGATGCCGCAAGTCCTCTTCGTCACCTGCCGATGAGAGACGGCGAGCGAACCATGGCTTAACGGTCGCCAATCGCACGCGATGGAAAACACAGGCTGTCCATAAGAGAATGTCCTAGTTTCAATTGTATTTTACAGTAGTTTAATTTAGAGTATTCACATCAAATCATCAGCCAGATTGAAGGTAAACTAACCTAGCATTACTTAAAAATGTTCAATAAGTGCACCTTTAGTTATACGGCACACATACAGCCTAAAGTTCAATTCTTCCCTCATTTTGGTCAACACGTCCGGAGTTATGGAAGCAATAGCCTCTTAAACTCTGTGTCTCAACTCTGGCAAATCGTTAGGTAGGGAAGGAACGTAGACACGATCTTCTATAAAGCCCCAAAGGACAAAAAAAATCGCATGGCTTTATGCCAAGTGAACGTGGAGGCCGGGGAAAAGAGCTATGTCGTTTCGATCATTACGACCAATCCAACGGTCAGTGACTTCGACGTTCAAAAACTCTCGTACAAAAGAGATTCTAATGGGGAGGGGCTCCATCCTGTTGCCAAAAAAAACATTATAAGTTAATCCTCTACTAATTGTGGAAAGAGTCATTCTTTCAACATATGTGGTGCTGAAAGTGAGTAAACAACAAATCAGTTATTGCACATACTCATGTCTACAACTCTTTAATTGTGACCTTGAACCAACTCTCTACAATGCTTACAGTTGATACTATTAAAATGTATAACTGGGATATTGTTTTATGGACATTGACAAACATGCTTTTCTTAAATTAGAAGTGAACTATGAAATCTAATTAAAAGTATAATATTTCTCAAAAGTATTTGAACCTCAATTTTGATGAATTACCAAGAAGCTGATAAAATTGACTTTTATTTATATACAAAAGCCTAAACACTAATTTCCATATCATTAAGTTCAGTAATGATGAACTTCCATACAAACAAGGTCCCATATTAAAACCTGTTAGAGGGTGAATTTTCAAAAATATTTTCTTAGTGCTCACTTACGTTACATAAAAAAAACAATTAGACCATAAAAAATTCTCTTTTCGAGGGAAAAATTCCCGTTTTGACTTTAAACTTACGTTGAAGGAAAACTTGGACGGCAAGACGCCCACGAAGCCCTCGTGCTCGACTTGCAGCTGGGGTTTGGGCCACGCCTCCCCTTGGGTCGCCGTCACCAGCGGGCCGAAGTCGTCGCAGGCGCTCCTGGTGGCTGCGGCCAGCACCAGGCAGACCAGGTCCAGCACTCCCACTCTGCCCGCCATCTCTCTGTCTCTCCTGAGGACGCTGTCCCTCAGCAGACGAGTCCAACACCTTCTCCGTATCTTCTCTGTGTCCCAACATCACTTGAGATAGACGACCGATAAGATTCCGTCACGTTGATGTGCTTTTATCTTTCGGACTCCCATCAAAAAGAGGCACTTTTCAACTCAACCAACAATAAAATTAAAAAATTGCCTTTTTTCCCCAAATCTTTCAATTTGCTCTTTTTTTGTTGTGATAAGTAACTACACCAACGAAAAAAAATACAGGAAAGATTATGTTACTGTTTTTGTGAAGCACAATTGTTGTCATGATTTATCATTTAAAATTATCTTTTTTCTTTCACAATATAGACGCAAAACACGCATCTCTAAAAATGTTTCCGAAACAGATGACAGGTTTTTAGCATCATGTGATCCATTAAATGTGTAGTGCCTGGTTAACGTGGAGCCGGGGCTTATGTGGGTTCGAGCGCTGGGCGATGCAATAGCTGTCAGCCAAACTTAAGGGATAGGTACCTCCAAGAAGGAACTCCAGGCATGGGTTGCATTAGCTGATTTACTACTGCCTTCGACTGTACACTTGTTTCTCACAAGCACGGCGACAAGCATGTTAACAGCCCAGCCTTCTGCATGGTACGAGTGCCTATTATAAATATTGTGCCCCAAAATAATGAGAATTTTGAGAAGTGAACCATGATATCCAGTGAAAGATAAACTTTTGTCGTAACTCCCGTGTTTGTTTAAAGTGAACATAACTTGACATATGTGTACAGAGTAGAACCAGAGTGTACTGTAAAGCCTCTATTAAAACAATAATTAATTAATTTTTTTACTCATAGTGTTCTTTCTTTGATGTAAAACATTATTAGGTACGATCGAGTATTTCCTGTGCTACGTTCTGTTGTCATGGTCCAATGTTATGTGTGTTTCGAGATACTCATGTAGGAGTTATCTTGTACAGCAGTGTAGTGTTAGACGCATTCCCGGTGCACCACGACACTTTACAGTACTACTCGTTTAATGTTAGGAAATCCATCATTTTCTCACTGTAGTACAGTGTCACGTCCCCTCTTCTTCGATTCTGGAATCTCATTAACGTTCAATGCAGGTGATGAAGATGTCCAAGTGTGACGTTTTATCAACAGTTCCATACACATTCGTTCTAACAATGACTTTTTTTCACTTAGCAAGAAAAAGTTCATTCGCAGGATTTTATGTTTTTTTTTAAATCATCACTTCGTACATACTGACTACCACAATTACTATTTACTACAAAGTACTCGTCGTTAAAGATGTTGTTTTGTTTAATTATCATAAGAAAAAAAAACTGGTCAGAGGAGAAAAGTGATAGCACACACACACCTAATCACCTACACATGTCCTCACACACCCATCCAACACAACATCATTTGCAAGTATATATGACACACTCTTACACTAGTACTTACTAAAGGAGTGTTAACTATTAAGAAGTGTTTGCTTACAAGTAATGTATCGCGACCAGCAGGTATTAATATCATACAATTATTGCAAATGTACTTAATAGATTAGTCCAGTCCTTTGGAAGGCAATGCATTTATATCGTGATACGAAAGTAGACACACTTAGAATGATCACACTATCGGCAATTAACAGGTCCATTGAGAGACATGCTTTATATTGTGCTGAGAGAGTAGAGACAAAACATTGAGAATGATCACATTATCGGCAGTAACCAGGTTCATTGGGAAGCAGTGCCTTTATTTCAGGATAAGAGATTAGAGACACCGAGACTGATCACATTATCGGCAGTAACCAGGTTCATTCGGAAGCAGAGCTTTTATTTCAGGATAAGAGAGAAGAGACACCGATACTGATCACATTATCGGTAGTAACCAGGTTCATTGGGAAGCAGTGCCTTTATTTCAGGATAAGAGAGTAGAGACACCGATACTGATCACATTATCGGCAGTAACCAGGTTCATTGGGAAGCAGTGCCTTTATTTCAGGATAAGAGAGTAGAGACACCGATACTGATCACATTATCGGCAGTAACCAGGTCCATTTGGAAGCAGTGCCTTTATTTCAGGATAAGAGAGTAGAGACACCGATACTGATCACATTATCGGCAGTAACCAGGTCCATTGGGAGGCTGCGCGCCCACGCCTCTCCTCTTCATGCGGCAGTAGTGCTCTTCCAGACGACGGGCCACGCCGTCCTCCGAGTCGGCGTCAGCGCTGGACCACAGCTTCTCTGCCGTGGCCGAGGCCCGGGGCCACACGCGGGACACCACGTTGCTCTCGTCCACCACCTCCCCCCACATGCACGCCTCGCCGCCCATCACCAGCCGCTTCTGGTCCACCGTGCCGGAGAAGTCTGTCGGCTCGCACTCGTAGAACTTCTTCCAGTCGCCGCCAGACTCCAGGCGGCCCAGGTACCAGCACGCGGACAGAAGAGCTGGGTGTCCCGCCGCAGTGACCTGCAAGACATGCCAAAAGAAAAAATCCTTTGAGATGTATTTCTTGGCGATGAACAAATTGTCTTTAACTTTATCGACATCGAAGTCAATAGAAATGACGAAGGGAGATGATATGCGAATGGAGATTGACAGAACATCTGGATGGGAAATTGGAGTACCCCAAGAAAATTTCCTGTCTCACAACCCCACATTTAGAACTTGTGTTGACTTGGATTGGTGACAAGTGATCTGTCCACACAACGACCAAGACCAGTGATTCTAGGAGATTTTCACCATCAACTCTTACACAAAATGTTTCCACGGGACTCTCATAATTTTATTCTTGAACAATGACTTCTAACTCGAATTCTAAAGATGATTTATAGATATAATAATAAGTAATAAGAAGTAGGATAGATAATTTAAAAAAAATAGTGATTAATGCTTGAGAGTCTCAATAAAAGAATCGTTTACAATAATAACAAAAATCTCTAATTGACTGTGTGTCCATTTGGTCACTATTAAAAATGTTGTGCACCTCTGATCACCAATAAGAGGTTCGTGTTGGTAAGTTCTCTTCAACATCTAATTATCCGAGAGATTAGTCGGAAAGGGGATATTAAATAATTCGCGCTATTGAAGGAAGATTGGAAAGCCTGCCTTTCCTATGAAAAGTGGCGTTGTTGGAGTTGAGAAACCTTCTGTTATTTTCATAGACAAACTGCATAATAATGGACACTTCTTTGTACGCACTAGAAGAGTGGCTATTGACTGAAATAATCAGAGAGACCATAGTTCCTCAGAAGTGTTATATGGTAGCTTATTATTTTTTATATGAAATAGTTATTAAGCTAAAGCTACATTTCATTTAATGAAATTACCCAAATAATTCACCTGAGAGTGAGTTACATTCAGTGCTCTTTTGGAGCCTATGCTGGGCATGGGTATTTTATGAGTCAATGATGAATAAAAATAACTCCATTTGAAGTCATTGTTAAGAAAAGATAATAAACATCTGATGAAAGAAAACTAAAAATTGGTCAATGATTGTTCAGTTCTGCTCATCTTCACCATTTGTAGCTAAGGTAAGTGCTACGAATTAGTTTAACATTTAATGACATTATGTGGTCCAATTGATAATCATTCTTACACTCTTACATTTTATTGACCAATTTCACTATGTTAAGAGTGAGGTATAATAATATTCTGCAAAAATGTGTATTTTGTGTAGATACGTATACAAAATATTGCAATTCATTCTTACTCCTTTAGTTATCAGAAACACAATTTTACAAGGATTTGTAGTTTCTAGATTTCTTGACAAATTACCGGACTACTTGACCGCATTTTCTTTGGATGAGGAATGACCAATAAAAGAACAAACATTGCAAACATGAACACAGAAGTTGAAAGTCTTACGAAAATTTAAATTCTCCCGTGAATACAAAAATTATCTCCTGTTGAGACCAATTAGAATCATACACAGCATTGCACCCTTGTAAGCAGTGCGTCAATGATGAGTGTTTAAAGCTAGACACGTGACTGCAATTTCACGGTGCTATTAAAGACTTTATTGTACATATCCAGATACCAGCATCTTTTTTGGGGTGAAGGCCCAAAGCACGCAGTGATTATGTGTCATAATGTTTAGTTGTAGAATGCTCACCTTTCCTACCCTTGCATGTTATGTGTTCCCAGGGGTTCGTAGGAGCGGCTCGCACAGCTTTACACTACACGCCACACCCGAGTTTAACTAGGTCACTTGAAATAACAGCTCACCGACAAGCCTCTATTGCACACCAACACGACACTACATCACGCCAGTTAGCCGATATAACTGGTGGGGAGCTTCACTCCCCCGCCGAATTAGGTACACGTTACTTTTATAGCATTACACAACCTACCAGCGCACACACAGGCTCGTGTGCCAAACTCTATCCCACAAGACACGCACCCCCGCCGTCGATTCAAATGATTCTTCACCAGTGTGGGGTATGCACCTGAATTACTATGCACTTGGCGAGTTGTAGAAACTTCGGTTTCTGGCCTCGCCCACGCTTACTGCGCCCCGGATGGCAATATGATGAATCGGCGGCGGCTCACCTTCCGAAGTTCCTCAGCCTGACTGCCCGTCCAGACGTGCACCACGGTACCAGCCGGGAGGTCGACGCCGTTGTCGAAGACCTCCTGCCACACCACGGAGCTGGCGTTCAGGTCGCCGGTGATGTTGACCACCCTCTGCATGTAGTACTGCTCCAGCTCGGCGTAACCTTCGATGCCGTTCTCGGACATGAACGAGGTAATGCTCGGGTTCGACCTCCTGCGAAGAGGAACCGTCAAAGGATCTCATAGGTACTTGATTTATTGACGTGATAATGTCCTTATAAAATCGACGGACGCCGGCTGCGCGCACGAAAAAAAAGCACGTCTCGTTGTCACGATTCCGCCTGAGCCGAGCGTGCAAGAACCGGCCAACCACCGTGCGAGAAAATCTTCTATAATATCAAGCACAAGTCAAGGCGGGCTTTTTAAAAGCAGCAAATTTTAAAAAAAAAATTGATTTATTTGTCCAATTTCGTCATTTCAAATTAACAATTTATTGACATTGAATCGATTTCTGTTTAGTTCTATAACTAATTCTTCGCGATTATATTTAAACAAATTATTTAAATTAAATTTGCCCAAACTGTAAATAATATTTGAAAATTAAAAAGGATGCAATTTTTCATCAATGTTTTCTTATGACGTTATCACGTAAAATTATCGTCGGTAAACCTACTTTACAGACAACCCCCCCCCCCCCCCTATTTTTTTGTTTGGTTACTTGTGGGTTCAACCTTAAAGGAAAATTCTCATGATCATGTATGGTTGATCTCTTCAATTTTTATTGGGGAGGATATGAAGTTGGTCTTAAGTTGGTGTGTGCGCGTTAGGTTCCGTCGTTGCCAACATCGATGTGCCAAATCTCACTTTCCACTTTGTCATCAATAGAGACCGTAAAAATTCGCAGATTCATTTCTCGATGGTCTGAAATTCATACACACACATACCTTTAAGCTGCTCTTGCTATTGGCTCACTGTTGGTCTGGGCGACTCTGGGAAACCCTCAGTCAAAGAAGGGACGAATCTCGGGGGGCAATACCAGTTGAGACGACTCGCAAGTCAGCAGCCAAACGAACTGGCGTTTATTTGCACCGAGTGTTCAGAGGGCCGTGTAGACTATCCTGGAGGTCATCGAAACCGCGAATTTTCCAGGTCCCTAGTCATCAGGGGCGCAACAACTAAATTTCCAAAGGGGGGCAATATACCTTTTTAAAAAGAATCATCGATCCCCCCTATTGAAGTGGGGGGTCGGGGGATCCTTCCCCGGGAAAATTTATATTTCAAGGTGGAAAATGGTGCTATTTAAGCAGTTTTATTATCTAAAAATTGATTACACAGCACTTTCTTTTCCCCCGTTTGCCACCACTTCAAGGTTTCAGAAGGAGGGGGGGGGGGGCAAAATACCCTTCCCCCTCCCTGTTTTTGCGCCCCTGCTAGTCATTAATCCAGAGGCATCGCTGTCTTCTGCGATTTGTTCGTCAAGGTGTTTGCTGGGCAGTGACACCATTTGCGTTTGTACCGTCGGTAGGGATGACGAGACGAAGACTCACCAGCAGGAGAAATCCACCTCGTCGCCGCCGAGGTGCATGTACTCGTCGGGAAACAGCTCTGCGACCTCCCGGAACAGCTTCCGGACGAAGGCGTAAGTGGAGTCGAGGGTCGGGTTTATCGGGCCGTAGGTGCCGTCCAGCTCGCCGAAGGAGTAGCACGGGGTCAAGAGGTCGGGCTCGCCTGGGCCCCACGATAGGGTGTGACCTGCGATTGGAACACGGCCACTATACATACCAGCCACTAAGGACGGCGGCATTCCAAGAGCTCCGGGTAGGGTACCGAATAAGCACTGCCTTTTTTTTGGGATACAACAGTAACCTAACTCTCTCTCTCTCTCTCTCT
Organism: Bacillus rossius redtenbacheri; assembly: GCF_032445375.1. NCBI lineage: Eukaryota > Metazoa > Arthropoda > Insecta > Phasmatodea > Bacillidae > Bacillus > Bacillus rossius. The sequence goes on from NC_086343.1 coordinate 6,412,933, forward strand.
CTCTATATATATATATATATATATATGTATAAAGAGAGATAATTTATATATAGCCAGGGGCGCAACAACTAAATTTCCAAAGGGGGGGGGGGCAATATACCTTTTTATAAAGAATCATCGATCCCCCCTATTGAAGTGGGGGGTCGGGGGATCCTTCCCCGGGAAAATTTATATTTCAAGGTGGAAAATGGTGCTATTTAAGCAGTTTTATTATCTAAAAATTGATTACACGGCACTTTCTTTGCCCCCGTTTGCCCCCACTTCAAGGTTTCAGGGGGGGGGGGAAATACCCTTGCCCCCCCCCTTTGTTGTTGCGCCCCTGTATATAGCTATATATATAGAGAAAGTGCTTTATTCTATATATAAAGAGAGAGAGATAGCTATATTCCAGAGCAACTGTTACTGCAAAAATACAATGAATAGCAGCAACATCGCACAAAAATAGAAACAACTTTCTCAAGTGCTTTTTAAGTTGCTATTATTTCTTGTTATGAACATTAAAGTGTTCAGAATGTATTCCAGGATAGTTTCGCTAACATAAAGTTTCATTTGGCACACCAACACTCTTGGTACGTCTCCCGTTGATCATAAAAAAAAAAAGACTATGTACGAGTTAATGGCGACAGACGCGGATCAACGAAAAAGTGAGCTCTGCGCATGCGCGGAATTTGGTGAACGTATATCGGCAACTGATATGACTAGGAGTACGTTTAGCGCACAGGTGTAGCGTATTCAACGCCTAAACCCTTATGTTAGTGGTCTTGGAATACCGGCCTGAATGCCCATAATGTTGGTATGGCGATTGGTAGATTCTATGGCTGTTTCCAAGCACGTTCTTACCAAGTCAAAACATTTTTTTTTCTTCTCTCACCTGGAGTATCGAACTCTGGCACAACACGTATCCCTCTCACACGGGCGTATTCTATAACATTCTTCACGTCTTCCTGTGTGTAAATTAGTTCCTGGTCGTACGCGCCCTTCTTGCTGCAAAAATAAAAAAATTAAAAAAAAACAGCACATTTAAATTCTTTCAAAATCTTTTAGTTAAAAAAAAAAATAATAAACAGTTAAATATTTAAAAAAAAATTTCATATGCAAAAAAAAAGTGTCATTGCCATTTACATAAGATGATTTGCGGTGATAGCTTCGTACCTCAAAATTAATTGTTGTTACTAGGGCTAACCTCCATGACACAGTTGGTTGAAGCTCTAAGTTTGGTGCAAGACGCTTTGGGCTAGAATTCCGTTTAGCGCACGGATGTGAATAGTGTTTTTAAACAACTAAATTCTGGTATAATTAAGCTCACAGGCCGTCTTCAAATCAGCCTAACTGCATGAAATTGGTGTCTATACTAAGATCTTACCTATCATTGTTGAAAATAAATAAAATAAAATAATTCAAAATCAAACAATTTTTTTAAAATTAAGTATCAGTATTATCTATGCTTTCTTTTGAAATATCCCATGACCAAACTTCAAATAGTGGAACTTCGAAAACTACGGTTTAGCATGAGGTTTTTTGGTTTGCGTGTTTTGGTCATGTCAAAAATGAAAAATCCACCAACGTTTCGGTCAAAATAGTAGTCACCATCATCAGTGTAGCAGTCTCCTACTGAGAGCATTGGATTATTTTACTAACCTAAGTTTAAAACTAAGAGTGTTTGGAAGGGATCTAGGAGGAAACACTCTAAGAGCGTCTAAGACCGAAGTCTATACGCTCTAATCGTGCAGGGTTTAAACCATGCAGGAGGGGTAACATGCATCATGTGCAAAAATTTGTCTATAGAGCTAGCGAGACCGTATATGCACCTATCAAGAGCTTGTATTACAAAATATGAAATGGTATCCATAAAGTATCGCTAGTTTACTATACATTTTAATTTATATTTAAACCTGCAAATACATGTCTCTGTTTTTTTACAATGTAAAAACAATTAATCTTTCATGTAAACAAATTTTTTTAATGTTTTCATTTTTCAAAATGATTTACACATCTTAAAAAAAAAAGATAAAAAATTGATACTGAAATCAACCAAATGGTTTAGTATTGAACACATTTTTTATACTTAAAAATGTAGGTTTTTATAGTAAGTATAGAAAATTAAAAAAAAAAAAATTGTATCTTAAAACCAAATGTCGTATCGCAAAGGTTTTTTATAGATAGCCAACAATCTCATGATCTGCACTATTCACAAAATATTCATGAACTGATAACTAGAAAAATTAAAAATAGGGTGATTTTATTTTTAAATTAGCTTGTGATCTTAAACTTTTGTTTGGTACTGTGCGTGAATATTTCTGTTCCGTAAAAAAAAAAAAAAAAAAAGAGAAGCAGTGCACCTGAGATTGGGGAACGCCTCGCTCTGGTAGGGGAAGCTCTGGCTGTCGACGATGTGCCAGTGGAAGACGTTCATCTTGTTCATCTCCATGCCGTCCAGCACTGTCCTGATGGTGGCCGTGGGCAGGAAGTGTCGGGAGGTGTCTAGCATCAGTCCACGGTGGGTGAACCGTGGCTCGTCTATCACGCGCGTGCTGTTCACTATCAGCTGCGGAGAGTATACACAAGATACACCTCGAGAGCCGAGGGGTCGTTACCACAACGCCGAAATACCACAACGCCGAATGTCAGAATTGACCACAACGCCGACAGCTAGAAAACTGCTGTGTACCGCAACGCCGAATTAACAACTGAATGAATTTGTGTGTGTTTCTTAAATGTACCTTAACGCCGAAATACCACAATCAAACCTAACCGTACCTAACCTAGCGTAATATAACCTAACCTAACTTAACCTAGCCTATCCTAGCCTAGCCTAACCTAACCTAGTCTAACCTAACCTAGTCTAACCTAACGTAGTCTAACTTAACCTAGTCTAACCTAACCTAACCTTTGTGGCAGTCCTGCAATGACATTTTTCGGCGTTAGTGTATTTCGGCGTTGTGGTGCGTTCCCGAGCCGAGCACTTCTTGACAATTTTTTTTTTCGATGTGCAACATTTAACCCTCAGTGCACGACATTTGGCGGGAGTAATTTCACGAATGGAACCACGGTGCTGCCATCTGTGGCGGATGGTGCGAAACAAGGTTCGCAAAGCCAAAGGGATGCTTTATAGTATTAACTGTTAAACGAATTTTATCAAGATGGGCAGTATTTTAATTAAATTATTATTTTTTTCTTTCAAAAATCAGGTCCAAAGCCGGGGTTTGGTATTTTTTTCAAGTCTTTTCCACTTTATTGGAGTAGCTCTGCAAATAGAATGATTCGATAGTTGACGTAGCTGCTCTGGCAGCGAATTCTAACGGTGGGGATGGAAAATTACGCGTGATTCGCGTCCACAAATGTAATTTTAAAAAAATCCGTATATTTATCACGCTCGGCATTATTTTAAAAAAAATTATACGTTAAATTTTGTATCCGAGTTTCGTATTATAAGTGTAACATGAGAACACATGAATTTGCTTGTTCCGTAGGTTAGATGTTACACATTCTGGCGAGTATTGAAAGACTCTCTAACATTTTATTTTTTTAATTGCATGTGAAATACATTTCTAATCTTTTAAAATTACGGAGATGTAAAATCTTACCTCAGTTCCATTTCCACCTATGTACAGAAGCTGTGAGAAAGTTTCAAGGCCTCTCAATATCCCCCATATCGTGCTGCTACTCAGAGCAGCTGATCCAGTTTTCCCAGTGCTGTTCACTATTAACTCATCTGAAAACATAATACAAAATTCTTCAGAGCATGCAGTCAATGAACATGTTGTGACTTTCACCCAAGAATACAAGGGACTGTGGCTTCTGTCCTAGAGGTCATTGAAACAACAAATTTTTCGAGTTCGTAGTTGTGAAATACGTAAAAAAAATGTGTTTTCACAATAAATTAAAATTTATAGAAAAGTGATAGTGAAAACTGATAGAAAAGTGATAGTGAAAAGTGATAGAAAAGCGATGGTGTTTAAATATTGAAATATTTTTTATTGCAAATCAAAACACCCTTAAGTGAAATGTTTAAAATATTCCTGGGGTAAACAGAATCCATATCACTATAAACCCATTCGTCCGTAACTCTTTATATTGTATAAAGTACATCACTCAAAAAAAATTTCCAACACCTGGATTTCTGTGAAAAGAATGTGGCCAACAGTTCGCTGCGAACTGTGAATTCAAGTGCATGCTTTATGAAATCATAAAGAAAACTTTCTAGCAGAAACCTAAATGAAACAAAGCCAGAAATCTGTAAATTGTGTGTATCATGCTTGCTGGGTTATTAAGTGGTGCAAAATGTTTTGTGGGAAGCATCTTTATCATTGGGTGTGTGTAAGCTTCCACAGGGTACTTGCAGTATCCGGACTCACAGCTCTCTAGCATGCGGAGGTGCGGGTACTCCTCGCAGGAGCCGTTCAGCCGCACGTCCAGGTACCCGAGGTACCCGACATACCGCGGGTCGCTCTCCTTGTCCAGCCCGACGTGGCTGCCACGAGACTTCGACGCGTGATGCGAGACATGCCTAGCGAGGTAGCCTTCGTAGCGCTTCACAGCTGCTTCCAGGAGGCTGCACGTCGACTGTGACACCTGCCACACAACAACCCCACAAATCAAACCTATTTACTATACACGAGAAAAATACAACTATTTCAGACAAATACGTGTGTTTTGGTAGCAGAGCGTGGTTGAAATTCTCATATTTATTGGCACATATAATTATTTCCAACACATTCAAATGTTTGGTAACAGAGTTGAGTTAGTAAGATCCCAGGAAATATACACAGTCGATTGACTCACAACTTTATTTCAATTTATTATTTAAATATGAAAAAAAATACTCTTGTAAAGGCATTTTAAATATGATGATGAGTCCTGATGCTGAGATGAGAATAGAGTGTCGATGGGATGAATGGGTGGGGAGAAACTGGATGAAACTCACTGGCTTGAATGTAACATCCTCCGTGTTATCCCACTTGCGAAAAAAAATCATGGTTTTCATCGCCACTGGTGATAGGACCCGGAAAAGTCCCGGAGGGAGGTTTATTTATCTAAATGCTGCTTCTACAGCTGCTGCTACTGCTATAGCTACTGCTGCTACAGATGTTATACCAGCTGCTACTACTATTGCAGCTACATTTTTTCTGGTACTGCTGTTGCTACTGCTAAAAAAACTGCTGGTACTTCTACTACTGGTTATAACTGCAGATACTGCTAGTGCTTCTCCTGATTCCTCTCCTACTGTTGCTACGACTACTGCTGCTGCTGCTTCTTCTTAAATTACTGCTGCCTATTTGTGGCTACTTCTTGTGACACTACTGTTGCTGTTACTACTGCTAAAACTGCTGCTACTTCTGCTACTGTTATAACTGCAGCTACCGCTAGTGCTTCTGCTGATTCCTCTGCTACTGTTGCTGCTGCTACTGCTGCTGCTTCTTGTGATATTACTGCTGCCTATTTGCGGCTACTTCTTGTGATACTACTGTTGCTGTTACTACTGATAAAAAATATGCTGCTGCTACTTCTGCTACTGTCATAAATGCAGCTACCGCTAGTGCTTCTCCTCATTCATCTACTACTTTTGCTGCTACTACTGCTGCTGCTTCTTCTGATGTCACTGCTGCCTATTTGCGGCTACTTCTTCTGGTACTACTGCTGCTGTTACTACTGCTAAAAAATGCTGCTGCTACTTCTACTACTGTCATAACTGCAGCTACCGCTAGTGCTTCTCCTGATTCCTCTGCTACTGTTGCTGCTTCTTCTGATGTTACTGCTGCCTAGTTCTGAGGGTGTGTCCGCCATGCTCGCCCTGCGTGGTTCTGGCGACACTCACCTTGAAGGTAAAGTTCGACGGCCGGACGACCGTGTAGGTGTCGTGCTTGATCTCTTTTTGGGGCTTGGGCCAGACTTCTCCCTCGGAGGCCCTCACGAGCGGGCCGAAAGTGTCCACGGCGCCGACGAGGTGAATCCCGAAGAGCAGGACCGCCCACCGGGCAGCGCCGGCCATCGCACCCTCTGGACGTCCCATAGCTCCAAACAGCCCCTCGGGAGGAATCAGCCTCGCGTTTATAAACTGATTGGTGGTGTTTTGCGGAGGTGTGGGTGTACCACTTGACGATCCTCAAGCGTCCAATGGGAGTTCTTGAGAGGATTCAGGGAGATTCCGAAATGCGACGGGGGAGGGGGGGATCACGGTCGGGAAAACACAACACTCGAACGATAATCTTATCGTCCCATTTTTTTTTTTTTTTTTTTTTCGTTCGATGAGTGGTGAAGGTGGTTCACACCAAAGTCGTGGATTTGAATCTTTAGAACGTTTTCGTCGATGGCAAGACCAAGGACAATATATTTACAGATAACAATTATTTTTTTTAAGTGAATGGGTTACCTTCCAGCTTATATTCTCGTAATTATATTCGTGATATAATTTCAGAGTGTCTTGTAGCGGGAAAAAAAAAATTGGACTCTTTTGAGGATGAGCAGGTGGCTAATGTCGCATTCCCATCCGGATTCGTCAAGTACGTCACAAGGGCGAGTGAAGTACGCAAGGTCGCAAGTGTACAACTGCGTGTGTTCGAATTCGGACACTTACCTTAGTCAATGTCTCAACGTTGATGTCCGTAAATTCTTTATGGTATACACTTAGGTACACGAGGAAAGTAGCGCTACTATTTGTTATAGAACAGTTTTCTTTCGATACCGTTACTTTTATACTCGATACTTTTCAATCGATACATTTTTCCATTAGAGTTTTTTTTTTTTAGGCAGGTATCGTATCGAATAATTCTAGATAATTTTTTATATATAATTTGTTTATTAAAATACACGAAACAGGTTACTAGTTAAACGGTTAGTTGATTTTTGAAGTGAAACTTCTTTGGGCTCGATGGGAGTAAAATTTCAAAGCCGTATTTTAATCCAACGTTTTCGTGAATTATTTATTTTCCTAACCTAACTAAAAACTAAGTGTATTTGGGAGGGGTCCGGGTTAGGGAGGAGACTAAGTGTGTCTCAGGCCGAAGCCTATACGCTCTACACATACAGGGCATTAGCCACGCAGGAAGGGTAGCATGCATCGTGTGCTAGGAGGTGATTGGCCAGCCATGGCAGCGATTGGCGCCATGACTAACTCCCCTCACTCTTAACTCTAGACTAAAACTAGGTAAGTTGGGCCCAGGTAAAATTTGCATAGACACAAGGAATAATCAAGGGTTGGAAGACAAAATAATAACTCCCTTCGTAGTCACAACATCGAATTAAAACATTCAAAATATTTTCGCTGCGTGGATCATTAAAACAATTTTAAATCGATATTTTTTGAATATTAGCGAACATATAGGATGTCATTAAGTTCTTAAAATGTTCCAGGAGTTTACAGAAATTACCAAAATATATTTTAGAAGAAATAGGTCCTTCGAAATCTACCTACGCCTATACGCTGTGCCAAAAGTTTTTTTTTTCTTTACCGAAAAAGAGTGGGACGTTTCAAGATATTTCCTTTCAAGATAAAATTTTCTTTATTTCCTTTCAAGATAAGATTTTCTTTATTTCCATTCAGGTTATGTACTTTCCAATCGTTTCACAGTTTCACTGATTATCTTTTTAATTTTCTGTTGAGTTTCTTTTTTTTTTTTTTTTAAGTTAGTTTGAAATACTTATTTATAATAAAAATACATACTGATTATTTTCAAAATTTTAAATTTTTTTATTCAATGTGACAAATCAACACTATGTATTTAAAGAAAAATTTCGATAACATTCTATACATTAATGATTACGATAAATTTCTTTCGAAATTACTCATGAGTACTTTCATGAAGTTAGGTATTTTCAGGACAAGGCATTCTGTGACGTATTTGAAGTCGCCATCGCTGTATTGTTCCGCTTAAAACATTGCGATAATTGTACTTGACCCCGTATGGTGATGGTTGGTAAAGTAGGAATTCGATTCTCCGTCGTTACACAGTCCTTCCATAATTTAAAAAAAAAAAAGTCATTTAAAACTGTTTCCGCAATACAAGCACTTCACTTCAGACAATGTTTTGGGCATCTAACAAATATGACGCAGCAATATAGCTGAAGGGGAGGAAAAAAAAACCTGCTTCACCCAATTACCATGTATCATGCAGGCGTGGGCAGAATCGATGCTTTTCATTTCGTGGATTTTTCGGACTTATTTTCCCCATGCTACTATGTCTATTTTGTCGTGTATTGTTTTTCATGTATGCTATATTGTATTTTGTATTTTATTCGTGTCATGGAGTGCAAGAAGAGACAATGACCGTCTGGCAGGAGAGTGTGTGTAAATGGTTTTTTGGCATGTATATATTGTTGTAATTCTTGGCTTCGCCGCCATATGTAATCTCTCTCATTAAAAAAATAATAATAATTTTTGAAAACGAAACGACGCTCTTCATTCGAATAACGCGTCTCCGGGCAACTTGCCTGACGTTGAGGTACGTTGTTCTCTCGCGGGACGAGGTTGGCAGCACTGCCGGTGGCGTGTCGCCCGGTGACGTCACTCTGCTCCGGGATCCCAGCTGCTGTGTGCGCATGCGCAGATGCGCGCTCGGGCCGGCCGGCGGCGGCGTGGTCCCGTCTCGCTTACGCTAGTCGATAAGAGATGGCGCGCGGTGTCGGAGCTTCTCTAGCCGGCTGGCTGCTCCTGCTGTCTTGCGCGCGGCTGGGGGCGTCCGCCTCCACGGAGTTCGGGCCCCAGGTCGCCGCCACGAAGGGCGAGGTGTGGCCCAAGCCCAGCCGACAGGTCTACTACGACGGCTACCTGGTCGTCAGGCCGTCCGTGTTCACGTTCAAGGTATGTACGTGCAATCAACGCGCCGCGCCAACTTCGAGGGGAGGGGTTATAACCACATTGTTAAGGCCCCCCGCCTACCCGGGCACACACACGGAGTGCAGAGCTTCAGAAAAAAAAAAAAACAACGCGAATTGATAACTACTCAAGATATCCGAGCGGGGTCTGCTTACGAAAAGCACTTTAAGAGTTCGCCGAGGGCCGAAAAGTACTTTTGATTTCGAATTAAGTTTTTTTAACTGTAGTTTTAGAAGAGTTAAAATGGCTAAAACGCATGTTTTTAAAGTAATTTTTAGGTGTAAAAAAAACCGGTACTGATTCTTGAAAGCACTTAAGGGACTTGCGTGACCCCTTTGTCATAATTTCTCAGCCATCTAATGTTACGGTCACCGCTCAGATCTCACAGTTGTCCTGTGCACGACTAGAAGACTGCGCGCCAGTCCAGAGGAGACACCGCGCTAGAAGCACCAGCGAGCGTCGCGCTTATCATCCCGCCTCGCTAGCACACATACACCCCTGACGAGGCGGGCGGAATTACAATACCCTGTCGCTTCCGTCCGTCAACGCCACGCATCTAGCCAAGCGATTTTTAACTTGACTTCATCCTACCGTCAGAATATTTTCCCAAATAAGTGCTGACAACAATCCATGTTTTTGTCTCGGATGTTTATATATATTTTGTTTGCTATTTATATACGTATTGTTGTAGAATTTGCTCGAAAAAATTCAGAGTCATGATTAAAATAAGAACAGGAATGTCATTATATAAAACATCTGAACGACCTACACAAACACCACAAGGCATGTGTGCTGTAACAATAGACTGCAGCGGCCAAAACCATAGATATAATCAAATATAAATAATCCATCCGTCCCTGCGTCAAGTTAGAGCTTACCGAGTTTTTGACGGACGGTGTGCCACTTTTAGATAATTTATGGCACTTTTAAAATTATTATTTTTATATTTAAGTTATTATTTTAGAATAATTAAAGATAATTTTTATTTAAAATATATTTTTACATATAGTTTTCTCTGGCCTTTCTGCCTGGTATCTCCAAAATACTGTCGCCAAGCGGCAGTATTTTTTTTTTTAAAAAAAAGTGCTGTTTACAGCATTTCCTGTATCCCGTGCAAAAACGCATCACGCCACTCTTAATTTTCGATATAGTTTTAATAATTTGGTTTTACATTAAATTTCTATTTTTCACTAAACATTAATAATGTATTTTTTGTTAACACTTTTGTCAGTTAATTGATTAATATTTGCCTAAATTTTTCGAGTCTAAAGTCAATTTTGTTTTCAGAACTTCAGGTACTGTAACGAACATATATTTTGACATTGTATTTTGTAGACCTAGGTACTCAGAATTTTACCGTGTGTGTATATATACATACCTATATTAATTTTTCCAACCACTTTCATAGAAATGTTAATAAGTAGTTTTAAAGCATTGTAAGTATACGAATTTTGCATTGTTTGAGTAAGTGACTTTCAGACGATATTAGGTTTTTATTCTTTGTTTTGTTGGCTTTGGTCTATTTAGCCAGTGAGCTAACTTAGTAAATTTAATAGCAGTGAGTTGCATTTTGCAATCATCGAGCTAGCGAGTCATTAGCATTTCACAAGTGTTTCAGTTTCACCTGCACGTGACCTTTTGCGACCTCTGTCATTATCCTTATCAAATTTAATCTCCGCCACTGAAGATCCGATTGCTCATTTAATAATAGTTTCATTTTAAGTTAACAATCAGTTTATGATTTTATATATTTAAAAAAAAAATCATGATTGAGTGCTAATATTGAGTAATAATAATGCTAATAGTGTTACAATTTAGTGTTTCCAAATTATTACACTATTGTGACCAGTGGCGTAGCCAGGATTTGTGTATGGGGGGTGTTAAGAAGCATGGTCCCCCCCCCCCCCCCGTATTAAAGCGGGGGGTCCGGTGATCCCCACCCCCCCCCCCCCCGGGAAAATTTGGATTTTAAGGTGTAAAATAGTGCTATTTTAGCAGTTTTCGGTACTTAAATTTAGATATTGTAATGGTAAAAATTGTATTAATTTTAATATGAAATTTGTTTGAGTGATGAATAAGAAATTAATTATAGATTTGGTGCTAGAGGGGGGGGGGGTTATCCCTAACCCCCCCCCCCCCCTGATTACGCCCCTGATTCTGACTATCACAACGGACTGATAGAATTTTTCGGGCCAGCCCATTGGCGGCATGTCGCGTGAGCGGCAGACGGATGTCTGACGGAAGCGACGGGCTGTTTATTATTATTATTATTATTATTATTATTATTATTATTATTGCTACGAATGGGTAAAAAAAAAAACTGCGGTAAGCATTACCCCTACTGTCCTCTCACTCTTCTCCAGAAATGAGCCACACTACTAGCCAATACACACTCCTCATGTAACACATTCCAATCCCGTATCGTTCTTAAAACAATAGCATGTTTACCCCTTTCCGCATTTCTTCGTTCCTATTCTTTTAATAAACTGCTTCCTCCCCTAAGTACTGTTCCCAGCATGCCCAGGGCCTATCTACACTTGTATTGGAAATATTTATTTTCAATTTAATTAAGTAGATCAAAGGCTAATATATTTATTTTGCAGTATATAGTTGAGAAAGTAAAACCAACTCCGTTAGAAAATCAGACTAAATATTTGCTTAGTTAAAAAAAAAAAAAGTATGGATGTAAATATAAATTTTCAAACATGTTGAGATTACTACGGGGGTTTTTTTTTTCAGAAAACAATAAAACATTTATACTATGTAGGTACCTAGCACGTCCTATGACAAAAAAATAGTAATTAACTAAACCTAATTAAGTGTTATTTGTGACATTGCAAATAATGGACATTTCGAAGAATGTATGATTGTTCGTATGAACCTTGTTAACTTCGGACTGGGCTGTAAGCATGAGCATTGACAATGTTGGCAAGCGTGGGTAAGTCACTACGGGAATTGTGGCATTCTCGTGTTTGACGCCCTGGCTGTCATGTTGGTTACAGTCGCGCCGTTCAAAGAAATTTGTTTTCTTGCGAATATGTGTGCGGGCTTCATTATAATTGGATTTATAGCAGTAGATGCAGCAACGTTATTTTGATTGTTTTTAATTTTATCTTAAAAGGTACCTATATGAAAGGCACTGACTGATAAAATCAGAAAGAGAAAACTGATAAGAAGTGCTTTTCACAGAAACGTTTATCTCGCCAAAGATAAGCTTATTGTGGACGTTAAGTATTTATGTACTATCTGATTCTTCTAATGTTAGCCTGTGTCCGATTGCAAGTATCGCGACCCCACAGAAGAAGAAAAAAACTATGTACTTTTGCAAAAGATTTCTTTGGACACCAGTTGTCAAGAAATAGTTTGTAATACTACAAGAAATATATTGTAGCTTTGTATTTCACGTGGCTATGGTTATTTTTGCATATATGAAATACGTTTTTTGGAGATAATATTGAGTATTTCTTACGAAAAATTGGCTCATAATTTTATATCAACAAAGAAAGAAAAACAAAAAAAAATGGACTAAGAGAACGAAAAAACCCCACAAATGATGACAGCACAAAAATATTGAACCCAAAAAAATTCAGCACAACAGTTGAAACGAGACAAAAACACGACAAAACGAAAAGACGAAACAAAACACATTGTTTTCCAAAACACATTGTCTCATGCCTCCGACGTACAGAAATATGTTAAGTATGTGCTCTCAAGATTCGGTACTGCAAATTAAAATTTTGGAAGTATTTCAAACGCACCCCGTGACAAGACCTGATGGTTGAAATAAATTAAATGTGTAACGTTTCTACCTGTATACCATTGGCGTAGCTGTGTTCATAAAGTTGGGGGGGACAAATAATGATTTTGATGACACGTAAACCCATTCCCCTCTTACTAAGACGGGGGGTCCGGGGTCCTCCACCGGAAAATTTTGATTTTAAAAGTGCAAAATAGCGCTTTTTAAGCAGTTATTGTTTCTAACCATTGGATACATCGATGTTAAAATTATTATTGTTTCCTTAAGATAAAATTTGAGAGTGAAGAAATTACAAATAAAGTTGGGCAGAATAATATTATAAAATAATAATATCACGGTCTAGAAAGTTGGGGGGGGGGGGTTTACAGTCCCCTCCACCCAAAAAGTTCAGGGGGACACGTCCCCCCTGTCCCCCCCCTGTTCCTACGCCCCTGCTGTATACCCTACTGTATACTTACACGCACGGTTAAACTTTGTCCGGTGGACGAAGCACTTTGCGTGGTGCGCGTGTGTCGGCAGTTTTCCTTCGCGCCGCGACTGTTGGTAGCAGTGCGGACGCGGACACCGCGTCAGCGTCGACGGAGCGATGTGACAAGGGGAGACCTAAGATGCACATAAAGTTCTGCCATTCCCGATTACACCCGAACAATTCACCTTCGGCCAACTTCGGAATTTGTTTTATTTTTGCGCAGGAAAAATTAATTCAAATATTAAAAGTGGTCGGTAAGGTTAGCTACATTAAAACACTTTAAAACACTATGGACGGTTAGTTAGGTTAGTATAGCTAGAGACCGGAAAAATTCGCGAATTCATTTCGCGATAGGCTAAAATACAAATAGTTATACCTCAGTCCTGCCTCTGCTATTGGCTCGCAACTCACCTGGATGACTCTGGGCCAATTAGAAACACCAAACCAAAGCTTTATCGAATCACAGGCTGCTACGTTGGGACGTCTCACAAGACAGCAGCCAATGAGTGGGTGACATTTGACCGAGTGTACGTATAACTATGGAGTTGATCCTGCAGGTTATTGAACCCGCGAATTTTTCCGGTCCCTAAGTATAGCTACATTAAAATAAACAGAGAACTATAAATATATATAAATAAACCCGAGGTTGGCCGAAGGTGAATATTCGGAGCGTGTTCGGGCAGGGACAGAACTTGATGGACATCTTAGGCTTCCCTGTGACAAGCCGTCCGACTGCGTCACCCTCCCTGACGCAGACGAAACAGAGAAGTCCCGCATCCGTCGACCCGGGCCATTACCAACCTTCACAGCCCAAATAATCTGCATTCGTGCACATTCAGATTTTTTTTTTTATGTGTAAACATTTTTGCTCTCGATATGCGGCATTTGGTGGGAGTGATTTCGTGAATGGAACGGAAATGTGTAACCACGGTGCTGCCATCTGTGGCGGATGGCGAGAACAAAAGTTCATAAACACACACGGGGAAACTTTAACGAGATGGGTAGAGACCGGAAAAATTCGCGGATTCAATGACCTCTAGGATAGCCTCCATTATCCTCTGCATTTCTCAAGCAAACACGCGTGTTCATTGGGTGCTAACTTGTGAGGCGTCTCCACTGGGTAGCTTGTGATTCGAGGCTTCTTGGTCAATAGTCTGTCATTTGCCCAGAGAGATCCAGTTAACTTGCGAGCCAATAGCAGAACCAGCAGAATTGTTCACATGTTTGAATTTTAGCCTATCACGAATTGAATCCGCGAATTTTTCCGGTCTCTAGAGATGGACAATATTTTAATAAAATTACTTTTCGAAAATCGGGTCTTAAGCCGATGTTTAGTATTTTCTCAAGACTTTTCTCTCTCTTTAATCAGGGCAATTTCATTATATAATTTAATTCGATAGTCGACGTAGCTGCTCCGGTAGCGAATTGTCATAAATTCACTTGGTCTAAAGTCACCTGTAGTACTCATATGGTGTAAAATCAAATTGAATATAGCCACTGGATCAAAAATCAACTGTTCTAAAGTCACTTGGCCTGAAGTCATCTGATCTAAAGTCATATTTCCTAATGCCACGTGGCCTAAAGTCTTCTGGTCTAAAATCACTGGGCCTAAATGGTCTAATATAAATTGGCCTAAAGTCACCTGATCTAAAGCCAGTTTGCCTAATGCCACTTGGCCTAAAGCCATGTGATCAAAAGCCATTTTTTCCTAATGCCACGTGGCCTGAAATCGTCTGGTCTAAAGTCACTGGGCCTAAAGGGTCTAATATAACTTGGCCTAAAGTCACCTGATCTAAATCCAGTTTGCCTAATGCCACTTGGTCTGAAGACATTTTCCTAATGCCACTTGGCATAAAGTCATCTGATCTAAAGCCATTTTTTCTTAATGCCACTTGGTCTAAAGTCACTTGGTCTATTCATATGGTCTAAAATCATTTTGAATAATGCCACCTGGATATAAAGTCAACTGTTCTAAAGTCACTTGGCATAAAGTCATCTGATCTAAAGTCATATTTCCTAATGCCACGTGGCCTAAAGTCTTCTGGTCTAAAATCACTGGGCCTAAATGGTCTAATATAAATTGGCCTAAAGTCACCTGATCTAAAGCCAGTTTGCCTAATGCCACTTGGCCTAAAGCCATGTGATCTAAAGCCATTTTTTCCTAATGCCACGTGGCCTGAAATCGTCTGGTCTAAAGTCACTGGGCCTAAAGGGTCTAATATAACTTGGCCTAAAGTCATCTGATCTAAAGCCATTTTTCTTAATGCCACTTGGTCTAAAGTCACTTGGTCTATTCATATGGTCTAAAATCATTTTGAATAATGCCACCTGGATATAAAGTCAACTGTTCTAAAGTCACTTGGCATAAAGTCACCTGATCTAAAGCCAGTTTGCCTAGTGGCACTCGGCCTGAAGTGTTGCACCTGAACGAGCGTGCCCGAGCTGACGGGGCTCCCTGGTTGTCGCGCAGGTGACGGGCCACACGTGCGCGCTGCTGCAAGAGGCGCTGCAGCGCTACTCGGCGGTGCTGCGCGCCCACGTGGCCTCCGGGGGCGGCGCCCCGGGCAGGTCCTCCTGGCGGCACCAGCCCCGGGTCCAGTCCCTGGGCCAACTGCAGGTCCGACTGATGGCGGCCTGCGCCTCCGAGCCCAGCCTCCACATGGACGAGCACTGTGCGTCCCCTTCATCTCACAGACGCAGTTCCCCCAACTTCATGCTCGCTTCTTTTCTTTCCCCCCGGTCTATCTCATTGTACAAACCGGTGTGGCATTACATTTTGCGGTCCATTAAGACTTTGAATATATATACTGTATAGAAGTCGCCAGCCCAGGTTAAAATTTCTAATACGGTTTTGAGGTAGTTGGTTAATTCACCGCCGCAATCGCCACCATCTCTAGGGCATCGACTTGTGGTGGTCCCTAGCGGACAAGTGTCGAACTCTTCAAACACCCCTTCCCCCTCCCGTTGAACGACGTTGAGCCGCAGTGAATGATGGATGAGGGGAGCGGGGAATGACAGCGGGCGACAGCACTGCGCTCTAACGTGTAAATAACAACTAAGACGATACAGGGCGTTACGGCAGCGCACTGCAGCGGTGAAGTTCCCAAGCTGCTCATCATAAGCTTCTGAAAAACGTAGAGTAAATCCTATCCACTCGCGACTTCTATACAGTAGCTACATTATAAACACTTTAAAAACATTGTGGATGGTTGGTTATATCAGGTAAGTACCTATAGCTACATTAAAAAAAAAAACTGTGGTTGCTTAGCAAATAACTTTTTTAATATGGTGGCTATATCCAGGGCTAGGGAAACCCGTTTACGTGATGATCTCACAGTATCTTTAATGTAGCTTGTCCTAAACCAAATCAACCGTCCACAATGTTTTAAAGTATTTATAATGTAGCTAACCTAACCCAAATTGACCATTAGTTATCATGAGTTACAATGAACAGAAAAAAAAATAACCCGAAGATGCACGATCGGGCGTTTGGCTCTCTCGTCTGTGAAAAGTAGACTTCCCACCCCTGCACATGATACCAGCCCGTGCACTCGGCTTGCTGGTGTTCTCAATACGTTAAAAAAAAGTGAGAGGGGTGGTTGTCTGTAAAGTCGGTTTACGGACGATAAATTTTACGTGAATACGTCACAAAAAAACATTCATGAATAATTACATACTTTTTTTATTTTCAAATATTATTTACAGTTGTTTTTTGCAAAATTTAATTTAAACAATTTTGTTTAAATATAATCACGAACAATTAGTTATAGAAGTAAATCTGAAATCAAATCAATGTCGACAAATTGTTAATTTGAAATGACGAAATTGGACAAATAAATGAAATTGTTTAAATTGCTGCTTTTTAAAAAGTCCGCCTTAACCTGTGTTTGATAATACAGAAGATTTTCTCGCACGGTGGTTGGCCGGTTCTTGCACGCTCGTCTCAGGCGGAACGTGACAATTTTTCGTGCGTGCAGCCGGCGTTCATCGATTTACAAGACGTTATCGCGTCAAAATTGTTTCAAGAACAAGGATATCTATGGAGTAGCTTGGCTTCTGGGTTGTAGCCGTGTCCTCGGCGGAATAATTCACCGACGGTTTCGGTCGACATTGCAGTCGCCATCATCAGGGAGCAGTTACCTACTGAGGAGGTTCTCACCAGTTACGTGTAAAGGCAGGAAAACTGGTAAGAACCCCAGTAGGTAACTACTCCCTGATGATGGCGACTGCAATGTCGACCGAAACCGTCGGTGTATTATTCGCCGAGGACGCGGCTCAAACCCAGAAGCCAAGCTTACTTCAGACAATGGCCGCGAACGCCTGCGAACATTATTAAGGATATCTATGTTTCTATTTTTACTTTACTGGGTTTTTTATATGTAAATTCTGTGATTTTGAAGCATCTGTATATATATATATATATATATATATATATATATTTAATTAAAATAATTTTTCGTTACTTTGAAATGCTATCTCATTGGTTTTCATTTATTACGTTTCCGTGCCATTGTAGAACGGTCCTTACTGTTCACTCACAAAACACACACCCCCACCTTTTCCCAAGTCACACGCCCGAATAATCCGCGTGCCTGCATACCCGGCATTTTAGGCAGATTTCAAAGAAATAACTACCAATTGTAGCCCCTTACCGTGGTGTGACTTCCGGAATTTAGTTTCATGATCCATTGACCCCAAAATCATCGTCAACTCAAAAAATTTAATTTTATTTATTTATTTCACAATTCTGTGGACACGATAACTGCCGAAATTTTTTTCAGAAATCACTTCCATGCTGATACATAAAATTTAGTAGTGATAAATCGCGGTATATTTATCTAAGTATTTCGTTAATGGGCAATATCCGACCAAAGGGGTAAAAATGTTTTTTTTTAAACAAACAGAAAAATCGTTGTAAGTCCCATAATATGAAAAAAATATCACATTTATTTGAAAGTATTATAACTAATAGGAGAAATACTGAAATCTTTTTTTTTTTCTGAATGTTTTTGATACGACTTATCATAACTGCAACGGGTTGAAAAACAAGGGTTGGGGGACAAGAAAAAAATCATAACTCCCTTCATAGGCACAATATCAAACTCGTTCAAATTGTTTGTAAATATTGTAATCTTTATATAAATATTTTGTCTGAAACAATTTTTGATAATACAAACCATTACTGCAAGGGGTTGAAAAAACCTGCGGTTGAAAATAAGAAAGTTAATTAAAGTTCCCTACCATGTACTGTATCGAAATAACGTTAATTTTTTTTCTTCAAATTTTTAAATAATGTTGAAAACTTTTGTCTAAAGTAATTCTATATATTATGTATTTTATTTTAAAAAAGCGTGGGGTGCTTTTTAAGATATTATCAAAATGATAATTCTTCTACTGATATCTGTCAGTAAAATAATTATTACTATTGACACCATGCACCCCACGGTTTTTTTTTTAAATAAAATACTTTTTTTTTATTTCACACTATTTTTAAATTAAATTTATTAAAATTTATTTTCTATTTTTTAGTTGGATTTTCTATGAAAGCGTGTTTTTTTAGTTTTTTTAAACACTTATTTATTTTTAATATAGATATATTTTCAAAGCCATTATAATTCGTTGTTGAACTCCGGTGGAACAGTTGTGCCGGCGGACTTGTTGTGCAGACGAGCTGCGCGTGAACAGCCCGGACCTGCCTGGAAGCGGCCTGCTGACCAGCCAATCAGTGTGGGGGATCCTCAGGGGCCTCGAGACGTTCTCCCAGATCCTGCACCGGGACGAGTCCGGCAAGGCGGTGAGCGACCAGCGAGCAGACACTTTCAACACGCATGCAGTGCTCTGGCGCGATGACACGGCACGGGAAATTTAAACAACCCCACGTGTCTGGAACGTTCACGGGTAGAGACCTGAAAAATTCGCGGGTTTCGACGACCTCCAGGTTAGTCTACACGGTCCTCTGTACACTCGGGGCAAACAACGCCAGTTAGTTGGCTGCTGACTTGTGAGTCGTCTCAACTGGTTTTGCCCCCGAGATTCGTCACTTCTTCGGTTGAGGAGTTTCTCATTGGCCCAGAGTCGCCCAGACGAACAGTGAGCCAATAGCAAGAGCAGCTTAAAGGTATACTTGTATGAATTTCAGACTATCGCGAAATGAATTTGCGAATTTTTCCGGTCTCTAATAATAACACGGCACAGGAAATTTAAACAAACCGACGTGTCTGGAACGTTTATGGGTTAAAAGTGTCCTTGGTAACCTTCAATGTCACCAGCGTAGGTTATATGGGACTCATAATCTCTGACCGCGCGCGTCAAAAGTGACACTTCGCTGACGGGAAGTCAGTTTTTCACAGATGAGAGAGCCAAAACCCGAAGTTCCCCGAAGTTCATCCTTTTTTCCGTATCTTTTATGTAGCTGTCCTAACCAAATCAACCGTCCACAATGTTTTAAAGTATTTATAATGTAGCTAACCTAACCTACCCAAATTGACCATAAGTATCATTTTATCAGCACCGCCATATATATTTACAATGAACCAAAAAAAAAAAAAACCGAAAATGCACGATCAGGCGTTTGGCTCTCTCGCCTGTGAAAAGAAGGATTCCCTTCGCTGACGGGTCGTAGTTAGACGTCAGCCGACCATCATGCGCTGCAGCTGGCGCCATCTGTGTTTCCGGCGAGTAACTTGGTACTCAAGTATAACCCCACGTAAATCTGCGATTTGAGGCACTTGAATGTTAATGCTAGTACGATACTGTCACATTTTAAGCGTAAGTTATGTTTTTTTATATATATTTATATTAAAATGAAAATTGGTAGTCCAGTAGAGGCTTCAGAATAATGGGCAATTGACGTAACCGCAGACACAAAGCCTCGTCTCATCCAATTGCTTGGTGCCACTGTAGAAATTCAAGTGGAATCCAAACATTATGCTATTACATATTTTTAATGCACAATTATCATAGTAATCATAACATCATAATTATCATCGTTGTCAAGTTCATCATCTTATTTAAACATTTGTTTATACATTTTCTTTCATCATTATCTTCAATCGTTTTTTTTCTCACCTTTTCATCACTTTCACCAACAATGTCATCATTTTCTTCATCGTTCATCACCTCCTCCATTGTCTTCATTATCATTAATTATCTATCATTATTATCATAATCATAGTCCTTGACATCATTGCCATTAATATTTGTAGGGACCGGAAAAATTCGCGGATTCATTTCGCGATATGCTGAAATGCAAATAGTTGTACCTTTATGCAACTTCTGCCATTGGTTCACTGTTAACCTGGAGGACTGTGGGCCAATATTATAGACCCTCAGTCGAAGCAGTATCGAATCACGAGTCTCCCAGTTGAGACGCCTCACTAGTCGGCAGCCAATGAACAGGTGAAGTTTGCCCGAGTGTGCACGGGATCGTGGAGTCTATCCTGGAGGTCGTTGAATACGCGAATTTTTCCAGTCCCTATAATTATTGATCATCTTTAAGCAGACAGTGGTGTACGCCTTATAGTCTGATTGGTCAAATGGTTTTTCCAGCTGAGGGTGAACAGCACCGCAATAATGGACTTCCCCCGGTTCACCCACCGTGGTCTGCTGCTGGACACTTCCCGACACTTTCTGCCCACGGCCACCATCAGGACCATCCTGGACGGCATGGAGATGAACAAGATGAATGTCTTCCACTGGCACATCGTCGACGACCAGAGCTTCCCCTACCAGAGCGACATCTTCCCCCTGCTGAGGTGACGTTGTCAGATCTCGGGCATCGACTCATCTAACGGTGCTTTTGCCTTCACCAGCTCTGCCCAAAACTTTACCGCTTCTGTGCTCTATAAACCCAGGGGCGTAGCCAGGGGGGGGGTTTAGGGGTTCAACCCCCCCCCCCCTTCCCTTAGCACCAAATCTTTAATTAATTTCTTGTTCATCACTCAAACAAATTTCATATTAAAATTAATAAAATTTTTACCATCACAATTTTTGGTTTGAATTTAAGAACCGAAAACTGCTAAAATAGCACTATTTTACACCTTAAAATCCAATTTTTTCCCGGGGGAGGACCCCCGGACCACCTGCTTTAATACGGGGGTGCCATGCTTCTAACACCCCCATACACAAATCCTGGCTATGCCACTGTAATAAACCCACCAAGTTTTCCAGCATTCTTCATAGCTTTCGCCATGAAATATTCTGTGCCCGAGTTGTACAGCAAGAAAATAATCATTGATCACTATTTCTTCCCCCCCCCCTCCCCCCCCCCTCCCCGTTTTACACAATGTCCTCCAGATAATATTTTTAGGATCTTTTAACTTCAGAACAATATATTTGCCCCTTTTTTTTATTTTCACTCTTATGTTGCAACAAATAGTGCATTTTAAATTCGCTTGAGAGGTAAACAATGCATTAATTTTTTAAGCATTAGATGAAGTACGGACTTTAATAATATCATTAACATTCACTCTCTAACAGTCCTAGAAAATCCATTCAGTGTGTACGTGTCGTGATTCTTAACAATGCAAATGTTCAAATTCTTTGGGTAAAAATATTATTATTACCACAAATGCATGAATTAAAAACCCTATTTAGTTGTTTTTTTATTATCAATTAACCATTAGTTGTGTCGTTACTTATTTTCATTTGCTGTCAACTGGTATTGATTCGAGGTTGGCTATTTTTAAATAAACCTTTCATGAATCAACAAGTGTGGGATGTTTTTAAATAGTTTATATCAAATTTTCATATCAACACAAATTATGCATTTGTATAAGTTAAATCGTTTGACCACCAGTTCTATGAAGCTCAGGAATTCCCCTTGGCGGAATCAACAAAATACAGTAAATTTAAAATTTATATTTGAGATTTCCGTTATTTCAAAGGGGTCCACTGTAAGTAATATATCACTCAAATTTTCACTGATTTGGAGGAACAATTATTTTTTCAGCTTGGTTAAAGCTTTGTAAAAAATTTTAAGGTTATCAAAGTTCGTGAGATTTCCAACAGTCCATCTGTGTTTCTAAAGGATTAATTTTCATTCGCGTATTATTGTGACTAATAACTCTTTGGTATGTTATGTTTTCCAGTAAGAAAGGTGCTTATCATCCAAAACTCATCTACACCCAGAGTGACATCAAGAACATCACGGAGTACGCTCGCCTCAGGGGCATAAGAGTCCTACCGGAATTCGACTCTCCAGGTGTGTGAATGTTGTAAGAATCCATACAGGCTCAGGCTCACATTCTATGTTTCATTGCTTTTTTTTTTTCCTGTGAATTTATCATGCAAAAAAATCTTATGTTCTCTCTCAACTTTTCTGAACAGATCTTTACTAAAAATCATCCAATAGCGTTTCACCCACACAATTCACAACTATGTGATCCAAAAACAAAAGTAAGATATATGCTGATACAAAATAACAGTAAATTTCCATTAATAATAAATGACCAAATAATTCACTAATTATATCGGCGTGTGAAACAGAGCCCAAAGTCTCAGAGATCACGGATTCAAAAATGTATACGTATTATTCTCGTCTGAAGCTGTCACCCTAATACCAGTTCTAACATTGGTACTTCTTAACACATCTCCTTTCTGAAATATTCAACACTAAAGGCTGCTCTCGTCATACAAATTAAATTCTCTCTGAAAGACAATGTTAAAATCTACATTTTAACCAATAAAAAATTAATTAAACTGACAGTGTGCATAAACAATCAATACAAGTTGACTTGTGAAAATTAAAAAAAAAAAAATCATCTAAATATTGTTAATGTATTACAATATAGTGTGAGGCATCTTTTTTCGCTCAAAATTGTGGGATTAAGGGGACACCTCAAAACTTATATTAGTAAAAAAAAAATTATTTGAGCATGTATAGAAAATTACACGTAAGTACCTTGTTTAATACTCGTATATGCATTTTAAATCCTCAGGTTAAAGACTTAGAAGAATTTTATTAACTGCCTCAGCATGGCATACACACTACATTACAATACATTTTTTTTTAATGAATCATGCAATGGAGAATTTTGATTTAATGCAATTTTTTGGACATACATCATTGCAGTTTTGCACTTTTTGTCATGGAAAAAGTTCAAGATTGCAAAATAAAAATTAAAAATGAAAACATAAACCCACAGAAAATAAGCCTAAATGAGCTTATATCAAACAGATGGACCAAATGAAACCAAACAAATATTATGGCAGGGGTGCCCACAAGGGGGGGGTAACGACGCAGACTGCGTCATTAAAATTTCGGGGGGGGGGGGGGGGGGGGGGGTGGTGGTTAAAAGACGAGAAAAAAATATATATTATTTACATAATTGTAGCTTCTAAAGTGAAAATACGTTTCTGGTGCTTTGATAATTGAAAGGGATCTTGTAAATCAAATTGGCAACCCCGCACTTTCCTCAACAAAAGCAGTTTGGCATCTGTCGGTTCAGGATGGAAATATTACCTGATATGACCAAAATTATTATTATTATTATTAGAAAATCAGTTTTAATTAATGCAAAGTGTGATAAAATATAATACTAAAGAAGTATAATATTATAAAATAATTGAATAAATAATTGATAAAATAGCATAAAAATTTCTGGGGGGGGGGGAAAGGCACATCATTAGGTTGGAGGGAGGGGGGGTAAGTCATAGTGTTTGAGGGGGGTGGGCACCTCTGATTATGGACAATATAACGACGTCAGCAAATATGAACACATTCAAACTTTAAATATTAGACAGCATAAGAATTCAATGGAAGGAATTTAGTCATGAAAAACTAACAACACAGACGAACACTGTGGGCTAACAACGACGATACAATTTTAACAAGAAAAGTGAAGGCAGACAGACGACAAACTTGGATAATGTAGCAAACATGCGAACACAACAATGAAAATAAGCAAGTATTATTATGGAAAACAAAACGACGACAGCACCGACAAACATAGTAGGTTTCCTACGACAAAACAGTTGCGACGTTTCGGGAACTGACATCTGTATCCGTCATTGGGCACGAACAGATTGTCTGTTTGATTTATGCATGTTCTCCGTGGGTTTATGATTTCATTTTATATTTCTTATTTAGCATTCTTAATTTTTTTTTTTCCACGACAAAACTGCAAAACTACAATGGTAATTGTCTAAAAATGAGAACCGTGTACCTCAGTACACGTGATAGAAGTTAAACTGTTCTTGCAATTCAAACCTCGACTCATAAGTATATCGTAAGTGGTAAAACGGCAGAGAGAGAGAAAGAGAAAGAAGGTAATTTTCTAAATAAATATTACTCACTGTTGAAATACAACACATCATAAAGAAAAAAAAAACTGTGCTTGTTACTGTTCCTTCAAACATTTCTGCCATTTGGAACATGCCAAATCTCTGAACGAAATAACAGTTAGCGCAATCTATGCGGGGAAATTCAGGGACTGTCTCAACAGCGCTCTCTACGCTGGTGGTTGTGCAAGGAGGAACGCGAGCGCGCTGGTAGCAAATATAAAACTCAAGGTACCTATATCTATTTTCTGAAACAAGCCCATGTGCACACTCTCTGCCTTATTCTTTCGTTCATCCATCTCTCTCGGTTCATTTTTTTTTTTTTTTTGGGTGAGGGACAAATCATCGCACAAAGAGGAGAACAAAAACAATCCCAGCAACGTATATAGCATTATGATATCTTTATATCTCTTTTATGTTCTTTTCTTTTGCATCAGAAATGTTTCACAGCAATGATTCACGAAAAACTTTGCGTTTAAAATTCAGCCTTTGAAATTTTACTCCTATCGTGCCCAAAGATGTTTCACTTCAATTGTTAGATTTAATATATAAATTCAAAAAAATTGTATTAAATTTAGATTACAGTGTTTCGTTTTTTTGGGAATCCCAGGCCACACCCTTTCCTGGGGCCAAGGCCAGCCCGAGCTCTTGACGTCGTGCTACAAGGACGATGAGCCAGACGGGACGTACGGCCCGATAAACCCGATCCTCAACTCCACGTACAAGTTCGTCCGCACGCTGTTCAAGGAAGTGGTCACCCTGTTCCCCGATGACTACCTGCACCTCGGTGGGGACGAGGTCAGCTTCGACTGCTGGTAAGCCTGAACGGAGTTCCGCCACTGAGAAAAAGGCTTGTTTGAATCAACAAAATATTTGTTTGCATATGGCGAAACAAATTTTTACTTGGCGGGACAAAATATTTTGTTAGTTTAACCAAACTCGGTAGGTAACAAAAATAATTCGTCACGCCTAACCAAGTATACATTTGAGTTGACAAAATCATTTTTTTTGGGTCAACAGAATCATTCCTACTACAAAATATTTGTTTGAATTAACAAAATATATTTATTTCACCATATATAAACAAATATTTTGTTGAGTCAAACAAACCTTTCTCTCAGTGAGCACCTCAACAGAAGGTACTTGACCAGTCTTCTCTGGAAAAATGCAAGATTCGAATTTGGACCAGAAAACCTTATTAACTCGAAGCTTGTGAAGGAACTCCACCAGTTGCTACGCGATGAAACTGCTGTATTTACAGAGTTTTACTATCTAATAATAATCGAGATCATTATAAATGGAGGAAGGGTGAATCAGTGAGCTGGAGCAACAACACGATTGGAATGTTTTGGAGAAAAGCGGGAGAAATTTTAGCACCCTAAAAAAAAACTCAATGTGACAACATCCGCCACATTTTACAATTTCGAAAAATCTCAAACGGGTTGCCGTAGTGGGAGGCATGTGATCCGACAATTCGACCTCCGTAGCTCCTAGTAAACTTTATGTCTTAAGCAAGAGCTTACACAGAATTTCATTTTAGGAATTGGGGGATATAACCTCTTTGCCTGTTCTTTGATTTCAAATTCTTTCCTTTGTTGGTGGGGATGATGATATGTTTTTTAGGATTTCTAAGGATTTCGGTGTGAGTAATTATATACCCTCAAACTCCCTCACCCCTTGCATCTCCCTGATATTAAGGTAGCCTCTCTGAATAGTGGTGTATTGGTGTGAGTGAAAGGGAAGGTGAAAAATCATCTGCCTTTTCATACTTACCACAAGCACACTTGGGTTCAGGGACAAAATGTACTCATGTCATGGAAACAGGAATGACATTTTACTGCGCAACAAAATTGAAGATCATCTTTTTGTTGCTTGATGAAAACGTAACAGCACAGTAGAAGTTAGGTTTAATTGAAAACACTTTCAAGAATTTTTTTAAAATATTTAACAACCTGTTGTCACTAATATGTCATCACTTGGAACAAGCTAAGTTTAAGTTTGATTTTGTGTAGTTGTTGACAGACTCCAACAATTTGATACCATCTGTAATGAACTATGAAAAACCATATTCGAAGGGTTTTTTTTTCAATAAGGTTTTTTCATCAGTAATTGTAAGTACTTCATACATGTATTTTTGAACATGGCCTAGAAGTACTGTTTCTCAGAATTTTTTTTTCGTTCCTGCTATAATTTTACCCTAAATTCATCCTGTTTACTGTTTTATTTTTTTGACCTGATAACGTCTTATAAATCGATGAACGCCGGCTGGCACGCACGAAAAATTGGTCACGTTCCGCCTGAGCCCGAGCGTGCAACAAGAACCGTGCCAACCGCCGTACGAGAAAATCTTTCTATGATATCAAAGAGGTTAAAGGCGGGCTTTTTTAACTAATTGTTCATGATTATATTCAAACAAATTATTTAAAAATTAAATTTTGCAAAAAAAAACTGCAAATAATATTTGAAAATTAAAAAAGTATGCAATATTTTCATCAATATTATGTTATCACGTAAAATTATCGTCCGCAAACCGACTTTACGGACAACCCCCCCTTTTTTTTTTCTTTATTCCGGATGTGTCTGCAGGCAGAGCAACCCGAACATCACCGACTTCATGAGCTCGAACGGCATCGGCAACTACTCGGAGCTGGAGCAGTACTACATGCAGCGGGTGGTGAACATCACCAGCGGCCTGGGGGCCAGGTCCATAGTCTGGCAGGAGGTGTTCGACAACGGCGTGGTCATCCCGGACAGAACCGTGGTCCACATCTGGACCGGCGACCAGGAAGAGCACCTGGAGAAGGTGAGCGCGTCCGGTTCCGAGGGCAGATTGCAGCCTGTACGTAAACTATTGTAACATCATGCACTGTCATTTTTTTTTTTGAAATGGAACAAAAAAAATTCACGGGTAAAAAATATTATTATTGCCACAACTGCGTGAATTAAAAACCCTACTACTTAGTTTTTTTTTTATCATCAACTAACCATTAGTTGTGTCGTTACTTATTTTTCATTTTGCTGTCAACTGGTATTGATTCGGGGTTGGATATTTTCAAATAAACCTTTCACGAATCAACAAGTGGGGGATGGTTTTTAAAAAAAGTTGATATCTAAATTTTTCATACCAACACAAATTATGCATTTGTATAAGTTAAATCGTTTGACCACCAGTGCTATGAAGCTCAGGAATTCCCCTTGCGGAATCAACAAAATACAGTATAAATTTAAAATGTATATTTGAGATTTCCGTTTTTTCATTAAAATGACGAATATTTTTTGTAAATTTTTTTTTTACATTTACATGAAAACAATGGTATCACTACAGAATACTGTTTGGCAGTATAACTTGGTTAAGATTCGTACCCGGACATTTATGCTCTATGTTGACCCGGTACCTGTTCAGGTCAGTGGCGGATTTACCAGCAGGCTGAGGCCTAGGGCAGCAGATTATTGGGGCGGCAAATTTGGAGTTCGAATTTTTTTTTTTTTTTTTTTGCTTCCTCATAGAAATGAAACTGCATGACGGTTTTACAGATAGAAATCTGCAACAAATTTTACGATGACTTTTCCCTCTCCTTTGTCATTGTACGTTCCATGAATCTGTGTAGCAGACTTGCATATTCTGGAGTAAAACGGCTAGTTCGCCCCCTCCCCCCCCCTTCCCCCCCAACCTGTAATCTGCCTCTGTGCCCTCTGCCCACACTTTGAATGAGTGAAAAGAGCGAAATTATAGAAAATGCATTTCTCTCTTCCCACTATCAACCCATACATGCCAGTCCTACTGCTGGTTGGAGTATGCGAACTGGATGGTTTGTATATAATGAACAAGATTACTTACGACGATATCATCGATGATTTTACCAACAAAAAATCGCGCAAAAAGGTATTTTAACGGACTTTTATAACTTGACTGAGTTGATTATTTTTAACTGTAAGCGCAATAAATATTATTCTTTCACGTTTACCAAATGTACATTATTGTGTAAGTAGCATGCATTACCCCGCCTTATTAATCGTACATGATTGAGCTTTAATTAGCTCAAAAATATACCCAAAAATTATTTTAAGTGCAATTTCAACGAAATTGTTGGATTGTGAAAATAATCTAGGACATGAAAATTGTAGAGGCAAGAGCGGAAAAAACTTAACAGCCTATACCTTGATAATTTGTAAATCCGCCACTGGTTCAGGTACATCCGCTGGGTTCATCTGTTCGACATCAGCCGATTTAGGCTCGTTCCCTGTGGGTTTATGTTTTCATATTTACTTCTCATTTTGCAGTCTTGAATATTTTTTTCCATGACAAACACAGTGCAAAACTGTTATGGCGTTTATGTCCAAGAAATTATAATGAATTTTCAATTGCCGTTGAAGATGGCCGCAGCGAGCCACATTAGGAACATCAACTTTTTCACAGACGTGGCTTCAATACGAGTATCAAAATTTTGCTTGTTTTGGAAAAAAAAAAAGAAAGTTTTATACCCACACTAATTTATGACTATGATTATGATCAAGGCTGTTGTATTTGTTTTAGAAATTATTTGCAGACTTGAATATTTACCAGGTGTGATAAGTAGCATTGTGTCTTTGATGTTGCAGGCTATGGTTAGCACAGCTTAATTTTAAAAATTAAACTTTTATTTCATTTCACTTTATTTTAAAAGTAAAACTACTATATTATAAGGGCCTATGCAGTCTTATCGGGATTTATGTGATATAAATCTCTCTCTCTCTCTCTCTCTCTCTCTCTCTCTCTCTCTCTCTCTCTCTCTATATATATATATATATATATATATATATATATATATGTGTGTGTGTGTGTGTGTGTGTGTGTGTGTGTGTGTGTGTGTGTATGTATGTATGTGTGTATATATATGTGTGTATATATATATATGTATATATATACACACATATATATACACACATACATACACACACACATATATATATATATATATATATATATATATATATATATATATAGAGAGAGAGAGAGAGAGAGCTTGATGCAGCTAACCATGGGCGTCGCAACCTGGGGGGGGGGTGGAAGGGGGGGACACGTCACCCCCAATAATAAAAGTCTTCAATTTCGTCCCCTCCAATAATATATTTAGTTTCGTAGTTATATTAAAAATATGATTTCTGTGATACAACCCATATGTTGCACATGGTGCATTTAGTCCGATCGTGGTAATGTGAGCACTGTGTTTTTACAAATTTGTTCTCTGAAAATATTTTTTTGTAAAAAATTAATAATATACCTATTGCAACCAACTATAATTAGAATATTTAGGAAAGAAAAATGCCTTAAAACCACCTTTTTGCACCTTCAAACCCCGAATTTTCCCAGGGGAGGACCCCCGGGCCCCCCGGTTTTTTTTTTTTTTTTTTCCCCCAGGGGATGGACATTCCTCAACAACTAAATCAATTGTAGTCCCTCCCAAAAAATATATCCTTGCGACGGCCATGCAGCTAACAATCGATGGCAAAGGATGAAAATGATACCCCCTGGTCTCTTCAGGGGTTCGGTCGGGACTGTGCCGTGTGTCTGCTCGCCGGGGCAGGTGACGGCGGCCGGACACCCAGCTCTTCTGTCCACCTGCTGGTACCTGGACCACCTTCTGTCGGGCGGCGACTGGAGGAAGTTCTACGAGTGCGAGCCGACCAGCTTCAACGGGACCGAGGCCCAGAAGCGGCTGGTGATGGGCGGCGAGGCGTGCATGTGGGGGGAGGTGGTGGACGAGAGCAACGCGGTGTCCCGGGTCTGGCCCAGGGCCTCGGCCACGGCAGAGAAGCTGTGGTCCAGCGCTGACGCCGACTCGGAGGAGGGAGCGGCCCGTCGTCTGGAAGAGCACTACTGCCGCATGAAGAGGAGGGGCGTGGGCGCGCAGCCTCCCAACGGACCCGGCTACTGCCTCTAGTCCGCTCCGATCGCAGCGTCTCGCACTGGCTAGGGACCGGGGAAATTTTCGAGACTTGTTCTTTGATTCAGCACGAACCGCAAAAATCAGAGGTGTATGGTAAAATATTTGTGATATTAGTCATAAGCGGGACAAGGGTCAACAGCGTTTTTGTATTCAAATTTTTTTTTTTTTATTTAAGATCTACAAATCATGACAGCACTGAAAACTGGATCCTAACATGTTTTGTTAAGGCTTGGTCGTAACATGCATTCTCATTCCATCTCTGTCAAAATGTATGTTTGTGCTGCTTCTAGGCTGTACCACAAAATAAGAGATGACTTACTCTCCTCCCCTAAATATTAATAATAATAATAAAAGCCCATTGCATACAGCACACAGTTTTTTTTTATTTAGAAAAGTTTCAGTATGTAACCTTATTTTAGTGAAAAATAAATTGTATGAATGTGAAACATTACAGAATTGTGTGAAATAATCGTGCTCTGTGTACTATTATATACGTCATACAATGTATGACCACATTAATTGCTGATAATAAGATGTTTTAAAGGCTGCAAAAGTTTGAATTTTAGTTTTCTGAATACGGAAGCCGAAAATGGAATCAAACAATAGTCATAGTTGAAAGTCGTGCTACCATTGGAGAAGACCAACCCCAAAATTAAATTCTTACCACGGCACTCACAGAGATGATTTAATGCCTATCAAAAATGAGTTCCAGAGAGAGTGCTTTTCACTTGGCATTTGGACATCAGCTGATGTCGTCGAACCACGAAATTTTCTTGTCCTTATTCATTGCTTATGTTGACAGGTACCCTGGTGAAGGTATATTTTGCTATAAACTTCCCTAAAAATGTTTAAGGAACTGGTACATAATATTGAGCATTAATATGTAAACTGTATCAATGTTATGGTAATCATGATTGTAACCAGGGGTGCAACAACAGGGGGGGGGGGGGGGGGCAAGTGTATTATGCCCCCTCTCTGGAACCTTGAAGTGGGGGCAAACGGGGGCAAAGAAAGTGCTGTGTAATCAATTTTTAGATAATTAAACTGCTTAAATAACACCATTTTCCACCTTAAAATACAAATTTTCCCGGGGGAGGACCCCCCACTTAATAGGGGGGATCGATGATTCTTTATAAAAAGGTATATTGCCCCCCCTTTGGAAATTTAGTTGTTGCGCCCCTGACTGTAACCATCATAACATAGCTTTCTCAAGGAAGCCAAAAACTCATATCAAAGCGCAATTTGAATATGTATGTCATATTTTATGATGAGTTGGATACTTTTTTTTTTAAAGATATGTAAAATTTCTGGGGAAAAATAATTATGTATAAACAATTTGTAAAATTTTTCTGTTGCTTGTGAAAAGTGATAAGATTTGTCATAATATTGTTAGTAGATGTTACTTTTACCTATTAAATTTTATAGCAATACCAATTTACTTTTTTTTTTTCAAGAGAGTTGTAATGAATGTATGTATTCCATTGTTTTTTAAGTTTTGTTGTGTTGGAAATTTCCATGTTCTACACTTTTGAATGGCATGATCTCGATTGCCTTACCTCTCTAACATCAAACAGTTTTGAAAATCTGTCCTATATGCGATAGTTTTTAGGGTCACTAAGCCTTGTGATATTTAAATTTTAAGAAAAACTAGATTGCATCTACATGTACAATTAAATTCATCTTATGAACAAGTTCTACATAGCATCTTAATATTAAATAATTTCTTATATAGAACATTTTAAAATCAGCAATAATTTTGTTAATTGTAGTTTTTACACCACAAGGTTTATACACTTCGCAAACATCTCGCATTCCCACAAATGTGTAACAGACTGTAGGTAATTATAAAACTTGGTTTTTTTTTTTTTTACTTCCAGTCCTCCACTGAGTAATCCAAATCTCATCCTGAATCCTGGATTTGTAATGATGACCCTTTAGTTTTAATAAACCACTTCTAAGTTTCCAATTATAAACTAATGGTCGTAAATGAGCAATAACATAGTATACGCAAACTCATTAGTTGCAGTTTGTTCCATTCTTGTGCATCGTGGTAAGCAGCAGAAACGATATTGAAATGTTCTGGGAGATCCATCTCCCTTTCCGTGCCACTGCAGAATGGGTCTGAAAGCCCCTATTCTACTAGCGTCTTGTAAGTGTCGAGCTACCCGATGCAGAGAGCGGGCCAGGCAGTGGCATAGCCAGGATTTGTGTATGGGGGGGTGTTAAGAAGCATGCCCCCCCCCCCATATTAATTCGGGGGGTCGGGGGGTCATCCCCCGGGAAAATTTGGATTTTAAGGTGTAAAATAGTGCTATTTTAGCAGTTTTCGGTTCTTAAATTTAAATATTGTAATGGTAAAAATTTTATTAATTTTAATATGAAATTTGTTTGAGTGATGAGTAAGAAATTAATTAAAGATTTGGTGCTAAGGGGATGGGGGGGTTGAACCCCTAAACCTCCCCCCCCCGGCTACGCCCCTGGGGCCAGGTCAAAGGTCGTGCTGGTGACTGCCGCTAGGCAGATGCGAGGCACGCTTCCACGCGGGCAGAGTCAGTCAGTCCTGAGGAAATTCCCCACTGGGACCATGTTCCCTGAACACAGCGGCCGCCTTTAACTGCATCACCATCAGCAAGCAAAACTCCCCCCGGACCAAGTGAAACCGTTTACTTTATTTCTATTTCGGTTACAATATCAATACTGGTAGTAAGCCCAATACAGTTATATCAGCTTTTTTGTTCATAGCGCCAACTTGGTTTTTTTTTTTTTTTTACTTTCTTCATCATTTGCAGTACAGTAAACTCCCTATCATCCGCGCATGCTACGAAAAAATACAGCACATATGTAAATCCGTATTTTATTACAAGTGAGCAAATTTGAACTCCACTGGCGAGTGTATTGCGTGCAGTGTACAGTAAAACGCCACAGGCCCTCTCGGAACTCACGCAGTATGCTGGCCTGCGTTGCTATTTTTGTCTCCGTCGCACTTTGTTGCTAGTCGTATGGTCGAGCACTTTTATGTTTACATTACTGAAATGTGTTGTATGTTAATTATTCAGTAAAATACTAAAATTTGGGCATCGTTTAAAAATTTTTACTGTTGATTGTAACTTTTACTGTACATAAATTTTTAGGTTTTTAATTTGAAATTAACGTTTCCCTTTTTTTTTTTTGTTTCCCATTTTCAGCTCTTTTTTGCGGATTATCCGTGATTATCACTATCCGCGGTGGCCCTGCCACTTAATTTCGCAGATAATCGGGAGTGTACTGTTCTACCTAAGTGCATGATACATGTTCTCCTCTACATGCAAGGATCGCTGTTGGTAGTCGGCCAGCCGCTGCACTCGCCGTCGTACAGGATAGTGAAATCTGCGGAACAAAAAAAAATATATATATATAAATTCACAAATACAAGTTAGAGTTCCTGTTAAGTAACTTATATTCCTTCTTCTGAAAACATCAATGAAAGATTAACAGTGTCAGTGTTGATACACATTTATGAAGGTGAAATAGCACACTCTACTAGTCTCCATTTACAATCCTATGTGTGACAATTTGAGTTAAAAAGAAGATATACAAATATAACACACAATATTAAAATTGCACATTACAAAAAAAAATACCATGTAAGATAATTACTTTCTTTTTATAGCGAGTATGAATTATTTTTAGCTATGTTAACCAAATTTGCATCAAATTGAAGGACTTAAATGCAGTAAATAATTGTCTATAAACCATTTTGTGAACAATTCATTTTAAAAGTCATCTATGAAAGATAGCAGTAATCTTATTACTTAATATTGGAGCATAAAAAACAGTTAGGTATTTGTCAAGCAAGTATAATGGAAAAGTTTTCTTTAAACTTTTTTTTCTGTGCTGTTATAACCATTTTTTTTTACATAGTCTGTGGGTTTTTAATTTATGTTATTGCCTTGTCCAGTACTAATGTAATAGAAGAAATTCATAAAACAACATTTAAAAAAAAAATGCTTAGTGGCAGCCGTGCACATTTGAAGTGAAACTTCAATCTACAATAATCTGTGAGAATGATAAAAACAAAAAAAAAATCTATGATTACCTAAAATGATAGAACCAAGCTATAAATTCAACATTGGAAGTTCACACAGTGGGAATACTTTTCACAGACGAATGAGCCAAACGCCTGATTGTGCATCTTCTGAGTTTTTTTTTTTTTGGGTCATTGTAAATAAATATGGCGGTGTTGATAAAAGGATACTAATGGTCCATTAAGTTAGGTTAGCTACATTATAAATACCTACTTTAAAACATTGTGGTCGGTTGATTTGGTTAGAATAGCTACATAAAAGATACGGAAAAAAGCAGGAATTTAGGGTTTTTGCTCTCTTGTCTGTGAAAAGAAGGTTTCCCTTCACACAGTGGTCTGACTACTTTATTTATTCATTATTCGCCATACCCCTTCCCCTCTCCGACCCTGGAGCGCCCTGCTCCTGAGCGTTGCACATTTCGTTACGCTCCGATGAGCCACAGCTGAGAGCGTCCCTGCCCGCCCGAGGAGAAGTTTCACCTGAACAGCCGCGTGGATGCAGAAACTCAGGTCACCGCTCCCTCGCGCGCTCGGCGGTGTGACGGCGACACCAGGAACTGTTGTGTGCCCATGAGTCTTTGCACGGAGTCCCAGCACGAGGTTGCGACCCCCTCGCTTCGTTGGAACCACTGGATACGACAGTGCAGCGCGAGCGTGCTGATTTTAAGGTTAAGGGTGGCTCACGAGTCCAGAAAGAAGTAGCGTAGCTGTCGCTTGTTGCTATACCCTGGTTCCAGTAGCGTAGATGTCGCTTGTTGCTATACCCTGGTTCCAGTAGCGTAGATGTCGCTTGTTGCTATACCCTGGTTCCAGTAGCGTAGATGTCGCTTGTTGCTATACCCTGGTTCCAGTTGCGTAGCTGTCGCTTGTTGCTAGACCCTGTTTCCAGTTGCGTAGCTGTCGCTTGTTGCTAGACCCTGATTCCATTTGCGTAGCTGTAGCTTGTTGCTAGACCCTGGTTCCAGTAGTTTAGCTGTCGCTTGTTGCTAGACCCTGTTTCCAGTTGCGTAGCTGTCGCTTGTTGCTAGACCCTGATTCCATTTGCGTAGCTGTAGCTTGTTGCTAGACCCTGGTTCCAGTAGTTTAGCTGTCGCTTGTTGCTAGACCCTGTTTCCAGTTGCGTAGCTGTCGCTTGTTGCTAGACCCTGATTCCATTTGCGTAGCTGTAGCTTGTTGCTAGACCCTGGTTCCAGTTGCGTAGCTGTCGCTTGTTGCTAGACCCTGATTCCAGTAGCGTAGCTGTCGCTTGTTGTTAGACCCTGGTTCTAGTAGTTTAGCTGTCGCTTGTTGCTAGACCTGATTCCAGTAGTGTAGCTGTCGCTTGTTACTAGACCCTGATTCCATTTGCGTATAGCTGTCGCTTGTTGCTGGACCCTGTTTCCAGTAGCGTAGATGTGGGCTGGGGGAGGTCATTTAACTGGCTAACTGGTGCATGGATGTAAGTGTCGTGATGTCTGCATTTAGAGGCTTGTAGGGTAAGGCGGTGTATTTCTGTGTAAGGTGGCCTATTTAAATTCGTTGTGAGTGTACTGGGGGGTGCGGAATACTACCATATCGGAAAACTATCATATTGAAGTATTCCGCCTGGCCTCTTCGAAAAAGACGGAAAAGTACCATAACGGAATCTGCCATATTTCCTTATACACTCCATGGAATGAATACAGCTGCTTTGCTCTTGAAGAGGTGGCAATTCAATTGATTTTTTTTATGTAATGCCTATCAAAAGGAAAATAAAATAAACTTAAGCATTAATGATTTCACAAAAAAAATATATTTTTAAGTTACTACATCATTAATAATACCCACATTATGTTTCTGATGGGCTATTGGGGTTCACTTTTCGTGGGCTAACTTCACTACTACCTTACTTCATAATGACTGTGGTGTTGTTTTTGTCATGTTGGAGATGTTACAGGGCATAGGCGTACCCAGGAATTTTTTTCGGGGGGTGTTCTTCCAGATTTTTAAGAAAAACTGCATAAACACCAAAAATTAATTATTTCTTTAGTAAATAAATAGAATAGTCTCAAATTTCATATTTTAACCTGGGCTATTGTTGATATGTAATTTGTACGTAATTTTTCTTTCAATTAACTTAAGTAAGTTGACATTACGATATTAAAATACCTACAAAACCCCCGAAAAGATATATATATATATATATATATATATATAATATAAAAATAATTAGTTAACTTAACGAATTTACGTACGCACTTTACAAACTTATTCCTAATCAGTTGACGGCATGACAATAGAATAATAAATTGCTGTATAATTTGATTGTAAGGGTGTTGGCAACTAAGGCCGTCTGTCAATTACGTGATCTGCACCCAATAAGAAGGACCGAAAAATGTCATCCACTCATCCGTCTAAAGCTTGATAACTTTATAATTGACGGGTGAACGGATGAAACTATAACCTCCTAGTGTCTTCTAGGTGTTTGCAGATAAAATATATTAAAATGTATTAAAGTTTGTTTAATTGTTTAGCTGATTCCAAAAATATTTCTTAGCTTACGTTTAGACACATATCGAAAGCTCTTTTTTGAAACAAAAATGGTGTAAGTCACGGAAGTATTATAATTACGTATGGTAACTCTGGAAATGTGAAAATACATACCGAAAAAAAAAAAACCTCTGAGTTTAATGAGTTTCAAGTACTTACTTTACATAATTGTTTAAGTAATATAATTACATATGATAATTTTTTTCCCACCAAATTGTTAATTTTTCTCAACAGTTGTCAGCATTGACATGGAGAAATATTATGACGGACGAGCGGAGTGTTGTAAATCGCCAGCCGACCTCCGTAGCGTAGTCGGATGCACACCGGCTTATGGTGGGAGAGGTTCTGGATTCAAGTCCCGGGTAAGGCATGGGAGTAAAATTGAGACTTATTCAAAATATACACTTGCGGTAAAAGATGATGAAAAAGAATAATGAAATTGATATTTCTGGCTAAACGGATACCGCTCAAGGCCAAAATCCAAGCAGTGACGTGAAGTGAAGTTGTATATCGCTTGGCGGCTGACGGACGGACGGATGCGACGGGCTGTTGTAATTCAGGATTTACAATTCAAGTGTAGCAAAACATAATTAAATCTTTATATATAAAAATCTCGTGTCACAATGTTTGTCCGCGCTAGTTTCCGAAACTACTGCATTGATTTTAATGAAATTTCACACAAATATTTGTAACTTTGTCCAACTTTATATATAGGACACTTTTTATTTCGATTAATGACAGCGTTTCCGAAAATCAGCTCCCAAGGGTGGTTAAGCACTGGCAACAGTGGGTACTCCATCTCCATGACAACGGGATTTTGCATTGTTTATGCCTTCTGCGTCTTCATGGCAACGGGCATCGCTTAGATCGATTTTTTTTTTTTCAATTCGAGGCATATTTCTGTATAGATTTAATTATTATTTTATGTAAAATTATTTAAATTTAAAAATATATTTGTGCGAAATACTACTGACTGACTCATTACGATTGACTTGAAATCTTTCAACCGATTGAAACTTAGCATAGTTACTCATTTTGTGGTGTAGGTATGTAGACGCTCACTAAGATATGATTTTCCTAAAATCAGCTCCCAAAGGGAGTTTTGGGGGTGTAAAATATCAAAATTCCAGTTTTTGGTAGAAAATCACCATGGCAACGGCTGTTACTTTGTTGATGCTTCATTCGTCTCTATGGCAACAACTAATTGACTGTTAGTGCAGTCCTCATCACCGTTGAAATTTTACGGGGACTTTAAATATCAAAAATTGCCCCTTTTTTCAATTTTATATCCTACAGACTTGAACTTAGCATTAATGTTCCTCATTTTATGCTGGATGACGTTTTCCGAAAATCAACTCCCAAGGGTGGTTAAGCCCGGCCAACAGTGGGACAGCGGGATTTTGCATTGTTTATGCCTTCTACATCTCCATGGCAACGAGCATTGCTTTGATTTTTTTTCCATTCGAAGTGCGGCAGTGGCGTACCCACAAGGAGGGGCATGTATAATGAGCGGCGCAAGTGTTCTGCCTGTAGACTGCCGTAGCGAAGTGCGGGTACATCAGTTGTACGTTGCGTGCTCGAGAATCGGGAAACCATCGGTGCTACTCGTTTTCTCTCCGGTACATTACAAAGCATTGTAATAAAATTTTGTCGAAATTAATTACATTTTATTTTATTTATTATTACTGTAAATGGGATATTTAGTCTCAATTTTTCCCCATTAGTATAGCCGTGCGAAGCTGGGTCGGGCAGCTAGTATATATATATATATATATATATATATATATATATATATATATATATATATATATATATATTATATTGTTCTATTACAATATTCGCTAAAAACACCTACATATTGAGTTGAGGCCATTAAGCTACTGACTCAAACACAACTTCACACCACGTTGCACTCAACGAGGTCCCTTTCATTTGAGGCGAGAAATTTACAATTCAGCTTTTCAATGTTTGTAACAGTCGTTTAAAATTACGCACCTTGTGATAATCAAACTTTTTTCTTCGTGTTAAACGTACAGATGTACAGTATTTAAATTAAAGTACCTGACTTGACAAAACGACCAAAAAACGTCCCATCCCCCCCCCCCCCCCACGTTTTAATAGTTTTATAGAGTTTTGTATGAAATTAGGTCGCAATCACTACTGTTAATCAATGCCCAATTCTACTAAGCAAATCTAAAAAATAATCAAAGTAGAGTTGAACTGATTATTCCATAGACCAATCACCGCGATTTGAGAATTTAGACTGACCTATCATGAACCAACCACTGCAATTCAAATTTTTTTACGTTTACTTACCAATTGGGCTGCTTGGTGACGTTATTTCTCTCGTTGCTCTGTGTTTAGAAATTGAGCTCGAATGACATGAGTGTTTATAATTTTCTTGTCTTATTTCGGGGGGGGGGGGTTTGAACCCCCAAAACACCCCCCCTGGGTACCTACGCCTATGTTACAGGGTATTGTGATTCCAGCATTATGTTTTTAGCATGTGCTGTGAAAACCATTAGAAGAGTATTTTAACATATAAGATGTACCTACACAAAAAAAATTGCCATTAAGAATAGATAAAAACAATCACAGCATTTCCAACCTGTGAACTGTGAATACGGACTAATTGTTATACGTTACTTGAGAACGATTTACGTTTGCTGTTTAAATTTTATTGATGAAGTAGTAGTGAAATTATACCTATATTTTAACTGCCTCAATGACTAAGAAATCATTTAGAAATACTGTAATGAGCTGGTTAAGTGAAAACATTTCAGAACATTAATTTATGAAAGCCTTGAAATCATTTTTACGTATGTTTACCAGGGGAATAGCCTGTTTCCGATATTATTTTTCTTCTTATTCTGAAATGCTTGCTTGTCCGTAAACATATAAATAGCGAGGTCAATGCAGACAGCAAAACACAACGCCACAGTAGAGCGACAATGTGAAAGGAATTAGCTATGACCTACAGTACGGAACCATCATACATATTTTATAGAAAAAATCGGTGGGACTGTATCGAGTCTCACGGCCGTTGGTTTCACGTGAAACTTCTGTGTCAGCGAGTCGCTTTTAGTATAATGGTTTAAAATAAAAACAACAAAAACGAGAAATTGACTCCGTACTAAAATTTTTAATTCAAAACAGGCACTAAATGGTAGCTTACTATTCATTTCAATTAATATTCTATGAAAATTCTGTTCAACATTGGCCTGTGATATGATAAATGAGATACCTCAGGCATAATATAAAAATTAATGTTTTTTGATGAACGTACAATCTGTATTTCCCAGTGTTGTCAGTTCTCTAAACACAATCACACGAATCACCACGCTATCACATCTGACTCATGAGCTACACTGAAAAGAAATTTTTTTTCCGAACCTAAATTAAAACTAAGTGTATTTGGGAGGTCTAGGTAAGGAAGACTTAAGTGCGTCTCAGGTCGAAGCTTTAATAAGCAAGATGATACAGACCTTTTCGTCAGACGTTTTCTGGTACCCATATGTTTCGCTGTGATTTTTAAGAAGTTTCACGTCAAAATGATATGACAATTACCAGTCGGGATTTGAACCTATGTTCTCTGGAATACGAATATAGTGTCTTACGACTCGGTCCATAAACTTCGATCTTCAGATTGCCTTCTAGTGATTCCTTATGCTACAGGCGTTAGTGTACAATTATTGCATAACAGTACAAATACATAGTTTCAGACTATAGTACTCCATGTAGGCTATCATCACATGTATTGAAAAATTATTGGCATCTAATATTATAAATCCAACTATCAAAATTACTGTCTCCAAAATTTTAATTCACGTCTTTTGAGTATATCGTGTACTAGTGAGTGTAACTACGTGTGATTTTGTTTACACATTTACCATGGGTGTAGCCAATATTTGTGGAAGGGGAGGGCAGAAGCCAGTCGCTCCTTCGGAAACTCTTTTACAAAGATAATGCTTGAAAATACATTTTTAGGTTATTTGACGATCCCTTAAGTACTTTTTGAAATTCCTGCCATTGTAATTTTTGTAAAATAAAATTCTTTGTCTAAATAAATCTGTAAAACCTAATTTCCCCTCCCCCCCCCCCCCTTTTTTTTACTATGCTCTTGACACTTATTGTTACATAAACAGGTTCTCTGCACTAATACCTGTGCCTTGTTAACAGAAGTGTAAACAAATATACACATAAAGCAAAATAAAACACAAATCTGTTTAAAGAAAGTCAGTATCTATGAAAATATCAACAAATTCAGTGTAGTTCATTAAATCAAATTTCCACTGACAAACAACATTTTAAATAATAGGTAAACTAATTCAAGATGTAGTTTTGGACATACGCCTTTACTAAATAAACTGTATGTCATTACAAACCTCATTCTGTTTGTGCCTTTCCCGAAACGACGCAACTGTTCCTTAGGAATCATATACTGTGTTAGTCTCGCTATCATCGTTGTGGTTTTCAAAATATCTGTTTGTTTTTTTCGCTCAACTGTTCCTTACAGTGATCGTCTGTGCTGTCGTCACTGTTTATTCACATCACTGGGTTCACCTGTGCGTCTCTGTATAGTCGTTGTTTTTATCTGTTAAGTTTTATAGTTGAGTTATTCTGTTTGCCGTTGTGCACCGTAAATTTTCTTTGTTAATGGAACAGAAATATTGATGTAAACTTACATGTTTGTTAATATATACATTTACATGAAAATAACTGTATCACTACAAAATAGTGTTACCATTTACGCTTCATGTTGCGCCAGTACCTCCAATATTTAGTTATTTGTAAACAGTTGTTTCAATAGCTTTCCTGTATTAGCTGCGAATGTTAAGCACCGTAAAACAAACGAAAGCCAAAAGTTAACTTTTCTGTGGCTTTAACACCATATAAATAAAATGTTTATACAATAACTTCATGCTTGTAAGCACACTTTTCATATCTAATATTTATTTCAAAATAACTTTACCATCAACAGTGCACGCTCTTACATATTTTTTTACTAGTCTATATTTCAATATAATTATTGTACAGCGGGACTGTAAGTTTTTTGCAGAAAAGCAACTAAAAAATTGCCAGACTAGTTATAAAACTTATATTTCACTGTTATGAAATTACATAATTCATGCTGAACGAACAACGTTAGAACACATAAATTTGTTCGTTACCGAGGTTAGATGTTACTGCACGTGTTAATGACGTAAGTAAGCATATCAGTGCTAAGAAGACTGCCGATCGTCGCTCTACCACTCTGGTTCTGGGGTAGAGCGCCTGCCTTGTGACTTGTAGGACCCGGGTTCGCGCCCCGGCTCCTTCAAGGTGGATTGCCCAGACAAAATGGTGGCATTTTCTCTGGTAGGAATACAATCCCTTGTAACAAGTCAGGCTACCAAAGAAACGGTGGGTGGAACAGAAAAAAACCTTCCAGGTGGCTTCCAAAGGGGGAGCCCGTTTCTTTTCTTGGGCTCCCCATGCGGTGGCCATTCCGGGGGAACGGAGTTTTGCAAACGATTTTTTTTTAGTAACTGTAGCATTATCATTCCAACATGTTATAAATAAAGCTCAAACATGCATTTAAAAAAAATTGCTATTGAACATAAAATATATGAATTAAGTGTGTATCAGTCAGTTAGTGGTATTTTACCGATGTGTGTTCAACCATTTCTCGGTATATATTTTCTTGAAGTATTATTGACGGTTAAATTTTAGTCAGAAACCTTTGTTTTGTAGTATATTAGGAGTTTTTGACGAAGAAAATTTTATTCCGAAAAATATTATTTCTGTAAAACCACATAGTTTTCAATCACGCTTTCATACACGCTTTTTTTATACTGTGTGTGTACCAGTATGAATCCAGATGTAAATAAAATATTCTATTTATTTCAACATGAGCAAAGCCTTTGATACTTTCCAACCCAATCTTATTATTAAAAAATTATCAATTTTAGGCCTCGTCAAGCAATGCGTGGTATATATTTGTTTTAATTATCTTACAAATAGACGCTTTTCAGTCAAATATTCAAATGCAGTTTCATGGTATTAGGTGTTCCGCAAAGTAATGGTTTAACTCAAATATCTTTAAAAATTTAATAAATGATATTCCAACTGTAAACAGAATTGGTCAAGAAAAGATGCTGATAAAAAAAATATATAATTGGGAAATATGTTTGTGAAACTATTCAGCAAAGATATTTAATCTGTCCGGATCTGATTTTCAAGTTAACAAACGTCTCTGAATTACAATAGCATTTATTGTATAACCTTTAATCAAAAAACTAATTTAAGTAATCAGAATTACCACATAGTAATTAATGACATTAAACGTGGTGTCCTCTTTTATTGGATCTCCTGGATAGCTACATATTAAAAAGTTATTTGCTAAGCAACCATAAAATGATTTTAGAGTATTTTTAATGTAGCTATACTTACCTAATGTAACCAACCGTCCACAATGATTTAAAGTATATTTATAATGTAGCTAACCTATCCTAATTGACCGCAAAATTTAATGCCACGCCGGTTTATACAATGAGATAGAACGGAACAAAATTGCTTGTTTGTAAAGTCGGTTTACGGACGATAGTTTAACGTGACAACGTCATAACAAAACATTGATGAAATGATTGCTTACTTTTATGGATAAAATTGAATCATTTTTATTGAATTATCACTATTTTGTACGGATACAAAGAAGGAGTGAAATGAAATCTACAATTTAATTGATAAATTTACTTATATTTGCACTCATTAAATTAATTCAAATATGTTTATTACTTTAACGAAGTAACTTTTATACATGTTTGCTATTTAACTTCTTCCAAACTGTGATACGATGGTAGGAAACGAATGGGAGTGTTTCAAGTTTAATGCGCCTCGAAAAAGTCAAATCGATGGTTGTTCCAATCGAGTGGAAGAGAGATAGATGCGGCGCAAGCGTACAAAGAGCGTAACGGGACACTTTTTCGTGCGTGCAGCCGGCGTTCATCGATTTATTAGACGTTGTCAAGTCAAAAAAAAAAGCGAGCATGAACTTCGGGGAACTGCGGGTGTGGCTCTCTCGTCTGTGAAATCCACCTACAGGAGCCCCGACTGGGAACTCACTGGTGTTGTGGTTGCAGTTGTAGCCGGCGAGGTAGCAGGCGTTGGAGCACGTGATGACGTAGCTGCCGGAGGAGTTTGTGGCGCACACCGGGGTCCAGTCGTCGATGCAGGCGAAGCCGCAGTCGTTCCGCTGTTCGCCGACAGGTACCGCCAGCGCGCCGGACAGCAGGGCTGGGAAACAAACAAGTCCTCTCTACCAACCTCGGCTCTGCAGCGACACAAGGGCGGAGACGGATCACGTAAACGTAGACGGATCTCATGGAATGGCGTGTCAGAGACGCACCACAACGCCGAACGTACAACAACGCCGAATGCCAAATTGGCTACAACGCCGACAGCTAGAAAACTGCTGTGTACCACGACGCCGAAATACATTAACGCCGAAAAATGTCATTGCAGGACTGCCACGAAGGTTAGGTTCGGTAAGGTTAGGTTATGTTAGGCTAGCCTAGGTTAGGTTAGGTTGTGGTACATTTTTCGGCGTTGTGGTACACAGCAGTTTTCTAGCTGTCGGCGTTGCGGTCAATTTGGCTTTCGGCGTTGTGGTATTTCGGCGTTGTGGTAACGACCTAGGCGTGTCGACAATGGCACGCATACGGACACGGACCCGTACGGGATTACGCTACTCCGCAACAACCTTGCTCTTCCATTTTCGTTA
The DNA here is from genome assembly GCF_032445375.1 of Bacillus rossius redtenbacheri. NCBI lineage: Eukaryota > Metazoa > Arthropoda > Insecta > Phasmatodea > Bacillidae > Bacillus > Bacillus rossius. The sequence continues at coordinate 6,457,511 of NC_086343.1, forward strand.
CTCCGTGCTACAAATAGAAGCCGAGTATTTGGCAGCAGTGGTGGCAATATTTGCTACATTTAAATACAAATGTTAAAAATTATTTCAAATACAAGCATATCTAGTGCTTTTATCATTACTTTGTAGGGTTTTTTCTCTCGGTATATATGTAAATTCTAACCATGTAGGCTAATGTTAGGTATCGTATCTCAATTTTTTTTTTTAATGTGGAACAGTGAAAGCATACCTGGAAATGTTTATTGGGTTTTATGCGAAGCTTCTTACTCGAAAATTATGGGAAAGTCAACCCCACAGATGGGTGGTTACAGGTAAATTAATAAAATCGATCCGTTAACTTAAGTTCACAATTTTTTACACATTATTTAGTTCTTTCATCACCAGATTTGGTACGTTTATTACAGTTGGATGTGCCAATAGCCTACCAATTATAGTGGTATTAGCTGTCCCAAATATATATATTGGGGACGAAGGGAGTATGTTTATAACACCGTAATACTTATTTTATTTTAATATGGCCAAGACAGCAGCGACTTCTTATTGCCTACTTGATCTTCATCGAAAATAGATATTGATAAATTTTACTGCTTCTAAACTTTTGATGTAATACTTACCAGTGAGACACAGACCAATAACGTAGTAACCCATCTTGGCGAGCAAGTCAAACTAACAGAAAACAAATAGTTGAGACATTGATATGGACTGATAGGCCGTGTAATTTTGAATGTTATCTTCTTTTGAAGGCTAAAGATTAGATATTTTAATTTTAGCAGTTTGGTTACTACCTGAAAAGTAGCTAATATCGGTAATTTTTTTTTCTCGCCTAGTAATTAGCAGCAAAACAATACAGGTTTTCAAAAAATGGTGTTCGAAGAATGTCACATTAGCTGTATCTCTTGAAAGACTTAGTACGAATCTTGATGTGAAAAATATTTAAAATAATCCCTATTTCCTTGTCGTACAAGTAAGTAAATCATGGATTAACTGCATGTTTATATTGAAAGTCTAACGATAGAAACTTCACTATAATATCTGTGTTGACTGACATAATGAGTAATGACTTAAAGCGTCTGTGGCACAGGAACCAATAGACTTCATATAGGTTTCATCAGTTTTTATGCTGTAACAATATTTTTTTTTTGTGTTTAATAGTGAAAATTTAAAAGATTTTTAAAGACCCAGACATAGGGCCTATTAACAGTAGTGTTACAATTGCAGTCATTTACAAAAAATTATTTCAATAACGATTGCCAATGACTTCACAGAAGTATCGATTGTAGCAGCCAGTTGCTACTAACTTTCGGCATTACATTAATATAATAATATGCTTTGAAGAAGGCAAATTTTTCAAATGAAGTGACAGAAAATGGTTATAAGTAGTATATACATAATAGTAGGTCCGGTAACAGGGTCCGTAAGGTTTCGACCGCCATTTTGGATTGTGAAGTCCCGGCGGCCATTTTTGTGTCAAATTTCCTCAAATTCCTCAAAAATGACTAAACATTCCTAGGAATTTCTCTATCTTCGAGGGAGAATAGCTAAGCCCTACTTTTCTTGCTATCGTGAGTGAGCATCCCGCATCCCACATGAAATTACTGCCTGAACAACACAGCATGTGGCGCCAGCTGTTGGAAGAATCGGGGACGCACCACAACGCCGAAAAGTACAATAACGCCGAATGCCAAATTGACTACAACGCCGACAGCTAGAAAACTGCAGTGTACCACAACGCCGAAATACATTAACCCCGAAAAATGTCATTGCAGGACTGTCATAAAGGTTAGGTTATGTTAGGCTAGCCTAGGTTAGGTTAGGTTGTGGTATTTCGGCGTTAAGATACATTTAAGAAACACACACAAATTCATTCAGTTGTTTTTCATTTTGCTCCTGTGCCCCCCCCCCCCCCCCCTCTCCCCGCAGCAACATTTTTCGGCGTTACTGTATTTCGGCATTGTGGTACACAGCAATTTTTCTAGCTGTCGGCGTTGCGGTCAATTTGGCATTCGGCGTTATGGTATTCGGCGTTATTGTACGTTCGGCGTTGTGGTATTGACCCGGAAGAATCGGGACTACTTGCAATAAGTTATTTGTATGAGATAAATTAATTCTCGCTGCTGAATGGAGCTATTGTAGCCAGTTGCAGCCTTGTAGACTCGTATCCTCGTAGCCTCGTGGTCTTGTAACCTCGTAGCCATGTAGCCTCGTAGTCTTGTAGACATGTAGCTTCGTAGCCACGTTGCTGCTGGAGCAGTTAGGCCTAAGACAGATGAAGCCGATGGCTTTTGAAGCCAGTAACTTTTGGAGCCCAAGACTGTTGGAGCCAAAGACTTTTGTAGACGATGACTTTTGGAGGCAAATACTTTTTGGACAAAGACAGTTGGAGTCAAATACAATTGGAATCATTGTAGCATACCGTAAATCGTCGATCGCATCGTACTGATTTGAACATTCGTGGAAATAAATGCCCTAGGGCAATTTTCATAAAAAGAGTATTTTAATAGTTATTTAAATGTTTAAAAGATTAAAACATACAAAAAATAGCGTGCCTCTGCTTTAAATTAGTTACAAAGACACTACCGAGCATTTGAGCATTTCCATGATAACATGTTGAGTTGGTAGGGTACATATGTTCTGAAATTAAAGATAGGATAAGATAGTTATATTATCTGTTAAACACTTCAGTGTGGAAAATACGCACACCGACAGCCATTAAAGTAATATTTATACTGCTGGGAGCAGAAGAAATTTTTTTATCTGTGTATAATTCAGTTAATAGATTGGAAAATAACATTGATTTACAATAAACTGGTGGTTCATCGCTAATGAAAGTTTCAGAGCATCTTAACTCGATATTTTCAACCCTATCGTGCGAGAGGCATGCGTTAGAGACAACATTCTTGGAAAAATGGCAAGAATCAACTGTGGTAAGGAGACAACTTCAAAATTACGAGTAGAAATGTGAGATGATGAATTTATTTATAAACAGTTTTTTTTGTAGCAATGTACTTACTGCTCTCCCAATTTTTGTTTTTTTTTACCGCGAATGCAAGTAAGTTATGTTATTTTGTGATTAATATATTAATGAAAGAGATTTCAGAATTACTATATATATTTTATTTATTTTAGGTGACAAGAGTTTATTAATATGTGTGCTATTATGTTAAGTCACCTGTACAAAAAAAAATTTTTTAACGCTGAATTGGAAGGTAGCAATTACATACATAGTAATCTAGTAATAAAGTAGTGATGGTCGTTTAAATTTATGATTTTTTGTGAAACGTTAATCAGAATTTCAAATTATGCGTCAATTTCCGTAAGAAATCTCAGTGTTATCATTTAAAAAAAGGGGGAAGGGGGGTTATCTGTTATGTCGGTTTACGGACGATAATTTTACGTGATAACGTAATAAGAAAACATTGATGAAAAATTGCATACTTTTTAATTTTTCAAATTTTTATTTACAGTTTTTTGTAAATTTAATTTAAATAATTTGTTTAAAAATAATCACGAACAATTAGTTATAGAAATAAACTGAAATCAAATCAATTTCAATAAATTGTTAATTTGAAATGACGAAATTGGAAAATAAATCAATTTTTTTTAATTGCTGCTTTTAAAAAGCCCGCCTTAACCTGTTTGATATATTATAGAAGATTTTCTCGCACGGTGGTTGGCCGGTTCTTGCACGCTCGGCTCGGGCGGAACGTGACAATGAGTCATGCTTTAACGTGCGTGCAGCCGGCGTTCATAGATTTATAAGACGTTATCACGTTTAAAAAAAAGTATTTCGTACGTGCATAGATAACCGTGACTTGATGTAAGCTTTTTGACATACGCCATTGCTAAGCACATGTATGTCTGTAGAAGAAAACTACAAAAACCCCAAAAGACAAAAACACAAATTAAGCAAAAAATTGCTTTTTTCAACAGGATATAAACACCACATAATATTCCATAACAGGAATATGGTCAACAAACAAAGAAAAACAAAGAAAAAAAATTCAGCACAACAGTTGAAACGAAACACGACAAAACGAAAAGACGAAACAAAATGGCGTATGTCTAAAAGCTTACATCAAGTCATTCACTCCCATTGCACAAATCTTTCAAATATAATATAGATAACCGTGACCATGTGTCGTGGAAAGTATGCAGTGTGTTTGTCTCCGGAGGACTGCTGTGACGTGTTGTTGCAGGCGGGCCGCACGTGCCGGCGCGCTACGTGTTCGTGGGCGTGAAGGTGCTGAACAGCTTCGCCTACGCCCTCATGTCCAACAGCATGGCGCTGGCCACCGCCAGCATGGCCAAGGGCTCCTCCTCCGCCGCGGGCAACGGGACTGCGGGCGGTCACGTGACGGCCATCGAGGCGTGCCCGGCCTCCGCGGACCAATCAGGCGTCTCCAGCGCCAGGCAGAAGGTGCGCGGCCACAGCTGGGTGCCAGTCCTTGAGTTTCTGCCATATCTTAGAAACACACAACTTTGGAAACACGAAACTTCGAAACACACAACTTTAGAAACACTAAACTTAGAAATGCACAACTTAGAAACACGAAACTTAGGAACACACAACTTATAAACACGAAACTTAGAAACACACAACTTTATAAACACTAAACTTAGAAATACACAACTTAGAAACACGAAACTTAGGAACACACAACTTAGAAACACGAAAATTAGGAACACACAATATAGAATTTGCTAGTTTATGCCTGTTTCTAAGTTGCGTTTTTTTCTAAGTTATGACAGTTCTAAGTTATGCGGTTCAGCGTTGTGTGTTTTTAAAGTTATGATCGTTCTAACTCATAACGGTTCAAAGTTGTGTGGATTTTATTGTTTCGAGAATTATAAGTTACGACTGTTCTAAGTTGTGTGTTTCTATGTTATGTATGGATACCGCAGTCCTTTTCAAGGTCACCACCATTCTCTCCGTCGAAGCAATCCGGGTTACCGAGTTCAACATCTGGCCTGGTTGTTCACACCAGACATAACTATTGGCTAGAGTGGGTTTTTTTTATGTGTAACCATCTTAGTTCTCAATATTTGATAGATTTAATTTGAAGCTGTAGAACCTACGCAGATCTTCCATCCGATGGGGAAAAAAATGCATTTTACGTTCTATTTGAACAAAAATATTTTAAGCTTTTAAATATCACCGTCTGAAATATGAAGGCCAGCGTGTTAAATAATCTTTATAAGCCAGACACGGGGCAATACCAGTTGAGACGACTCACAAGTCAGCAGCCAACGAACTGGCGTTATATGCCCGAGTGTACAGAGGACTGTGTGGACTATCTTGGAGGTCATCGAACCTGAAAAATTCGCTGTTTCGCTGACCTCCAGGATAGTCTAGACAGTCCTCTGTACACTCGGGGCAAATAACGGCCAGTTCGTTGGCTGCCGACTTGTGAGTCGTCTCAACTGGTGTTTGCCCGAGATTCGTCACTTCTTTGGTTTGAGGAGTTTCTCATTGGCCCAGAGTCACCCAGACGAACAGCGAGCCAATAGCGAGAGCAGCTTAAGGGGCCTCCCTAGTAGCATCAGAAGTTAGCGGAACACTATGTTTTTAAAATAATGATGGGACTTTATTAATCGACACTACGAATCTGAAAATTTTTCACCCACGAGAAGATAATACACGAACTGTCTGTATACTTTTACATTTTTGTTTTTTTCTATCAAAATATGAAATAAAAAATCACCAACTTGTCCAACTTTGGGGCCATTTTATACTGCTTAGGAGAATGACAGAAAAAAAGTACAAGTCTAGAAAAAAAGATAATTTTTTTCTGAAGAAATTCATGTATTTAAAACATATAGTCATCGCTTTGAATTCCGAGATATCTTTTCCACAATTTCTGCAAATCCTGAAAGTTTTCCACCGTCTCGTGCTGCCGCTCGGCGAAGCCAGCTAGCAGCCCACAGCTAGGTAGCGTGGTGGGGGTCCCCGGCCCGGAGGGGAGGCAGGCTACCTGTGTGTGCGTGCGTGCGTGAGAGGGAGACAACCCACAAAGGTAAGATAATCCCGTGACCGAAAGAAATTCTCAAAATTGCTTTCAGTGTGCCTCGCCACAGTACCATGTGCTCGACTTACTCTGTGACTATATTCGTGTATCTCTAAAACATTTATTTTGTTTAAACTACAAATATCCTAAAGCTTACCATACTAGATCATGTATTACGAAATAAAGTATTGAAACTAATCAATCAACACATTGAAAGTTGTCCTACAAACTATTTATTGGTGGCTTTACAGTCTCGCTAGCTAATTCGACAAAATTTATATTTAATTCTTAACATGAAAATACACTTCATTGTTTTTCCTTTTATTTTTAATAAAAATTCAAGAAACAATTATTATACTACCCAATATTTTTTAAAATTATTTTAGTTTTCCAAAATGATTTTACACATCTTACAACGCCGGGGAAAAATTTTATACTGGTATTAACCAAATGGTTAACTATTTACAAAAGTTTTGATACTTAAAAATGTAGGTTTTATATAAAATGTATTTTAAATTAAAAGAAAAATCGTATTTTGAAAACTAAATGTCATTTTGCTATGCTTTTTGGTTAGATCTGATTGTCTGCACTGTTTTAAAAATGTTCATGGAATGATAAATAAAAAATAAAAACTAGGGAAGTTCTATATTAAATAAGCTAGTCAGAATTATGTAAATGTTCCTCCTGGCGCAGGAATCACGAGGAGGATTGAAGATGAGGTCAGTGACCGATTGCACACATATGTAGTTATGGATGGTACGTTATTAATTACAAAATTCAAAAACCATTTTGAAGTTAAAAAGTATAATTAGTGGCAATGTTTAATAAAGATGACGTAAATTTTCAGATAAACTTATTTCTACAGCTCAATTAATTAATAAGGGCAGGAAATAAATTTTTTACAGCAATTATACAAAATTATTAAAAAAATTTAAACCACAATTAATTTATCCAAAAACCAAAATTAAGTAAATATTGCCCACACATTACAACATCCACGAAAGAACCTTGCAAATTATTTTTGTTGGATGCATTATTTTGCATTCAAGTTCTTTATTTTTTTATACTTCACCTACTTATAATTGTTACATATTTGGCACATGGTCCGTCACGCCCAATTAAAGGGCCTGAATAAGTAGAACGCGTTTCTGATCAAATTGCACGCCTGTTACTTTACCTGCAACCCGGAGCGGTGTGAAATAAATTATTGTACATTCGTGACGTTGGCAATCAACTTAAATATTTATGAGTTAAAACCAAACATAATTATAACGGATAATCAAAGAAATTTTGAAATTTTGAAAGCTTGTTCTGTTTTTATATAGTACACAAATCAGTTAAACCATAAATTATTTGTTGTTGAAAAAAAATAATCCTTAACCTTTCATGCTTTTTTTCATTTATTTTTATTACCAGATATTTCCGTTGAAGTAATACTTATATATATATATATATATATATATATATATATATAACAATATAGCAATTTAGAAAAAAAAATTAAGGTAGCCTTATTCCAAATATGTTATGATAGACGTTAGTTAACTAAGAATATAAATTCGCTTTACAACCACAGCTTGTACACAAGTAAAAAAAACATGGTTCTACTTACAGGCCGTATTGAACGTAGGGTAGGTTAATGACAAATACAACAGCAATAAACATATGGCTGAGTCTGCTTTCATGTACACTTTTTTTTTAAGTTATCACTTTTTAAGCGGGTAAAGGGTACCTATCAAGTAGCTTACCCAAAGTGAATGTCGTGCTCCAGAAAATGTTCGAACTATGTAATATTTGTATCACTGTTGCGTTACAGACCTGCAACTTTTTTCAGTGCGCGATGTCACTCTCATGTAAAAATATGTCGTGTTTAGCGCAAACGTGTTCGAATGAATCCACATCGAGCTGCCAAAGAATACCTATCGATGTCGGCAACATACATAAGTATACAAACCAACGTTTACAAGTGTATTCATACGTAAGTATAAAACTGGCGGCGGGCCATGATGCAGTTGGTTCTTCGCGTACAGTCCACTGACGGGATAAGAAGCGTCAAAGATCTTATATGGCTATTCTGTAAACTTGTATGTCATTTCACTGCCTGCTTTAGACAAACAACATCCATTACTTTTAGCTTTGGCTTGAAAAGAATTACTCCGGCCGGCTTTCTTATACGACTTATTTCAGCTCCTCGTGCGACCAGTGTGTATAATTTGTCCGCGGCCTTATCTTTGGGTGAAAGTTATTTGTAAGGGAAGTTGTATCGGTAATGTTCATCATGTATTACATAACAATTCGACTTAGATACGCACATGTGTTTTTAAAATATATGTTTAATAACTTGCAATACAAAGTATGTGTTGAATTTCATGTATTGAATTTTTTTTACATTATGTACGAACATAATAATCACAATATTTCATGAGAAATTTTTAAAACATTTTACAAAGCAATCTCTAATTTCTTCCACACCTCATGGTTAACCTTACTATTTTATTTCATGTTTCATTTGATTTAAACTGTTTGGAATCATAATATGACGGACAATGAAGAATATTAGTTTCAGTAAATTTTATGAGAGAATTTACTTATTACATTAAATATACCTCAATTTTTACCTCAAAGGAAAATAGTTGCATATCATTAAATGATAAATATTTGTTTCCCATTAATATAGTTTATGAACATAACTTATTGTTATAATACCTACATTAGTTAAATTGTGTTTTTGTAATGCTCTCCTATTTCAGTAAAATTTTTGGGCAAATTGAATAGCATATAGTCGATCTTTAACGTAAGCTTTTGGAATACATAAATATAATAAATTATGTTCTCGTGATTTTAACAATTAAATATTTCTTCGCATGAAAAAATTAATTAACTAAAAAATATTTCAGTAATTTATACTTAAGGACTTAAAAATTTTATTTTTATAATATAATAATATTGTATGTATGTATACTTTTCTGAAAAAAGTAGATTCAAGAAAACAAATTTTCTTTTTTTTAATTTTGTTCTTGAACTTACTTGACAAGCGATATTGAACTTCAACTTTATACTTTCGGTATAGCACTTTTCGATTTATTTTCTCCCAACGGGAATTAAAAGTAAAGAATAAATGACATTTTCCTCTATAATTATTGCAGCCGTATACTGAAAAGTTTAACTTTCCTTTATTTGCATGACGCGGAGCTCCTAACTACACAAAATTTTTGTTATTTATTTTGAACGTTGTATTTATGTTTCCTTATAAACTTAAATGAACCTCTTAACATTGAATTTCATCAAAAGTTTTACAATATAAGTATCAAGTTAAAATATTTTTAAGTGTAGTTGTGGCTATTTTGTTGTTGAAAATGACACTCATAAGTTTGAATGAAAGTGAGATATGATATATTTGTAGTTAAAAACAGATCATTCATTTCAAATTCAATCTTTTGTTACATGCATATTTCCAAATAAATTTGACAATATATTAAATTCTATGCATTTGAATCTATTCGTATATTCTGCAGCATTAATTCCTATAAGCAAATACTTATTACGTACAATGTACTTTTAGTCCTGTCGTATAGTTATGCAAAAAAATTGTATCAAAAGTATTGTTTCTTCTATGCGGTTATGGTTTAAAAAGAAAAAAAAGTAATTTAATTTATTTTTAAATTCTGTTGTCAGTAAGAACACGTATTTAGTGTAATACGACATATATTATTCTGTTTATTAAAACATTACTATCGATAACTCTATTTTAGAGTTATCTGTCTATGTTATATTTCAAATTGATTCTTTTTCTTCGGCTTATGACAGCAGCAAATTTAGTTTTATCGCATATGTAATGTTTTTATGTTTTGCATATTATAATTAATGAGTTAGTATTGTTGGCGGGTGAGGCTTTTTCACAAATGGACGCGTTCTTGGCGGCTAGCAGGTAGGACGCGTGTATTACGCAGGCTGGATAGGGAAGTACGACTGCGGGCGAGCTCCATGATAGAAGCAACGGGAGAAGTAGCACTCGGCTATTTGTATAGGTTGGGATAGCTGTGCGAATGGTAGAACAGACCACGGGTCTATGGTGAGGAAAAAGGTCCCAAGCTCGACATCCCGACGATGAGACCGTTTACGAACTGTCGATGGATCATCAGGAAAGTTAACAACTTCTTCAGAAACTTGAGTCCCTCTTTCAAAATTCAGTTTAATACCTGGATATGACTATATTCGCTGTTCTACCAAGCGAAGCATACTCTTAATTCATTACTAGTTGATGTTTAATATTTTGACGCAAAATAAAATTGTGAATCAGCTTACTTTGCTCATGCCAGGTTTTACAAGTTTTGTCAAAGTTAATTAAATGAATAAAAATTGTGTCCCTTTGTTGCTGGCTACCCGCAAGAAATTATCATGGTGAATAATAATAATTTTAAGTCGACATGTAATATTATGATTTTTATGGGATTGTGTTTTGGTAATGGTGTGTGTAACTGTCTTGTGTATTTTATTACATTCACTTCACGTAATGAATTGTCTGAACGTAATGTTATTGTTTGTTTTAATATTTCGTTTTATTGAACAAAGATACATAGTTTGCCACTTCGAGCGACTACAGAAATGACAATACAATTAGTTTACAGTGTTCCAAACATTTTAGTTTCCTCTACTGTACATGGGGCGAATATTTTTTATGTTATGTTTACTGAAACCATTTTACGCGCTAAGTGAGATGTTGCGATTGAGTAGAAGGGAAAATATGTCTTAAAACCCTGCGTAATGTTATGAATTCCATTCATTCGTTTACTCTGTGATCCGGAGGGTCTAATGTTAAGAGTGAATACATGTGCACTTCCTCTATGTAGAGTGGCTTCATTGAGATGAAAGCAAAGCTCACGTTGATGAAGTACTTATTAATTAAAAAATAAAAATGTTGTTTTATGCTTCAATTTCTGTTAGTGTCGTACACAGATTAAAAATGTAATGCAGAGTTCCTCAGTTTTATGTATATTGAAATTTGCTCATGTGTAGAGTAGTTATTAAAAGCATAAAAAACATATATGACGAATTGTTGTGTATTATTTCCATTAGGCGTGACCATGAAAATAGATAAGATTTTTTATCATTATGTGAAATCTACATTTTAAATGTTGGCGTTTAAATATTTATGAAAGCGTGTGATCTTAAAGCACTATTTATCTATTTAGGAAGTAGGTAGTTTCTTTGATTTTAGAAGGGTTTTTTAAACAAACAACTAAATTAATTCAAAAATTTGAACTACTGCAAGCAAAAAATACTTTATTCCATTTTTATTTTAAAATTAGCCATTGTATTCTACCTTGCTTACACTCTATTATCGAAAAAGATTTTTTTTTTTGACAGAGATGAATACCGTAAATTAATACACAAAACATACATGTTTTCGTATGATACAATAACAGCTAGTGACAGTGACGAAACCAAAATTATTTTGATAGTTTGTATAGAAAATCCCCAACAGTAGTGGTGGTATATTTAGGGATTTCTTTGTAGATGGGTACTATTCCACAATAAAAAGGAGTTATCGTCAATTATCAAAGCAGCCATATTTCGTATCTTCTTTGACAGCCTAAATACAGCACCAAATGACGTACTTGGCTAAAAATTAATTCCAGCTGCATGCGTAGATTCCGGGAGGAGGGGAGAATCTCAGGGTGGCCCGAACCTCCCTGAAATAAAAAAGTCCGTCTGAGGGGGCCCGCTTGCATTTGCAAAATCTTCACGTTATCCCGTGGTCCTCATGGGAATCCTACAAATTTTCGCCCGTGATTCCAGCTATACATTTCACTGACACCTTGAGCACAACAGTCAGTGCACACTGAGTTCTTCCAAACCACCCGCACTTGTCTTCGATAAAATCTGAACTGCGGTGGATTCAGCGTGACTGACTAAGCCTGCAGTCTGAATCCACCTGTAGGCCACTGTTGCAACAGCTAATAAATTTACACTGCTCGTAGTGAACAGTCTGTATGTAACTCGAAACGGGATTCCAGTTCATTCGTGTATACTTATTCATCATATTATGCAACGTTAAAGTCATTAAAAAAATATGCAAAAATAAAATAAAATGCTAAACATGTAATAAGAGCCAGAAAATAATAATATGCAGTAATATTTAGTGTAACTAAATACGACGTGAACCCTAGAATACAAAGTTGACGATGTGTCGTTGGTGGGAACACTTGTTTGTTCCTGACATTTTTTTTCTTTACAGAATTTAAAAGTAAGTTTGACATGCACTTTTTCTTCAGGAAGTAAGTTAAAAATTTATTTGTCGTTATTGCGATTTAAAAAGTTGATTTGTGTCTAAGAGTAAAAATAATTAATATTATTTTCATCATTTTATTCCCAGTTTTATTACTCAATTATTAGTAGAACGTGATTTCTCGTCGCGGTGCGGAATACTTTTATGAATGAAAGCATTACTGTTCGTGCAAAACCATTCATCACACAAATGTCAGTTCGAAAGTATAATGTTGGAAATTTTTGCATTTCCCCCCCCCCCCTGAAAACACAAGCTAACACATCGATTGTTGGTGACAGCATTTTTTGTAATGTATGTAAATCTCTTAATTATGTAGAACGTTAATTAAAAAATAAAAATACATGTTTTAAACAGAATTGACGATTGTTTGCATTTCATGGATATGGACTGGATCGCAACACTAATTACAAACACTGTCAGGAAGCAAGCAAGGCAATGCGAGAACATTATCCTTTTGATTGAATGTAGCGAAAGGGAAAAACAGTCACCTTTCTTGCCACGATCTTGTTCGCAGATAACGCAGGTATAAGTAGTAAATGGACTCCACACAATGACAACCCTCCCATTTTTCCGCCCCCCTCGCTGAAACGCCCTCTCCCCCCTCCACCATGGCGCAGGCGACAGGCTCAGGTATATCGCCCCGCCCAACCACTGGCCGTAGCACGTGGCCAGTGGCCCACCGCGCTAAAAATTTTTACTAGGGAGGCCCGTTAAAGGTATACGTGTGTATGAATTTCGGACTGTCGCGAAATGAATCTGCGTGGAGGAGGACCAAGTCACGGCGTGGTGTCTCCTGGTTGTCGCAGGAGGGCGAGTTCGCCTGGGACGAGCTGACGCAGTCGCTGGTGAACAGCGCCGCCACGTACGGCACCCTGCTGACCATCATGGTGGGCGCGCGCCTGGCCGACCGGTGGAGTCCCAGGAGCCTGCTGGCGCTCATCTCAGTGCTGTACACCGCGGTGTACATGCTCACCCCGGTGCTGGCCCGGTGGAGCGTGCAGGCTCTCATCGTGTCCAGGGCGCTCTACGGCCTGCTGATGGTGAGTCAGGTCCAGCGTGCGCGCTCTCCTCGTGTCCAGGGCGCTCTACGGCCTGCTGATGGTGAGTCGAGTCCAGCGAGCACGCTCTCCTCGTGTCCAGGGCGCTCTACGGTCTGCTCATGGTGAGTCAGGTCCAGCGTGCGCGCTCTCCTCGTGTCCAGGGCGCTCTACGGCCTGCTGATGGTGAGTCAAGTCCAGCGTGCGCGCTCTCCTCGTGTCCAGGGCGCTCTACGGCCTGCTGATGGTGAGTCAGGTCCAGCGAGCACGCTCTCCTCGTGTCCAGGGCGCTCTACGGCCTGCTGATGGTGAGTCAGGTCCAGCGAGCACGCTCTCCTCGTGTCCAGGGCGCTCTACGGCCTGCTGATGGTGAGTCAGGTCCAGCGAGCACGCTCTCCTCGTGTCCAGGGCGCTCTACGGCCTGCTGATGGTGAGTCAGGTCCAGCGAGCACGCTCTCCTCGTGTCCAGACCGCTCTACGGCCTGCTGATGGTGAGTCAGGTCCAGCGTGCGCGCTCTCCTCGTGTCCAGGGCGCTCTACGGCCTGCTCATGGTGAGTCGAGTCCAGCGAGCACGCTCTCCTCGTGTCCAGGGCGCTCTACGGCCTGCTGATGGTGAGTCGAGTCCAGCGTGCGCGCTCTCCTCGTGTCCAGGGCGCTCTACGGCCTGCTCATGGTGAGTCGAGTCCAGCGAGCACGCTCTCCTCGTGTCCAGGGCGCTCTACGGCCTGCTGATGGTGAGTCGAGTCCAGCGTGCGCGCTCTCCTCGTGTCCAGGGCGCTCTACGGCCTGCTGATGGTGAGTCAGGTCCAGCGTGCGCGCTCTCCTCGTGTCCAGGGCGCTCTACGGCCTGCTCATGGTGAGTCGAGTCCAGCGAGCACGCTCTCCTCGTGTCCAGGGCGCTCTACGGCCTGCTGATGGTGAGTCAGGTCCAGCGAGCACGCTCTCCTCGTGTCCAGGGCGCTCTACGGCCTGCTCATGGTGAGTCAGGTCCAGCGAGCACGCTCTCATCGTGTCCAGGGCGCTCTACGGCCTGCTGATGGTGAGTCAGGTCCAGCGTGCGCGCTCTCCTCGTGTCCAGGGCGCTCTACGGCCTGCTCATGGTGAGTCGAGTCCAGCGAGCACGCTCTCCTCGTGTCCAGGGCGCTCTACGGCCTGCTGATGGTGAGTCAGGTCCAGCGAGCACGCTCTCCTCGTGTCCAGGGCGCTCTACGGCCTGCTCATGGTGAGTCAGGTCCAGCGAGCACGCTCTCATCGTGTCCAGGGCGCTCTACGGCCTGCTGATGGTGAGTCAGGTCCAGCGTGCGCGCTCTCCTCGTGTCCAGGGCGCTCTACGGCCTGCTCATGGTGAGTCGAGTCCAGCGAGCACGCTCTCCTCGTGTCCAGGGCGCTCTACGGCCTGCTGATGGTGAGTCAGGTCCAGCGAGCACGCTCTCCTCGTGTCCAGGGCGCTCTACGGCCTGCTCATGGTGAGTCAGGTCCAGCGAGCACGCTCTCATCGTGTCCAGGGCGCTCTACGGCCTGCTGATGGTGAGTCAGGTCCAGCGAGCACGCTCTCCTCGTGTCCAGGGCGCTCTACGGCCTGCTGATGGTGAGTCAGGTCCAGCGAGCACGCTCTCCTCGTGTCCAGGGCGCTCTACGGCCTGCTCATGGTGAGTCAGGTCCAGCGAGCACGCTCTCCTCGTGTCCAGGGCGCTCTACGGCCTGCTGATGGTGAGTCAGGTCCAGCGAGCACGCTCTCCTCGTGTCCAGGGCGCTCTACGGCCTGCTGATGGTGAGTCAGGTCCAGCGTGCGCGCTCTCCTCGTGTCCAGGGCGCTCTACGGCCTGCTCATGGTGAGTCGAGTCCAGCGAGCACGCTCTCCTCGTGTCCAGGGCGCTCTACGGCCTGCTGATGGTGAGTCAGGTCCAGCGAGCACGCTCTCATCGTGTCCAGGGCGCTCTACGGCCTGCTGATGGTGAGTCAGGTCCAGCGTGCGCGCTCTCCTCGTGTCCAGGGCGCTCTACGGCCTGCTCATGGTGAGTCGAGTCCAGCGAGCACGCTCTCCTCGTGTCCAGGGCGCTCTACGGCCTGCTGATGGTGAGTCAGGTCCAGCGTGCGCGCTCTCCTCGTGTCCAGGGCGCTCTACGGCCTGCTGATGGTGAGTCGGGTCCAGCGAGCACGCTCTCCTCGTGTCCAGGGCGCTCTACGGCCTGCTGATGGTGAGTCAGGTCCAGCGTGCGCGCTCTCCTCGTGTCCAGGGCGCTCTACGGCCTGCTCATGGTGAGTCGAGTCCAGCGAGCACGCTCTCCTCGTGTCCAGGGCGCTCTACGGCCTGCTGATGGTGAGTCAGGTCAAGCGTGCGCGCTCTCCTCGTGTCCAGGGCGCTCTACGGTCTGCTCATGGTGAGTCGGGTCCAGCGAGCACGCTCTCCTCGTGTCCAGGGCGCTCTACGGCCTGCTGATGGTGAGTCAGGTCCAGCGAGCACGCTCTCCTCGTGTCCAGGGCGCTCTACGGCCTGCTCATGGTGAGTCGAGTCCAGCGAGCACGCTCTCCTCGTGTCCAGGGCGCTCTACGGCCTGCTGATGGTGAGTCGGGTCCAGCGAGCACGCTCTCCTCGTGTCCAGGGCGCTCTACGGCCTGCTCATGGTGAGTCAGGTCCAGCGTGCGCGCTCTCCTCATGTCCAGGGCGCTCTACGGCCTGCTGATAGTGAGTCAGGTCCAGCGTGCGCGCTCTCCTCGTGTCCAGGGCGCTCTACGGCCTGCTGATGGTGAGTCAGGTCCAGCGTGCGCGCTCTCCTCGTGTCCAGGGCGCTCTACGGCCTGCTCATGGTGAGTCAGGTCCAGCGTGCGCGCTCTCCTCATGTCCAGGGCGCTCTACGGCCTGCTCATGGTGAGTCTGGTCCAGCGTGCGCGCTCTCCTCGTGTCCAGGGCGCTCTACGGCCTGCTGATGGTGAGTCAGGTCCAGCGTGCGCGCTCTCCTCGTGTCCAGGGCGCTCTACGGCCTGCTCATGGTGAGTCAGGTCCAGCGTGCGCGCTCTCCTCGTGTCCAGGGCGCTCTACGGCCTGCTGATGGTGAGTCAGGTCCAGCGTGCGCGCTCTCCTCGTGTCCAGGGCGCTCTACGGTCTGCTCCTGGTGAGTCAGGTCCAGCGTGCAAGCTCTCCTCGTGTCCAGGGCGCTCTACGGCCTGCTGATGGTGAGTCAAGGTCCAGCGTGCGCGCTCTCCTCATGTCCAGGGCGCTCTACGGCCTGCTGATGGTGAGTCAGGTCCAGCGTGCGCGCTCTCCTCGTGTCCAGGGCGCTCTACGGCCTGCTGATGGTGAGTCAGGTCCAGCGTGCGCGCTCTCCTCGTGTCCAGGGCGCTCTACGGCCTGCTGATGGTGAGTCAGGTCCAGCGTGCGCGCTCTCCTCGTGTCCAGGGCGCTCTACGGCCTGCTGATGGTGAGTCAGGTCCAGCGTGCGCGCTCTCCTCGTGTCCAGGGCGCTCTACGGCCTGCTGATGGTGAGTCAGGTCCAGCGTGCGCGCTCTCCTCGTGTCCAGGGCGCTCTACGGCCTGCTGATGGTGAGTCAGGTCCAGCGTGCGCGTTCTCCTCGTGTCCAGGGCGCTCTACGGCCTGCTGATGGTGAGTCAGGTCCAGCGTGCGCGCTCTCCTCGTGTCCAGGGCGCTCTACGGCCTGCTGATGGTGAGTCAGGTCCAGCGTGCGCGTTCTCCTCGTGTCCAGGGCGCTCTACGGCCTGCTGATGGTGAGTCAGGTCCAGCGTGCGCGCTCTCCTCGTGTCCAGGGCGCTCTACGGCCTGCTGATGGTGAGTCAGGTCCAGCGTGCGCGCTCTCCTCGTGTCCAGGGCGCTCTACGGCCTGCTGATGGTGAGTCAGGTCCAGCGTGCGCGCTCTCCTCGTGTCCAGGGCGCTCTACGGCCTGCTGATGGTGAGTCAGGTCCAGCGTGCGCGCTCTCCTCGTGTCCAGGGCGCTCTACGGCCTGCTGATGGTGAGTCAGGTCCAGCGTGCGCGCTCTCCTCGTGTCCAGGGCGCTCTACGGCCTGCTGATGGTGAGTCAGGTCCAGCGTGCGCGCTCTCCTCGTGTCCAGGGCGCTCTACGGCCTGCTCATGGTGAGTCAGGTCCAGCGTGCGCGCTCTCATCGTGTCCAGGGCGCTTTACGGCCTGCTCATGGTGAGTCAGGTCCAGCGTGCGCGCTCTCCTCGTGTCCAGGGCGCTCTACGGCCTGCTCATGGTGAGTCGGGTCCAGCGTGCGCGCTCTCCTCGTGTCCAGGGCGCTCTACGGCCTGCTGATGGTGAGTCAGGTCCAGCGAGCACGCTCTCCTCGTGTCCAGGGCGCTCTACGGCCTGCTGATGGTGAGTCGAGTCCAGCGAGCACGCTCTCCTCGTGTCCAGGGCGCTCTACGGCCTGCTGATGGTGAGTCGGGTCCAGCGAGCACGCTCTCCTCGTGTCCAGGGCGCTCTACTGTCTGCTCATGGTGAGTCGGGTCCAGCGTGCGCGCTCTCCTCGTGTCCAGGGCGCTCCACTGTCTGCTGATGGTGAGTCTTCAAGTCCAGCGCGAGCACTTCTGAGAACTGTCAAATATGATACAAGTTACATGACTCAGATAATCTGGTCAGCTTCACTGAGATAAAATATATATATTGTTACGATCGGGTTCGTAAAGGATAGCCCTTTTAAAGGTTTTATCACTACCACTCAGTTTTATTTATTGTCACTATTTACTTCACAAATAATCTAAAAATACCAACTAATCAATTGTGCTTAAAAAATTGGTTGTCTGTAAAGTCGGTTTACGGACGATAGTTTAACGTTATCACGTCAAAAAATATATATTTGGCCCCTCCCTGGGCCTCATTCTGGTTCCGCCCTTGGTCCAAGACAAAGTCTCAACGACCAACGGTTCCAGTCACTGACGCGCGACACGCTGGCTTGTGTTCACAGGGCCCCAGCAGGCCCGCCACCAACTGCCTGGACGCAGCCTGGTACCCTCCGGTCGAGAGGCAGATGCTGACGGGCATCGTGGTGGCCGGTGAGTGTGGCGCATCGCCGAGAACAAAACATTCAGGGGAAGCCTTCTTTCCACAGACGAGAGAGCCATGCTCGCTTTTCTTTTCCCGTGTCTTTGATGTAGCTATCCTAACCATATCAACCGTCCACGATGTTTTAAAGTATTTATAATGTAGCTAACCTAACCTTATTGACCATTAGTATCCTTTTATCAACACATTTACAATGAAAAAAAAAAAAACGCCGAAGATGCACGATCGGGGGTTTAGCTCTCTCGTCTGTGAAAAAGTTTCCCAACATTCAGAAAATTGGTGCAACTTGTGTGTGGTTTCTGATAGCCGTGTATTACAAAGGCCACACATTTTAAGTTCATAATGTAGGCACTAAATATGGTGATTGAAAATGAAAAATTGTACGCAGACTTGTAACGATAATAAATAAACCTTTGTGGACACGCAAGGTGCATTAAAGTTGTTTTACGTTCTCTATTTTTTTTTTAACTTTAATTGGCTTTTTAATGTTTTTTTTTCATTTTAACTCATTGATATTTCGAGAGTTATTATTTTATGTTTGTTATACCTATAGATGCCCAAAATTCACTATTCACGATAATTGAATAAGTGTTGCCAATAAATTTGATAGTTCAAGGTTATTATGATGTACCATACATAACACTATACTGTATTTAGAGTGCGAACCATCGTACAGTTTTATCCAGGGGCTCTTAAAGCACCGAATGTGTGATTTTCATGGTCTCTGTCACATAATTTTTTTTTTTTAACCCACTTTGAGAATTTTCTCCAATATATAAGGTACGTAACGGGACACTTTTTTCGTGCGTGCAGCCGGCGCTCATCGATTTATTAGACGTTGTCACGTCAATAAAAATAAAATGTTCTGTTCTGTGACGACTGACTGCCGGCAGCTCTGAACGTGGGCGCGATAGTGTCGACCAGTCTGTCGGGCTACCTGATCGAGCAGCACGGCTGGGAGGTGGTATTCTACCTGTACGGCGGGCTGCACCTCTGGACCTCGGTGCTGTACGTCTTCCTGGTGTACGACTCGCCTCAGCACCACCCGCGCATCTCCGAGCAGGAGAGACGCTACATCCTGACCACCACCCGCAAGGACACCAAGGTCCGCATACCAGTCAGTCACTGCAGTCGATTCATCTTCTGACGTCAACACGTCTTCGGAATTGCTGCTTCCACAGCGGGAGGCAATTAAAAAAATTAACGTAGTCTGTAAAGTCGGTTGACGGAACATAATTTTACTTATTATCTTTTAAAGATTTGTGCAATGGGAGTGCATGACTTTATGTAGGCTTTTGGACATACGCCATTGCTAAGAACGTGCATGTATGTAGAAGAAAACTACAAAAAAAACACTAAAGACAAAAAACACAAATTAAGCAAAAAAATTGCTGTTGTCAACAGGATATAAATATTCCATAACAGGAATATGGTCAACAAACAAATTATCGAATATTATGTGATGTTATATCCTTTTGACACCAGCAATTTTTTGCTTAATTTGTGTTTTTTTGTCTTTAGTGTTTTTTTGTAGTTTTCTTCTGCAGACTTAGCAATGTCCAAAAGCTTACATCAAGTCATAATTTTACGTGGTCATAAGAAAACATTGATGAAAAATTGCATACTTTTTGATTTTCAAATATTATTTACAGTTTTTTTGCAAATTTTATTTAAATATAATCACGAACAATTAGTTAAAAATCCCGCCTTAACCTGTTTGATAATATAGAATATTTTCTCGCACGCTCGGCTCAGGCGGAAAGTGACAATTTTTCGTGCGTGCAGCCTGTGTTCGTCGATTTATAAGTAGAGACCGGAAAAATTCGCAGGTTCAATGACGTTCAAGATAGACTCCAATATCCTCTACACACTCGGGCAAATGCCAACTGTTCATTGGCTGCGGACTTGTGAGTCGTCTCGACTGGGTGGCCTGTGATTCGACACTTCTATGAGTGAGGGTCTCTAATTGGCCCTCAGTCCTCCAGATTAACAGTGAACCAATGTCAGAAGCAGCACTAAGGTATAATTATTAGAATTTTAGCATAACACGAAATGAATCCGCGAATTTTTCAGGTCTCTATTTATAAGACGTTATCACGTCAAAAAAAATGATAACAAAATCGGGAGGATACAGTTTGGTTTTGCAGTTACATATCTATCATCTCCGTCCAAAAATTTAAATACACCACCGGATATCTAAAGGATTCAAAGAATTCGTTACGCCAAGTGAAGGACTGTGACGCATCGCGCGCGGTGGAGAGGGCTAGCGCCGCCATTTTGGCTGCGTTTCGAGATTTCCATTCGAGTATAACTTTTGACTTTCGTTTAAGTTTCAATCGTCAGCTCTCGTTGAAATCTATTTCACATATAAAACATTAGTTTAAAATAGTGTTAAAATAAAAAATATATATTTGCTATCATAAACAAAACATGGAAATCCGAAGGACTTCTTACTGTTCAAACATGATTATAACATTCAAAAAATAGCGTATTTTGTATAGAAAATATCACCTGTTACGTACACGTATTCACGTACAACACACGGTCGTGTCCATGACACAGCCACACCCCATTATTTAAATCTATGAATGAAATAGTTTTGATTTTTTTTAAGCGGAATTTCTTTGGGCGCGAAGAGAGTAAAATTTCAAGGCCGACCTTTAATGCAACGCTTACGTGAAGCATTGTTTTTGTTTCCTAACCTAACTTAAAGCAACGTGTCTGGGTAGGTAAGACTCTTAAGTGCGTCTCAGGTCGAAGCTTGGAGTCTTTCAAAAATAAATTTAAGATTTTTATATTAGATAATAAAAAATATATTACTATGCGTAGCATATTATCCTGCTTCATTCAAACTGTCAGATTAAATTGAAATTCAGTTTTATGTGCCTTACAGCTCCTATATAAACACATAAAATAACAACAAAAACACATTAACACAAGACATACACTGATACACATCAATGCGACAAAACATGAAACAACACAACACGCAGATAGATAAAGTTCATGTTAACCAATTGGTTACTTTGGTTTTCACAAAAATCTTAAACCGAAACTAAAATGGTGTATACAAAATAAATATTTAGATTACAAAAGTTTTACCTTATGAATATTAATAGATTATTCAAAAAGAAGTTATAATTTTTTTACACATTTTATAGTTACTAATGGTTTTAAAAGTTTTACTAATTCGGTAATTGCAAGTTGGAATTCTTAATCCAAACCGAGATGTTATGTCTAAACCAACAAAATGGTAATATTATATATATATAATATTACCATTTTGTTGGTTTAGACATAACATCTCGGTTTGGATTAAGAATTCCAACTTGCAATTACCGAATTAGTGACACTTTTAAAACCATTAGTAACTATAAAATGTGTAAAAAAATTATAATATATATATATGCACTATATATATATATATAATAAGAAGTACATCACTGATCGAACGTCTAACATACATAAAATGCAGATAGGTTATATAGAAATGTAGCATATTCAAAACAATTTAAATGCCTGAAATTTTTAAATATTAATAAAAGAACTTTTTCTGCATACTTTCAATTCTTTTATAATTAAAATCAGTTGATGCAGTGAAATTTTTATATTTAATAAGACCATAAGATCTTCATGTGTTGCTAATAGTATGATCTACATGTTGGTGAAAAAAGGTTGGCATCCAATATAACTCGAAGGTCTTAAAAGAGGACACCACGTTTAATGTCATTACTTACTATATTATAACTCTGATTAATAAAATTAGTTTTTTGACTAAAGGTTATTCAATAAATGCTATCGTAATTCAGAGACGTTTGTTAACTTGAAAATCAGATCCGGACAAGTGAAATATCTTGCTGAATAGTTTCACAAACTTATTTCTCAATTATATATTTTTTCCAACAGCACCTTTTCTTTATCAATTCTGATTACAGTTGGAATATCATCTATTAAATATTAAAGAGTACTTGAGATATACTACTACTTTGCGGAACACCTAAAACCATGAAATTCCATTTGAAAATTTGTAAAATAATTAAAATATATATACCACAAATTGCTTGACGAGGCCTAAAATGGATAAGTTTTTAATCATAAGATTGGGTTGGAAAGAATCAAAGGCTTTGCTCATGTTGAAATAAATAGAATATTTTATTTACATCTGGATTTATACTGGTACACACACATATACAGTATAAAAAATAGCGTGTGTTAAAGACGATATTCCTGATTGAAAACTATGTGGTTTTACAGAAATAATATTTTTAGGAATAAATTTAATGTGTCTATAATTAGAATTTAACCGTCAATAATACTTCAAGAAAATATATACCGATCAATGGTTGAACACACACCACTCACTGACTGATACACACTTAATACAAATATTTTATGTTCAATAGCAAATTTTTTAAAATGCTTGTTTGAGCTTTATTTATAACATGTTGGAATAATAATGCTACAGTTACTAAAAACTAAAAAGCTACAAAACTAAAAAAAAATATTTTTGCAAAACTCCGTTCCCCCGGAGAAACCCCCGGAATGGCCACCGCATGGGGAGCCCAAGAAAAGAAACGGGCTCCCCATTTGGAAGCCACCTGGAAGGTTTTTTTCTGTTCCACCCACCGTTTCTTTGGTAGCCTGACTTGTTGCAAGGGATTGTATTCCTACCAGAGAAAATGCCGCCATTCTCTCTGGGCAATCCGCCTTGGAGGAGCCGGGGCGCGAACCCGGGTCCTACAAGTCACAAGGCAGGCGCTCTACCCCAGAACCAGAGTGGTAGAGCGGCGATCGGCAGTGTTATTAGCACTGACATGTTTACTGTAGTTTCGTGTGTCATTAACACGTGCAGTACTTGCAGTAACATCTAACCTCGGTAACGAACAAATTTATGTGTTCTTACGTTGTTCGTTCAGCATGAATTATGTAATTTCATAACAGTGAAATATAATTTGTATAACTAGTCTGGCAATTTTTTAGTTGGTTTCCTGCAAACAAATCTGCAGTCCCGCTGTACAATAATTATATAGAAATTTAGACTAGTAAAAACAGATGTAAGAGCTTGCACTGTTGATGGTAAAGTTATTTTGAAATAAATGTTGGATATTAAAAGAGTGTGTTTAGGCAAAATATTTTTGTGCTTACAAGCATGAAGTTATTGTATAAATATTTTAATTGTTTGGTTTTAATGCCACAGAAAAGTTAACGTTTGACTTTCGTTTGTTTTACCGTGCTTAATATGCACAGCTATTCAAACAACTGTTTGCAAATAACTAAATATTGGAGGTACTGGGGCCACACGAAGCATAAATGATAACACTATTTTGTAGTGATACAGTTATTTTCATGTACATGTACAAATTAACAAATATGTAAGTTTACACGAATATTTCTGTTCCATTTACAAAGAAAATTTACGGTGCACAACGGCAAACAGAATAACTCAACGATGAAACTTAACAGATAAAAATTAAAACAACAACGACTATACAGAGACGCACGGGTGAACCCACTTATTACAGCACAGACGATTACAGTAAGGAAAAGTTGAGCGAAAAAAAAACAACAGATATTTTGAAAACAACAACGATGATAGCGCAGACTAACACAGTATATGATTCCTAAGAGAACAGTTGCGGCGTTTCGGGAAAGATATATATTCCCTTCTTAAGGCACAAAGAGACTGAGGTTTGTCATGACATACAGTTTATTTAGTAATGGCGTATGTCTTAAACTACATCTTGAATTAATTTACCTATTATTTAAAATGTTGTTTGTCTGTGGAAATTTTATTTAATGAACTACACCGGATTTTTTAATATTCACGTAGATACTGACGTTCTTTAAACATATTTGTGTTTAATTTTGTTTTATGTGTATATTTGTTTCTGTTTCTGTAATAATAAGAGTCAATAGCGTAGTAGAAAAAAGGGGGGAAAGTAAGGTTGCCAGATTTATTTAGACAAAGAATTTTATTTTACAAAAATTACAATGGCAGGACTATCGAAAAGTACTTAAGTGAATGTCAACTAAACTAAAAATGTATTTTCAAGCATTATCTTTGTAAAAGAGTTTCCGGAGGAGGGACTGGATTCTGTCCTCCCCTTCCACAAATACTGTCTACACCCATGGTAAATGTGTAAAATATTACATGCAGTTACAAGCACTAGTACGCGATTTACTCAAAACACGTGAATTAAAATTTTGGTAACTGTAATTTTGAAGAAAAAAAGTAGTTGGATTTATAATATTAGATGTCAATAATTTTTCAAGACATGTGATGATAGTCTACATGGAGTACTCTAGTCTGAAACTATGTATTGTTACTGTAATGCAATGATCGTACACTCACGCCTGTAGCATAGGGCATTAATAACAGGCAATCTGAAGATGAGAAAAGATACACTATCGAAGTTTATGGACCGAGTCGTAATACACTAGATTCATATTCCAGAGAACACAGGTTCAAATCCCGGCTGGCCATTGTTATAACGTCTTAAAGTCTTAAAATTAATAGTGTAACATATAAGTACCAGAACAGACGAAAAGGCCCGTATAATATTGCTTTAATATTTTCCTAACTACACAGGCTTCGGCCTGAGACTCACTTAAGAGTCTTTCCTACCTATACCTCCCAAAAAGGCACACTTAGATTTAATTTAGGTTACGAAAAATATTCTGTTCAGTGTAGCTCACGACTCAGACATGATAGCCCGGTGATTCGTGTGTTTGTGTATAGAGAACCGACAACACTGGAGTGTATAAGTAAATATGGTATAATTCCGCCTCGTTCTTTGAACTTATGGCAGATTTCCGTTGTGGTACTTTTCCGCCTTTTTCGAAGAGGCCAGGCAAAATGCTGTCATTATGGTAGTCTTCCAGTATGGTAGTCTTCCGCGCCCCCAACACAACGGGGTTTGATCTTATTTTGAAGTGAGTAATAATTTTGTTCATTCATTTTATTTAGAAAATTGGCTTATTTCTCTCTCTCTCTCTCTATATATATATATATATATATATATATATATATATATATATATATATATATATATATATATATATAAGTATGTTCTCACAAGTTTCATACTAAAAAAAAAGTACAAAGTTGTTAATACTTAAAAAAATTATAAAGTTGTCTTTGGTAAATCAAATATAGACTCGTAAATATATCGTAAGTGTGTGTGTGTGTGTGTGTGTGTGTGTGTGTGTGCTGTTTTGCCTCTTACAATATATTTACGAGTCTATATTTGATTTACCAAAGACAACTTTATAATTTTTTTAAGTATTAACAACTTTGTACTTTTTTATTTTGACTTTTTTTTAGTATGAAACTTGTGAGAACATACTTAATATGAACAACTTAAAAATACATGTAAGTAGTTTCCTTGCTGAAGATTAAGTACCTATAGACCTATATAGGACACTACGCTTATAGTGCATTATCATAAGACTGAAGCCTTTAAATCAACTTGTAAAAAATCTTGCCTGTCCGTAATTGCCTTACTAACACAGTACTTAATAGATAAGGAAATATGTTACACATGCAGGACTTTATCAGAGGTTCATTTAACTACAGACAGAATATAGAGTTCTAATAATATGAAACCCTCTGCCTGACGAATGAACCCAATTTCTGATCGTGCATTCAACTCAACAAACTAAATGTTTTTTTTTTGCTGGAATTGTTGGTTGTATTCGAAGTACGAGCGTTCTAATTGTTTTGAGGTTATACTTCTTTACGGGTGTTTTCAGTTTGCAACGGAAATGCAACGAAATGCGTCACACAACGAAAATTTAATAGTTTTGAAAGTCAAATGCGCATGCGCGTTTCCTCTGTAGCCACGAGCTGAAGACTTCAAGATGGCGAACCCTAATGTGGCAGCATGGACCCGTATATATTCTTTTTCGTGAACATCGAAGGATGTACTAAGCGTTTTGGTTTGTCAAATGAGTCTTTATGATATTGAAACTATTGTAAATTTTTAACAATCATAACAAGTAATGAACGCAGTTTTTAAAATACCTATCATTTACTAGCCAAGAAATGTGTGTTGCAACAACGATATATTAACATTTTGTATGGTTCTCTACAATGAAGAACGTCGCGCTTTATTTTTAACTAGTTTTATAACTCAAAGTTGCAGTCAAATAGATAAATTATAACATATAGCTTCTAACGCGTGTACATAAGTACACTCAATGTTCTTATTATTATTTTTTATTCCAGGTGCGAAGGTCTGTACCTTGGCTGCAGATACTCAAATCCCGACCCTTCTGGGCTCACAATGCGGTCATCATCGGCGTCAACTGGCTGACCTTCATGTTCAACACCGAACTTCCACTCTACCTCAGCAAAGTGCTGCACTTCAAAACTAGCAACGTAAGTTACGTTGATATGCAATCTTTCAACTATTCAAGAACGCTGGTGTTACTCAGTTTCTTGCTAAAAAAAAAAAAATATTCATGCTAGTACGTTTTTACTTGAAGTAGCTTGGCTTCTGGGTATTGTAGCCGTGTCCTTGGCGAATAATTCAACCGACGTTTCGGTTGACATTGCAGTCTCCATCATCAGGGAGCAAGTTACCTGCCAGTAGGTAACTGCTCCAAGGACGCGGCTACAACCCAGAAGCCAAGCTACTTCAGACAATGGCCGTGAAAGCCTACCGTTTACTTATTAGTAAAATTTTCTTTATAACAACACCTCTTCATCCCCAGTGTAAAACCTGTGGGCCAAAAACGTTTTGTACTCTATGCTATTTGAAAATAGGGGAAAAATATTTTGTATTTGGAACATTTCCATATCATAGTATTGCAGAGATATACCTATATTATTCACTTGGCAATCTAAGTACTTAGCAGTTTTAGGTTCTTAACAATAATATCGTTCAAAAGTCATCAATATTTTTAAAATACTTTTTATGTGTAACATCTTAGCTCTCAGTATACTGCTTTTTGGTAGGAGTAACATCGCGAATGGAACGGAAAAGTGTAACAACCACGGTGCTGTCATATGTGGCGGATGGAACGAACCAAAGTTCACAGAGACACAGGGAAACATTGATTGTATTAACTGTTTATTGAATTTTTACAAGAAGGGCAATTTTTCAATAAATTTATGTAATCCGGTCCAAAGCCAGGTTCTAGTATATTTTCAAATCGTTTTCGCTTTTCAACAGAGCCGTTTCATTATACAGTTTAAAATCCTGTCTGCTGATCAAATGATCCAATAGGAACCAACGAAGGTACAAACATTAAAGATGCAAAATAATTTAGAAAGCTACCCTCTTAAGCGCGAACCTACTGTGTATAAGTGCCTGTTTGAATATCTTGTTTTCTTCGTTGCAGATGTGCCTGTTTGAATATCTTGTTTCCTTCGTTGCAGATTGGTTACTTTTCTTCTCTGCCCCATGCGGCCACCTGGTTCGGCCAACTTTTCTTCGGCTTCCTGGCACGGTGGATCAGGAAGAATAGACTCATGTCGCAGCTCACCCAGTACAGAATATTCAACGCCATTGGTAAGGCAACTAACATATTTACTGATGTGTAACATCTTATCTCTCGGTATACGGCATTTGGTAGGAGTAACTTCGTGAATGGAACGTAAGACAAATTAAACGGAAATGAGAACAACGGTGCTGCCATCTGGGGCGGATGACAAAAGGAAACTTTATAGTATGAACTCTTTAATGAATATTAACAAAATTGGCGGTATTTTAATAAAATTGGTGGTTCTCAAGTCTTATCTCGCTTTTATCGGAGCCGTTTTATTGTTGTTTTTTTTTTAAATTTCGCTCTGCAAATCGAATGATTCAGTAGTCGGACGTAGCTGCATCGTCAGGGAATTCTAGCGACGGGTGAGGTAACTACTAGTGATTCGCGTACAGAAATGTGGTTGAAAACATTATTTGCGTTTTATCACGCTCTGTAATATATTTTTTAAAGAATTTTACATTAAATTTTGTCCTAGATTCGGGTTATATGTGGAATTTTTTTTAACATGAGAACACATGAATTTGCTCGTTACCGAGGTTCGATGTTGCACATCTTTGGCGAGTACTGAAATACTCGCTCACATTTTTTATTATTATTTTAGAGGAATTAAATACGTCAATAAATTTTCACACGAACCAACGAAAATTACAACAGAGAAAAAATGGGGTGTGGCAGTGTCATGGACACGGCCGTGTGTTGTACGTGAATAGGTGTACGTAACAGGTAATATTTTCTATACAAAATATAAAATATGCTATTTTATGTATGTTATAATCATGTTTGAACACTAAGAAGTCGCGTATAGGACGTTATTATATATATTATTTTTAATTTTAACAAAATATATATATATTCACTGTATCTATTTTACGCTAATGTTTTATATATGCAATCGATAGATTTTGACGAGAGCTGACGATTGGAACTCAAACGATCGTCGTAGCTTCACCGAGTCAAAAATTATAATAAATGGAAGTTTCGAAACGCAGCAAAAACACCTCAAAATGGCGGCGCTTATCCATTCAACCGCGCGCGATGCGTCACAGTCCTTCACTTGGCGTGACGAATTTTTTTGATCCTTTAGCTATCCAGTGGTGTAATTGAATTTTGTATGGAGATGACGGATATGTAGCTGCAACACCAAAATGTGTCCCCGAGTTATGTTGTCATTCGTTTTTTGACGTGATAACGTCTTATAATTCGATGAACGCTGGCTGCACGCACGAAAAATTGTCATGTACCGCCTGAGCCGAGCGTGCAAGAACCGGCCAAACCACCGTGCGAGAAAATCTTCTATAATATCAAACAGGTAAAGGCAGGGCCTTTTTAACTAATTGTTCGTGATTATATTTAAACAAATTATTTAAATTAAATTTGCAAAAACTGTAAATAATATTTGAAAAAATTTTCATCAATGTTTTCTTATGACGTTAGCACGTAAAATTATCGTCCGTAAACCGACTTTACAGACAACCCCCTTTATTGAATGGTCTACCGCCATGGAAGCAGTTCGAAAGACGGGTTCACGTCTGCCTGCAGCCATGTTCGGGCCGGCGGCGGCGCTGGTGGCGCTGGCGCTGTCCGGCTGCGACCCGGGGCTCGCCGCGGGGCTGCTCGTGCTCACGACCTTCCTGCAGGCCGCGCACCTGGCGGGCAGCCTGCTCAACCACATGGACCTGGCCGTGAACCACGTGGCCAGCCTCTCGGGCGTGTCCGAGACGCTGGCGGGGCTGGCGGGCGCCGTGTCGCCCCTGGTCGCCGGGGCGATCCTCGACCGCCAGGCGAGCCTCCTCCCACCCTGCTTCCCCTCCCACTCCTGGCGAGTCTTGCCGCTTCCCTTCTGCTACCCTTGGCGAGTCTTGCCGCTTCCCTTCTGCTACCCTTGGCGAGTCTTGCCGCTTCCCCTCCCACTCCTGGCGAGTCTTGCCGCTTCCCCTCCCTCTCCTGGCGAGTCTTGTCGCTTCCCCTCCCACTCCTGGCGAGTCTTGCCGCTTCCCCTCCCACTCCTGGCGAGTCTTGTCGCTTCCCCTCCCACTCCTGGCGAGTCTTGCTGCTTCCCCTCCCTCTCCTGGCGAGTCTTGCTGCTTCCCCTCCTACTCCTGGCGAGTCTTGTCGCTTCCCCTCCCACTCCTGGCGAGTCTTGCTGCTTCCCCTCCCTCTCCTGGCGAGTCTTGCTGCTTCCCCTCCCTCTCCTGGCGAGTCTTGCCGCTTCCCCTCCCACTCCTGGCGAGTCTTGCTGCTTCCCCTCCCTCTCCTGGCGAGTCTTGCCGCTTCCCCTCCCACTCCTGGCGAGTCTTGCTGCTTCCCCTCCCTCTCCTGGCGAGTCTTGCCGCTTCCCCTCCCTCTCCTGGCGAGTCTTGTCGCTTCCCCTCCCACTCCTGGCGAGTCTTGCTGCTTCCCCTCCCTCTCCTGGCGAGTCTTGCCGCTTCCCCTCCCTCTCCTGGCGAGTCTTGTCGCTTCCCCTCCCACTCCTGGCGAGTCTTGCTGCTTCCCCTCCCACTCCTGGCGAGTCTTGCTGCTTCCCCTCCCTCTCCTGGCGAGTCTTGCCGCTTCCCCTCCCACTCCTGGCGAGTCTTGCTGCTTCCCCTCCCACTCCTGGCGAGTCTTGCTGCTTCCCCTCCCACTCCTGGCGAGTCTTGCTGCTTCCCCTCCCTCTCCTGGCGAGTCTTGCCGCTTCCCCTCCCTCTCCTGGCGAGTCTTGTCGCTTCCCCTCCCACTCCTGGCGAGTTATGCTGCTTCCCCTCCCTCTCCTGGCGAGTCTTGCCGCTTCCCCTCCCTCTCCTGGCGAGTCTTGCCGCTTCCCCTCCCACTCCTGGCGAGTCTTGCTGCTTCCCCTCCCTCTCCTGGCGAGTCTTGCTGCTTCCCCTCCCTCTCCTGGCGAGTCTTGCCGCTTCCCCTCCCTCTCCTGGCGAGTCTTGTCGCTTCCCCTCCCACTCCTGGCGAGTCTTGCTGCTTCCCCTCCCTCTCCTGGCGAGTCTTGTCGCTTCCCCTCCCACTCCTGGCGAGTCTTGCTGCTTCCCCTCCCACTACCCCTGCCGAGCCTCCTCCCACTCCTGGCGAGTCTTGCCGCTTCCCTTCTACTACCCTTGGCGAGTCTTGTCGCTTCCCCTCCCACTCCTGGCGAGTCTTGCTGCTTCCCCTCCCTCTCCTGGCGAGTCTTGCCGCTTCCCCCTCCACTACCCCTGCCGAGCCTCCTCCCACTCCTGGCGAGTCTTGCCGCTTCCCTTCTACTACCCTTGGCGAGTCTTGTCGCTTCCCCTCCCACTCCTGGCGAGCCTTGTCGCTTCCCCTCCCACTCCTGGCGAGTCTTGCTGCTTCCCCTCCCACTCCTGGCGAGTCTTGCTGCTTCCCCTCCCACTCCTGGCGAGTCTTGCTGCTTCCCCTCCCTCTCCTGGCGAGTCTTGCCGCTTCCCCTCCCTCTCCTGGCGAGTCTTGTCGCTTCCCCTCCCACTCCTGGCGAGTCTTGCTGCTTCCCCTCCCTCTCCTGGCGAGTCTTGCCGCTTCCCCTCCCTCTCCTGGCAAGTCTTGCCGCTTCCCCTCCCACTCCTGGCGAGTCTTGCTGCTTCCCCTCCCTCTCCTGGCGAGTCTTGCTGCTTCCCCTCCCTCTCCTGGCGAGTCTTGCCGCTTCCCCTCCCTCTCCTGGCGAGTCTTGTCGCTTCCCCTCCCACTCCTGGCGAGTCTTGCTGCTTCCCCTCCCTCTCCTGGAGAGTCTTGTCGCTTCCCCTCCCACTCCTGGCGAGTCTTGCTGCTTCCCCTCCCTCTCCTGGCGAGTCTTGTCGCTTCCCCTCCCACTCCTGGCGAGTCTTGCCGCTTCCCTTCTACTACCCTTGGCGAGTCTTGTCGCTTCCCCTCCCACTCCTGGCGAGTCTTGCTGTTTCCCCTCCCTCTCCTGGCGAGTCTTGCCGCTTCCCCCTCCACTACCCCTGCCGAGCCTCCTCCCACTCCTGGCGAGTCTTGCCGCTTCCCTTCTACTACCCTTGGCGAGTCTTGTCGCTTCCCCTCCCACTCCTGGCGAGTCTTGCCACTTCCCCCTCCCACTACCCCTGCCGAGCCTCCTCCCACTCCTGGCGAGTCTTGCCGCTTCCCTTCTACTACCCTTGGCGAGTCTTGTCGCTTCCCCTCCCACTCCTGGCGAGCCTTGTCGCTTCCCCTCCCACTCATGGCCAGTCTTGCCGCTTCCCCTCCCACTCCTGTCGAGTCTTGTCGCTTCCTCTCTGTCTCCCCCGTATTCAGATGAAAGATGGATAATGTGAAAAAATTTCAACTTTAGAAAAAAAATGAAGTTATCATTGCATTCAAATTGAATTAATAAAAATAATATATATGTAAAATTGTAACACCTGATATTATGTTCCTAAAAAAATATAACTAACTTTAAATTAATTAATTTCGCCATCGGATCTTCCATGGCGGGCATGAATGTTCACACTGCCTGAGAGGGGGTTTGAACATAGGTCGTCCAAAGGTTGAGTGCTGGGGATCTAACCCAGTGACACTCGGTGGTCATAGGATATATCACCTAGAGGACCGGGTCGTTGTGCGTTTGGCGCAGAGGACCCTTACTTCCGCGCTGCTCGGTGGCTAGCTTGACCTTGCTCAACTTTTAGGAAAACACACAAAAAATTAAACCTTGATGCCACCTTGGAAGTCAATTTGCAAAAAAAAAAAAAAAAAAAAAAACAATGTAAAAACATATCATCAGAATGATGCCAAATAAACTGCTAACTTTAGGATGAGTGCAATAAAAAAATATTGAAATTTGAAATTTTGTACACCTATATGTACGAGCTGCAGTGCTCAGTTTTTCTATGCGTAGCTGTACATCACCTTATAATAAAAAAACTTAATGTTAAAAAAAATTAAAGTAATAAATTGTTTACAAAAATATCGTATTTACAAAAATAATTATTCACTTACTTTGAGAATTTCAAACCACATCTCTTAGTTGTTTACATGTACGTCGTCGTAGAAGAAAAGTACTCTATCTTAAAAAAATTCATCATCGCAGTTCTAGCATCGAAAAAAATTGTAGGGAAAATTCGACCGACACACTGACAATTTAATTAGGTAAACCTTTCGTTGAAGGCAAGTGATTGCACCTCTCGTTGGGTGATCACGAAATCCATTTAAATAAAAACTAGGCACGTGGATGTGTATGGTAACACAAAGAAATGATATGACGAAGTATATTCACGTTGCTTGTGAACGATGCAATTCAATTAGAGTACTTGTGTATTTGGCTTGATTTATATTACGTAATGAATGGTCCCTTTTTTTTAGAATTATTTTATGTATTTTAAAAAAAATGCAGTCGTGCAGTGTGGAATCGGCAGATAGCGGAACGTAAATATCTTGCGCTTTCGTAGTCCAGTTCCATTTTTTTAAGTTTCAAAGATCATATCCTTGAAAAAAATATATCCATTTAACAGCAACAAGTTCCGAACACAAAATTTTAAGTGTTTTTTACATTTTGGAAACATTAGGAAACTCCTTTTTAAGAGAGAGAAAAACAAATTGAGCGATGATCCTTCGTTAGATTAATATTAATTATCATACATTATTATATTTTATAATTATTCTGTGAGTATTTATAATAATTATTAATATGTTTGTTGTTGTTTTCTCGCACAGGAAACTCTGGCATCGTGGAGTAAGATCTTCTACATATCTGCAGCTTTCTCTAGTCTTCCCTACGTCGTGTTCTTCGTGTTCGGCTCGGCGGAGGAGCAGCCTTGGAACAGAGCGGAGGACACAGGGGTGGTGGTCGACGCGGCAGGCACAGACGCGGACAACCTGTCTGTGCCACGACGTGCGACACCCACGGGACCGCAGTCTGCGCCTGCAACTACGTAGCTCAGGCAAAAAGAACCATAAAAGCCCGCCCAGTCAAATGCGCGACCCTGATGCTGGTAAGACTGGTTCTTCTGGATTAGTGTGTTCTCGTCGCGCACATCCGGCGACTGCGAGATTTGAGCGACAACCGTAACATCATATTGCGGAGGAATTAAGACAAATATGTATCACGTGTCCCGTGAGTGCTTTCAAGAATCTATGTACCGAGATTTTCATTTCTCAAAATAATTCCGAAAACACGCGTTGCGTGTATTATTTTTCACCCTTATGAAAAACACAGTTTGAAAACGAAATACGGAAACAGGACTACTCGCGTAATCTTAAATGATTTTAGCAAACATTCATTTCTCGGACATCTTGAGCAGCCAATGGCGGCTAAGGAAGACTAGGAAAAAGGAGGGGGGGGGATAATCACCCGAAGAAAAGGACGTAGCTGCAAAAAAAAACTAAATAAGTAAGATAATATTATTATTTATTATTTTAAAATTTATGGTCTCAAACACATTGGCCTTAATAGTTCCATGAAACGTTTTAACACATTAAGTATTTAAGTAAGCATAAATATAAGACTCCTAAATAAAAACCAAACAAACAAAATTGTTCTCGGGTGGGGCTACTGCCCCCTACCGCCCCCCCCCCCTTTTTTTGGAGCCGAGATTGTGAGCATTTTTTTTTTTTAAATTGCATGGTTTCTTGTTTAGCTTTGCACACCGTGTGTGCTCTCGGGTAGGCAGGGGCCTTAAGGCCACTGTACAATGATCACACGTGGAAATCCAGTTTCGGGTGATTCCATAAAAAAAATGGCAATACGTTTGAATTGCTTTTGCAATGCATGATATTATTTATTACGTGTGTCTAAATAGCCTACCTCTTTGTTAGCAGTGAGATTTCAAACTTTCTTCTGCACTACAATTTTAAAAACAAATTGCAGAGTCTCTCTCATATGTCAATAAATAGTAATCCTTAGTTCCTACAAATATATCACTCTGATTCTTTTCTACAGCACATTAAATAGAAAACATTCTTTGGGTGATTGTCAATCAGCAAAACTGACCAAACTCTTATAGTTTTGCATTATTGCATCACTAAATTTGTAAGTGTGAATAATAGTAGTAAATAGGTACATGTCACACACTGACAGCTAGTATTTATTTTTTAATCATTACTGTAGCTACAATGAATTGTGATCTACGTAATATGCTTTCATGGGACTCTCTTACATTTATAAAATATTAATATGTGTATTTAATGCATCAGATGAAAAATAACTGGAAAATGAGTTAAAATGACTTACGTATGACGGTGCAATCACCTTTCTGACTTAAGGTTTTTAATCCTTAGCCACTTATAAATGCTATAACTTCGTATGGGTACTTTGTAATAAAGACTGTTTTGTAAGTGTACTTCGTTTAAAAAAATGTAACATTAATGTACTGTGTAATGAGTGACACCATGGGAAAGGAAAATTAAATAAATGTTTGGTTAGATAATCTAACCAATGTATAAGACAACATTTTGTTCTTTATTTTGTCAGTTAATGTACTTTGGAGCATGCCTTTTTGTGCTCGTTTGGAGAATGATTCAGTAGGTACCTACAGAAGAAAACATAATCACTCCAACCGGAATAAATTAGTACAATCCCAGGCTATTGCAGACAGAATATAATGGTAAGGCTCTGAGTATACTGTTCATTGAAATATCATTAGTTATCAAGCAAATATTTTTTTTTACAAACCTGAAAAAAATTGTATTAATTACATTTGGTTTTGTTCTTACATTCATAATAAACTAATGAACAGTTTTAATTTATCTCAACTTTCTGTTACAAACCTGACAAATACAGTAATATGTTGCAAAAGGTTTATTTTTTTTACTCACAATTCTGTACAGGTATAATATAATTATTACTATAATATTTATTATAAGACTAATCTTTCTTTTGGCACATAAAACGTTTACTTGCTATCACAAGCCAATAATATTTGGAAGCTCTTGCTTATGAAGTGTTCGAATGTACACACTCATTCTCTAGACATCAAAATGTTTGATAATGAAGGTATACCTACTTGAACAACAAAACTGCATAATTTTTTAGGAAGTTTATAAGTTTATTATCATATAAAATTAGCTGCATAGGTACTTTATCTGTAACAAAAAAAAATTGACTAACCATCAATTTCTAAAGGAATAACTGAATTGGTTACAAGTTAAATATGCAGCTAACGATAAAAAAAATGAATGATCAATAAGAAAGTTTCCTTATTAATGTTAATTCCAAATAATGTTAGAACAGAGCAAAACATTTGTTACTTTTTCTTTCATTCAGTTTAAAATATATTGTTTTAAATGAGCTCTGAGTAGCAAGAAATGAAATTACATTTGGGATTTTATGTACATAATGATATTTATGGTTTGCTAAGATTTTTTTAATGATTGTGTTGTCTTTAAAACATTGTTACTTGCAGTTTCTGCTGCGATATGTCTCTTCACTTTGGAGTAATTCCGACTGAGATTGCGGTACGAGAAATACATGCACAATTTTATAGATTACAAAGTCATTTTCCGAACCTATCATTTGAGAACTTTACAGGAATGCAGTAATATACAAACATGCACTTTCAGTATTTTGTAAGTGACGTAAATTCACACATGCTGACTTATAGTTTAAATGCTCAAATATTTCACATAAATATACATTTTTTTTTAACAAATTTACACGTTTAATTCAAATTCATTGTCTTAATACACACAAAATCTTCTTTTCTTCATTGTTCATCGACACACTGATGTTCTCTGAGAACTTGTTCAAAGCACTCACTGACACATGCAAATAAATAATACTCGTCTTTTAGAACACGGAAGCAAGTTAGTAAAACAGAGTAGCAATGCAAAAAGCATTCATTGCAAACGCACGAAACAACACACAATATTAATGCACACTAAGTAGTTTTTGGCTTAGAGAGCGTGTTCAGTATCACAAAAGAGAGGTTAAATCTGGTACAGGCTTGTTGCATGTCTGCACGTCATAGCATTGTGCCGTTCCGTAACGTAATGTTCTAAATATGTCGCATAATAAAAGCATCATTGCTCAGTTTTATGAGAGAAAAAAAGATTCTATGTAATATGGGAGTAGCTGTCGTTTTTTGCACAAGAAACACAACTAAAGTTTCGTGTAATGAAGTGAAGAAAGCATGGCATAAACGTAATCAATTACTATTAGAGAAAGAGGTTAAATGGAAAAGAGTGGTGTCTACGCAAGCTGGGCAACTCCCATCTCTTCTGCTTTCGTTAGCCGTGCTTTTTAAATATTTTAAATACGTTAAAAATTGTTCCGAGGACTTTAATATTTGCATACGGTAAGTGTTCTATAATTACATTCTTACGTACATAATTTATAATAAGAATGTATGTAAGTTCTGACTGTCTTATGTCCTGGTATCTCAAATAAGTTTGAATTAAATGACCTAATGTTTAGTAAACGTGATATCCGAGATTATATTTATAGATTCAGTATCTATTCTCACCATCGAACTATAAATGCCTGCACAATACTGTATTACTACGTACCAAAAGAATTTTAATTTTAACCCACACAAATAAATTTGTTGTGATTATGTTGGCCACAAAATTTACAAACAATCTCATTGGTTGTTGTATGTTACGTGTTGTGCAGTGTAGAATCGGCAGATAGCGGAATATAAATATCTTGTGTTTTCGTAGTCCAGTTCCGTCTTTACGTTTCCGCATCGTTGTATCAGTACAACGGGGCTTATTGGGATTGTGATAAAATACTGAGAATCTGTGAACTTCTGTGAGAGCAATAAAACCAAAGATAAAGGAAGAAATACGTGGCACTGAGGACGGTGAGAAGTAAATAATTCAGTAAAATCGAAGTTTTATGTTTAAAATAAAACACTTTTCTGTTCAAAAACGTTTTATAACTCTTTAACATTCCTGCATGTATTACAAGACGAAAAATATATCTGTGACAGAAAAATAATAACCAATCAGCTACCGAAACAGTTAAATTACCCTGGTATTTACAAACACCAGATTGTTCCTCTAAATAGTGAAATCAAAAAGGACCAATTAAAGGGAGTACTTGTCAGTGCTATCACCATTTACAATGTTGCTGTCTATGAGATGCAGAAACAGGTGAAAAATTGAGGGGTGTTCTACCAGAACTAATCACAATGTATTATTAAAACCGGTCGTGGGACTTACAAAACAAACCATAGAGTGCGGTATTGCATTTTTGGACAGGTATTTCAGAAGAACTAATAGTAATATATGATGATACTTGTATTTCACGCATGGGGCCATCATTAACTTGGGGTTTGCTACAGAACCGTCAGCATCAGCCGACGAAGTCCACACCACATGTGTCTGTTCACATTGGCACAGAAATGTGATTTAGTTAAGAAGATAACTAAATGTATAAAGTTGTAATTTAACAAAGTACTAATCAAGAACAAAAAACATTTAACAGAACTGAAACTAAATACAAGAGCTATTAGATTCCATAACATCAACAATTAGCCAACCGTGTACGTCATGAAATTTTTTTTGGACAATTAAATTGGAATATAAGATTTTCAGTGGTGGAACCACCAGTATTTTACTTCAAAGTTTGTACACTTAGGCAATCGATAAAATTGGCTTTATTTGTGGTTTACTTTGGTTCAACACCTGCAATGTAAAAATATTCAAAGCTTGTTGCAGCAATATTATAGCCCATTCAGGGTAGAACGTTTTAGATACTTTTCAGAGCTGTATCATTGCAATGTTTCTGCAACACTGCATCAAAGCAAAATGCATGAAATTTTTTTTTGCAGCTATACCTGGTAGGCTTGCAGCCCATTCAGAGAAGAACTTTTCAGATACTTTTCAGAGATGTGACACTGTAATGTTTCTGCAACGCTGCAGAAACGTTCCATAAAACAGTTGATTGTGGCATCACGGAGCCATGCAGCAAGCCTGCTCCAGAGGCGGACGCTGAGGAATGAGAGGGAGAAACGATGAGGGAGACAGGAAGAGGTAGAAAGGAAGGAAGGAGAGACAGCGCCTCCTCCTTATAGCGGCACATGTCGCACGGAGGGAGAAAAGAAGAGGGAGAAAGGAAGGAAGGAGAAACGGCGCCTCCTCCTTGTAGCAGCACATGTCGCACGGAGGGAGAAAGGAAGGAAGGAGAGACGGCGCCTCCTCCTTATAGCGGCACATGTCGCACGGAGGGAGAAAAGAAGAGGGAGAAAGGAAGGAAGGAGAAACGGCGCCTCCTCCTTGTAGCGGCACATGTCGCACGGGGGGAGAAAGGAAGGAAGGAGAGACGGCGCCTCCTCCTTATAGCGGCACATGTCGCACGGAGGGAGAAAAGAAGAGGGAGGAAGGAAGGAAGGAGATACGGCGCCTCCTCCTTGTAGCGGCACATGTCACACGGAGGGAGAAAGGAAGAGGGAGAAAGGAAGGAAGGAGAGACGGTGCATCCTCCTTGTAGCGGCACATGTCACACGGAGGGAGACAGGAAGAGGGAGAAAGGATGGATGGAGAGACGGCGCTTCCTCATTGTAGCGGCACATGTCGCACGGAGGGAGAAAGGAAGAGGGAGGAAGGAAGGTAGGAAAGACGGCGCCTCCTCCTTGTAGCGGCACATGTCGCACGGAGGGAGAAAGGAAGAGGGAGGAAGGAAGGAAGGAGAGACGGCGCTTCCTCCTTGTAGCGGCACATGTCGCCCAGAGGGAGGCACGAAGAGGGAGGAAGAAAGGAAGGAGGGACGGTATCTCCTCCTTGCAGCGGCACATGTCGCCCGGAGGGAGACAGGAAGAGGGAGGAAGGAAGGTAGGAAGGAGGGACGACGCTCAGTTGCAGACGTGCTCCTCCTTCTTGTAGCGGCACATGTCGCACACCACGTTGCAGCACCACACGAACCGGCAGCGGCACTTCTCCTCCACGTCTCGCACGCGGGTCTGGTAGCCGCGGCCGCAGCACAGCAGGCGGCAGCCGTCCAGGCCGGGGCTGGTGCGGTTGCAGAGCCTGCCCCTCGTGCCCAGGATGCCCAGCCTGTGGACACACGTGTCACCCCGTGTCTCCAGGTCAGGCAAGCTGGAAGCTGCACATCTGTGTGTGAAAGTTGCCGAGATATTAGTTATATTAAGTGTGAAAGCACTTTAATGTCAATGGCGGCTCTAGGATGTCTTTTCGGGAGGGGCTATCGCACGAAGAAAGGCCGTAGTTGCAAAAAAATGAAAGTGGTCAGATATTGGCCTTGGAATATTATTTACAAATTACAGGTTTCAAATACAGAACCTTAGTAGCTCCATGCAACTTTTGATGAGATAAAAGTTTAACATATGAAATTAAAATTTTAAGTAAACATAAATATACACTAATCGATAAAATTGGTCATGGGAGTGGCTGTCGCCCCCACCGCTCCCCTTCTGGAGCCGTGCTTGGTTAATGTACCATTCAAACCGAGTGCTAATAAACAAAAGACGGCAACTTAGCACCAAATGAACATTTTTAACTTTGTTTAAGCTTTTAATACAACCAAGTGTGGAGCTTCTAATGCCGCAGTAAGTGTAACCAAACTTTACAACAACCTAACCAAAACAATATCAAGCCATGAAACCCACAAGTACATGTGTTAGTTAAAAATTCTTCTGTGGGAGGTATATGACATGAAAGCATAGTGATATGTAGGAAAAATACGTGATTCTTGCTAAACTACCCGTTTAGAAGCAACACACTGTGACACCTTAAATGTATGACGAATATTGTAAGTGTTAAAAGTGAAATTTATAGTGTTTATGATTGATCTCATTTTCATAAATTCTAACGTATAATTTACATTTGCTTTTTTTAGTAAAGTTTATTTATAATGTTGCCACAATTACATCTATAGTTCCAAACTAGAGCAGTGGTCTCTGAAACATTATAATTAATTAATTAATTTGAAAAGTTAGACCCTAATAACTTTTACTTTTATATTATTTTTGTAATTTCGATTTTTAGTTATTTATCCAAATATTTGGCATGACAAACAAAAAAAAAATAACATGTTGAATTCAACAAAAAGCTTTTAAATATCGATACAAAAAATTTCATCCAGAAACTGTTTTGCAAATTATTGACAAATAGTTGAAAATCTATCATTGAGAAGAGTATGATGTATGTTCAGGTGTTATTTATTATTTAAGCGATTCCCATTTACAGGGTTTGTGTTTAACTGCAGTACATGTAGAACCGGTAACAATATAAACGAACGTTG
Source organism: Bacillus rossius redtenbacheri (assembly GCF_032445375.1). Taxonomy (NCBI): domain Eukaryota; kingdom Metazoa; phylum Arthropoda; class Insecta; order Phasmatodea; family Bacillidae; genus Bacillus; species Bacillus rossius. Next base: position 6,498,470 of record NC_086343.1, read on the forward strand.
GTATGCTCGAACGCCAGCCACAAATATTTTTTTTTCAACTCTGATACTGTCAACCGACTAGAACAACCCATTATCCATCCTTTTGGCGTCAGAAACTTTTTTTTTTCCTTCGAAAACGCTGCTTTAAAATTCGGGCTTAAAATTTTATTCCCATCGCACCAAATAAGTTACACTTCAATAATTTTTGTCATGACAACGTCTAATAAATCGTTGAATTCCGGCTACACGCATGAAACAGGATGACTCATTGTCCCGTTTCGCACATTATCCCGTTACGCTGTGTCACGTTACACTCATTGTACGCTTGCGCCGCATCTATCCCTCTTCCACTCGATTGGAACAACCATCGATTTGACTTTTTCGAGGCACATTAAACTTGAAACACTCCCATTCGTTTCCTACTTTTCCTATCATCGTCCTATGCTTAAAAGAATAACACAGATCGGAAGAAGTTAAATAGCAAACATGTATAAAGGTCATAGTTAAAATAATCTGTTCGTTAGAGTAATAAACATATTTTAATTAATGAGTGCAGAAAAAATAAAAGTAAATTTATCAATTAAATCGTAGATTTCATTTCACTACTTCTTTGTATCCATACAAAATAGAGATAATTCAATAAAAATGATTCAATTTTATTCATAAAAGTATGCAATCATTTCATCAATGTTTTGTTATGACGTTGTCACGTCAAACTATCGTCCGCGAACCGACAGAACACCGGGGTGAGAAGGGGGGGGGGACTCACGTGTCGTTCCTCTCGCAGTAGTCCGGGGACTCGTCCAGGAACACCAGGTCCGTCTTGTTGGGCGGCTTGAGGTCGCGGCTGGCGGCGCGCAGCTTCTTGACGCGGCGGCGCCGCTTCTCGACGACGCGCACGTGCGAGGCGCCCTCGTAGCGCGCCGCCAGGGCGTCCCCCACGGCGCGGAACTGCGGTAGCTTGCGCCAGCACACGCGCACGCTGCACGAGCCCGACATGCCGTGGCACTTGCACACGCGCTGCATGCGCGCCCGGATCGACTGCGCGCAGCACCGGCAACCCTCCCTCACCACACGCTCCCCCTCGACACACACGCATACCCTCCCTCTCAACACACACCCTCCCTCTCAACACACTACCCTCCCTCTCAACACACAACCCTCCCTCTCAACACACACCCTCCCTCTCAACACACTACCCTCCCTCTCAACACACAACCCTCCCTCTCAACACACACCCTCGACACACCCATGAATCACCCTTACCACACACACTCTCACCACACACCAACACACACCTTCAACACACACCCTCTCAACACACACCCTCAACATAAAACTCTAAACACACACCCTCAATAAACTACCTCAACAAACTAACTCAAACCACACCCTCAAAATATCCTCAACACAAGCTCGTCACACCCTTAACACACCCATGAAACAACTTCAACACACCCATGAAACAACCTCAACACACCCATGAAACAACCTCAACACATCTTAGAAACACCCTCAACACTCACTCGATAAACCCACAACACATCATTGAAACACCCATCAGCAAACCCTCGAAACACCCATTAACAAACCCTCAACACACACTCGACACACCCTCGACACACTCTTAATATGCCCATGAAAAAACCTCAACACACCCATGAAACACCCTCAACACACCCTCAACATACACTCGAAACACCCTCAACACACCCTCAACATACCCACGAAACACCTTCAACATACCCTCGAAACACCCTCAAAATACCCTCGAAACACCCTAAACACACCCATGAAACAACTTCAACACACCTTAGAAACACACTCAACACACCCTCAACACACACTCAACACACACTCAACACACACTCAACACACTCTCAAATCACCTTCGACGTGGGGTAGCCTACATCACAGGGATGATGGCCACAGCCGCAACCCGAACAGCTCAGAAATGTACAGAAATCAAAAGTTAGGTTAGGTTAGGTTCGATTGGATGTCAGGTTGGGTTAAATTGGGTCTGGTCTTTTTAAATTGTGTCGGTTGTGTCAATGTTGGTCGTGTTGGGTTAAAGTGGGTCGGATTGGGTTGAAGTTGGTATGGAAGCAATATAAAATAACTTCAAGGAAACCATGATAGGAACGTTACAACAAATCATATAACCAACCTACCGCAGGTGAACATTTCATTCATGGGATGCTATTTATAATTTCATGTTTAAAGTAAGAAAACGTAAAATTTTAACAATATAATGCTTAAATTAAACAACCCATAGCACAGTTGAGGTTCAATAACATTTCTGTAATGTTGCAGAAACATTACCGTCTGGTCGGGTTGTATGTGTGTTAGTGAGGCGGGATGATAAGCGCGACGCTCGCTGGTGCTTCTAGCGCGTTATCTCCTCTGGACTGGCGCGCAGTCTTCTCGTCGTCACAGGACAACTGTGAGATCTGAGCGGCGACCGTAACATTATACGGCAGAGAAATGAAGATAAAGTTGTAATGCAAGTCCATCAAGTGCTTTCAAAAATCTATACCGGTTGTTTTACACCCAAATAATAACTCCGAAAACACGCCTTTTTACCATTTTCACTCTTCTAAAAAAAACAGTTTAAAAACTTAATCCGAAATCAAAATTACTTTCTAGCCCTCACCGAATTCTTAAATGATTTTCGTAAGCAGACCCCACTGGGATATCTCTACCCGGGCACACACACGGTGCGCAGAACTTCACGATAAACAACTCGATTTGAAAACTACTCAAGATATCCCAGTGGGGTCTGCTTACGAAAAGCATTTAAGAGTTCGCTGAGGGCTATTAAGTACTTTTGATTCCGGATTAAGTTTTTAAACTGTTTTTTTTTTTTTTTTTAGAAGAGTGAAAATGGCAAAAAGGCGTGTTTTCGGAGTGATTTTTTGGGTGTAAAACGACCGGTATAGATTCTTGAAAGCACTTGACGGATTTGCATTACAACATTATCTTCATTTCTCGGCCGTATAATGTTACGGTCACCGCTCAGATCTCACAGTTATCCTGTGACGACGAGAAGACTGCGCGCCAGTCCAGAGGAGATAACGCGCTAGAAGCACCAGCGAGCGTCGCGCTTATCATCCCGCCTCGCTGACACCCGACACACACCGCTGACGAGGCGGGTGATTGCGGCTGTGTCCGCGGGAGGGGCGACAGAGAGAGAGACTAGCGGTAAGGATGTGGTCCTACCCTGCGACCTGCCTCATTGTTGTGCAGGTTCATGAGGCCCTCCGCCGTGTCCCTGCTCTCCCGGACGTCCGTGAACTCGCGGCTGAAGCGCTCCCCGAAGTGGATGTCCTGCGGAGGAAAGAGACGGACGTGAGGTTCCCGTCGCTCGCCCTTGGGCCCGGCATTCTAAGCAGGGGCGCAGCCAGGGGGGTGGGGGGGGTTAGGGGTTCACCCCCTCCTTAGCACCAAATATTTAATTAATTTCTTATTCATCACTCAAAAAAAATTCATATTAAAATTAATAAAATTTTTACCATTACAATATTTAAATTTCAGAACCGAAAACTGCTAAAATAGCACTATTTTACACCTTAAAATCCAAATTTTCCCTGGGGAGTACACCCGGTCCCCCCCGCTTTAATACGGGGGGAGGGGGGCGCATGCTTCGTAACACCCCCCATACACAAATCCTGGCTACACCACTGGTTCCAAGACACAGGAAACAAGGGTCCAGGTATGGCTTGGTTTCTGGGTTGTAGCAACGTGTACTTGGCAAATAATTCACCAAACGTTTCGGTCGAAATTGCTGGTAGCCATCATCAGGGAGCAGTTTACCTACTTCAGTACCTACCTCAGTAGGTAACTGCTCCCTGATGACGGCGACTAGCATTGTCGACCGAAACGTTGGTGAACTATACCCGCCGGCGGCACGTGACGGGTGGGTGTAGGAGTGTGGTAGAGAGGGGGGAGAGAGAAAGAGAGAGTCGGGTACGTCACCTCGGAGCAGCCGCCCCACTGCCAGTTGCCTCGCGGCTTCTTGCTGCGCACGCGCTTGTCGCAGCTGCAGTCCGTGAGGTCGCCCCGGGAACAGGCGCGCGTCACGGCGTAGGCCACCCCCGCCGTGGTCACTGCGTACACGTAGGCCGTCTCGCGGCTCTCTGCGGACCACAACACGCACGTTCCATAACGAGCCCTGGATACCCCTCACCCATTCCTACATGTTGCAACGTGCTGCATTGTAATTGCTGGGTCATTTCTTACCTACACTCTTTTTCAGAATGTTATTCAACCTGAAAATACCGGGTGTAATTATAGTCACTATTTTATAAGTCCAATTCTAAGCTTTATTTTATAAAATATTTAATATGTTTTTTTCCCTAGGGACAGTGAGGTAGGGACAGCCAGGTAGGGACAGCGAGGTAGGGACAGCCAGGGAGGGACAGCGAGGTAGGGACAGCCAGGGAGGGACAGCTAGTGAGGTACAGCGAGGTAGGGACAGCCAGGGAGGGACAGCCAGGTAGGGACAGCGAGGTAGGGACAGCCAGGGAGGGACAGCGAGAGAGGTGACAGCTAGTGAAGGACAGGTAGGGAGGGACAGTGAGAGAGGTGACAGCTAGTGAGGGACAGCGAGGGAGGGACAGTGAGAGAGGTGACAGCTAGTGAAGGACAGCGAGTGAGGGACAGCCAGGGAGGGACAGCTAGTGAAGTACAGCGAGTGAGGGACAGCGAGGGAGGGACAGCTAGTGAAGGACAGCAAGGGAGGGACAGTGAGAGAGGTGACAGCTAGTGAAGGACAGCGAGTGAGGGACAGCCAGGGAGGGACAGCTAGTGAAGGACAGCTAGTGAAGGACAGCGAGGGAGGGACAGCTAGTGAAGGACAGCGAGGGAGGGACAGCTAGTGAAGGACAGCGAGGGAGGGACAGCGAGGTAGGGACAGCCAGGGAGGGACAGCTAGTGAGGGACAGCGAGGTAGGGACAGTCAGGGAGGGACAGCTGGGGAGGGACAGCGAGGGAGGGAGAACAGTGAGGGAGGTACAGCGGGGGAGGGACAGCGAGCGAGGGAGGGACAGCTGAGGGACTCACTGACGGACAGCACGCCGCCGAAGATGGTCGTGGTGTTGCCGAAGGTGGTGCAGTTCCAGCGGCTCATGCGGAACTGGTGCTGGCACTCGTCGATGCCGATCCTCGCGCCCTGGCTCACCGTCTGCAACACGAGGACACTAGGGTGGCGTCACGCGACTAGGTGGCAGGCGGGTCGTTACCGCAGCGCCGAAATACCATAACGCCGAATGTCAGAATTGACCACAACGCCGACACCTATAGAAAACTGCTGTGTACCACAACGCCGAAATAACAACTGAATGAATTTGTGTGTGTTTCTTAAATGTACCTTACCGCCGAAATACCACAATCAAACCTAACCTTACCTAACCTAACCTAGCATAATATAAACTAACCTAACTTAACCTAGCCTATCCTAGCCTAACCTAACCTAACCTAACCTAGTCTAACCTAACCTAGTCTATCCTAACCTAGTCTAACCTAACCTAGTCTAACCTAACCTAGTCTAACCTAACCTAACCTTTGTGGCAGTCCTGCAATGACATTTTTCGGCGTTAGTGTATTTCGGCGTTGTGGTGCGTCCCCGTGACGGGTTACACTAGGCCCTATGAGGTTATATGAGACGACATGAGGTGTCGTTGGATGAAATGAGATGACATGATGTGCGGAGAGGCGTTAAGGTGCATTCAGATAATTGCACATTTTATTTTTAACAAAAAGTTATGATGGTATTTATTATGCAGTTTAAAGACAGATATAATGGTTTAATGCAGTTGTTTCGCCCGCGTGGAGATTAGTTAGTTTGAACTAAGCTTGCTGAAAATTAGAGTACTTACCAATACAACTTTCCTTGACATCAAGTCGTGGCAAGCTAGACTCAAGTTTGGATCAAATGTTCCTTGTTTATCTATGAAAAAATTAAAAAAATAAAAAGTCAGACTGTTTCAAGAGAGAAAGGTTTGTTAAAGGTCGGTCTCACACGCCATAAGAATTATATCATTTTTGTATCTCTGCTATTATTCGAAGGTTATCCTTATACATTTCTAACAACTAAAGATCTTTTTCATTTCATGTTTCTGTCTCAATTTTTTTTTTTTTTTCACCAAATATTTACTGAGTGTTAAACAATATCTGTTAAAAATGGATGAGTGTTGATTATGTGCTTTATAAGTGAAACTTCACATTCCAATTTTCCACCTGAGCGATAAAACAAAATATGCAATATTTCACTCGGACGATAAGACTGAGCATACTATACACCATCGACAGGAGAGCATTTTCAGCGGGCTGCGAGCAGCGTAACGGAAAATGCAGCACCGTAGGGGTCGCTTCTCTGACGCTTGCCTGAGATAGAGTGGGGAGTGTCTGCGCGCTCAACATTTCATTCTCCCCTTCTCCGCCATCGAGCTCCCCAGTCCAAGGAGTTGCTCATCGCCCATAAACTGACACTTCCACGTGGCCTTTTTCTCAGCTCGAAAATAACGTTCAGTAATTATCTGGTGAGAAAATTGCAGACCAAAAAAAAATTTTAAGCGAGCTATCGTGGTAAATTTACAGGGTGAGTCTAGTCAGGGGCTTATCTGTGCTAGCGAGGCGGGATGATAAGCGCGACGCTCGCTGGTGCTTCTAGCGTGGTGTCTCCTCTGGACTGGCGCGCAGTCTTCTCGTCGTCACAGGACAACTTTGAGTTGAGAAAATTAATAGAAAGGTGTGATGCAGGTCCTTTGACCGCTTTCGAGAATCTGTACCGGTTGTTTCATGCCTACAAATTTTTTCTGAAAACACGCGAATTGGCCATTTTCGCTCTTCTAAAAAAAAATGCAGTTTTAAAAAAGGAAATACGAGGATTGAATTACTCAGCGTATTCTTAACATGCTTTTCGTTAACAGACACGAGTGATATCTCGAGAAGTTATCAAATCGCGTGTTTTTTTCTTCTTTCTTCCTTGATTTGAAAACTACTCAAGATGTCCGACTGCGGTCTGTTTACAAAAAAAAAAGTTTTTTTTTTTTTTTAATTCGCTGTAGGCTGATAAGTAGTTTTGTTTCCAAATTACGGTTTTAAACTGTATTTTCATACCTTCATTTCTGTACCAATATAATGTCACAGTCGCGACGGTAACCCCGGAGGCGGGGACAAAGTGAGGTAGTGGTGAGGAGGGCGGGGAGGAAGTTTTTTTTCCCTAACCTAAGTTAAAACTAAGTGTGTAAGGGAGGGGTCTAGGTAGGGAAGACTAAGTGCGTCTCAGGGCAAGCCCTATACGCTCTAAACATGCGGGTTTTTAACCATGCAGAAAAGGTCACGTGCATCATGTGCTAGGAGGGGATTGGCCAGCCATGGCAGACGTTTTTGCCATGACTAACTCCCCTCACTCTTAATTCTAGACTAAAACTAGATAAGTTGGGCCCAGGTAAAACCTCCATAGACAGAGGGAAAACCCTGGGCACATACATGCGGGATGCAAAGGTCATGCATTATTACAAGCAGGTGGATTACAGGAATAGAAGGATGGTCCTGGAAGAAGAGTGGGGCGTGGTAGAAGTTCTACTATGCAAGGGGTGGGGCACTTGGACTTTTAGTCCGCATTGGTTTGGTCAGGTCTGGTCTTTTTGGGGGCGGCTTATGCCGTTTCCCGTCGTGATGCCAGTTAGCACTCATTGTGGCTGTGCAATATGATCGTGTAAGTGGGGCGGTCGCGAACTGTGGCGTCGGACTAAACTCCAGAGTGGTGACATAGCTTCAGGTCGACCTGTCGCCAGTAAAAGGCTGTCGGTCAAGTGAGGTAGCGGTGAGGAGGGCGGGGAGGACGTGAGGTAGAGGCGTGGAGGGCGGGGAGGGAGTGAGGTAATGATGAGGAGGGCGGGGAGGGAGTGTGGTGGAGGTGAGGAGGGCGGGCAGATGGACTCACCGGCAGCACCTTGTCTCCCCGGGAGCACAGCTCCTGCTGCCTGGCGTCCAGGAAGCCCAGCTGCTGGCAGCCCTCCCTGAAGCTGCTGGCAGACTGCTCAGTGAGGCTCTGCGAGGCGCTGGGCATGCCGAGCAACCTGCGGAGCAACACGCACCGGGCCCTCCTGAGCAACACGCACCTGAGCTCTCCTGAGCAACACGCCGCTGCAGGAGTTGCCGCCGTCTTGTCGTGGCCCTAAGTTGTGTGTTTCTTACGTTGTGTGTTTCTAAATTGTGATCGTTCTAACTTATGACAGTTATAAGTTACGTGGCCTTTTTTCCAAGGTTTCTAAGTTATGACTGTTCTAAGTTGTGTGTTTCTAAGTTGTGATCGTTCTAACTTATGACAGTTATAAGTTACGTGGCTTTTTTTCGAGGTTTCTAAGTTATGACTGTTCTAAGTTGTGATCGTTCTAACTTATGACAGTTATAAGTTACGTGGCTTTTTTTCGAGGTTTCTAAGTTATGACTGTTCCAAGTTGTGTGTTTCTAAGTTATGTGTGGTTCCCGTGGCCCTAGACCCATGGCCTCCACATTCGTTTACGGGCCCTGGACCCAGGATCAGAGACGCCTCCCGCCCCCTCCCCAACAATTTTACACTCACGCGCTACATTATAACTGCATGGTTATTTCTTACCTATCACTCTTTTTCAGAATGTTATTTAACCTGAAAATACATGGTATGATTATGATTACTAAATTACAAGTCCAAACTAAGATTGTTTTATGAAATTATTTTACTTTAAAATAATCACAGCAAGTATTTATATATATTTCACACACTGAGATAAAAATGGAAATAGAAAAATAAAATTAGCTGTAGGTGTGTAAAATCTTCTAAAATTTAATCCGATGGAAAAAAAATAGTGAATTTTTTTTTAGTTTTTAAAAAATTACTATTGTGAAACATTTAAAAATAAACAGGGCTTGGCCAGGGCCCTGTACCCAGGGGTCCATCCAGCCCTGCCCTTGTGGGGGTCCATGCCTAGACCTCTAGGTTTGTTTTTCAAAAATTCTGTTTATTCATTGAGTAAGAGAGTACAGAGGCAACGAGGCCAAATATATTCAATGATGATGATGATAATAATACACACAAAACTGGTTACACAAGAGTCGCAATTTCCAAACGTAGAAGTTTCTTCCTGCGAAATCGGGTACGAATAGACACAAAAATGATAAAATTATATACATGATGCAATTACACTATAAATCATACAGACCAACGTGGGGAAAAGTAGAATTTAAAAAAATACCGCCTCTAGGATAGACCCTACAGTATGTTACATACTCCGTTACATTAGCTGCTGACTCGTGGGACGTCTCAGCTAGATTGTACTTTATACTTTCTCGGTCCGGGATTTTCCATTGGCGCACATTCACCCAGATGAAAATATGGGCCAATCGCAGAAGCGGTTTGGTTGTTAGCCTACAGCGAAATGAATCCGCGAATTTTTTTCCGGTCTGTATGTAGTCATGAGAAAAATTTCATAAAGACAAAGTCTACGTAAATAAAAATGTAAATGTTCGTTTGTGCAAAATATAGCTCATCTCCGATAGTTCTTCACCGATTGCTTTTGAGATTTTGACACGATGTTGCGTTCGTGTACTTGCGTGTTTTTATGTAATAAAAAAATCAACAAAGAATGAGCGCGTGTAATTCAGAACACGTGATAGAAGAGAAACTTCTTTGGCAAATCAAACCTCGATTCGTAGGTGCTCTCTTTACATATCTTTGGCGGCAGAACCGTTCCAAAAAAAAAAAAAAATTTCTCGCGAAAACGTTACTTACAGTATAATTCTAACCTGGAAATAGTAATTTAAATTTTACTGTCATCGCGTCCAAAGAAGTTTCACTTGATTGTTGGTATGGGAACTTTTAAGGTGGGCACGACGTACAAAAAGGTACAAAGGACATTGTAGTCCCTACGGGCATGCAAGCACCAGACCCACGTAAGCACCACCTGCAAGGAGAGAACTCAGGTAGGCACCACCAGCAGATATCAAACTGACACCAGCAGGCACTACAACACACACTTCAAACTTTTTCTGCGCCCGGTCCGTAGGGGCTGCGAGACGCGCGGTTCGCCGGCCAGTGTCGCCCTTAGCGTCCCGCGCTCTTTAGGGCTCCAACCACGGGCCGCGAGGTTCTCCCAGAGACTGTCGGCTGTCGCGTCGTCGGAGAGACAGGTCGCCGTCGTAAGTCCGGAAGAAGGGGGGCGTTCTTACGTACGTTTTACGAGCGTCGGCGTGCCTTCAAACAGTTAAGGGGTGAGGAGGAGGGGGTAAGGCCTGGTGTATCGCCGCCCGAGTTTTACGAGCGCGGGACCTGCTTCTCGGAATAGGGGACAGAGCGGGCCCCTTGTCGCGCCTTTGGGCCACCGACAGCATCGCACACCTTCCTCCCGCGAGTAGCTACACACGACGACGCACCGAGACCTCCGACTGATTGTGCTATCAAGCGATTTTTTTTTTGACGTGACAACGTCTAATAAATCGATGAACGCCGCCTGCACGCACGAAAAAGTGTCCCGTTACGCACATTGTTCCGTTACGCTGTGTCCCGTTACGCTGTGTCCCGTTACTCTCATTGTACGCTTGCGCCGCATCTATCTTCTTTCACTCGATTGGAACAGCCATAGATTTGACTTTTTCGAGGCACATTAAACTTCAAACACTCCCATTCGTTCCCTGCTTTTCGTATCATCGTCCTATCCTTAACAGAATAACACAGATTGGAAGAAGTTTAATAGCAAACATGTATCAAAGTTATGGTTAAAATAATCTGTTCGTTGAAGTAATAAACATATTTGAATTAATGAGTGCAAATAAAAGTAAATTTATCAATTAAATTGTAGATTTAATTTCACTCCTTCTTTGTATCCATACAAAATAGTGATAATTCAATAAAAATGATTCAATTGTATTCATAAAAGTATGCAATCATTTCATCAATGTTTTGTTATGACGTTGTCACGGAACTTTTTTTTTATTCACTCGTCATTGCAAGAGTTTACAAGGGTGTGCTTTTATGAGACACTCGTGACGGGATATTTCCACAAAAAATGTCTCGTTGGTCACAGACTTGTAGTTTTGCGAACAGGAATCCTGGGGGAGGGGAAAGGGGGGGGGGCAATTTCACGTACTTTCTCTCGGTACTCATGACGTGCCCCCCAGACAGGGGAAGGGGTGAGGTGACCTGGTTCATATGCCACAAGTGAAGGGTTGCCTCATGAAGTCTTCAGCGAGGGTCGGCGCGTACCCCCGAAGGGCCTAGCGCAAGAGCGGTCTAACGGTCTGTCCAAATCTGCACCCGAAAAAGAAACTGAGGCTCCTCGACCAAAGATCGCACGAAACGCCAGCTCATTTCGTTTGCACAACACAGCGTATGAACAAGTGTTGACGGAAATTCTAAGACTCGTTTCTATTGGCTGGGATAATTTGACGCCATTTTTACCGATTAAAGTCTTCAGGTAAAGGGAGAGAGGGGAGGTTTTTTTTTTACGTGATAACTTCTTATAAATTGATGAACACCGGCTGCACGCGCGAAAAATTGTCACGTTCCACCTGAGCCGAGCGTGAAAGAACCGGCCAACCACCGTGCGAGAAAACCTTCTATAATATCAAACAGGTTAAGGCGGGATTTTTAACTATTTGTTCGTGATTATATTTAAACAAATTATTTAAATTAAATTTGCAAAAACTGTAAATGATATTTGAAAATTAAAAAGTATGCAATTTTTCATCAATGTTTTCTTATGACGTTATCACGTAAAATTATCGTCCGTAAACCGACTTTACAGACAACCCCCCCCCCCCCCATTTTTTTTAAAGGAATTCTCTCAGCTTAAACAACACACCTAGCACACAAACACTCAGTCCAAAAATAAATTCTACACATTTCTGCAAAATAATTTTTAAATAAATTGCTCATTGTCCAGATAACTGAAGTTGAAAGCCCCTACATAAACTAATCCATAAACATACAATCAGTAAAATTTCCAATTAAATCACAATTTAAATTAAGAGTAAAATCACTGAACGAACCCCGTTTATTTTCCCTGTGTAAAACTATAGGCTCGTTCTAGGTCCGACACTTCAATAATAAAATTAATATGTGACATAGCAATTCCGGTAGGATCCTCTTTTTTGACGTGTAACATATTAGCTCTCGGTATACGCCGTTTGCTAGGAGTAATTTCGTGCATGGAACGGAAGTCGCGTGGAACGGAAATGTGTAACCACGGTACTGCCGTCTGTGGCGGATGGAGCGAACCAAAGTTCACAAAGCCAAAGGGAAACTTTACAGTGTTAACTGTTTAATGATTCTTTTTTTTTACTTTTGCTTGACTTAATGTCTCGTGGTCACAAGAAGGAACCAATTACTAGTAATTTAAGTGTTAAAAATAACTAAGAAATGTAAACTAAAAGCAATGAAAGCAGCTCGGGAAAAAAAATAGGCGTGATTGCACAGTACACAATATTTGAGTTTTTGCCGACGTGTTTCTTTACAGTTCCACGTGGCATCGTACTTGAACTCAGTCTCCAGGCTCTTAAGTGTGTTCACGTTTATAGCGTAGAGTCACGTGTCCCGTACGTACAAACAACACGTGGGTAACGCACACAAAAAACATAATTTTTATAGTCTATTTTTTTTAATTATTGTGTCATACACAGAGAAAAAGGTTTGTTTGAATAAAAATAAATATTTGTTTATACGTATATGACGAAACAAATATTTACTTAATGGAACAAAATATTTTGTTACTTGTTAGTTTAACAAAACTCGGTAAGCAACAAAAATAATTTGTTACACCTAACCAAATATACATTTGAGTCGACAAAATCATTTTGCTAGGTCAACATAATCTTTCCTACTACAAAATATTTGTGTGAATTAATAAAATATATTTATTTTGCCATATATAAACAAATATTTTGTTGAGGCAAAACAAACCTTTCTCTCAGTGTAAAAAAAAAATCTAAAATAAGGGTGATGAAGAGTCTTGATGTGACATTGTTGAACTTTCTGTGCGCGGTGTGCGTGCTGAGTGGTGTAACCGTCGGCACGGAATTCGTTAATTAGACAAGTGTTGCCAACCCTCGCAGAAAAGCACTCCGTGACGACGCGCGCCTAATGAACCCCACGGGCTCGGAGCTTACGTCCTCCAACCGTCAGAAACTAAGAGGCAGAGCCTCCAGGCCGCGGGGTAACTCAGATCCGTTACGACGGCGGGACACAAGTGTTTTTAAGTAGCTTGGCTTCTTGGTTGTAGCCGTGTCCTTGGCGAATAATTCACCTACGTTTCGGTCGACATTGCAGTCGCCATCATCGCATCGCTCCCTGATGATGGCGACTGCAATGTCGACCGAAACGTCGGTGAACACGGCTACAACCCAGAAGCCAAGCTACTTCAGACAATGGTCGTGAAAGCCTGCGAACATTATTACAAGTGTTTAAATTTCTCTCAAACTGTCTCTCTTCGTGACGAAAAATCATCAAATAAGGGGTCTCTATATTTCGCACCATCAACAAGGTTAACTTACATCTACAACCTACTCTATATTGTTAACACGATACAGTTTTGTTGAGGATAACCAATAAAACCACGGACGATACCTTCTTCGGATGCCCTTCTACTGGGTGGTTGACTTCGCCGTGCTTTTTACTTGTCATTACCAGCAATCAAGCTGATTCTGCTGTGAATCCATGCCAACATACATACAGTCCATACTTTTAGCATAATAGGCTGGAAAATTCTCATCTTTGACATTTTTGTGCAGTGCGGATAAGGAGTACCAAATAGAATATATAACTAAAAAAAATTCTGTTTAAAGGTAATGACGGTGGCTACTGCGTGATATAGTTTAAATTGCTTTCAGAAAAAAAATTATTTTATTTTATTCAACCTTTTAAAATCGTAAAAGTCCTGAGTTTTTTTTTTAAAAAAAAAAACAGGTAAAATTATTCCCCCCCCCCCCCCAACCCATTTTTATATAAATCAAACCATATCACAAAGTAGCCAGTAAAATTGAACCTAATAGGTAAGTTCCAGTTGTATATTCAATTTCATTCTTCTTATGCATGTGCACAAAAACGTTAAAAATGCAATCTTGCCAGTTAATAATGCAAGAAGTATGCGATGTGTGTGTGTATGTATGTATGTATATACTTATATAATTTTGTGAAAGTTCAGCCACTCCAAAAAAAACCACTGCAGTTCTAAACGTAAGGGACGTAAACATGAAATAATGGCCTGTAGGGTACACACGCCGTTAATGCCAAATCGAACGCAACTCATGTTGCCGGACTGAACCAAGCTCTCTCTCGATCGAGATGGAAGGAAAGGAATAAACATACGCACGCACTCCACCCCGAGTGAAGTTTATTTTCTAACCTAACTAATAACTAAGTGTATTTGGGAGGGGTCTGGGTAGGGAAGACTCTAAGTGCGTCTCAGACCGAAGCCTATACGCTCTAAGCATGCAGGTTATGAACCATGCAGGAGAGGGTCGCATGCATCATGTGCTAGGAGGGGATTGGCCAGCCATGGCAACGTTTTAGCCATGACTAACTCCCCTCACTGATTATTCTAGGTTAAAACTAGATAAGTTGGGCCCAGGTAAAACCTGCATAGACACAGGGAAAACCCTGGGCACTGACATGCGGGATGCAAATTTCATGCATTAATTACAAGCAGGTTGGTTACAGGAAACAGAGGGATGGTTCTGGAAGAAGAGTTGGACAGAGTAGAAAGACTACTATGCAAATGGGCGGGAGCTTGGACATTTTGTCAGCATTTAGTTTGATGGTACTGGTTGTTTCAGGGGCGACTTTGTCGTTTCCCGCCAGGCTGCCAGCCAGACTATCCCAGAGCGAAGGTGCGCCCCGCAGACTTCACCCCCTTCCCCCTCCCCCTCCCCCTCCCCTACCTAGATGCCGATACCGAGTTGCGCTCTCCAGGTTAGCCAACCCTCCCGTTGTTGTTACAAGAGCGCGGCCGAGAGCACGCTATCGTTAGCGGGAGCTTGCGGCCTTAATTAATGGGCCAAGACTTGTTCTAATTGGCTGCGCGAGGTTTTTCAACAACAACCCTGCTCGCTGTTAAGGGTGGGATTAGTTATTCCCCTGAGGGTTTGCAAGAGGGTGGCATGGGAGGGGTTGATGCGAGTGCATCATCCACCGTCAGACCATGAGATCCACCATCCCTGCTCTCCCCGGTGTGTTCTAAGCCGCGCAAGTGAACAGCGTCGTGTTACGCGGGAAGGGGGGGGGGGGGTTTCGCGTGTGCTTGGCGAGCGCTAATTGGCTCGTTATTATGCCTCCCCCCCCCCCCTCCTCGACGCTGCCTAGTCGACCGCACGCGCGGAGTGATCCGCTAACCGCGTGCAATGGAGCTCTGGGAGCTGATTACAGTACAACAGCTAACCTCACGTGTTCTCGTGTTGCAAACAAAACTTAAAAAAAAAAAAAAAAAAAAGAAACTCGAGCACGGAACGAAACGTACGAATCTTTAAAAAAAAAAAAACAACGCATAACGTGATAAATATATAGGGCCTACACGAAAATTGTTTTTTTCAACTGCATTTCTGGACGCGAACCACACGTAGTTTCCGAATCGACCGCTAGAATTCGCTGCCGGAGCAACTCCATTTTCAGAGCGAAATGTTAAAACTAAATAATGAAACGGCTCCCCGATAAAAGCGGAATAAAAAAGACTTGGAGGGGGGGGGGTTTATATATATATTATTAAACCTCGATTTTGGACCTAGAAATTTCATTAAAATACTGCACATCTTTTAATAGTACCAAACAGTTGATAGGTACTATAATGGCGTTTGAGACTAAGCCAATTTTTTTTTCCCCGCACAAGTTTTGTTGGAACTATAGATTGGTCTTATTTTAATGACAAAAACACTCAAATTTTCGCATTATTTTCAGTTGACTGGAAAATAACTGATTTTTTTAATAAAACACATGGCATTTAATGACTTGGTTTTATAAACAAATACCTTGTCAAATTCTGGTGTGGCTACAACTCACAGCATTGAATTTTGTTATCTGTTCACAGAAAACTACTTGTGATTTCGCGCGAGGGTGTTATTTCGTCAAAACGAGGGAGTTATTTGTATGGACCGGAAAGTTAGTATTCTGCTATAGATTCTAACTTTGTTTGTTAATTATCTCTTTAAATGCTTTTTTTTTTATAATTTCCAGTATGTATGCTAGCTTAGCTAAATTACTAAATATTTTTTTTTCTCAGATAAATTTAAAATTTCGTTCATTTGTATTCCAAATTATAAAATAGTAGATGTTATTTTTTGAAGGAAAAAAAAGGGGTTGTCTGTAAAGTCGGTTTACGGACGATAATTTTACGTGATAATGTCATAAGAAAACATGTATGAAAACTTACATACTTTTTAATTTTCAAATATTATTTACAGTTTTTGCAAATTTAATTTAAATAATTTGTTTAAATATAATCACGAACAATTAGTTATAGAAGATTTTCTCGCACGGTGGTTGGCCGGTTCTTGCACGCTCGGGCTCAGGCGGAACGTGACAATGAGTAATGCTTTTTTCGTGCGTGCAGCAAGGCGTCCATCGATTTATAAGACGTTATCACGTCGAGAAAAAAAAATTAGGGGCTTCGGGCTCAAACCACCTCGACCTTGAACCCCAAGGCGACCTTCTGAACTCCGTGACGCGCTGTCGCCATCAGACCGGAACGGAAATGCAACTGGGCACAGATAGCGTGCATTCGCGTCACGTGACCGACGAAGAGGAGGAGAGAGTGCATCGAGGTCGCAGAGACAAGGACATAGAACAGAGAGAGACGGACGGAGGAAGTATGGGGAGAGAGAGAGAGAGAGAGAGAGAGAGAGAGATAGTGAACTGTTGGCTCGGGGAAGAACCCCTCTTCTTGACGGCGCGTACTTTGGTCGACTACGTGTCGTAACGTCCCGTTCTGGAAACACCAGCACGTATTCATTGACCCCGAGTCAGACGCCCGCGTAATCTGCGGGAAGCCTAAGATGTACATCAAGTTCTGACCCTGCCCGAAAACGCCCGAATATTCACCTTCGGCCAACCTCGGGTTTATTTGTATATATTTATATTTCTCTGTTTATTTTAATGTAGCTATACTAACCTAACTAACCATCCACAGTGGTTTAAAGTGTTTTGATGTAGCTAAGCTAACCGACCACGTTTAATATTTGAATTCATTTTTCCTGCGCAAAAATAAAACAAATCCCGAGGTTGGCCGAAGGTGAATATTCGGGCGTGTTCGGGCAGGGGCAGAACTTGGTGGACATCTTAAGGCTTCTCGTAATCTGCATCCGTGCACGGCCTGTCGCTCCGTCCCTTCCGGAGTGAGAACAGATGCGCCAGCTAGCGATTAATCAACGTAGTTAAAATCAACACGGTTATTTTATACTCGCTGAACACATTCTTCTTTCCTAGCTTTAAGCACACGCGCTGACTGGCAGTGCGGTCGCCCGCCGCCAGGGGCGCTAGCGTGCACATCCAGACGCACACAAGCACCGATGCGGGCAATGAGCAGGGATGCAACATTTAAAATTAACATTGTGCAAATTTATGTAACCTCGCTATAATTATATACCTTATATTATACTTCTTCAGGCGCTTTATTAAAAAAAAATTATGAGAGAGAAGTTTTACGATGCGCGCTCACCATGCTACGAAATTTACACAGGATGAATAAAAGGTTACATACAATTAAAAATTATACATATGCGCTTTTAAATCTTATACTTCAGTGATTGATATTGAATTAATTTCACTAAAAAAATGTTTTTGTTGAAAATATTAGTGATAGAAATTGTGTTTATAAACTTTTTTGTTTACTTTTAAGTTTATTTATATAAATGAGGTTATGTTCCCGTATATATAATTTAATTGCATTAGGCCTATAAATTATCATATTATTATTTTAAGAATAATTAATATTAATAAATTAAAATTAATATTTAGCATTTTTCATTCTTAATTAAAATATATCTCTATTATTTTACTAATTTAATTAATTATTTTGATACGCGTGTTTATAGTAACATTGAATACTAAGTTTTTGTTTAAAAATTTATTAAATTATAATTTTCCAACTGTAGGTATTTATATTTTCTCTCCAATCCTTTAATTATTTTATTTTTACTAATTATTTTCATACAAAATTACTACGTCAAGTTTAAGTGTAACGTCTAACGCGCGTACGTAAGTACACGCACCCATTTTTGTTTCATTCCAACCGCGATATTCTCGCGACTGATCGGGGTTCGGTGAATCATCGCGGGCTCCCCGCGCCGTTCGCTTCTGTGCCAGGGCTGTCGTCCGTACCGTAATCATGGTGCCAGTACCGTATCGAGTCCTGAGTACCATGAACCACGAAGAAGCCAGCCATAATGGTACGCCAATGCGCCATTCTTTAAGTCAACGTAATGTTTTGGTAACAAACAGAAGGGGTAAAAAAAATTGCTATCAAACAATAATTGCTTTTGCTCTTTCTGTCTTCTTCCAGACGCAGAAAAAAAAATTTATTTTTTACCTTAGATATGATAAGAAACCACACATTTAAAGAAGAAATTGTGCTTAAAAATGTTCCGAGAACTTCACGTTATATTTGACCGGAAGTTTGATAAACAGTTAAACAGGTATTTTTATTTATGAAAAAAACATTTTTGAGTTAATACTGTCAGTATTTTTAATCTCTTTCATCTTAACGTACATGAAATCGAGTTCTATATTGTTTAAAAAAGATAAACCAAATTATGTTTCTTCTTTTTTAATATCAGTACTATATTTATTTTTTGACGATTGTTTGTTAATTAATATATATTTAAAAAAAATAAAAAACACTCCGCTTTGTCAATGAATGTACCAACTTTATCGTGTTTGTACCGTTGTTTCGTGTCCAGCCTGTAATAATTTCGTCGTCGTGTACCATAGTACGGTAGTGGCGACACCGAATCTACGGCAGCAGCAGCAGTGGCCACTAGCGCTGGAGGAGAGGGGGAGAAAGGAAGATGGTATAAAGGCCACTCGGGGCAGCGGCCGGCGCCATCGAGATGGGTCGCTGCTTCGCCAACCCGCTGCTGCTGCTGCAGCCGCTGCTGCTGCTGCTGCTTTGCGTGCTTGTGACGTCATCCCAGGGCAGGCTCGTGGGCAAGTGCGAGCTGGTGCGGAAGCTGAGGAGCAGCGGTGTTCCCGGCGACCAGCTGCGCGACTGTGAGTTCCAGCGGGACGCCTTGAAACCAGTAGCGGGCACGGGCTTTGTCGCTGCGACAAGGGGCCAAGTCGCCGCGACTTTGTCGCTGATAGCGACGGGGTCGTTGCCACACCTCCGAACGTACAATAACGCCGAATGCCAAATTGACCGCAACGCCGACAGCTAGAAAAATGCTGTGTACCACAACGTCGAAATACAGTAACGCCGAAAAATATTGCTGTGGGGAGGGGGGGGGGGGCACAGGAGCAAAATTAAAAACAACTGAATGAATTTGTGTGTGTTTCTTAAATGTATCTGAACGCCGAAATACCACAACCTAACCTAACCTAGGCTAGCCTAACCTAGGCTAACCTAACCTAACCTTACTTAACCTAACCTTTGGGGCAGTCCTGCAATGAAATTTTTCGGCGTTAATGTATTTCGGCGTTGTGGTAATATTCGGCGTTGTGGTAATATTCGGCGTTGCGGTACACATCAGTTTTCTAGCTGTCGGCGTTGTAGTCAATTTGGCATTCGGCGTTATGGTATTTCGGCGTTGTGGTGCGTCGCCATAGCGACGTTGCAATCCCGAAAGCTTCACAAACGACACGTTATGAAGGGACATCGAAACATAACCTTGTTTGTGATGAATGTGGGTGTGAGAGATTTTAGAAAAAAAAATTATTTAATTATGAATTTTCCTGCATGGAACTTATTAAAAATCAAAAACTTAATATATCACGTTACTTTTATATCGCTATTCTAGTATTATTAATATTTACTGTGTTACATTGATGTATGCTGTTCTCGTCTTCCAGGGGTGTGCATGGCGCAGCATGAGAGCGGCATGAAGACAAGTCGTGTTGGAGGCCCGAACAAAAATGGCAGTTACGACTACGGCATCTTCCAGGTAAAAAACACTACCTACTTGAAAATGTGATAAATTATTAAAAATTTGTTTTTGACGTGACAACGTCTAATAAATCGATGAACGCCGGCTGACCGCACGAAAAAAGTGTCCCGTTACGTACATTGTACGCTTGCGCCGCATCTATCTCTCTTCCACTCGATTGGAACGACAATCGATTTGACTTTTTCCGAGGCACGTTAAACTTGAAACACTCCCATTCGTTTCCTACTATTCCTATCATCGTCCTAACCTTAACACAATAACTAAGATTGGAAGAAGTTAAATAGCAATTATGTATAAAAATTATAGTTAAAATAATCTCTTCGTTAAAGTAATAAACATATTTGAATTAATGAGTGCAAATAAAAGTAAATTTATCAATTAAATTGTAGATTTCATTTCACTCCTTCTTTGTATACATACAAAATAGTGATAATTCAATAAAAATGATTCAATTTTATTCATAAAAGAATGCTATCTATCATTTCATCAATGTTTTGTTATGAAGTCACGTTAAACTATCGTCCGTAAACTGACTTTACAGACAACCAATGTTCTTACAAAAAAAATTATTTCCACGTATTTTAAAGTAGATAGTCGCTGGTGAGTACCGACGTGACGTTTCGCCCTGCATTGCAGCAGGCATATGCAGGGTTGGAAATCTACTAACAATTAGTGGTGGCATGGTTCTCTCGTGACTGACTACCTTAATGAATACATTTACATAAACTCTAGGCCTGTGCGATTCTTCGACTAGGCGAATCAATCAAAGCTCTTTCTAATATTCGGTTTGACTTCGCCAGGAAATTTGTAATTCGTTTTATTTGAAGCTTCCGTCGTGATGCAGAGCTTTGCTCATTGGAAGCCTAACATTCGCTCATGGAAATATTTAGTTGTTTTTTTTTTTGCATATGGTTTGCGTTTATAAATTCCCGATATTTATATTATGGACGGTTATTTTATAATTTTTATTTATTGGTGTTATATATACGGCCCACTTGGTTAATCACCCAATTCGTTCAAACATTGCAAACGTTAAATGATATTTTTTTTTAACTTTAATCCTGTACTTTGTAAAATAAGTGTAATACAGCATCGCCGAGAACAATATTCGCACTTTCGATTCGACTTCACGAATATTTTAAACATTCTATTTGATATTTGCTTCGCATTAAAAAAAAAAACTAGAATTCGCACAGGCCTTAAACCTCTCCTTTTACGTCTTAAATGTGTCCTAAAATTTATTTTCTCGCAAAATAATTCACGATTTTAAATGTTAAATCAAAGTAATAAAAAAAATTTCTTTACCCATTTGCGACCTTGAAATCATATGACAGAAAAAAAGGTGGCAGTAATATGGTTTCACTCTTGCTTGGAGAGTCATGAATAGGCCTATATGCGGAAACAAAGTTAAACCACTTGTCTTTAAATAAGTCGCAAAATTATGAAAATAATAATGATGATGATCGTAGAAGACTTTATGATGGATTCAAATAATTATATTTTATTCGTGTTTTTATTTATTTTATTTTTTTGCTATTTACTTTTTGTCTTCTTTTTAGATAAACAGCAAGTATTGGTGTGGAATTACCTCTAAGGGCAAGGATTGCAACATTAAATGTGACGGTAAGTTCAAAGAAATGAAGGTGAAGCATGCTTTAGATAAGTGGTTTGGAACCTTCCAGAAACGTATTTTTACAGTGTTTGAAAATATTTATACAACACTGAAAAGAAAATTTAAAAATAAAATAATGTTTCTGCTAGATAAAGTTCTGTCCTTAAAATCCCTTAACATTTTAAATACTCTAGGTAGTTTTATATAAGGGGAGAGAGGGAAGAGAATAGGTGTTGCGTAACACATTCTATCATTTGTCTGGATTGATTAAGGAAAACAGTGAAACCCGTAGGCCTAATCAGGATTCCCACCTTGGTGTTTCCAAATGCAAGTTCAATGTTTCACCAAACGACGCCTCATCCAATCTTCTAATTTAGACACGGAAATAGGTTAGATGGGGACGCACTACAACACCGAAATACCACAACGCCGAACGCACAATAACGCCGAAAACCTTAACGCCGAATGCCAAATTGACCACAACGCCGACAGCTAGAAAACTGCTGTGTGTACCACAACGCTGAAATAACAACTGAATGAATTTGTGTGTGTTTCTTAAATGTAGGTACCTTAACGCCGAAATACCACAATCAAACCTAACCTTACCTAACCAAACCTAACCTAGCGTAATAAAACCTAGCCTAGCCTAGCCTACCCTAACCTAGTCTAACCTAACCTAACCTTTGTGGCAGTCCTGCATAGACAAATGTTTCGGCGTTAGTGTATTTCGGCGTTGTGGTGCGTCCCCGGCCGGGTCCACTCCTTAACCTAGCCTTGTGTAAAAACAAGACTAATTAATTAATTAATTAACAAGCATGAAAAGACGTGGCGGTGGTTCCTGACGGCGCGGCGCGCTGTGTTGTTTGCCGGCAGACCTGGTCGACGGGAACATCGACGACGACATAGCGTGCGCCAAGAAGGTGCACCGCAGACACGGCTTCTCCGCGTGGTACGCCTGGCGCAGCCACTGCCAGGGCAAACCGCTGCCCTCCGTGGCCGGCTGCTGACGACTTGTGCGGAGACTTGTGCGAACGAGAAGGAAACGAACCTTTCGTTTCCATTTCCGTCGCGGAGGACGCGCGGCGTATCAGTAGCGACCGGAAAAATTCCGCGGAATTCATTTCGCGATAGGCTGAAATACAAATAGTTATACCTCAGCGCTGCCTCTGCTATCGGCTCACAGCTCACCTGGATGACTCTGGGCCAACGAGAAACACCCGAACCAAAGCTTTATCGAATCACAGGCTGCTACGTTGGGACGTCTCACAAGACAGCAGCCAATGAGTGGGTGGCATTTGACCGAGTGTACGTAGAACTATGGAGTTCAATCCTGCAGGTCATTGAACCCGCGAATTTTTCCGGTCCCTACGTATCAGCCAATGAGAGAAGAGTAGGAAGTCATTTTGGCAGGGACTTGAGAACTGTTTTACGTTTATCAACTCATAATTGTGGCAACTGTCAACTTATTAAATATATTTAGAACAATGCTCAGTTAATTCCTGCGTTGAAAATAAATTAATGCAATTACTTACTTGTAAAATTGTGCCTAGCGATAGATGTAAATAAAAAAATTTAAAAAACTAATGGGTGCGTGTAATTATGTACGCGTGTTAGAAGGTATAGATACTTACTTGGCGTAGTAAAAAAAAACTTTATTTAATTTTGCTGGCAAATGATAAATATAAATAAAATAATAAAAGTACTGCAGAGATATTATAAACATGTGTATTAAAATTAATTATTCAAGTTTGTAAAATGATCATGATAATTTTTAATTAATAATGACATTCAGTGTGTATGCTGAATGTATTATTTTAAGTTTAATATTAATTATGTATTCAATAATAATGTAATAATTTATAAAGTAAATAAATTACATTTACGGGAACATAACGCCACTTACATTTTAAAAAAAACATGAAAATACACTTGAATAAGTTTTAAAAACCATTTCTATCACTAATATTCAAAATAAATAAATGTGTTTCATTTTATGGACCAGTATTCAATGTTATTCACTAAATTATAAGATTTTAATACATATATATAATTTTTATTTATATATACCCTTTTATTCATCATGTGAAAATTTCACTGCATGGTGCGCGCACATCAAAAAAATTCACTCTCATCATATTTTTTAATAAAGCGCCTAAATAAGCATAAATTCAAAAACTTAAAAACTTTTCGTATTTAGAAATATTAACTAAAAATTTTACGTAACCTATATGTTAAAAAATCTGTGTTCACAAATTGCTTATAAGATATCTTAGGATAACATTTGGTAGTTGTACAGTAACGCTACCACATGATGCCGGATACTTCAGGAAATATCGTTATAAAATTAACAGTGAGATTTCAGTTGTGAAGCACTTTCGCACTGTCGTGTGCATGGCATGCTATGTACTCGCTTATTTATTTTTTGAAATGTAATATCTTGGTTCTCGGTATACGGCATATGGTAGGAGTAATTTCCGTGATGGAAGGGAAATGTGGAACCAAGGTGCTCCCATTTGTGGCAGCTGACGCGAACAAAAGTTCGCAAAATCAAAGTCATCCTTTACACAATGGCGGCTCCAGGAAGACCTCTCTGGCAGGGCTCTCGCACACAGGAGGATGCAGTTGGTAATTATGATACTGCCCTTGGGATATTCACAAAATATATGGTCTCAAATACTGACATTTAGTATTTTAGTACAAATTTTGATTGCAATAAGAGTTTAGCACATTAACGAAAGTATTTAAGTTAACATTAATATTCCCTACAAAGAAATAAGAAGTAAAATTTGGGCTCGGAAGGGGCTATCGCCCCCTGCACCCTTTTCTGGAGCCGCGCTTGCCTTTACAACTGTTTAATGAATTTTTTACTAGATGGGCAGTGTCACAATAAAATTCCTGTTAGAAAATTAGGTCCAAAACCGGGGATTAGTATTGTTTTAAGATTTGTTCGCTTTTATCTGAACCGTTTCATTATATAGTTCAGAATTTCGGTCAGCTAATCGAATGATTCGACAGTCGACGTAGCTGCTCCGGCAGCGAATTCTAGCGGCGTGTGCGGAAACTACAACGCTCGGCATTGTTTTAAAGAATTCTCCGTTAAAATGCGTGTCCCAGTTCCATAGTTTTAAGTGTATTTGCAACATGAGAACACGTGAAATTTGCTCTTTACACATCACTGTGGCGAGTGCTGAAATATTCGCTCACATTTTTTTTTTTACGTGATAACGTCTTATAAATCGATGAACGCCGGCTGCACGCACGAAAAATTTTCACGTTCCGCCTGAGCCGAGCGTGCAAGAACCGGCCAACCACCGTGCGAGGAAAATCTTCTGTAATATCAAACAGGTTAAGGCGGGGCTTCTTAACTCTAATTGTTCGTGATTATATTTAAACAAATTGTTTAAATTAAATTTTCAAAAAACTGTAAATAATATTCGAAAATTATTAAAAAGTATGCAATTTTTTTATCAATGTTTTCTTATGACTAGAGACCGGAAAAATTCGCGTATTCATTTCACGGTATGCTGGAATCCAAACGACTGTATCTTCATATTGCTTCTGTGATTGACTCACAGTTTATCTGAAGGACTATGACTATGAGCCAATGGAAAACCTTCAAACCAAAAAAAAGTATCGAATCGCAAGCGTCCCAGTTGACAGGTGTCACGAGTCAATAGCCAATGAGCAGGTGGCATTTGCCTAAATGTGTAGGGGATTGTGGAGTCCATCCTGGAGGTCATCATCGAAAGCGCGAATTTTTCCAGTCTCTACTTATGACGTTATCACGTAAAATTATCGTCCGTAAACCGACTTTACAGACAAACCCCCACTCGCCTTTTTTCTAACTGCGAGCCGAGCATGAAGCGACGCAGGCCGCGCCGCCATCTTGGAAACACGTCACTCGACACGCAGCGGGGGGTGTGGGGGAGGGGAGTGCTTGCTGCGCTCCACGCCAGGGGGGGCCTCTAACAAAAGAGATCCGGCTGAATGAATCGCGGGGTACCGACCTGCCGAGGACTAATGAATGGCTGTCATAACGCAAGTGGCCCGGGAGACGGGCAATCATGCGCGGGGAATGAAAAGGAACCGCGCCGCCATTTTGTTCCCGCGACCCTACAACAAGATGGCAGGCCTCTCCCTCTCTCGCAGTCCTTGAGAGCAGAACTGCGGTTTACATCGGGCGGAGCTAGCTAGCACACTCCAGGTGATCCCAAAACGTTGGGAAAAAAAACCTTTTCAATCCTACATTGTGCAACGTAAACACCATATGGATTACAAGTCATGTTGATTTTTTTGGTTTTTCATTATTACTTTTATTCATTTCTAAAATAATGTTCGCAGGCTTTCACGGCCATTGTCTGAATTAGCTTGGCTTCTGGCTTGTAGCTGTGTCCTAGGCAAATAATTCACAAACGTTTCGGTCGACATTGCAATCGCCATAATCAGGGAGCAGTTACCTGCAGGTCATTTCATTCACATAACCCTAAAAAGCAAAAAAATAATAATAAAATAAAAAATTAATGTACCGTGTTTTTATAACGGACTAAAAAGTATAAAATAATTTATCTAATCCTTATGAAGGATAAAACCATATACAGATTTCTAACTTTTTCCCAATTATTCTGAAAATTCATACTTGGCAACTTTTGATAGCTATTAAAATACTTGTAAGATTGGAAACGAAAAACATGTGGCACATGCAATTCATAACTATAAAGAGCGTAGAGAGTAGCTATCAATAAAATAACTTAATTATCGGTTCACTTTATTTGCGGTGCAATACAATTGTTAGTTGAGCTATTAATGCATCAATTATCTGCTGCATGCGCCCGATGTTTTTCGTTTCCAATCTTACAAGTATTTTAATAGCTATTAAACGTTATCCAAGTATGAATTTTCAGGATAATTTAGAAAAAAGTTAGAAAGCTGTATGTGTTTTTATCCTTCATGGATTAGATAAATTATTTTATACTTTTTAGTCCGTTATAAAAACATTGTACATTTAAAAAAATATTTTATTATTTTTGTACAACACTTTGGCTGTGGTTATTTTTTTCATATAAAAAAACGTTTTTTGAGATAATTCCGAGTGTTTCTTACAAAAATTGGTGCACAGTTTTATATTTTAACTGGTGGTTCATTCAACGATAATTTTTTTAAACCATTAAAAAGATAATAGAATGTTAAATAATTAGACTTTATGAAAATTTATTATTTCGGTAGGGGAAAAAATTACGGGTTTGCGTCACCGACATGCTAGTGAAGCATGGGCGTCGCAATGATATATTTTTTTGGGGGGACTTCAATTGATTTAGTTGTTGAGGAATATCCATCCGCTGGAAAGAAAAAAAAAACGGGGGCTCCGGGGGTCCTCCTCCGGGAAAATTTGGGGTTTGAAGGTGCAAAAAGGTGGTTTTTAGGCATTTTTCATTCCTAAATTTTTTAATTATAATTGGTTGCAATGTATAATTTATTTTTTATAAAAAATATTTTCAGAGAACACATTTGTAAAAACACAGTTAACATTATCTGCTGGTGTAATATCCACACAAAATCATTAATTTAAACATCAGGAGAAACTACGAAACTACGAAACTAAATATGTTATTGGAGGGGACGAAATTGAAGACTTTTATTATTGGGGGGGACGTCCCTCCCCCCCTCCCCCCCCCCCGTCCACCCCTAGTTGCGACGCCCATGAGTGACGTGTTGCGCCAGACTGGCTGATCGCAGCGGCCTGTGTACTTGTATACACACATATACACTAATACATTGTATATACTCGACTGTATCATGTGAGTGTTGGACCCTTTTTTTGGATGGGTAAAATCTTGTGAGTTTGCATCACCGACATGTTGTAGTAGCAGTAAGTGAAGTTAAACTGACCGCGTGAAAAGTTTAATTTGTGTACGTATACTGTGCATGGCCCAGTGAACACATGACCTTGGTCTGACATCACTGGTAAGTCACGGTTAGGTAATGAATTTTTTTACGTAATTTTTACATACCACTGACATCTGTTGTGGACTAAAAATTGATGTAAGGATAAATTATATCATGCTGACATCATACTGATATAATACCAGAATCATTTTCTCACGTACATTTGACGTATAAATGATGTCTAGAGACCTGCAAAATTCGCGGATTGATTCGGTGATAGGCTAGAATTCAAACACATATACCTCTTAGATAATTTTGCTATTGGCTTACTGTTCAACTGGACGAATCTACACCAGTTATAAACCCTCAACCAAAGAAGGATCGAATCACGAACAAACCAGCTGAGACTACTTACAAGTCGGCAGCCAATGAACTTGCGTTATTTGTCTGAGTGTACAGGGGTATGTGCAGTCTATCCTGAAGGCCATCGAAACCGCGAATTTTGCAGGTCTCTAATGATGTCTTATTACAAAATTTAAAAACAAAGTTTGAAAATTTTCACTTCTGTCGACAGTACCCATGATTGCCTTTTCGTTTTTTTTTTTATTTATTCATTCTTTTTTTTTTTTTTCATTCTTTTTTTTTAAATAACGGTTGCGATACAACAATGGCGACTTCCGAAACTTTCCCCCACGGCGAGTAGGTAATTATTATTTTTTTCCCCTCGCGCGCGGCAAGTCTGTTCCTGCACCTGCGCTTCTCGTCTTCGCCCACTTCGACAGCCAATAACAAACACGACAGAGAGAGGGGTGGCGGGGCAGGAGGGGGAATGGAGGGAGGGGGAAGACCCGGCAGATGCCGCGCGAGGAGTGAAGCGCTCACGCGACGCCTGCACTTCGCTGCTTATTGTTCGTGCCGCGGCTGTCAGCGCCCCTGGCGGCCGCAAGATGCACTCCCACGCACGCGCAGGGGAAGCCTTCTTTTCACAGACGAGAGAGCCAAACGCCCGATCCTGCAAAGTTCAGGTCAGCTACATTACAAATACTTTAAAACATTGTGGGACGGTTGATTTGGTTAGGATAGCTACATTAAAGATACTGCAGGGGTGCCCACAAGTGGAGGAGGGGGGGGGGGGTTTAACGACGCAGACTGCGTCATTAAAATTTCAGGGGGGGGGGGGGGTGTTGGTTAAAAGACGAGAAAAATGTATATATTATTTACATAATTATAGCTTCTAATGTGAAAATATGATTCTGGTGCTTTGATAATTGAAAGGGATCTTGTAAATCAAATTGGCAACCCCGCACTTTCCTCAACAAAAGCAGTTTGGCATCTGTCGGTTCAGGATGAAAATATTACCTGATATGACCAAAATTATTATTAGAAAATCAGTTTTAATTAATGCAAAATGTGATAAAATATAATACTAAAAAAGTATAATATTATAAAATAATTGAGTAAATCATTTAGAAAATGGCATAAAAAAATTCTGGGGGGGGGTGGGGGGCGCATCATTAGTTTAGGGGGGGGGCGGGAGTCATAGTGTTTGGGGGGGGGGGGGGCACCTCTGGATACTGAGAAATCATGTAAACGGTTTCCTAGCCCTGGATAGCTACATATTAAAAACGTTATTTGCTAAGCAACCATAAAATGATTTTACAGTATTTTTTAATGTAGCTATACTTACCTAATATAACCAACCATCCGCGATGTTTTAAAGTATTTACAATGTAGCTAACCTATCCTAATCGACCGCAAAATTTAATGCCACACCGGTTTGTACAATGAGATAGAACTGAAGAAAAAAAAGCGCGCATGAACTTCGGGGAACTTCGGGTGTGGCTCTCTCGTCTGTGAAATGAATGCTTCCCCACGCGCAGTCTTCTCATCCCCCCCCCCCCCCAACTATCCCCTTCATCGCCCTCAACCACGCTAACGCTGACTAATCAGGCGGTCAAAAAACCGTTAACTAATCAACAACGCGCGCGCATGGCCTGTTTTTTTTTTTTCAAACAACCCCTCCTTTTTGCACACTTGCCGTCTGGAACCAGTCGAGGACTACGAAACTCTCAAGTTAGTACCCTATGTTGTTAGGGTCCTGTCACAACTGTCAAAAGTTTTCACTTCCAACAACTTCCAATACGTCGTGGAATAAAGTTGGGAGGGTTTATGACGTCACCTGAAACGTCACCGGCGCTGCAGTTGGATGACTTTGAGTTTCCATCAAATGTTTCGCAAATAGAATAGGTTCTAATTTGTTTTTTTCTGATACGATCAGCCTATCGAAAAACGTAAATGACATCCGTTTTCGTCACAACGAAACTTTAAAATAGCGAAGAAGACGTGGGCCATTAAAGATTTAATAAAAGTGAAATATCTAAAATAATGATAATATGAATGTCGTATGCAAAATAATTTTTTTAAGTATAAAAAGGAAATAATTTATTTTTATAATTAAAAAAAATCACTGAATATTTATTTTTATTATGTAACGAATATTATTGTTAGTTAATTTTATATATGTTTAAAAAAAATTTTATGTATGCACAAGTAGCATAACAAGTTAAAAAAAATTCCATTCAGCACTGTAATTCTAAAACTTTTTTTTTTTTTTTTTTTTTTTTTTTTAAATTTTATGTAGTAACAGCCTTAAGCTGGACTCCCAATCATCCGTTTCATCCGTCCGTCACCCGTCCGTCCGTCAATCACGTGACCTGCAGCCAATCAGATGGCTCGAAAAATTCCATCCGTCCGTCCGTCAAAACCTTGCCAAGCTTTAGCTTTTGACGGACCAACGGATGGTCCACCGCCTTGTTAAGTCGATCGTCTTCAATACGACTTTCCGAAAACCGCGTTCGATTTTTTTTAATTTGCAATATATAGAAGGCTGTGTCGTATTGACCGATTATTATTGTCGTAATAACGGTAAAGATTGCTTATGAGAAAGAGCTTTTCTGAAGAAATGCCGATATATTACGTCCGGGAAAGGGAGCATTTGTAATATATATATATATATATATATATATATATATATATATATATATATATATATATATAGCAAAGACTATCGGGATAAGCGACTGAGGGAAAAAGCCTGGATAGAAATAGCTTCTTTCTGTTTCCTTTGGCGCAGTAATAAAAGAAGCATAATTTTATTTATTGCTGGCATGACTTATGTTATTTTTAAGACGGCACCCGTTTAATCCACTTGTCAAAGCACGGTTCCCGCCTGTCAACTTATTATCACATCCATAAAAACAAAAGTTATTATCTCAAGTAAATTATTTTCACCAAAAGTTTACCTACAATTGAGAAAGTATGTGCCTGGCGGAAAGTTGTAGCACTGATATTTTAGAATAGTGACGGACAGACGGGTGACGGACGGATGAAACGGATGATTGGGAGTCCAGCTTTAAGCTCTAAATATAATACATATAATTATATAATTTATATATTGTAACTTATATAACAATTATATAACAATTTTTTTTTCATAGTTCTATAAAATGGTGTCGACTAGAATGTAGGCTACACCATGACCCACACATTCAAAGTTTAATTAATCCATGTATCTCATTAAGATATAAATTGTCCATTTCAGTTGAATAGATCTAAAGGGTTAAGGCGAGAGAGAAAAAGAGAAAGAGAGGGAGTGTGTGTGTGTCTATATATATGCACGAAAGCAGATTATTCGGGCGTCTGACTCTACGTTTGTGAAACTTAGATTTCTGTTCGTATATAGCAGACCACCCGTCTTTTGTTTCTCTGTTTCTCCCCTCTGTTTCCCCTGGGGTTGTAGCCGAAATGAGAGAAGGAGAGAGAAACATAAAGCCGGCTTTTTTTACGGACGGGGAGGGGGGGGGGGGGGAAGGTGAAGCCAATATGGGGATATGGAAACAGCTGTTGCGTCGTAGTGAAAATACGTGGTTTTGTTTGTCCATAAGAACGCATTGAGTGGATCTTATGACCGCCACATTAGAAAGAGTAATTTTCCTGTCGTTGCCTGCCAACGGTCCGATTTTTCTTTTACTTCACTTTCGCTAGCAATTTCTCAATCTTAAGTATGCCTCATGCTCAGTATGCAGTACAGAATAAATGGAGCTCACTGTTGCCAGATTTATACAACCCAGCTCGTTAACATTACAAATATTATTTTGTAAACCATCGTTGATTATTATAACTTTAATATATTATTATTTTAAATATTACTATTGGTTGATTTTTAAGACCACAAAATGGTTTGTATTGGCAGTATTATTACAGTTGAAGTAATTGTGAAATAAATAAAAAATCACTATTTATAACAAGGCATCCCTGTAAATAATGTGCTACGCTCAAAACAAGACCATTTTTTTTTTTTAAATAATAAATAACATAACAAAGTTGAGAAAACGGTTGAAAACAAGATGGCTTCTTTCAGTTACGCCTCTTTAAATGTAAAACTTGAATATTTGCAGATGATTCTCTTGAATAAAGACTAATAATAATAATAATAATAATAATAATAATAATAATAATAATAATAATAATAATAATAATAATAATTCCAAATTTTCCTTAACATAATACATTTTTTCAGGGCAAAAAAAAATATTTCGTTATAACGTTGTATCAAAATATTTCGCGCTCTGGCGTGAATTTGGCAACAGAGCACACCGGAACAAATACAGCGCTAATTGCAGAAATCGTGCATTTGAAAGAGAGAGTAAATGTCTATTGAAGTGAACATTGCAAATCAACGATGAGACACTCGACAGGAGCCGGCCATTTTCATTGTTGGTGTGCAAATCTCAGCTCTGGGTGAACGGCATTTTGTGGCAGTAATCTCGTGAATGCGACGGGAACGGCAACGTTAAACAACCATGGTGCTGCTATCTGTGACGAATGGCGCGAACCAAAGTTACAAAAATAAACTTTATGCTACAGGTAACTGTTTAATCAATTTGAACAAAATAGACGGTATTTTAATAAAATTCCTTGACGAAAATCAGATCCAAAGCCAGGGTTTAGTAATTTTTTTTTTAAGTCTTTATCTTTTTCATCGGAGCCGTTAGTATACAGTTTAAAATTTCGCTCTGAAAATCGAATGATTCGATAGTGTGTGTAGCTGCTCAGTCACCGAATTCTAGCGGCGGGTAAGGACACTAAACGTGATTCGCATACAGAATAGTAGTGGAAAACACAATTTGCATATGTTTAAGTATTACGTTCGGTATTATTTTAAAGAATTCTGTGTTAAATTTCATGTCCGAGTTTCATATTGTAAGTGTATTTGCCACATAAGGAGAACACGAATTTTCACGCTACCGAGGTTAGATATCTGGTGAGTACCAACTGAAAGATTCGCTCAATTATTTTTTATATTTATTTTGTCTAGATTTCCTTGGAAAATGTGGAATCAATAGGAAAATTAACAATACAATAATTGTTATCAACATTATGTACATTAAATTTCTGGTCAGTACATTTTGATTTCAGTTGAGTTCTCGTGATTTTGTATTAGACAAACTTTAATTTTACTGCTTCATATAATGATACGATTTCACAGGAATTTAATATTTTGGATTTATATAACAACTAATATTCACAATAAATAGCTGTTTGTAATGATATGGACCAGTACTCAATATCAATCACTAAGATCAATCAGTAAAATTTAACCGCACATATATGTTTTATACTTGTATGTAGTCCTTTTTTTGTACGTAGCCTTTTTTTTTTCATCCTGTGCATCGTAAAAATTCACTCATCATTTTTTTTTCATAATGCGCCTAAAGAAGTATAATTTCAAAAAAAAAAAAAAATCTGCTAATATTTCGGCCGTCCTACTCGGGGTCAATGAATATTAGGTTTCTCGTTCGTATGAGGGTAAGACCGGCCGTCTTTTGTTTCTTCGCCCCCCTCCCCCCTCCTGCGCCCTCGCAGGGGGGTTACAGCTGTCGTGCACACGTGGGCGTAGGCGATGCGGGCCTGGTGGGGGCGGGAGAGGGGAAGTGTCGGCCGTCCGCGGGGGTGTTAGGGGGGAGTTCTGGGAGAGGGGAGGGGAGAGGCGAGGCAGCAGGTGGGACCGCACAGAACGTCTCGCGCCACTGATTTATGCGCCGCAGGAATATGACCGCCACTAATTCCCCATCACAGCCCCGTCAGTGACAAGCCACGCGGTATTTTATTTATAGCCCCCTGCCGCGCGCGGCCACCGGAATTAAAAAGAAGCAGCTCGCCTGGTTGGGGGTAAGTGAGGGGTTCATAGTTGTGTCACTTCCCGTGATGCCGCGCGATTTGCAGCACAGATTTATGGCACCGGGCGGAACGCAAGTTTAACAGGCAGGCAATTTTCTCTCTCTCTCTCTCTCTCCCACCATCTCCCGTCAAATTTAACGTAGTAAAAATGTCAGCGATTCGTCAACGTAAATAAGCTCGTAATTTAGCGACGGGACACAATTACGGAAACAGATTAACCCTTCGTCGACGGGTTACTTAAAATTTAAAAAAATTAAAATAAAAAAAATGGGTGCGTGTCTTAATGTATGCGCGTTAGAAGTTATATGTATGTACTTACCTGACGTAGGAAAAAACTAACTTTATGTTTGCATGCAAATAAAAAATAAAAGCACTGGAGTGATATTATAATAAGGTTGTTAAAGTATTAATTCAATCAAATTAATCAGTATTCAATATTAATGTAAACACGTGTATATATGCGTTTTTAATTTAGTAAAATAATCGAGATGTCTTAATAATGAAAATCATATGCTGAATGTTTGTTCTAATTTATTAAATTTACTTATTGAAGTGAAAACTTCTATGGGAAGGTTTGGATAGGGTGTAAATTCATGTAAGTCATCATCGACATGGTCCATAGAAAAGAGAGGGAGGGACATGGTCACGTGACGTGTTAACGATAACACTATATCTGTTCCCATTAGTGTTAAAATTGTGTTTTTGTTCAATTTTAATTTTAAATCTTAAGTATACGATTACTGTGCAGTAAAAAGTGAGTATAAAATATATTAATATTTAATATAGGTATATAGTTTGAATAACGAAGAAAACTGAGTCTTTGTAGCAATATAACCTAAAATTAAGTATATCATTACTAATTGTTTTAATACCTACAATTACTATGTAATGCATATTTTATGGTAGGAGTTTTTTTTACTAGCGTGTTCAAACAAATTTTTTGTTTGATAATATTTTTTCGTACAAATTGCGAAAAAGACCCCGATTGTTATCAAAAAATATTTTCTTATGTTACACAATTATATGTTACAAAGTTAGTATTCCTTATTTCAAATTATATTTACATTTTCTTAATTCTATTATTAATATTAATAATAATTACTTTGATTTTCAAGTTTTAATTTAATATCAAACAATTAATTTGGATATCCAAAAATAACAACTGTTTGTTGATAGTTTTAGGTTTTCACTTCTGTCGGCAGTCCTCATGACTGCTTTAAAAAAAATTTTATTACATAAATATGTGATAACTTATGTTTTATAATAGAAATACAAACAAACGGAAATTTTGTTTTCAACTATATTTCTGGACAGGAAAAGGAACCGAAAATCACCATCTATGTTTCAACAGGTTTTTTTTTACTGTAAAAATTTTCTATAGAATAATTTTTAAATTTTGGCTTTGTTAGACTATAATATATAATTTAATGGAATGTCTGCAGTCAAGTGCCTGGATGCTACAAATAGTTTTATTTTTTCCCTCCCTGTGAAGTCATTAGCGTTCAGTATTGAATTATTTTTTGAGCGTGACAACAAATGTAATAATACTGTATCTGGACACTATTTCATGTGTGTGTGTGTGTGTTTTTTTAATCTTTTAGTGAATATTTCTTCCTTAACGAAGGAAATTTTTTAAAATTAATGAACGTAAAATTTTTATGGCATAAAACGGTCGAAAACAACATGGCGTCTTTCTGTTCCTATTCTCCCACTTAACGACGGATATTTACAAAACATCATCAGTAGAGACCGGAAAAATTCGCGAATTCATTTCGCGATAGGCTAAAATACAAATAGTCATACCTCAGTGCTGCCTCTGCTATCGGCTAACAACATCAC
This sequence comes from Bacillus rossius redtenbacheri, assembly GCF_032445375.1. Taxonomy (NCBI): domain Eukaryota; kingdom Metazoa; phylum Arthropoda; class Insecta; order Phasmatodea; family Bacillidae; genus Bacillus; species Bacillus rossius. Next base: position 6,534,147 of record NC_086343.1, read on the forward strand.
CTGGATGACTCTGGGACAATGAGAAAAACCCAACCAACGCTTCATCGAATCACAGGTTGCTACTTTGGGACGTCTCACAAGACAGCAGCCAATGAGTGGGTGGCATTTGACCGAGTGTACGCAGAACTGTGGAGTTCATCCTGGAGGTCATTAAACCCGCGAATTTTTCCTGTCCCTAATCATCAGTCATAACCAAGCACCATTGTTTAGGGTGTTGCGGTCTTGTGTCGGTGGGGTAAAAAGTGGCTTCAACCACGTCGCATCAGGGCGTCTCCTGACAATTCCATACACGGTGAATCTTGTCAGAAGGTAGTTGGTTAGGAGGGGGAAAAAAGGTGTGTGTGTGTGAGGGGAGGGGGGGGGGGGTAATTACCGCAGCTTCAAAGTATTGTTTTTTTCTCGTGTATTATTCTTCTACCGCCTATAATTACCTGAGGTGCGTGAGAGCTGAAGTAAACCAACTATACGGGACAGTAATATCGTTTTCGATCAGTAAACAAGACGGACAGTCAACAATCATTGTGTTCCCCGGGTGGTTTTACGCCACACCCATTGCCAACCTTCTAAACTGGCCCTGCCTTGTCCGTGTTTTCTTTTTTCCCTCGCCTACGGTGTGATTTCCGACACAATACAGGGCCGCCAACGTGATCCTCTTTATCGCTACTACCATCTCTCGTTCTTCCCAAGTATTGTGACGTCAGCTGCACGCAACCTGGAACCTCAACTATATATATATATATATATATATATATATATATATATATAGAGAGAGAGAGAGAGAGAGAGAGAGAGAGAGAGAGAGATAGAGAGAGAGATAGATAGAGAGAGAGAGAGAAAGAGAGGCAGATCACTTATGTCGGTATTCAAAGACAAAAAAAAAGGTTGTCTGTAAAGTAGGTTTACGGACGATAATTTTACGTGATAACGTCATAAGAAAACATTGCTAAAAAAAAATTGCATACTTTTTAATTTTCAAATATTATTTACAGTTTTTGCAAATTTTAATTTAAATAATTTGTTTAAATATAATCACGAACAATTAGGCCGGCCGCACACCGGATACGGCGCGGCACGCCACGGCGCGGCGTTTTGCCGTAAGGCGCCGCATGCGATGTGGTTTGTATTGCTATCAATAGAGGTGCCGCACACTGCATCGTGCACGGCATGGCGCGGCGAGGCGGCGCCGCAAGGCGCCTTGTACTGCCTTGTCAAGTTTCGTCTTTCGGGCAAGAGGCTTGATGCAAAGCGTTCTGCGCATGCGCGAGAATCGTAGTTGAGAGGCAGTGGTAGTGGCGTGTAGCAGTTGTTTGTCTGTCAAACGAAAATGGCAAGCCAGGAGGATGATGTTGATGCAGTTACTAGTGTTGATGTTGACAGGTTGTTGTTTTATGTACAGAACAACCCACCAATTTACAATACATCGTTAAAGGAACACCATAATGTGGACGTCATCTCACAAATTTGGAACGACATTGGCAAAGAGCTGAGTGTACCAGGTAAATGTTGTTATACGCCTGTCTTTAGTACTATCTGTTGTGCGAGTATTTTAATAATAAGATAGTTCAACAACGAAATAAGCTAAGAATTTTCCCTGTAAGTTTTAAGCTAGGCCTAATATTAGCACTTGTTATTGTTGCATAGGCCAAAAATGGCTACAAGAAACTTCTGTCTGTCTGTCTGTCTGTCTCTTTGTCCTACGATAACGGCTAAACGCGTTGACCGATTTTTATATTTTGTTGCATGTATGTTCCTTATACCTAAGCGGATCGATGTAGATATAAGACTTTTACTTTCTCTCGTCCGTTTTAAGATAGCGGCCAGTTTTATGACGTCACTACAAGAAAACATCACATTTTTATAGTGCGGGCTGTTATGTGGGGCTGAAAATACCCTTGCATCCTTAAGATTACATGTTAATTTTGATACTACTGTGAGTTTTAGGTTCCTCAATAAATAAAGCGGCAAAATTTTACCAAACTGAGCGCTCACACTTGTAAACCCTAACACTTATTTACGACATAAAACAATATCTTTTTTAGTGACCCTAGTTTTCAAAAAACCAATATGGCGGCAAAAAAAAACAATATTTGTTGTTTGTTGACCGATTTTGATGAAACTATGTTTCACGCTGTATTTTTGGTCGCTAAAACGAATATGATGTAATTTCTTTTGAAATTTCAAAATTCAATCTGCCAAAATCCAAAATAACGGCCGAAAATCGATTGTGGCTACCGAAATTCAAAATTTAAGTATGTTTATTGACCGATATTGATGAAACTTACTGCATATTGTAAGACATTAAGAATAAAATAACAGCAACATTAATTCATTCAGAAATAGTCATACTTTATTTAACACATCTTCTATACATAATACAGTCAATAACAAATCATGTTGTTTATACAAAAGCCATTTGGTCTTGCCATGGTACTGAACCTTCAGTGTTGAAGTATTCTTTAAAGTTCTCTCTGATGTTGTAAGCAGCTTTAGCTGCTCTTGCCCTCGAAGTCTCTTGTTTATTGTCACACTCAACTTCAATGTTCATCATTTCGTCATACACCTGACTCATAGTACCCTCTTTTACTCTAATTACATTGTGGAGAACGCAACACGCTAACACAATGATTTTTGTCTTATCTGGATGAGTTAACATAGCCAATTCGAAAACACGAAATTTCTTCGCCATCATACCGAAAGCACATTCAACAATTCTACGTGCTCTAGATTGTCTATAGTTGTATATCCTTCGTTCTCGTGTCAAAGAATTCTTGTTGAAGGGGGTCATCATGTGTCTGCTGAGGGCATAGGCTTCATCCGCAACAAAGACATAGGGAAAATCAGTTGTCTTTGTCTTAAATAAAGTTTTGGGCTTTGGTAAGTTCAGTTTTTTATCGTTAAACAAACGACCAAATGTTGAAGAATTAAATACACCTCCATCACTGTGTTTTCCAGCTTCTCCAACATCGACTGCTACAAATTTACCTTCCGCGTCAACAATAGCTTGTAGAATAATAGAGTGGTATGATTTGTAATTAAAGAATAATGAGCCACTATTCCATGGGGCTTCAATGCGTACGTGCTTGCCATCAATAGCACCGCAACAATTTGGAAAATTCCATAGCTCTTCAAACCTCACTGATATTTCCTTCCACTTCTCTGGTGATGGATCAGTCATTAGGAACATTGGAGACATTACGGACCAAATGGCAGTACATGTTTCTGCTACAATCTTTCCTGCAGTAGTAGCGCCAACTCGATGGTTGAAATGCATATACTGGAACCGATCACCGGTTGCAAGAAATCTGTAAAAAAGGACAAGATAATAGAGTTGCTTACAATTTTTCCCACAATTAAATATTACAAATAATATTGTTAAGATGTGGAATTGATTTGTTTCAGTATGGAAAATAAGTTTACCACTTTTATTTTATTTAGTGCTCTTTCGTAACTTCTGGTTTCTTTTTAGGTAACACATGCAAGAAAAAGTGGACCAATCTACGTGGCTCATACGTTAGATACGTAAAGGAGTTGAAAAAGACACCCAGTGGTTCCAAGCAACAAAAGAAAAAGTGGCACTTATTTGATGCTATGAGCTTCCTCCAACCTTGGATTGGTACTACGCGGAAAATGACAGGTAGTTTAGATGACTTTTTGCAAAATAACACCGATGTGACCCAAGACATATTAAACGAATCACAAGAACAGGGAGAGGTTGAAGACGATCCTCAACCACTTATTGAAAAGCAAAACAACTTTAACCCCTCAAAAAAACAAAGAAGAACTACAGCAGATATAGTGGCTGCACCAATGGTGGAATACCTAAAAACTGTCACAGAAAAACGTAAAGCTGGAGAGGAAAATTCTGATAGTGCAATGTTAACATTTTTTAAAAGTTTAGTGTCCGAAGCCGAAACGCTTTCTCCAAAAAGACAACGCCTCTTCAAATCATCGGTCATGGCAAAATTGCATAGCCTGTTGGAGGATCAAGATAGTGAGCAGAGTCGCTACACTCCGTCCCCTGCTTCAGTGGCTTCGTCCTCAAGCTCAACGTTGAACCATCAGTTCTTTCCTCTGATTAACCAGTTGCATGGCGTAAACTATAATGATGGTACAACTCACGGTGAACAATATCATCAATTTCCATGATTGACCACAAATATTTTGTATTGTTTTCTCAATAAAAATAGCATTTGTAACGTTTGAAACCTGGCATTTTACTACCCGAGGTTGTCACAGGTTATTTTATACATTTTAAGTAATTATTTGTTTTTTAGGAGATACTACATGAACGAATTATAGTTAACAAATTGAATAATGTGCAGTTAATAAAAATAATCTTACCTTAATGTGATCAGTAGTCGTTCTTCTGGAGTTATGCTCAGCCTATAGTTGGTGTTTTGTTTTTGGATGGATGGAGAAATTAATCCAAGAATGAAATCAAACGTTGCCGGTTTCATACGACAATAATTATAAAACTTTTCCGGATCTGCTCTTAGCTCAGCAATAAACAGTTTTATGTTACGTCTTTCATTGATAGGATGCACCCAGATTTGTCTCTTGGGGGAATCATCTATTGACTTTAGGAAGTACCACAACGCTATTACAGTCGCCTCTTCTTCTTCTGCGTTCATTTTCACGTGTCACAGACCGAAAACTGATTTCACGAAATATGTATCAATCTATCAAACACACAAGTTCACTTGTCTGAATTCTTCAATCCACTGAGCGTCTGCTCAAATTGCTTTCCCACGCCGTGCCGCGCCGCGTGCTGCTCTTAACCATCGGGCGCGGCGCGGCAAGGCAAAACGTCTCGCCGCGCCGTGCCGTGCCGCGCCGTATCCGGTGTGCGGCCGGCCTAAGGCTACGGTTGTATCCCGACAAGGTAGTGGTTACCCGTTACCTTGCCCGGCAGTCTTGGAACACTGCCCACAGAAACACACGTTGTGCATCAGAGCTTCAGAAGAAACTACGCAATTTGAAAACTCCTCAAGATATCCGAGTGGGGGGGACTGACTGTTTACGAAAACCGTTTAAGACCGCACATAGGGTGTAGAGTAGTTCTGTTTCCGTATTTAGTTTCTAAACTGTATTTTTAGAATAGTGAAAATGGCTACAAAGTTTTTTTTTTTTTTTCAGAATCATCTTAGCTATGAAACACTCGGTAAAAATTCTCGAAGGCACTTAGGAGGCCTTGCATTACATCTTTATCTTTAATTCTCCGCCGTAAAAATGTTAATGGTCACCACTCAAATCACACAGCCTTGCGCTTAGAGGCGATACCACGCTAGAAGCACCAGCGAACGTCGCTCTTATCATCCCACATCAAAAACACAAACACAGCACTCACTAGGCGCGGCTTAGATCCGTTGAGAAAAGGGGGGGGGGGGGTTTCTCGGAGTTATCCAGGTTCATTCCTCTCCATGCATTCTACCTTTGAATATATATACTGTATAGAAGTCGCGAGTGGATAGGATTTACTCTACGTTTTTCAGGAGCGTATGATGAGCAGCTTGGGAACTTCACCGCTGCAGTGCGCTGCCGTAACGCCCTGTATCGTCTTAGTTGTTATTTACACGTTAGAGCGCAGCACTGTCGCCCGCTGTCATTCCCGCACCCCCCATCCATCATTCACTGCAGCTCAAGATCGTTCAACAGGAGGGGGAAGGGGTGTTTGAAGAGTTCGACACTTGTCCGCTAGGGACCACCACAAGTCGACGCCCTAGAGATGGTGGCGATTGCGGCGGTGAATTAACCAACTACGTCAAAACCGTATTAGAAATTTTAACCTGGGCTGGCGACTTCTATACAGTATATATATTCAAAGATTCTACTGCCGCTCCATCTCGTCAGCTAGCCTCGCATCCATCTTGGTGACCGTTATCTGAGCGGGTTTGAATCGGTTTCCTCACGTAAACTTAAAACTGTGCAGTGCTGAAAAATCGCGAAGGCTACCCAGATTTTACAGGGCTCCCACTAAAACTGAGTGGCATACCTAAATTCCCGATTTTCAGTGCTTATTCCTGACCTATCTTTAAAAGAAAACCTGAATTATTTACGATGCACTGGAACATTCGAATACATAATTTTAAACCCCCTGAAATTACTTAGAACATTTGAAAAGCTTACAACTGTTTTTTTTTTGGTTAAGCTACTTCGAATGTAGTGTCTCGTACGGCGTAATCAAAGTTAAAGAAAAAAATATTTTTAAGACTTGATTTAGCTAATTTATGGTATCTTAAAACATGCATAACGGTTTTAAATAGTCGATTTTATTTCCCTCTCATTTACAAACTTTCTTACTAAACCGATTTTTCAAGGGGAACAGTTTTAAAAAGTGAAATCCCTGACTCTGATGAACACGACGTCAACCCAGGACACGGTAAATAATAATAATAAAAAGTTACAAGATTTCGATCATGACTTTTTTTTCTTCTTCCATGTGTTGCTTCAGCTGGAATCAGAATCCTCACGAGAAAAAAAAAGATATTATACTGAACCAAGCAAGTTAAGGTTTTTTAAAACAATGTTAAGGCTTTTTTTTTATGAAATTTTTCCAGTGTGTTTGTTGTTTGAAGATGGCGTAAAGTTTTAGAAAATTTTTATCGCCTCGTTTTAGTGTGATGCCAGCGTGGAACGGTGATAACGTAGGGAACTGGGGGGGGGGGGGGGATGTTTAAAAGAAGCCGGGGAAGTGGTGTATCTTTACTAAATTTACTCCTGGGACCTCTGGCCTCGGCCTCCGGCCATGTAGAGATCCTGGCTTGCAGGCGGGGCCCCTAGACCCCGACAAGGAGGCACCTGCGGTCTGGAGTTTCCCCCGATAACGACTTTCAGCCCCCGCGCCGTCTTCCCTCTTTCCCCTTCCCCCTGACCATGCCCCCCCACCCCCTTCCCCCGGGAAAAACAAACACGCAGCGCCTCGGGCCGACGGAAGCCTTCATATCACAGACGAGACAGCCACACCCGAAGTCCCCCGAAGTTTACATGATCTCACATCATCTTTAATGTAGCTATCCCAACCAAATCAAACCGTCCACGATGTTTTATAGTATTTATAAATGTAGCTAACCTAACCTAATTGACCATTAGTATCATTTTTATCAACACCGCCATATTTATTTACAATTAACAAAAAAAAAAAAAAAACCGAAGATGCACGATCGGGCGTTTGGCTCTCTCGTCTGTGAAAATAAAGGATTCCCTCGGGTCAACGATGTTATGAGCGCCATGTTGGATTTTTTTTTTATGTGTAACGATCTCAGCTCTCTGGCAGACTGCTCTCGGTGTGAGTGATTTCGAGAGCGGAACGGGAAGTCGGCGTGGAACGGAAACGCGTGCTAGCCGCGGTGCTCGCTGCCACCTGGAGGCGGATGGCACGAACCAGAGTTCGCAAAGCCAAAGGGCATAATTAAAACTGTTTATTTAATTTTAACAAAAAATGGGCAGTATTTTAATAAGATTTGTTTTCTAAAATCAGGTATACAAAGTCAGGGCTTAGTTATTATAATTTTTTTTTAGGTAGATTTCAAATAATACTACCGTTACCATGGTGTGACTTCCGGAAAAAAATTTTATATAGTTTTTTTAGTTTCATGGTCCATAGATCCCAAAAAACCATCGTCAACTCAAAAGTTTATATTTATAAAATTGAGGCAGCTGTCGTGTCCATAAAATTGAGATATAGGTATACACACACGCGCGCACACACACACACACACCTGATTTGACCGCCATGTTTTCCAAACTACTGATTCGCAATATCGCAAGTCATATGCATGGGAGACCGGTCATGTGCATATTTATGGTATGAACGCATGGGGCAACAACCAATGATGGCGGTTTATATCTATCAGTCATATTGTGGCAATGAATTGTCGAGATATTAAAAATACTCAGCTAATTTCCGCTTTAAAATAAATCACAAAAATAACTAAGAATGGTGTATGTCACAAGAAATAAATATTTAAATTTAATATATATATATAACAGGCTTTCGCGGCCATTTTCGGAAGTTTTGTTTCAGCCGCGTCGGGGGCGAAGTTTTCACCGACGTTTCGGTCGACATTGTAGTAGCCATCGTCAGGGTAGCATCCTTCTGAGGTTCCTCTTGCATGTCCTTGGAATAGGACAGCCAAGACCCTCAGTACGATGCTACCGTGATAGTGACGATTGCAATGCAAGCCAAGAAACATCAATTTCACAGCAATATTTAGAATCTTCGCTTCCAAAAAATTGTAGTTATTCATCCTTTAAAAAAAATGGATAATTTAACTGAAGAGATTTCTTTATTATCTACGGACGGTTTTACATTTTCTTGTAACTTGTGTATGTAGTTGTAATTTTTTTTTTCCTTTGAATATTAACGTTTGGCTTTTTTACCTATATACCTACATTTAGATACTTTTTAAACAATGTTATGCTTGATTTTTTATTTGAACTGACTGATCTTTTTTTAATCTTTAAACATTTTAAAAACTAATGAAAGATGTCTTAATTTATTTTTGTTTTTATGTTTTGACGATTGTTAAAAAAAAATTTAATGTTTACATTGGTCAAAATACCGCACGTGGATTAAAGTGACTGGATGCATTCACACACGAGCTTGATTTTGTGAAAGGATTGAAGTCAAAGTGTAAAAAGGATTTTAAAATGGGGAAAAAATTGGTTGTCTGTAAAGTCGGTTTACGGACGATAGTTCAACGTGACAACGTCATAACAAAACATTGATGAAATGATTGCATACTTTTATGAATAAAATTGAATAATTTTTATTTTATTAATAAAATAATAAATACTTGAAATTATACTAGTAATCAGATTTTTAAAATGCAAGAATAATTAACCTTTATTGCCGAAATTGTTGTTGTAATAAGCAATGAAACCCGCATTAACTTTTCACTTCACTTTATAAACAGTCGACGAAACAGTTCACGTGTAGATGACTTGAAATTAATTTTAAAAACTGGCGTTTAGCTATAAAGTTTAAATATAATTATGAACAAGTTTTCATATAAATAAACTGTAATCAATCAATTATATGAATCACCATAATTTTTTAGTCAATTGTAACATAACCTATTTTTACTGCACTCGCCGACAGCGTAACGGAACACAGCGTAACGGAACAATGAGCGTAACGGGACACAGCGTAACGGAACAATGTGCGTAACGGGACACTTTTACGTGCGTGCAGGCGGCGTTCATCGATTTATTAGACGTTGTCACGTCAAAAATTAAATCTATATGTAAGTGTTGGTACTTCTTTCGATAAGTGTACGTGTGGCCCCTCGCGGGCGGTGAACGAAGTCGGGCGGTTCGTAAAAGCGCAATAACAGTTACGACATCTGCCCCTCCCCCCTCTGACTTCTCGTTGTTGTCGTCGTGTGGGGGCGGGACGCCGCCCGTATTTACGTGCGGCGGGGAAGGGTCAAATCTGTCGTCGGAAGTGTCAACCCCCTTCACCCCTCCCCCTTTCTTCGTCTTCTTCCTCCCCTTCAACAAGCCGCCCACACACACGCATACGCGCGCGCTACGAGGCACGTCTCGCAGTGTTGCCAGACGTATCTGGATTCGGGTACACAGGGGGAAGCACCACAACGCCGAAATACCATAACGCCGAAATACCATAACGCCGAAATACACTAACGCCGAAAAATGTCATTTCAGGACTGCCCCAAAGGTTAGGTTAGGTTAGACTAGGTTAGATTAGACTAGGTTAGGTTAGACTAGGTTAGGTTAGATTAGGTTAGGTTAGGCTAGGCTATGATAGGCTAGGTTAAGTTAGGTTAGGTTATATTACGCTAGGTTAAGTTAGGTTAGGTACGGTTAGGTTTGATTGTGGTATTTCGGCGTTAAGGTATACATTTAAGAAACACACACAAATTCATTCAGTTGTTATTTCGGCGTTGTGCTACACAGCAGTTTTCTAGCTGTTTGGCGTTGTGGTCAATTTTGACATTCGGCGTTATGGTATTTCGGCGTTGTGGTAACGACCCGTTACACAGCACCCAGAGTACTGCGTCTGTACCCGGTACTCAGACGATCCACTCGGGTTCGCAAATGCACCCGAATTTAGGAAAAAGGAAAAAAAAAAATATTAAAAAATATTGAACAATATTCATTTGGATTGAAAATAAAATTAAGTAGGAAAACAGCCCTGGATGAAACGCACTGACATTGAACAGCCCTATTTTCTTTTTAAAACAGTCTCGGCTACACCGTCAAAGCAGAACACAAACTTACGTTGCCATATTTATATTTCACGTAATATTTACAATAATTTTACGCCAATCTTTAACCTGAATATACCATTTTTACATGTGGCTGGAATAGTAGTATTAAACTTTCATGTTAACCACCCCTCTCGTTCCCCTTACCAGCTCGCAACTTAACAACGACGCATTTGAAAATTCTGCGCACAGTCCTTATCAGTAGAGCTGCCATGCTATTATGAGATATAAAGTGTATATGATACTTGTACTACTAAAGAAAACAGATATTTTGTTTTCATACTTTATTTGTGTATGAGAGAACTTCTTGTACCCGAAAGTAGCAGAATGTAGAGGAGAGCATACCCGAATATCCGTGTGCTGATGCTGGCAACACTGGCACGTCTATCGCTGGTGTGTTCTTCCTTCTCCTACCCTGCTCGCCACTAACCAGTGGAATGGCCACTATACCAGTGGTGTGGCCACTTACCAGTGGTGTGGCCACTAACCAGTGGTGTGGTCACTAACCATTGTTGTGGCCACTAACCAGTGGTGTGGTTTACTAACCTGTGGCGTGGCCACTATACCAGTGGTGTGGCCACTATACCAGTGGTGGGGCCACTAACCAGTGGTGTACAAAGTGCGGCCCGCGGGCCAACTCCACCCACCAGGCTGGTGTCATCTGATGAATGACAACTTACTGACTCACATTGTCTGCCACTTTTCCAAGCGTTTTCAGCTTTGTCAAACGAGAAGGCGAGTCTTACAGTAATCGCCAGAGATGTGTAACATCTAACCTCAGGGTAACGAGCAAATTCACGTGTTTTCATGCTGCAAAAACACTCACAATACGAAACTCGGACACAAAATTGAACGTAGAATTTTTTTTTAATAATGCCGAGCTTGTTGAATGTACGCAAATTGTGTTTTCAACTACATTTCTGTACGCGAATTACTCGTAGTTTCCGCACCCGCCGCTAGAATTCGCTGCCGGAGCAACTACGTTGACTATAAGAATCATTCAATATGCATGGCAAAATTCTAAGCTGTATAATAAAACTGCCCCGATAAAAATGAAAAAGTCTTGAAAAAAAATACTAAAATGATAATTGTAACAAATTTAATTATAACAAAAAACCGCATCAAAATCCATTGTGCAGTTTAGAAGTAAGCGAACAGACAGACTCATTTAGTGACTTTTTTAAAATACCATTTATATATGTAGTTTTGCACCACAGCTTTTTAATTTTAAAAACGTATTTTTTTAGACTTCGAAAAATTTTTCTTAGTACGTTAAAAACAAATAATATTGAAAAAAAATTAATGTCAATAATCTTAATTATGTTACAGATTTGTCATCCGACAAGCAAGTTCTCGTGAAAAAATATCATCGCAATGTTTTTTTCCCTTGTGATGTCATGTGTATGATGAAGTGCGGAATGCAAAACTTAAGCTGGGGAAACAGCTGGCCCTTAAATCAAATGAAGGTCGAGAACCGCTTTTCTGAATAATGTCAAGCGCCGGTGACTTCAGACACAATCCAACACAGCACTAAAGATAAACATAATCCCGGCCTATTAGTAGATCGCTCTTGACATCGCTGTTAATACGTTACTGTCGCGTGTTATTTTGTACGCGATGCTTCACGTGTCTGCTGTTGTTTTCGTCTGCGATGCTCCATTGTTTTCGGCCGTCGTTTAACAAAAGGCCACGGTGGTATAAGTGGAGATTAGCTTGCATGTCATGTAGCGACGCTTTTCTAGGACAACCGTCGAGAGATTGCTTTCGTAACCGAACAATGAGTTTGGAATACCTTGGTAGCAATTTACTTCGAGGAGACCGCTAAGGGCGACAACTGGCTCGCAAATCACCCGCATCTTCGCTTCTATGCGCCAGGCACTGTAAAAAAATTGGTTGTCTGTAAAGTCGGTTTACGGACGATATTTTAACGTGACAACGTCATAACAAAACATTGATGAAATGATTGCATACTTTTATGAATAAAATTGAATCATTTTTATTTTAATAATAAAAGAATAAATACTTGAAATTATACTAGTAAACAGATTTTTGAAATGCAAGAATAATTAACCTTTATTGCCGAAATTGTTGTTGTAATAAGCAATGAAAACCACATTAATTTTCACTTCACTTTATAAACAGTCGAGTGAAAGAAAGATAGATGCGGTGCAAGCGTACAATGAGCGTAACGGGACAATGTGTGTAACGGGACACCACGTAACTGAACTATGTGCGTAACGGGACTCTTTTTCGTGCGTGCAGCCGGCGTTCATCGATTTATTAGACGTTGTCACGACAAAAATCGGAGGACGTGAAGATTACCTCTGGGAGAAGCTGCGTAATTACGAACAAAACTTTTCCCCGTCAAACTCCTGCCATTGATGACTTTCTGGCCGCATGTATCGTAACCTTTTGGGTATGAAAACACACTTTGGATGGTATTTATCGCGCCAGTGCTACGTTACCTGGTGTGTACCAGTTGGTAGTTTGAAACGAACAGAAGCTTAGCGATCTAATTTAACTATAATAAGTGTTAAATAATATTCGTTTACTTAAAAAAAATCCACCGTATTCTTGCGAATGGTATTTTTAGGTTTGTCCAAATTTACAAAAAAAAAATATATACAAACTTCCATATTTTAACTAAAAAAAACGTTTTAGTGAAGGTTATTTTTATTTTGTCAAACAAATAATTATTATAATTAGGAATGACTTACAAGCTTTTTATAGATACAATAATAAATAAATTCAAAAGTTATTATTAAATTTAATAAATAATTTCTACTAGAAGTTGATGACCAAAATATTATCTTAAATATAATGTTGGTCTTAAACTTTTGGTGGGACCTGTATATCGATGAGTCAATTCCCCCCCCCCCCCTCGGGCAAGAGGCTTCCCCCCCCCCTCTCCCAACCCCGCTTGCCCTCTCAGGGCGATGGAAATATGGGGAGAAAACTGTAATCTTACGAAGGTAAGTTTAGGTGAAGTAACATTCCAACCGTCACAGGGGAAAAAATAAATAAATCCATCGATATGCCAGTCACGTACCACACTAACAAACCGATAACCAAAACTATTTCCTATACCGAGTGGGTCAAAAATCGACATACAACTTCGGCTGCAAGCCCAGACCGAAAAAAAAGGGAAAAAACCGTTAAAAACACACACATGGCTTATGGTCCTAAATGATTCCCAATGCTGTTTTACACCTTTTGAAGTTGGGGGCTGAACATCACTATTATTGCCAATATTATACTTTAAGTTAAATTTAAAAAAAATTGGTTGTCTGTAAAGTCGGTTTACGGACGATAGTTTAACGTGTCGTCATAACAAAACATTGATGAAATTATTGCATACTTTTATGAATAAAATTGAATCATTTTTATTGAATTATCACTATTTTGTGTGGATACAAAGGAGTGAAATGAAATCTAAAAATTGATTGATAAATTTACTTTTATTTGCACTCATTAATTCAAATATGTTTATTACTTTAACGAATAGATTATTTTAACTATAACTTTTATACGTGTTTGCTATTTAACTTCATCCAATCTGTGTTATTCTGTTAAGGATAGGACGATGATAGGAAAAGTAGGAAACGAATGGGAGTGTTTCAAGTTTAATGTGCCTCGAAAAATTCAAATCGATGGTTGTTCCGATCGAGTGGAAGAGAGATAGATGCGGCGCAAGCGTACAATGAGCGTAACGGGACTCGGCGTAACGGGACAATGTGCATAACGGGACACTTTTTCGTGCGTGCAGCCGGCGTTCATCGATTTATTAGACGTTGTCACGTCAAAAAAAAAAGCTTTGAAAAGCTTTCATTGAAATAATTTCCCATAATTTTTTTAATAGTTTTTACCGCCTAAAAAAAATCTTAATTTTTAGTGAAGAACCTGCAGCTGAAATCTGTCGGTCGAATTCTGACTCACCCTGTTAATACCTCAGGAAAGAATGTAGCGTCTTCAGAAATACTGGTCAGTTGCTGTTTACGACCCAGCCCTTCTTTCTTTGCCGCTACGCCCTGCCTTAGAACCACAGAAATAAAAACTACCGGCACCCTTTTTTCCTTGCCACATAAACGAAGAGAAGTTTTTTTTTGTTCCGGCATGAACTTCACAGCGTTTCATGCTTTCACATACCTGGACCACAAGAAAGGGTTGATGAGATTCTAGTGGTCTGAGATCGTGGCATTGTAACCCTTAATTTCTTACGAACAATACACGCAGGGGTAGTATTCCAGGAAGTCTTATATCTCCAATCAGACACGTGTCTTTTTTTATGAGGGGAGGGGGATAGTGCGTGATGATAGTAATTTTGACATACCTCACGGGAGATGACAATTCACCCCCAATACAAAAAAAATTAGTTGTCTGTAGAGTCGGTTTGCGGACGATAGTTTAACGTGACAAGGTCATAACAAAACATTGATGAAATGATTGCATACTTTTATGAATAAAATTGAATCATTTTTATTGAATTATCACTATTTTGTTTGGATACAAAGAAGGCGTGAAATGAAATCTACAATTTAATTGATAAATTTACTTTTATTTACACTCATTAATTCAAATATGTTTATTACTTTAACGAAGAGATTATTTTAACTATAACTTATATACATGTTTGCTATTTAACTTCTTCCGATCTGTGTTATTCTGTTAAGGATAGGACGATGATAGGAAAAGAAAGAAACGAATGGCAGTGTGGTTGACAGCAGGGTTGCATAAGCTAGTAGGGAACTGGCTTAGACCCGCTTTGACGCGGCCTCTTCAATATTGAGAAGGATGAAAGTGCGTTCATCAAAATAATTTTCTAACTCTTTTGGACATTTTATCTCTTTAAGTTGGCATTATTGTAGCAAATCGACTGCGCTCTGTACCTCTGTGATGAGTATGTTCAAGCTGAAGAGAATTATTCGGTCAGGAACATAAACCATCACGCCTCACAGAAATTTTCAATTACAAAACTTGTGACTATAATTGATTTTTAATTAATATTTCACACCTATGAATATTAACTAAATGCTTATCTCGGACGAGCTATTAAGTCTTGGATCGAGCCGCCCGTTTGGTATTAAAGCGCTCGTTGGTCAATTTTTAACGTGTAACTTCCTACTCGTGCTGAAGAAATCAATCTTCTCCCCACACCATTAACAGTTGTTTTTTTAATCAATGAGGTGCTAATTTACTTTTTTTAAACTAAGGCCGAAACAGTAATATGAAAAACCGTAGCTCTCAAATTAAAAAAACCCAGTATATGGAACCCATACATTAGGGCCGGTGTTCCAAAACATAAAAATAAATTTTTAGGTGTTAAATAGGTAGGGACAGGAAAAATTCGTGGTTTCAATGACCACTAGGGATAGACTCCACGATTCTCTATGTACTCGGGCAACTATCACCTGGTCATTGGCTATACCGACTCGGGACGCCTGTTTTACTGCGATTATTATGATTCGATACTTCTGTTGTCGAGTGTCTGCCATTGGCTCAGAGTCCTTCAGGTAAATTGCGGTCCAATCACTGACGCAGCATTAAGCTAAACGAGTTTGGATTCCAGCCTGTCTCGAAAGGAATCCCGAATCCGCGAATTTTTACGATCTCTATAAATAGGCTACGCCTGTACCCTAACCGTATTCCTAGAGCACGATAGGGAACGGCCGGTCTGTTTATTTTTGGGGAAAGGATCTTGGTGTCCTATCCGTTGCCGATCTGTTTCCCAAATTCCGCGCATGCGCAGAATTCGCTTTTTCGTTGATTTCGTCCAGGTGGGGGACCCGCATCTGGCACCGTTAACTCGTGTATAGTCATTTCTTTGTGTTCGTCGGGGGCTGTAACAAGCATGTTGGTGTGTCCAAATGAAACTTTATGATAGCGAAAAATATCCTGGAATACATCCTGAACACTTTAATTGTCATAACAAGAAATAATCGTAAATTTAAAAAAAAACTTGAGAAAATTAGAAAGGCGGTTACATTTTTGTGCGATGGTGCTGCTGTCTCTAGTACTTTTATTGTATTTATTTATTTGTATTCCATTGAGCCTTCTTTTGGTATAAACCATAAGGCTATGGAACATGTTATTTACATATTTACAGTTATACGTATACATACAGTTTTGCATGTACACAGTTTTACATACACATAACTTTGAAGTAAAATAAATAGTAATAAATTTTTTTCAGATAATCTGAATTACAAATATAATATTATTTATTTTATACATACCCATAGACGTGATATGTCAAGCAATTTGTCGTAACAATTTTGTCGATGGTTGCGAAACGTACGCTATAATGTGTTGAAACCAGTTTCTAGCCTCGCACGGGGCACCGTTTGTTGCAAACTGCTGCCGATCTGTTTCCTTACTGGTATTCGGTTTGAACACGTTCTGGAATAAGGCCTGCGAGTGAGGTTACAGTTGTATCCCAACAAGGCAATGGTTACTCGTTACCTTACCCGAATCTGACAGCGAATATCGACCCTATCATTTCACCTCACGTTCACATCATCCCCTTAGCAGTAGATCGAACTCTCACTTATCCGTCCAACCCTCTTTTTTTTTTAATTTTTTTTGCTTACGGAATTTTTTGACGTGACAACGTCTAATAAATCGATGAACGCCGGCTGCACGCACAAAAAAGTGTCCCGTTACACACATTGTCCCGTTACTCTGAGTCCCGTTACGCTCATTGTACGCTTGCGCCGCATCTATCTCTCTTCCACTCGATTGGAACAACCATCGATTTGACTTTTTCGAGGCACATTAAACTTGAAACACTCCCATTCGTTTCCTACTTTTCATATCATCGTCCTATACTTAACAGAATAACCCAGATTGGAATAAGTTAAATAGCAAACATGTATAAAAATTATAGTTAAAATAATCTGTTCGTTAAAGTAATAAACATATTTGAATTAATGAGTGCAAATAAAAGTAAATTTATCAATTAAATTGTAGATTTCATTTCACTCCTTCTTTGTATCCATACAAAATAGTGATAATTCAATAAAAATGATACAATTTTATTCATAAAAGTATGCAATCATTTCATCAATATTTTGTTATGACGTTGTCACGTTAAACTATCGTCCGTAAACCGACTTTACAGACAACCAATTTTTTATGTAGCATTAAATACACTGTCCGTGTGCCAAAGAATAAGATACTATTAAAAAAAATATTAATTATAGTTTGAAGTAACCCAACAAAAAAACAACATTGAAATATAAATTAAAATTATGGCAACGTTATACCTAATTAAGAATTTTTAATCATCTCTTTCAGGGGCATATTTTTTTTGTCTTTTATCCTCAGTAAAATTATTCTCGCTACAATAAATATTGAAATCATCCTGTGATGATCGAAGTACTAAACTATCGCCTGATACCGCTAGGATTTTTTTTTTAAATTTAATCTTAATTGATGTACGATTTAAATAGTATCATAGTGGAATATTTGGTGACGTTATTAAAATGTAAACGCTTTCATACATGGTGTAGTTCTTTGAATTAAGTTACGCGGGTTTGGTATGCTGGTAGCAGAACTAAACGAAACTCTACTCTTAGCAGAGTCTTCCAGCGAGAGAACCCCTTTTCACGCGGGGCGTCGGTCTAATTTACTGCGGGTTATTTACAAGTGAAGAGTAATGTACAGAGGCGAGATGGCTGATGATAAAATTTTTATTTTGTGTGCGGGGCAGGTAATGGATGTCATCCCCCCCCCCCCCCAACCTACGGGTTAGCCTCGCTTGGCTTGTTAACCTTGTACAGATATACCAAAAAAAATGTAGCCGTTAAAGAGTAACGTGAAATAAAAAAGAAACCTCCGCCATTATTTCAGCTTTGCCACAGCGTTGCATATTCCGCAACGAAAGGGCATTTCTTTAATGATACGGTTTAGCGTTTGCGGGGCTTCGTAAAAAAAAAACCCCCCCATCCGCACGCTTTTCAGGTAATGAAACTAACAATGAATTATGCCCGTGAAATATCACGTATCTAAAATTATTACTGAAGGGTGTTTTATACTGCTTCACAAAAAAAAACGTTGCGGCATCGCATTGTAAATGTGAACTTTACCCAGCTTCATAGTTTATACGATGCAATGTACTTTATACATAGGTTTTTTTTTTTTTTTTTAGGAAATGATGCTGACTTAATTTCTATGTTGTCTTCTTTACACTATGATTTTGTACATTATTTCTATCCATACTTGTCTTCTGTGTGCTAAAACATTTTCAGAGTTAAATTAAATTGTTGTTTTTGTACTGCGTTAAAACGAAACATATTTTGAACTTGTCAATAGCTGAATATTTTCGTACCTAAGTAAATGAAAAGTCCCCACTGTGATTTTTTTTTTGCTAGGCTCTTAATATGTGCACAGATTACAATTTTTTTTCATCCAAATATAAGCGAGCTTATTATGTTTTTTGAATTAAGTGGAATGACTGCACAAACATAACTAACATAAGACAAAGCAATGGAATGTCGTGGAAAGTCAACAGAGAATGCAATAAACATAGAACGGTCATTTGAAAAGTTGGCTAACGCTAGAATAAGTGAAGCAGATCCTAGCTGATATACGAAGTAAGAATATAGCCTACTAGTAGGTATAGGTATATGTAATTTATTTTACGTCTTTATTTTCGGAAAGTTTTGCTATAAATTTAGCAAAATACATACAAACACTGAAAGTTCATTATCTATGAGGATTTTTTTATTAAATCTACATAAAACTTTGCAAACATGAGAGTAAATACAAAGGTTAGTTAATAAATAAAATTAGGAATAAATCTGATGTAATAATCTTACAAAAACTAAATTCCGTACTTAAAAATTTTTGCTTAGGATATGGCCACTGCAAGTTGTGTAAAGGTAATAAAATATTCTACCAAACTGAGGGGGAGAGGAGAATAAAAGATCACACAACTTTGAAACTTAGGAATCAGGAACTATATTTATTTTTAAAAAAATTGGTTGTCTGTAAAGTCGGTTTACGGACGATAGTTTAACGTGACAACGTCATAACAAAACATTGATGAAATGATTGCATAATTTTATGGATAAAATTGAATCGTTTTTATTGAATTATCACTATTTTGTATGGATACAAAGAAGGAGTGAAATGAAAACTACAATTTAATTGATAAATTTACTTTTATTTGCACTCATTCATTCAAATATATTTATTACTTTAACGAAGCAATTATTTTAACTATAACTTTTATACATGTTTGCTATTTAACTTCTTCCAATCTGTGTTATTCTGTTAAGGATAGGATGATGATAAGAAAAGTAGGAAACGAATGGGAGTGTTTCAAGTTTAATGTGCCTCGAAAAAGTCAAATCGATTGTTGTTCCAATCGAGTGGAAGAGAGATAAATGCGGCGCAAGCGTACAATGAGCGTAACGAGACACAGCGTAACGGGACAATGTGGTTTACGGGATAATTTTTTGTGCGTGCAGCCGGCGTTCATCGATTTATTAGACATTGTCACGTCAACAAATACATGACATTTAATCATGTTTACAAAAGCATGATAGAGTAAGATGTTGTACTGGATGATAATGTCTGAGCCATGACATCTCGAGATCGGTCTACGTCTTTGTTACTCTATGGTTGTCCCAAGACCGCCCTGCAGACGTCAGAGCGGCGGAAGGTTTCCGTATATGACAGGCCCCCCGGCTAGTAACTCCTGCGGCGGCGGCGCGGTGCATTGTGGGTTGCGGCCTGCCTTTACCCCCTCTCCGCACACCTTTCCCCCTCCCCTGCCCAAGGTGCCCATCTGCCGTTGGCCAGGTAGCCCTCCCTCATTTCGTTTCCCTTTTTTCTCCCCCTCCCCTCGACCAGGGACGCAGGGAGTATTGTTGTTTCCGACCCCTGCACGTAATAAGTAGGTAAATATGACGACCAGGGGTGGCCAGAGCCCGAAGCCGCGGCAAGTGCAGCTCATTGGTGGCGTGCCTCGTGAAGATTTACAGTCACGTGACCTGCAGCCAATAAGTAAGGGCACCTGTATTTCGCGAATACATTTCGTGCCAAGGTATATGTCACAAAATACTGTGGCTTTTCTCCTGTGGTTATTGGCTGAGGTCGGTGAGAGGTGTCGTCCCGCTCTTGACGGGGCCGATGAGAATGTGGTCACCGTACTGCTGCACCCTCACAATTTGCCATGACTAGGGGCATGCATATTTCGCGAAAAGATTCCTGACTAGTTGAGAGTTAAAATACTGTAGTATCGTCTGTGTTTCGTGATTGGGTGAGGTTCTTTCAGATACATGTCTACTGTTGCAACACCAATCACAGTGATTCAGTGCGGAAGCAAACGCGTCCTGAGTGGCTCGGTCAAATAAGGCAACGACTTCTCTTGCAGACGGCCGCCAATCACAAGGAAGAAACCGCTGGTGCGGATATACCTTGCTGCAGTCTAATAGGCGTTCAGATTTATAAGCGAAAAATTCCTGCCCCTAGCCATGACTCTTAGAAAAAGCTACAGTGTTTTGTGAAATACCTTGACATGAAATGAAATCGTGAAATATAGGTGTCCCTACCAATAAGATGGCCCGAAACATTCCATCCATCCATCCATCCGTCCGTCAAAACCTTACCGTCGACGGACGGATGGAATTATAACCTCATAACTGTCTGAAAGGAATTGTCTTTATTTTAAAAGGATTTTTTTTAAATGAAAACTTCTATGGGAAGGTTTGGATAGGGAGTAAATTCATGTAAGTCGTCATCGACATGGTCACGTGACGTGTTAACGATAACACTATATCTGTTCCTATTAGTATAACTTATAGCACTTTTAAATCTTAAGTAGGTATATACGATTACTGTGCAGTAAAAAGTGAGTATAAAATATATTAATATTTTCATATATATATATATATATATATATATATAGTTTGAATAACGAAGAAAACAGAGTCTTTGTAGCAATATAACCAAAAAATTAAGAACATCATTATTTATTTTTTTAATACCTACAATTACTATGCAATTCGTATTTTATAGTAATTTTGGAATTATTTACTGACGCGATAAAACAAATTTCTTGTGTGATAATATTGTTTCGTAAAAATTGCGAAAAAGGTATTCACTTCTGTCGGCAGTCCTCATGACTGCTTTGAAATTTTTTTTTATGTGTGTTTATTTGTTTAGCCACTTCCATAAAGATATATTTAACTTGCGTTTAAACACTTTTTTTTTCGAATTAAAATCGTCCTATTCACACAAGTTTGATTTATCACGCACGGTAACTCTGATGTCTATGTAAATACCCGAGTGGGAAAAAAAGTAATCTTATCGTACAAAAAAATGTTTAAATGTAAGTTTTCTCGACAGTTGCCAGCGTTTAAATGTAAAATGAAACGTGAGCGAGTTGTTCTGTACTCGCTAGTGGTGTGTAAACATCTGACCACGTTCATTCGTTCTCAAGTTGTACATGTTGCAAATAAACTTATAATACGAAACTCAGACTCGAAATTTAAAGTATAAATCTTTAAAATAACTTCGAACGTGATAAATATATACTGAACAATTAAATATTCGCTTTTCAAGTACATAACAAAATTTCTAGACGCGTATCACACACTTACTTTCTGCGCCCGCCGCTAGATTTCTCTGCCTGAATCGTAAACGTTGCTTGCTGCCGTCACAGATGGCAGCATGAAACAAGCTGAAAATTTTAACTATTATAAACGGCTCCGATAAAAGAAAAAAAACTAACTAAAAATTGTAAACACCGGCTTGAATCTGATTTTCGTCAAGGTATTTTATCAAAATACTGTCTATACTTCTGCGGTATTGCTAAAATATTAACATGAAAAAATTTAAAACACATATTATAACACTATGTATTTGATTGTTAGAGACCTGTAAAATTCGCGGATTCATTTCGCGATAGGATAGAGTCCAAATACTTTTGACATTATTTTGCTTCAGTGATTGGGCCACAGTTTATCTGAAGGACTCTGGGCCAATGAAAAATCTTTAACAGAAGAATTAGCGAATCACGATCATTCCAGTCAACAGGTGTTACGAGTCGGTAACCAATCAGCAGATGTAATTTGCACGAGTGCATAGAGGATCATGGAGTCTATCATTTAGGGATTTGAAATCGCGAATTTTACAGGTCTCTAATGATTGTATATTCCCTCTCAATCTTCTGGCAACGGCTATTAAATTGTTGATGTTTTATTCACTTTCGAATCTAAATCGAGTCTTTCTGTAATCATCTTTTTTTCACCATATTGACACAGTATTGGTTAAATAAATGTGCATTCAAAGTCCTTAAAAAAAACTGTTGAATCCAAGATGGCATCTTTGGTTTATATTTCTTCCGGTTTGTCTTAGTTCTAATGATTTTTTTTTCTTTTAGTTAGAAGTGCGGCACGCTGCTATATTTTAGTAAAAACCGTTTAATTTTACAGCTAGACACCAAAATTCAAATCTCCTTAACTTCTACAAGAAGCAGTTAGAGGGATTTCAGAAGGAATATTCGTTGTTTGGTTGTTACAGTTTCTACACAGGACATGTTGTCTTTCCTGCGGAAGAAAGTCTGTGGAGTTGAATGTTTGCCTCGACGTATAAGTGACGTTAAACGTGTCTCAGCTTAAAAATTACTGCCTCACAAATATTTGTTCCACCCACTTCGATAAACCCCTTCTACGGTCGTCACACAAGCTTGCAACGTCAAAAAATTTTATAGCGACGTTTATTTTTTATTTTTTTGAAAGGACTGCCTGTGCAAGGATCGATGCTTTATTGGTGCCGAACTGCACAAAGAGTTGCTTATCTTGTTTGGACAGGCCACACTTCATCGTAGATGCTCACTTGTATATCAAAAAGATCCGGGGCACAGCGAATGCACTGTGGCAGTGCTTCAGATAATTTCAACTGCAGACACGTGTACACCAAAAATGGAGTTTTTTCAGGTAGATTTCGAAGAGGGAAACTACACATTGTAATCGTTACTCTGGTGCGACTTCCTGAAAATTTCTACTGTGTTTTTTTTTTTTTTTTTTTTTCGTTTCGTGGTCTCTGGACCCCAAAACATCGTTAATGCAAAAGTGTAGGCCTATTCCTAACTCATAAGCAGAGACCTGCAAAATTCGCGGATTCATTCGGTGATAGACTAGAATTCAAACACACATACCTCTTAGATAATTTTGCTATTGGCTTACTGTTCATCTGGACGAATCTCAACCAGTTATAAACCCTCAACCAAAGAAGGATCGAATAACAGACAAACCAGCTGAGACGGCTTACAAGTCGGCAGCCAATGAACTTGCGTTATTTGCCCGAGTGTACAAGGGGTATGTGCAGTCTATCCTGAAGACCATCGAAACCGCGAATTTTGCAGGTATCTACTCATAAGATATATTGTTGGTAAATCTCGGTCTAGTTAGCTGATGAGCAAAATCTCACCAACGGTTTCTTAGGAAAACTGAAAAATAACTAAGCATTAGACCAAATATTGTAGAAGACAATAGAGGACATACAGGCCCGTTAAAATGGACGAAGGCACGAAACACATAACTACAGCGATCCTAGCGGCGTGAGCTAAAAGCATACCCCACGCCCGCGAGATTTCAAATGTGTGCACGTATGCTTCTACGTATTGCCACCTCTATTAATTATCAGCTGGGATTCGTGAAGCCTACACTTCACCAAAGCCTCAAATAATACAAAATACTGTATCCAAAATTCCACACACTTCTAACGCAATTTTTTTTATAAATCATTTACGCATTAAATAGCAATTAAAGTGAAATAAAAACGCAACGAGATTGTCACGCGTTACATTTTATTTATTAAAAAGCTCAGTTAATGGAAGAGATTTATTGATATAAAATTACAGATATTTGTAAGTTTGTACATTTACATGAAACCAACTGAATCACTACAAAATAGTGTTCGCAGTAATACTAGGTTCGGATTCTTACCCGGGAATTTATGCTCTGTGTTGTCCCAGTACTGCCAATAGTAAACCGTTCCCTGAATAGCTTTCAAGCATTATCTGTACACATTAATAAGCGTAATAAAACAAAATTAAGTCCAATCGTGGAATATTTTTTATCTTTTCCATGGTTTAAAAAAAAAACTATGGTGTGATTAAATAGGTACCAATTAAAATATGAAATCATGCGCCAAATTTTCGTAAGAAATACTCAGTATTATCTTCGAAAAAACGTACAATATACATTTTTTCTTGTAGTCTTAAAAACTATTTCTGTTGTATAAATACAGGGAATTTTTTTTTCCTGTGTAGGTCAGGAAAGTGTCGCACTTGGAGTTTGGTCCACCCTGAACGAGAACTTTTTTTTTAATCTATGTAAAGTAAGAGTAAAAAGGTCAGGGGGGTGGGGTTTGTGGGGGGAGGCGGCCTCTTTCGGAGGAAAGTTGTGTCAATAATTGCCCAGGTACCGGGAGGCGGCGCTCAGATCGGCGGCCAGGCCGCAGAGCGGATGGGGAAACACTCTGTTTTATAAACAACTGATTTCCGGGCTGGGCAAGGCGGGTACCCCTGTGGTGTTGCGGCGCAGGCGGTCTTCGTCTTCGGCGACAGAGGTGTTGGCGCACCGAGCCATAGATATTGGTAGAGGGGGCGGGCCCGTCTGGAGATAAAACTCCTCTCTCTCTCTCTCTCTCTCTCTCTACAGCACCGACCTGCACACATCTCCGGAGTCCCACCCCCCTTCCCCTCCTCCCACCCCTGCCCCTGATATTGTTGTTACAGGGTTGTGTACCGAACCGCCAAGGAAGGGGACAGAGCAAACAAGGGCTACATCGAATGCGCATTACAATTTTTATCCCGGTATCGTCAATCGAGATCACGTGGTTTTTAAGGGGGGGAAGAGGGAGGGGTGAAGCAAATGAAGAACGCCCAAGGGCCCAAGAGGTCCTACCGCCAAAAAGGAAAAAAAAAAAAAAAAAAACCACCAAGAAACCGCTGGACAAGTTGAAGAAGTCCAGCAGGGTTAACACAAGGAAGTTGAAGGTCAACACAACGCCAATTCCTTGTATTTACGTCGAAACTAACTACGTTCGTGGTAGTTACTAATATTCTAATCCAAGCTCGAAATTATTTTTTTTTTCTGTGCCCGTGCAATCACCATCGGTAATGTAAAAATGAATGAACGGATTTGTGGTTTACCGGGATGTTGACGCCGAAGGTACATAAATTACAGCGACGAACGGGCGATAGAACAAAAAAACAGATTTTTTTTTTTTCTGCGAACAAGCTGCACACTCGTTTGACGGGTTCGCTCCTTTTCGGGCTTAAAAGACCACTGGCATGAGCCACAGGGAGGTTTTTTTTTTTGCGAGTAGTTAACAATGAGAGCATTATCGCCAGCCACCCCCCTATCCCCCCCACCACCGTTGACCTAATTTGGCTGAACCACTGTGGTCTCAGAGAAACCCCGTCCTGATATTATCTTTGATATATTTTTAATAGGGAGGACGAGAGCAGATAGATAGCAGTTCCCGAAACGTCGCTTGTTTCTATTTTGGAAAACTATTGTGTTTGTTTCGTCTTTTTCGTTTTGTCGTGTTTTTGTCTCGTTTCAACTGTTGTGGTGAATTTTTTTTTTGTTTAAATATGTTTGTGCTTTCATCATTTGTGGGTTTTTTTTTCGTTCTCTTATTCCATTTTTCTTTGTTTGTTGATCATATTCCCCCCCCCCCCCCTTCCTTGCACGACGAGAAGACTGCGCGCCAGTCCACTGCCTTGCGCTTAGAGGCGACACCGCGCTATGAGCACCAGCGGGGAGTCGCACTTATCATCCCTAACCTGGTGGATCCTTTAATAAGGCCTGTGTTGATGTGCCTGAAACGTATTTTTTCATGACTTGATGTAAGCTTTTGGACATACACCATTGCTAAGCACATGTATGTCTCTAGAAGAAAACTACAAAAAACACAAATTAAGCAAGAAATTTCTGTTGTCAACAGGATGTATACAACAGCCATTTTTGCTTAATTTGTGTTTTTTGTCTTTTGGTTTTTTGTAGTTTTCTTCTACAGACATACATGTGCTTAGCAATGCCGTATGTCCAAAAGCTTACATCAAGTCATGCACTCCCATTGCACAAATCTTTCAAAGATAGTATTTTTTTTCGTCATTTTAATCGTCCATATACACAAATTCTTACTTCTCCTAACATTTCTGATCCACGGGCTGTGTTTGGAAACCCCTGTTTTCAGAAATTCCATCAGCCGAGTAAAAATGCCGGGACTTCAGCATCTCTGTTCGGATGATCGATTTACAGTCAGCCATTCAGGCTGTTCCTAACCTTTTTATTTTTTTATTATTTTCATTTTTTTTTTTGTGGTTGGGGGAAGGGGGTGGGAAGAATAGCTCAAATTCTCTCCGGCTGAAAAGGTTAATTTACTCAACTTTTCGAACATAGCTGGGAACCAGAAATATCTCGTACTATAGCATCCTTAGCAGATGGTTTTTCAATGAGGCTTTCAGAAATATTTCCCCCTTGAAAAGTGATACTTTTTTTTCGTACGGACTTGCAAAACAGTGGCGTTTTCAAAAGGTTAACTATGGAAGATACTTTCCCCTGGTTTTGATTACGAAATTTTACCTGCACAGGTTTACCATTCAAACAAACTGATTTTATATATTTCCATTAAACATTTTTTTTTTTCGTTTTAAAAACTTTTACTTCGAGTATTTATAACCGAACTGAGGTCTTGCGGTGTTATGTTTTTAGTTTAGGTAAGTATACTGACCAAAGTTAGTACCTAACTACTATTGACTTGATGTAGGCTTTTGGACATACGCCATTGCTTAGCACATGTATGTCTGTAGAAGAAAACTACAAAAAAACACAAATGACAAAAAACACAAATTAAGCAAAAAATTGCTGTTGTCAGGATTTAACGCCACACAATACTCCACAACAGGAATATGGTCAACAAACAAAGAAAAGCAAAGAAAAATGGACTAACAGAACGAAAAAATTTTTTTTTGCTTAATTAGTGTTTTTTGTCATTTGTGTTTTTTGTAGTTTTCTTTTACAGACATACATGTGCTAAGCAATGGCGTATGTCCAAAAGCCTACATCAAGTCATGCACTCCCATTGCACAAATCTTTCAAAGATAATACTTACTTATTATCAGAATTTTGTAGTTTTCTTTTACAGACATACATGTGCTAAGCAATGGCGTATGTCCAAAAGCCTACATCAAGTCATGCACTCCCATTGCACAAATCTTTCAAAGATAATACTTACTTATTATCAGAATAAACAAAGGAAACTGTTTGAAGAAAAGTAATACCACTACTAATATTTAGAGCCACGGAATTTTCACGCAGTCATTTAGTCGCAAGCTAGAATGCAAACCTCCACACTGTCGCACTGTGTTCATGATTGGACCGCAGTTATCTGGACACGCCCCTCTACGACCGTGAGCCAACGATGCCCAGCCAGGAGAGAAGTAAGCGAATCAGCTAGTGCAAAATAACAAGGATAAAAATGTTCTCGCTAAGAAATCAACCAATGGGAAAGTAAACATGGGTCGAGCACACCTATAACTTTTAATTCTATCCTGAGGCCAGAGGAATCCGCGAAATTTCCGGGACTCTACTAATATTTACAATTTTATACCTATCTGAAAACAATTACGAGAAAACTTATAAATGCAGATACGTTCATATTAGTCCTTACAAAGTCACATATACATTAAAAATAAACCAATAAACTAACCAAGGAAATAATTTGAATTAAAATAATGCCTACCTAATAACTAGAGACCTGCAAAATTCGCGGATTCATTGACCTCTAGGATAGACTCCACAGTCCTTTAAATACTCGCGGAAATGACACCTGTTCATTGGCTACTGACGCGTGAGACGTCTCAACTAGGCTGTCCGTAATTCGGCACTTTCTTAATTTAGTGTTTCCCATTGGCTCACAGTTCCCCGGATAAAATGTGGGCCAATCGCAGAAGCGGTACGAAGGTATAGTTGTTTTGATGCTATCTCATCGCGAAATGAATCCGCGAATTTTGCATGTCTCTACTAATAACTAATATTTGCAATGTAATCGACAGCCTAAGAATTAAATAATACGAAACCTAAATGATTGCGAAAAAATAAATTTAAAACATATCGCCACAGAAGTAGTGGATATAATTCAGTTACATTTAATTGCTTGTTATTTTCTTTCGATCACATTGAGGTATGTAGTACCACAATCTCTATGGAAACTATCCTATTTGGATTTCAAATCAGAAGTCTAGGTAATGCATTTAATTTGAAAGCTATGTGTGTATTTATTAAAAATGGCCAAAACCCCTCTAAGACTTTTTTTTCTTGCGAATCTAACTTAAAAATTGAATTGGCCCTACCTGCCTGATTACTAAATTTTATGAAACTACAATCAACGGTTCGAAAGTTATCGTCGGACTAACGGCCAGTTGCCTTAGAAGTCAGAGGAGATCTCGAGCATGGTCATAACCTGTACGAGCGTGATATCAGCATGGTCATAACCTGTACGAGCGTGATATCGAGTCATGAGCTGATTTGGTCACAGTTCTACCACTCTCTTCTGTTGCGCCATTGTGTTGTGAGCGCTGAAGGAAGATATAATGGGAACTATCGGGGCGGTTCACAGCAATGAATGTGGACTTTATGCACATAATTTAATCAGGCTAAAAAAAAATCCAAGAATCAGTTACGAAATTTCTCATCATATAATTCCTAATTGTTATATTATGGTGTAAAAAAAAAAATAAACGCAAAATTTACACCCGTTCATAACACTTGGTGAAATAACTGCTGAAAATATTTGTGACAGAGCAAACTAGCATAGTGTTAAATTTATAGAAATATCCCTAACTAGTAGTAATGTCGAGAAAATGGGAAGGAAAAAAATTGGTTGTCTGTAAAGTCGGTTTACGGACGATAGTTTAACGTGACAACGTCATAACAAAACATTGATGAAATGATTGCATACTTTTATGAATGAAATTGAATCATTTTTATTTTAATAATTAAAGAATAAATACTTGAAATTATACTAGTAATCAGATTTTTAAAATGCAAGAATAATTAACCTTTATTGCCGAAGTTGTTTTTGTAATAAGCAGTGAAAACCACATTAACTTTTCACTTCACTTTATAAACAGTCGACGAAACAGTTCACGTGTAGATGACTTGTAATGAATTTTAAAAACTGGCGTTTAGCTATAAAGTTTAAATATAATTAAGAACAAGTTTTCATATAAATAAACTGTAATCAATTATATGAATCACCATAATTTTTTAGTCAATTGTAACATAACCTATTATTACTGCACTCGCCGACAGCGTAACGGAACACAGCGTAACGGAACAATGAGTGTAACGGGACACAGCGTAACGTAACACTGAGCGTTACGGAACACAGCGTAACGGAACAATGTGCGTAACGGGACACTTTTTCGTGCGTGCAGCCGGCGTTCATCGATTTATTAGACGTCACGTCAAAAAAATCAACATGGCGGCGTGTGACCCCACCTTAACGCGCGTATCAGAAGAGCTGGCCCGAAGAACGCCGCCTCCTCGGAGAACAAAGGCAGAGCGAGACACCGCAGCAAGCAAGCGTCAGTCTGCCTGCGGGGTTGCCGTTGGGTTGGTCAGTTCGGTTTGCGACCTCTCTTTGAAAAAAAAAAAAAAAAATGGGGGGGGGGGATACCGGCCCACGCTCCCAAAAGACGTCGGAAACTAAGTAAACGCGGCAGTCGAGAGTGCTATTACTTTTATTTTATTTTCAAACAAAGGGAGTTCCCCTCCCCCTTCCACCAAGCCACCCGTTCCTTATTTAGAATAGGGTTTATTTCCAGACGGAGCAAACAACCCCTGCGAGACACGGGCCGATGTGAATCTCTTTTTTTTCTTCCGATTCAATTACAGGGTCGTAGCCAGAATTTTGTGAATCATAAACATTGTATATACCTTTTTTTTTTTTTGTAAGTTCTCTTTATAACTGAATTTTAAGGTAGTTTGACTGTCACATTAAAATATCAGGGAATAGTACACTTCTAGAACTCCGTCGTTTATACAAGTAAATGATTTTGATTCAGAAAAAAGAAGGGGGTTGTCTGTAAAGTCAGCTTACGGACGATAATTTTACGTGATAACGTCATAAGAAAACATCAATGAAAAACTGCATACTTTTTTAATTTTCAAATATTATTTACAGTTTTTTTTGCAAAATTAATTTAAATAATTTGTTTAAATATAATTACGAATAGTTAGTTAAAAAGCCCCCCTTAAACCGTTTGATATTATAGAAGATTTTCTCGCACGGTGGCTGGCCGGTTCTTGCACGCTCGGCTCAGGTGGAACGTGACAAAGAGTCATGCTTTTTTGTGCGTGCAGCCGGCGTTCATTGATTTATAAGACGTTATCACGTCAAAAAAAAAATGGTTGTCTGTAAAGTCGGTTTACGGACGATAGTTTAACGTGACAACGTCATAACAAAACATTGAAAATAATGATTGCATACTTTTATGAATAAAATTTAATCATTTTTATTTTAATATTAAAAGAATAGATACTTGAAATTATACTAGTGATCAGATTTTTAAAATGCAAGAATAATTCACCTTTATTGCCGAAATTGTTGTTGTAATAAGCAATGAAAACCACATTAACTTTTCACTTCACTTCATAAACAGTCGACGAAACAGTTCACGTGTAGATGAATTGTAATTAATTTTAAAAACTGGCGTTTAGCTATAAAGTGTAAATATAATTATGAACAAGTTTTCATATAAATAAATATGTAATCAAATATCTATCAATTATATGAATCTCCATAATTTTTTAGTCAATTGTTACATAACCTATTATTACTGCGCTCGCCGACAGCGTAACGGAACAATGAGCGTAACGGGACACAGCGTAACAGAACAATTTGCGTAACGGGACACTTTTTCGTGCGTGCTACCGGCGTTCATCGATTTATAACACGTTTTCACGTCATTAAAAAAAAAATTGAACATCCCCTCCCCTTTAAGTTGGTGTATGGGCTTTGAATATATATATCTACTGTATAGAAGTCGCGAGTGGATAGGATTTACTCTACGTTTTTCAGAAGCGTATGATGAGCAGCTTGGGAACTTCACCGCTGCAGTGCGCTGCCGTAACGCCCTGTATCGTCTTAGTTGTTATTTACACGTTAGAGCGCAGCACTGTCGCCCGCTGTCATTCCCCGCACCCCCCACCCATCATTCACTGCAGCTCAATGGTCGTTCAGCGGGGAGGGGGAAGGGGTGTTTGAAGAGTTCGACAATTGTCCGCTAGGGACCGCCACAAGTCGATGCCCTAGAGATGGTGGCGATTGCGGCGGTGAATTAACCAACTACCTCAAAACCGTATCAGAAATTTTAACCTGGGCTGGCGACTTCTATACAGTATATATATATTCAAAGGAATGGGTGAGCGTGCCTAAACCCTCCCCGCGGGTTGGGGGGGGGGGGGGAACCGGCATCAACCGTCAGTTGTTCGACGCCTTCACCTCGTGGTGTCGCGTCGCCCGTGTCACGTGACGCCGTGACGCGGGGGCGGTTTCACACGAGCTGAACCCTGCACGTGGCCTTGGGGGGCTTGCCGTTCACAGACCGCTAGTCAGGCACTCGAGTGACTCCACGTTCTTGCACTCTTTCATTTTTTTTTTTTTGACGTGACAACGTCTAATAAATCGATGAACGCCGGCTGCACGCACGAAAAAGTGTCCCGTTACGCGTATTGTTCCGTTACGCTGTGTCCCGTTACGCTGATTGTACGCTTGCGCCGCATCTATCTCTCTTCCACTCAATTGGAACAACCATCGGTTTGACTTTTTCGAGGCACATTAAACTTGAAAAACACTCCCATTCGTTTCCTACTTTTCCGATCAATAACACAGATTGGAAGAAGTTATATACCAAACATGTATAAAAGTTGTAGTTAAAATAATCTGTTCGTTAAAGTAATAAACATATTTGAATTAATGAGTGCAAATAAAAGTAAATTTATCAATTAAATTGTATATTTCATTTCACTCCTTCTTTGTATCCATACAAAAAAGTGATAATTCAATAAAAATGATTCAATTGTATTCATAAAAGTATGCAATTATTTAATCAATGTTTTGTTATGACGTTGTCACGTTAAACTATCGTCCGTGAACCGACTTTACAGACAACCAATTTTTTTTCACAACGCGCCTAAAGTTGTTTGACCTCGAAAATTCCGACCGCGATGTTTCACGAGCGAATGAGCGAAACTTGGGGTTGTGTTCGGGCGCTGATCGGGGGTCTGTGAACGCGGAGGCCTCCCGGCCTTGGGAGCGGACCGCAGTGGGTGACGGGAGGTTGGTTGTTGTTTTTGTTTGTTCTTGTCGCGCGGCTGGCTGGTGCCAGACCGGGCGAGACGAACACAACCAGCCCTGCTCCCTGCCCGCGGACTGGATGTCAGCTCGCTACTGAGCAGTGGCGTAGCCAGGATTTGTGTATGGGGGGGTGTTAAGAAGTATGCCCCCCCCCCCCCGGCCGTATTAAAGCGAGGGGGGACCGGAGATCCTCCCCCGGGAAAATCTTGGATTTTAAGGTGTAAAATAGTGCTTTTTTTTTAGCAGTTTTCGGTACTTAAATTTAAATATTGTAATGGCAAAAATTTTATTAATTTAAATATGAAATTTATTTGAGTGATGAATAAGAAATTAATTAAAGATTTGGTGCTAGGGGGGGGGGGTTTGAACCCCTAACCCCCCCCCCCCCGGCTACGCCCCTGCAACTGAGCACACGCTGAAGGAACTGCTCCCGCCACCAGAGCGGGCGTCCGTTTGCCAAAAGCTACAGATAGGGACACCTGTATTCCGCGAATACATTTTTCGTGTCAAGGTATTTCACAAAATACTGTAGCTTTTCTCCTATGGTTATTGGTAGAGACCTGTAAAATTCGCGATTTCAAATCCCTAAAGGATAAGACTCCATGATCCTCTACGCACTCGTGTGCAAATTACATCTGCTGATTGGTTACCGACTCGTAACACCCGTTGACTGGACTGATCGTGATTCGCTAATTCTTCTGTTAAAGATTTTTCATTGGCCCAGAGTCCTTCAGATAAACTGTGGCCCAATCACTGAAGCAATATAATGTCAAAAGTATTTGGACTCTATCCTATCGTGAAATGTATCCGCGAATTTTACAGGTCTCTAGTTATTGGCTGAGGTCGGTGAGAGGTGTCGTCCCGCTCTTGACGGGGCCAATGAGAATGTGGTCACCGTACTGCTGCACCCTCACAATTTGCCATGACTAGGGCCAGGCATATTTCGCGAATAAATCTTAACGCCTATTAGACTGCAACAAGGTATACCCGCAACAGTGGTTTCTTCCTTGTGATTGGCGGCCGTCTGCGAGAGAAGTCTTTGCCTTGTTTGCATGAGCCACTAAGGACGCGTTTGCTTCCACAATGAACTACTGTGATTGATAGAGACCTGCAAAATTCGCAGATTCGTTGACCTCTAGGAAATACTCGCGGAAATGACACCTGTCCATTGGCTACTGACGCGTGAGGCGTCTCAACCAGGCTGTCCGTAATTCGGCACTGGTTTAGTGTTTCCCATTGGCTCACAGTTCCCCGGATAAAATGTGGGCCAATCGCAGAAGCGGTACGAAGGTATAGTTGTTTTGATGCTAGCCTATCGCGAAATGAATCCGCGAATTTTGCATGTCTCTAGTGATTGATGTTGTATCAATCGACATGTACCTGAAAGAACTTCATCCAATCACGAAGCACAGACGATGCTACAGTGTTTTAACTTTCATCTCGTCTCGGAATCTTTTTGCGAAATATGCATGGCCCTACCAAAAGCTAGAGACCGGAAAAAATTCGCGGATTCATTTCACGACAGCCTGAAAAGTCAAATACATGGTTACACCTCAGTGCTGCCTCTGCTATTGGCCCACAACCCACCTGGATGACTCCGGGCCAGTGAGAAAAACTCAACCGAAGCTACGTTGGGACACCTCCACAAGACAGCAGCCAATGAGAGGGTTGACATTTGACCGAGTGTACGTAGACCTATCCTAGAGTATCATCCTAGAGTTCACTAAACCCGCGAATTTTTCCGGTCCATACCAAAAGCATTTTAGGGTTCGCTGAGGCCCGATAAGTAGTTTTGTTTCAGGATCAAGATTTTTAGACTGTATTTTTTTTTTAGAAGAGTTTGAAAATGTCCGTGTTTTCAGAGTATTTTTTTTTGGCATAAAACAACCAGCACAGATACTTTGGTTTTAAATAATAATAATAATAATAATAATCACAGATGCTTGCGCATAGCTGAACACTTAATTGTTTTAAAAAAATTGAAGTTAAAATCAAAAGTAATAAATCGCGGGAATTTAGATTTAGGTTGAAAAAATTTTTTAGGTGTTTGGCCATCGTTGTAAACTTAAAAGTGTATGTAAAAAAATTCAGAAAGAAAATTTAAAAAAAAAGTAAATCGAGGGAATTAGCTTCTTCGACGCCTCGGTTGAAAAAGTTGTAATAAGTGTTTCGCCGCAGTTGGAAAAAAAAATTTAAAGAGTACGAAAAATTTTTGAAATTAAATAAAAAATAAAATATATTTAAAGTATCTTGGCTTCCGACATTTCGGTACGACTTTGAAGTCGCCATCATCAGGGAGCAGATACCTACTGTACCTATATATATATATATATATATATATATATATATATATATAGATACCTACTGTACCTATATATATATATATCTTAATATATATAAATCTCGTGTCACAATGTTTGTCCTCAATGGACTCCTAAACCACTTAACCGATTTCGATGAAAATTGGCATTTAGGTGTAATATTTTCCAACTTGAGAGATAGGATAGTTTTTATTTCGATTAATGGTCTTAATCTTATAATTTTAGAGTTTTCTAATGTGATGTATGTATGATTTGGCAGAAAATCACCACGGCAACGGCTGTAGCATTGTTGATGCTTCATTCGTCTCCATGGCAACGACTATTTCATTGTTAGTGTAGTCCTCATCACTCATTAAATACAGACCACCAATTTTTAGATATATACAGGTAAATAACTATACACTGGTAGAACAAAGTCGGTCGGGATTTGAAAGTGATATAAATTATTCAAATTAAGAAGACAATTACTTAACTACATCTGATTTCTAAAAAGGTCCCCTTCACCAAGTCAACTGATTTCGATGAAAATGGGCATTTATGTGTAATTTTTTCCAACTTGAGAGATAGGGTAGTTTTTATTTCGATCAATGGTCTTAAAAATTTATTAATAATAATAAACTGATCATCAATGTTGATTGGTGTTTAAGCCCGGGAAACAGTGGGTACTTCGTCTCCATGACAACGCGTGCTCGAGAGTCGGGAAACCATCGGTGCTATTCGTTTTTTCTTCGGTGCATTACAAAGCATTGTATTGAGTTTTTGTCAAAATTAATTAATTTTCATTTTATTTCATTTATTATAACTGTAAATAAGAGATTTGGTCTCATTTCCCCCTCCCCCCCCCCCCCCCCAATTAATACAACCGTGCGAAGCCGGATCGGGCAGCTAGTATATATATATATATTAAATTGGTTGTCTGTAAAGTCGGTTTACGGACGATAGTTTAACGTGACAAAGTCATAACAAAACATTGATGAAATGATTGCATACTTTTATGAATAAAATTTAATCATTTTTATGGAATTATAACTATTTTGTATGGATACAAAGAAGGAGTGAAATGAAATCTACAATTTAATTGATAAATTTACTTTTGTTTGCACTCATTAATTCAAATATGTTTATTACTTTAACGAAGAAATTATTTTAACTATAACTTTTATACATGTTTGCTATTTAACTTCTTCCAATATGTGTGATTCTGTTAAGGATAGGACGATGATAGGAAAAGTAGGAAACGAATGGGAGTGTTTCAAGTTTAATGTGCCTCGAAAAAGTCTAAATCGATGGTTGTTCCAATCGAGTGGAAGAGAGATAGATCTGGCGCAAGCGTGCCATGAGCGCAACTGGTCACAGCGTAACGTGACAATGTGCGTAACGGGACACTTTTTCGTGCGTGCAGCCGGCGTTCATCGATTTATTAGACTTTTGTCACGTCCGAAAAAAAAAAATTATTTAAAGTATCTTGGCTTCTGACGTTTCGGTCGACTTTGAAGTCGTCATCATCAGGGAGCAGTTACCTACTGTATATATATATATATTTTTTTTTAAATTAATTTTGGGAATTTAGATTTAGTAAACGTGAAGGTGTGGTTGAGGAGGGGGGGGGGGGAAGAATCTCGGCATGCAGCCGGCAAAGCTGAAGTCTGTATCGAGTTCCGTCGGATGATCCGAGGCAACGCGAGAACATTCCTCGGGCCTCAAGGGTGCGGTGGAGGGGGGGAGCAGAGGGACTGTTAGGGTGAGGAGGGGAGAGGGGATGCGTGCAATGTTGGAGCTCGTCCGTCGGCGGGCCGCTCAACCTCGCGCCCAAATATTTCCCTCTCCTCCGCAGGGTGTCCGCGGCATTTCATCGGCGCGGGGTCGAAGCTGCGCCCGCTGGCGTGTTTCTATTGGGGCTGTTGTGCCCCGAGTCCCGACACGCGGGATGGTGTCCAGACAACCTGCCTTGCGGGCCCTTTTTTTATTATTATTATTTTTTTAATTCAAAACAGTATATTTCGAAAGTCGGTAATTTCGACTCCCTAGGTCACATTTGGCGGATCCAGAGGTTCACCTCGGAGGGGGCACTCTAGGATTTCAGAATAGCCAGAGGAAAAAAAAAATGTCTTGAAATTACTAAATTTGTACTTGATCTACTCACGCACTACACATAATATCCAACCACCAGATTTTATGATTCTACAAGAAATTAATTAATTATATTAAAATATTTTATTGGTTTCAGGAACAATAATTTTTGTCGGCAATATTAATGTAGCAGACAACTGGTTTTTCGGGGGGGGGGGGGGGGATGGGGGCACTTGCCCCTGGTGTTCTCCCCCCCCCCCTTGGATCCACCACTGGCAGGCGCACATCTAACGCAGTTTTCAAAACACGTAAGGTTGTGCTGCTTCCAAAAAAAAAAAAAAAAAAAAAAAAAAAAAACTTTAAAATCCTGCCACATTAACTGAGGTATCACACTTAGCCTAACCTTGTCAATTATTACCAAATTTATACTCACAAGATGCTATTAAATGTAATTATTTTAGTAATTATTTTAAGTATTTGAAATAGCTTATTTCAGTTATCAAAGGGATTGCTTTAATTTTTTTAGACTTAAATTTTTTTTTAAATGGTGATTTATATTATTGTTTCAAATTGTCAGTGTTTAATTAACTTTTTTTACTCCTTAAAACACGAAGTAGGTATTGTAAATAAGCTAATTTTTTACCGTTTGTTCGTGGATAAATAAATAATTGTAACTGTAACTGTTGCAAAATATATTTTTACACTACATAGGTGCATCAGAATTCCACCGAAAAATTTGGGTTATAGACTTCTGGTCAATATGTATTTTAAGTAGACCTAATAGAGAAAATATTTCAGATGGAACTCTATGCGTCTGAATAATGTTTAATTAAACTTAGCTCTACAACCGGCGCGAAATGTGATACTGTCGTAAATTGATTGCTTTGAAATAATTTCAGGTA
The DNA here is from genome assembly GCF_032445375.1 of Bacillus rossius redtenbacheri. NCBI lineage: Eukaryota > Metazoa > Arthropoda > Insecta > Phasmatodea > Bacillidae > Bacillus > Bacillus rossius. The sequence goes on from NC_086343.1 coordinate 6,572,055, forward strand.
GCAACACACGTCAGAAAAAATGTATGTAAAAAAAAGGTGTCAGTACCCTGTTTGGAGACCCATCAAATATTTTGTGGTGCCAACATAAAAATTCTGTAGTCTCGAAAAAGAACATGCTTGTGACAGAAAAACTTCTCTGTCACCAATAAAATAACCGTTATTTTATTACGATTACTACGATTTTATTACGATATTATAACGATTACTAATCGTCATTTCATTAGGTTATGGATGCTCGAAAAAGAGGGTTTAAATATTTTATAGTACTTTAATAATATTTTTTTTTTGTGCGCGGCAAGTAAGCAATGTATTGGTGTGTTCCGCACACACGGCGGGAGTGTAAACGCCGCGGTGTTGGAGGGTTGATGAGGGGTAGAAGGTTGGGGGGGGGGGGGGAGTTTATCTTCCTTCGAGCAGTAACTCACGGGCGCCGCTTGGGGCGCTCGTATCGCCGCGACTCGACGACTAATGTTTGCTCTTCCTCGTGACGTATCGCCGCGCCTGCGGCCGACCAGATACAGGCTTCGGGCCTTTCCGGACCACCTCGGGCGTTTACGCTCCCGGGACTGGCCCTTGGCGTTTCCCTGTGTCTATGCAGGTTTTACCTGGGCCCAACCTATCTCTAGTTATAGTCTAGATTTAAGAGTGAGGGGAGTTAGTCATGGCGCCAATCGCTGCCATGGCTGGCCAATCCCCTCCTAGCACATGATGCATGCGACCCTCTCCCTGCATGGCTAATCCCAGCATGACTAGGCGTATAGGCTTCGGCCTGAGACGCACCTATAGGTTCCTATACAACCCGGACCCCTCCAAAATACACTAGTTTTAGTTAGGTTAGAAAAAAATATTGGCCCTTGGCGGTTAATTGTTCGTCCGGCAGTACGTTATTTTCTTTAATGTGAGCATTTAGTCGCTGCAGAATTATGCATTCGGCTACTTTTGACAATGCACTCAGCAGACTAATGGGACTATAATATTGGGGCAGTGTCTTATCTTTTTCGGATTTATGAAAAACCATCACATTCGCTTCTTTCCATTGCGATGGAAAATACTTTAGTTTAAGTATTCCATTTATTAATTGAGCTAGGTATTCCAAAATTTCGTCGGGCAGTTTCTTAAGGACTACTGCCTGAATGCCATCGTTTCCCGGTGCTTTACGTGGTTTCATACGCCTGATAGCCTTTGTGGCGCCATGTTGGTTAGACGTCCAAAACACTGTTTGCATTGTGTAAACAGTATCGAATTAATGATTTTATGAAAGTGTATTTTACCATGTTTTTATTAACTCGCTTTCTTGTATGTCTGTCCGGGTGGAATTTTTTAATTGATTTTAAATTAACTCCCCGACGAGCTAGATACTTGAAATGTGGACCATAGCTCAGAAGTGGATGGCAATTCATGAAAATGTGAAAAGAAAAAAAAGAAGAAAAACTAAAAAGAGGAGATAAAGATGAAGAAAACGAAAAAGATGGAAAAAAAGAACAAAACAGCATAAATAAAAAAACTGAAGAAGAAGAATTACGTTCACTATACGATTTAAATTTTTACCCGATACAATATAGCTCTGACTTGCTTTTGTATTGATTTGTTTTTATTTTTAACTTTGGAGATTCTAACTCATACTTACTAACCGTCATCAGACGTGGTTGAGCGCCATTCCCGCAATGTTTCGAGCGGAACAATATGGCGATTGTGAGGTTAAAAAGGGACTTCAGCTACGTCACAAATTGCCGTCTCCTGACAGTTCCCAACTCAATGGGAGATACCGATTCGGGTGGCAGTAATTTCTGTTTGTTTGCTTCTTATAAAAATTCTACAGTTTTGCTCCGATATCGACGAAATTTTGCATACTTGACCTTATAAACACAAAGAAGGGCTGTCAGAAAACCCTCACTTCGAAGTCCACCTAAAAATATTTTGTCCATATAGACCCTCACCAATGATTTTTTTTTGTGGAGCCAAAATATTTTGGCAGTGTCCACGACGTGACTACTTATTGCCCGTAGAGACAGGAAAAATTCGCGAATTAATTTCGCGATAGGCTAAAATACAAATGGTTATACCTCAGTGCTGCCTCTGCCATTGGCTCACAACTCACCTGGATGACTCTGGGCCAATGAGAAACGCCCGACCAAAACGTTATCGAATCACAGGCTGCTACGTTGGGACGTCTCACAAGACAGCAGCCAATGAGCGGGGTGGCATTTGACCGAGTGTACGTAGAACTATGGAGTTCAATCCTGCAGGTCATTGAACCCGCGAATTTTTCCGGTCCCTACTTATGCACAGAGAGGAATCAGGAGATGAAGGACAACAGTACTAGTCATCAGTTACCAGACTTTGGGCCCACCAACATGATGATATGTACGCATTACATTCTAAACCATATAGCTAACAGAGAGTACCATGTGTTTCGGAAACCAGTTGATGTGCCATCAACAACACTTCAGATAACTGTCTCAGTTGTTTGACATTCCACTGTTGGAAGTTACAGTGAATCAACAGGCGTTGCAACGAAGTAAACACCTCGAATGTACAAAGAATTTATTCTCCGTATTCCCAGATAACTGATGGTGATACAGATAACTGGATATTCCTAGAAACTCTCAGACTCTCGAGTTCTTTGTTCCCATGTAAACAAGTTAAACATGTACGAGGAAGTAAGGAGGGTGTTTTATTGTAGATTAAAAAATATATATATATTTAAGATTTTGTTTGCATTCCAAGATGATTCTTGTGAGTTCTAATCGGAATTAAGGGCGAATAAGCCACGCTCTCTTGAAATTTTTCCATCGTTTTGCTATAATTCTAATTATGAACTATTTATCCCAATTTTTTGGCATGTCAAGTCATAAATCACATGCCCCAGATCTTCTGTACCTTGCTGCAACCACATATTCACTAGCGGGCTCTATTCTGTAAGCGCCGCGAGAGAATAACTTAATACTTCTCGCGGACGACTGCAATTGTCATTACAGCCTCACCAGTTCACAAGTGTTGGCTTCAACAAGCAGCCAAAGATAAGTTCTATGCCATGCCAAACAAAAAAAAACATTAGCATGGAAGCTGATTTGAAATCTGTATCAAAATATTTGAAATTACAAGATGGCGAGACATTCGTTAATTTACAAAATATACACGTAAATTCACGAAGATCTCTGGATAATATGTAACTAATATCGTAATACGACAGTTAACCGCTCCCTGATGATGGCTACTGCAATGTCGACCGAAACCGTCGGTGAATTATTCGCCGAGGACGCGGCTACAACCCAGAAGAGCCAAGCTACTTTGAGATGTAAGATGTCACACCAAGTGCTGCTTCACCAGGTTACCAGGTGATCGGTGAAGTCGTGGCCACCTCCTGAAGAGTGATGACGCCCAAGGTTGCCCACCCCACAGCTCGAGGCTCCGGGATAGCCAACAATGCGGCCACCTCGTGTCCTGGAGGCTGGGGGGTAGGGGGAGGGGCCAGATCTCTCCGGGAGAGCGGGACCACGACTCTTGATACGCCATCTACATTGTTCTCTCGGGCGACACTGCCCCCCTAGCCCTCTACCACTCCCCCCCCCCACCCCCCCTGAGGGGCTAATGGAGTTCCGTGGTACGGGCCGCTGACCCAACGCAGCGGTCTCCTCCGAAGCGCTCCATAACCGACAAACGTTCGAAGCTTTCCAAGGCCGGGGGCTCTTTGTAAAAACTGGGCAAAGAACAACGCGACCGACGCGCAAGAAAGTCACGCAACCGTTTTGGAAACTACAGCAGTAAATCCACGCACTTTTTTCAACGTACAAGTTCAACTCGAAACAAACGAAGCGTACTTCTTGATTAAAAAATCGATTGTCCGTAAAGTCGGTTTACGGACGATAGTTTAACGTGATAACGTCATAACAAAACATTGATGAAATGATTGCATACTTTTATGAATAAAATTGAATCATTTTTATTGAATTATCACTATTTTGTATGGATACAAAGAAGGAGTGAAATGAAATCTACAATTTAATTGATAAATTTACTTTTATTTGCACTCATTAATTCAAATACGTTTATTACTTTAACGAAGAGATTATTTTAACTATAACTTTTATACATGTTTGCTATTTAACTTCTTCCAATCTGTGTTATTCTGTTAATAATAGGACGATGATAGGAAAAGTAGGAAACGAATGGGAGTGTTTCAAGTTTAATGTGCCTCGAAAAAGTCAAATCGATGGTTGTTCCAATCGAGTGGAAGAGAGCTAGATGCAGCGCAAGCGTACAATGAGCGTAACGGGAAACTGCGCAACGGGACAATGTGCGTAACGGGACACTTTTTCGTGCGTGCAGCCGGCGTCCATTGATTTATTAGACGTTGTCACGTCAAAAATAACTTAAATCTTCCGTAGAAACTACGCCGTACTTCAACTTCCCAAGTTGTGATGTTTTCGTTCTGAACAAACGTGAACGCACACTTGGGGCAAAATAAGGGTGTTCTAGCTGTAGACTCAACTAGTTTTTTGAAATGTTTTGTCTTTTGGACTCATGTTCAAAGTGAGTGAACTCAGTGTCCGTTAATTTACGAAGATACCCGAATATTTTGTAACCAACGTTCTTCGTAATTTAAAAGGTGAACATTTTTAACTGTGTAGTCGTTTATAAAACAAGCATGCCACAAAAAAACATATAGCTTAAAAAAATGTAATACAGTAGGAAACATATTTTTACCACCGGGTTACTTTTAATAGTTCGTGATTATCAATAAAAAAAATATAAAACGTCAAAAATTTTATTGAAAAACTTATGCATATATAAATATATATATATATATATATATATATATATATATTACTGTGTGAAAGTTTAATAAGCGTAAAAATTACATGTATAATAAAAGATTATTGCGCGTCTTTAAAAGTTTTAGAATATACTGCTCTTCAAATACGACCGTCGAAAACGCAACCCAAAACACAAGAAAGTTGGAAGCTGAACAATACTTGCGTTGCACTATTACGCCTTGCGTAGTTTACAACCCGGTACTCTTAAAATGTGATTTCTGAACTTTTACTGCGTGTTGCATTTCTTGCGTGGTTTATGAACCCGGCCTTACACTCGTTTCTCTTCAGCGTTACGTCAGCTATTCGTGAAGGCGTCGGGACTTTTAAAAACAAGACCCGCGTGGTAAAGCCTACAGTTCACAAGGGTGATTTTTCTGTCATTTCCCAACCTAACTAAAGCCAAGTGTAAGTGTAGCATGGCCCCCACATTCGATTACGGGCCTTGGATCCAGAATCGGTGACGGACTTCACAACCTCCTCCCCCCCCTCCACCCATTTTACAGTCACGTGCTACATTATTATTGCATGGTTATTTCTTACCTACACTCTTTTTTTAGAATGTTTTTTTAACTGAAAATACAGGGTATAATTATGGTTACTATTTTATAAGCCCGAACTAAGCTATGTTTATAAAATTATTTTACTTTAAAAATAACCATGGTGAGTGTGTATACGTAATTCACACACTGAGATAAAATTAAACAGGGCTGGGCCCAGGGTTCCACCTAGACCCGCCCTTGTGGGGGCCGTGGTGTGTGGGCAGCCTTCTTTTCACAGACGAGAGAGCCAAAACCCGAAGTTCCCCCAAGTTCATGCTTTTTTTTTTTTCCGTATCTTTAATGTATCTATCCTAATCAAATCAACCGTCCGCAATGTTTTAAAGTATTTATAATGTAGCTAACCTAACCTAATTGACCATTAGTAGGTATCCTTTTATCAACACCGCCATATTTATTTACAATGAACAAAAAAAAAACCGAAGATGCACGATCGGACGTTTGTCTCTCTCGTCTGTGAAAAGAAAGCTGCCCATGGTGTGTGGGTGGGGTCCGGGATTGGGGAGGGACCTAGGTGAAAAGCCTATAGCCTACGCATGGTCATGCTGGGATCAGCCATGCAGGGAAGAGGGGTAGCATGCATCTTGTGAACGCATGAATTTTCTCGTTACCGAGGTTAGAAGATACACATCACTGGCCAGTACTAAAAGCTCACTTTTAAAATAAAATAAAAATTCAATTTCATAACCCCGTGGCCACTGATTCTGAGCGAGATCTCCTCATTTTTACGGTCAACAAAATTTCACTGCAACATCTGCTAACCGATGCTGCAGTGAAGATTATACCCGGTGAGTGAACTCACCTATTCGTGTACGCATAGTTTACGGAGCGTATTATAACCCGGCCCAGAGTGTTCACTCAGAAGTTAAGAGCTCCCGGCTGTATTCCTCACTTGTGGTTAAAAATTTTCTACCAGGGTACAGGACTACATGTTGAACTGTAATATGTACGTTCTTTAAATGATTGTTGCAATGGGGAATTTTGGTTCAATGCAGTTTTTTTTTTTTTTGACATACGTAGGGGCAGGCATTTTTCGCGAATAAATCTGAACGCCTATTAGACTGCAACAAGGTATACCCGCACCAGAGGTTTCTTCCTTGTGATTGGCGGCCGTCTGCGAGATAAGTCGTTGCCTTTTTTTAACCGAGCCACTCAGGAGGCGTTTGCTTCCGCACTGAATTACTGCGATTGGTGTGCTGACAGTACACGTGGTGCCTGAGAGAAACTCGCCCAATCACGAAACTCAGTGGATGCTACAGTGTTTTAACGTATGACTAATCTCGGAATATTTTCGCGAAATATGCATGGCCCCTAGACATACGCCATTGCAGTTTTCCACTGTTTGTCACGGGAAATAGGTTCCGATCCAATATCAAAATATCCGGTCCAATATCAGTCTGATTGCGCCTGATGTACGGGAACAGACGTCAGTTCCCGAAACGTCGCAACTGTCCTCATTGGGAAACCTTCTGTGTTCGGCAGTGCTATCGTCGTTGTGTTGTTCATATTAGTACTTGTTTATCTCCATCGCTGTGTTTATATGTTTGCTGCATTGTCCAGGTTTGTTGTCTGCCTGCATTAAATCTGTCTCGTCGTTGTTACCCCACTGTGTTTGTCTGTGCTGTCATATTATTTTTTTCATGTCTAAGTTCCTTCAACGGAAATTTTGTGCTGTCCGATATTTACATGTTGAACATTTTTTTGTCCGTGCTGTCGTTGTTGTGTTTTCCATAATACTTGTTTAGTTTCATCGTTGGTTCCGTTTGTCCATCGTCAGCTGATTCAGTCTTGTTTTCTGTGAATTTTTTAACTTCATATTTTTATTTATTTATTATTTTCGAAATTTTTCCATGACAAACAGTGCAAAACATGCAATGGCGTATGTCCAAAAAAAACTGCATTAAATGTAAATATGTTTTTTTTTTTGTAAATGGAACTGAAATAAGCATGTAAAATTCCAGATATTTGTCAAAGTTTTGTACATTCACACATCAACTACTGTTATCGCTACAAAGAAAATGTTCGCAGTAATACTGGGTTCGGATTCTTACCCGTGCATTTATTTGTGCTCTGTGTTGTCCCGATACCTACACTATGGTTATTTGTAAACTGTTCCCTGAATAGCTTTCCAGTATTAACTGCACACTTTAATGAACATAACAAAACTAAATAAAGTATTTAAGTAACGATAATTTAATTATATTTTCCATATTTTAAAAAAAATTGTGCTTGTATAAAACCAATTAAAATTTAAAATTATGCGCTAATTTTCGTAAGCGCGACAAGTTATGTCCCTTTTGGTTTCCGAAAACGTAATTTATACTTCCAAAAATAACCATAGAAATTTTTATTCACATTTACAATATCAGGTAGAATATGAGGTTGTTTTTTTAATGTCTATCTATTGTAGCCGGTACCATCGTGCAACTTCCGGAAAATCTTTACATGCGTTTCGTTTCATGGTCTAGACCTCAAAACCTTCGTTCGCTCAAAAGTTTATGTATATATTTGTATATATATATATACGTCTATCTGTGTATATATCTATATGTCTATTTATGTCATATTTTTATAGACACTATAACTGCAGCAATTTTGCAAAAATCACACCCAAAGTGATACATAAAACAAAGTAATAAAAATTCTCGGCCGAGTTCGTTAACGAGCAAAATCCGACAAAAGGCTAAAAATGGAAATTTTTAAAAACATTAAAAAAAAGATAAAATACCTTAATATAAGAGATATCAAATCCGTGATATGTTAAAAATTATTTTTTTGTAGAGTAATACCAAAAGTTTTTGTCAAAATAAATTTTTAATACAACCAACCATAATTCCAAGTAGTGCAAAAAAAATTTTGTTAACCTTATGAATATTGGCTAAAAGTTTTTGTCTGAAAAAGGTTTTGAGAAATCTGCAGTGTGTTAAAAAAAAAAAAAAAAAACAGTGGTAAACATAGAAAAATTCATAATTTTTTATAAGTTTCTAGAAGTTTCCAGAACATTCCAGAAAAAATAGGTACTCTGATATATTTTAAAAAAAATTATTGTAATTTCTTGGGTTAGCAACCGCTTGAACCTCTTGATATTCCATTTTCATGAGTTCGTTTATGAACTGTTGCCTTGATGACATAGTTTTTTTTTGACGCGACAACGTCTAATAAATCGATGAACGCCGGCTGCACGCACGAAAAAGTGTCCCATTACGCACATTGCCCCGTTACGCTGTGTCCCGTTACGCTCATTGTACGCTTGCGCCGCATCTATCATTCTTCCACTTGATTGGAACAACCATCGATTTGACGTTTTCGAGGCACATTAAACTTGAAACACTCCCATTCGTTTCCTACTTTTTTCTATCATCGTCCTATCCTTAACAGAATAACACAGATTGGAAGAAGTTAAATAGCAAACATGTATAAAAGTTATAGTTAAAATAATCTATTCGTTAAAGTAATAAACATATTTGAATTAATGAGTGCAAATAAAAGTAAATTTATCAATTAAATCGTAGATTTCATTTCACTCCTCTCCTTCTTTGTATCCATACAAAATAGTGTTGATTCAATAAAAATGATTCAATTTTATTCATAAAAGTATGCAATCATTTCATCAATGTTTTGTTATGACGTTTTCACGTTAAACTATCGTCCGTAAACCGACTTTACAGACAACCAATTTTTTTGTTTGGCAGTTTGAGTAGAGTAAGTAGTAAGAGTAGATGTCAATTTTTTGTTCCTCCTCCTGCTGGTTTTCACAGACTCACGACGTCTCTCTATGGGACCTGAAGTGGAACCGCCACTAATCGTCGTGTGATTGGCTCTAACCACGAAAGGCACACGCGCGCCTTTACGAAATTCCATCGTCGAAAGCAGGGCAACCACTCTTCCAGAACTTATTGATAGTTCCGCGAGAATTACTTCCGTTAATTTACCGTGTAATACACGCAGCCGATGTATTTTTTTTTTTAAAAAAAAAAAGACGTAGGTTATAATCTTTGTTCTTCATAAAGCTGCACTTGTTACGGTTTTATCACGTGATAATGATCTAGCGAATTAAGTCATCTACGTAATAACGGTTCTATGCGCAGCGGAGATCAAGCCGTTGGGTCTAATGTTCATGAGTACTGGTTATTTAAGTCTTATTATTACTAATAATCGTGACGTTACGTGTATATATTATGATGCGGCTATGTACTAGAATATTCACTAAAATATTTGTCTGTAACGGCTGTATAGATTTTTAATATACATACACTCAAATCATAAGTATCTGCCAATTATTGATGTAAGCGTGTAAGTAATTTTTTTATGTGTAAAATCCAAGATTTCGGTGTAAAAACATTTGGTTGGAGTAATTTGGTGAATGGAACGGAAATGTGTAACCACGATGCTGCCGTCTGTGGCGGATGTGGCGAACCAAAGTTCACTAAGCCAAACGAAAAAAAAAATTATACTTGAAAACACAATGTGCATATAATTATCACAATCGGCATTATTTTAAATAATTATACGTTAAATTTTGTGTCCTAGTTTCGTATTATAAGCGTAATTGAAACATGGGGGAACACATGTTACCTCATTACCGAGGTTAATGTTACACATCTCTGGCGATATTATTAACGACTCGCTCACTTTTTTTTTTTATCTGTGTGGTAAGTCTGAAAGAAACTTTAAATTGAAAAAAAACTTTCAAAATTAAGTTATTTTTACCAGGAAAATAAAACCAAAAAGAAAATATTGTTATTATCTTTGAAAGATTTGTGCAATGGGAGTGCATGACTTGATGTAAGCTTTTGGACATACGCCATTGCCATTTTTTTTTTGTAGTTTTCTTCTACAGGCATACATGTGCTTAGCAATGGCGTATGTCCAAAAGCTTACATAAAGTCAAAATATTGTTACTTGAAAATATGAATATGTATCACTGGCTCTCGTGACCAGTGACTAATTACTTCTTGGCTTCTGATTGTATTCCACTGCCGTGGAAATTATGATGTGCCCGACGTTTTGGCGTGCTTCGTCGTGGCCATCTTCAATGGACGATTAGCAACTGAAGGCCAGTTTGGATTGGGTGGAGGGCGGTCACCTTGAAAGAATTCGAAACGAATCGCTTTAATGCGGTGGTAAGGGAGAAAAAAAAATAAACAGCGAACGACGTGTGTAACCGTGAGCGAAACGTAAAAAAAAGAAAATGTCATCCGAGTCTATTTTCTTGCAGCGTTCTGGAACAGTTTTGTGTTTACGACCCAGGTTTTTTATGCGTCATGCAGTTCTCGTGGACCGAAATTTATGTCCCGATGTAAGTGCGCCTCGTCATTGGGAGTAGAATGTATTTCGTGTTTGAGGAAGGGAAGGGGGGGGGGGGAAACGTTTATCGCCAATAGCGGCGCGGTAAACTGGCGCGGGGCAGTAAAGATGGAGGCCTATCAATCAGGGGACTTGAGCAGGAGGGGGGTAAGTAATACGACGTCGTGTGCAGTGCGCTCGGAGCTTAATATAAGCGATGCTTTACGCCCAAAGTCTCCAGGAACTACTCCCTGGAAGACGGTAAAGGGGGGTGGGGGGGGGGGGGTTGAGTCCGGAGAGAGGAAGCAATCACAGCGCGCAAGCAGCCGAAATAAGCCCTCCTTCCCTCGGTTATGTTTCCCTTGACCCTTTTGGAGGGGGGGAGGGAAAAAGGGGGAGTAAGAGGAGGCTAATTCGTTAATCCCGGGGGGTACAGCCGTGTGGGCGATATTGCCCTTGGATACAGACGCCCGCCTAGCGGACCCTCTGGAAGCGTCCCTTCAGAAACGACGCCAGCCATAAACATCTGCCGCCGTGGAGGGGGTGAGGGGGGGAAAGAACCCTCCACCACCCTTCCTTCTGCAATTCTTCTATTTTCCTCAACCCCTATTCCTTTCCCAATAATATTCCCCCCCCCCCTTCGCCGTACGAGTGAGGGCATTATCTTAAAGCTCTCTGTCTGTGTTCGACTGCAGTCTTTTTTTCTTTACGTTATACGCGTGAACTGCAACATCGCGACAATGCGCGATGCGACAGCAGAAGATCGCGTTATTTTGAATACGTGGTTCTTATGCGTGCGACGAAAGAAAACAATCAATAGTAAATTTTTTCTTGCCATTACGGACGCTCCTGACATGCGACAAGCATAAACGGGGCCCTGCGCTTTTTTTTTTTTTTACTTTAAGGAAGCGCCCCCCCCCCCCGTGAAATTGGGAATATTAACTCTTCCAAAATAAAATTTCAAGCCAACGTGGAACTTAAATATCGAGCATGGGTTTTGCTGATTCATCTTAAGGGAATGTTGATATTCTTTCCTGATAGAATATCATCGGGTCAGTTTTGTAAATGCTTACGATCAAGTTCCGGTGGTGATCGCGTAGTCACACGTGGCAGCGAAATGTTGGAAAAGTTATTTCTAATGCAAAATGAAGATTCGAAATTTGCATTGACCATTTTAACTTAGGTGCTAATGAAATTTTTAATTTTACTGTTCCCATTAAGGTCCATACTTTAAAAGTAATCCCAGACAAACAAGTACTATACAGTGAAGAACCTCGGTAATGGCCGGCTGACCCTGCCTGTTTATGTCAAAATAACATTCATTCATGAATATCACGGAGCGAGAAATTAACTGTATATAAACTTTAAAAATTAGTCGATTAATATTTTTTTGGTGTGATAACGTCTTATAAATCGATGAACGCCGGCTGCACGCACGAAAAAGCATGACTCATTGTCACGTTCCGCCTGAGCCGAGCGTGCAAGAACCGGCCAACCACCGTGCGAGAAAATCTTCCATAATATCAAACATGTTAAGGAGGACTTTTCAAAAGCAGCAATTTAAAACATTTGATATGACGTTATCACGTAAAATTATTGTCCGTAAACCGACTTTACAGACAATGCACGTGTTTAACCATATTTCGAAAACTAATCTCTGAGCGTCGCTCCCGCTAAGCGAGGGGAAAAATAAAAAAATAAATCCGAAAGTCTATCGGGCAAAAAAAATATAAAAAAAAGGATAACCTGAGCAGTTAAGGCCAGCAGCTTAGCTAAATATTAAATCACCCCCTCCCCTCTCTAAAACCAAGGATGGCTGGACAACGCACGAGTTTAACGTGAAAAATAAATTAATTTCCCTCGAAATTAAATTAAATATAACTCAGGAAATTTGTAGTCACCAAGATTCGCAGCGAATTTTTTTCAAAGTCATTTATTTCACAAATCCCCCGTCGAAACTTATTATTTGCAGGCACAGAAACAGGAGGTTAGTAGGGGCCTCGTGGTTCGATGCCGAGTTGGGGTGCTCGGCGCCTGGGTCCGCTACTGGCGATGAAGACATCCCTGTCGGTCAGTCGGCAACGGCAGCTCGGGGTCGCTTCATTGAGCAGTTGAACTGAGTCTGTCGGGCGCTTGTGTCGAACTCTATTGTCATTCCATATAACTTGATGTTAGCTTTTGGACATACGCCTTTGCTTAGCACATGTATGTCTGTAGAAGAAAACTACAAAAAAAAAACACCAATTAAGCAAAAAAATTGCTGCTGTCAGGATTTAACACCACACAATACTCCACAACAGGATATATGGTCAACAAACAAAGAAAAACAAAGAAAAATGGACTAACAAAACCGAAAAAACCCCACAAATTATGACAGCACAAAAATACCGAACCCAAAAAATTCAGCACAACAGTTGAAACAAGACAAAAACACAGCAAAACGAAAAGACGAAACATGCACAACACTATTGTGCAATTTTTTGCTTAATTTGTGTTTTTTTTTTGTTGTAGTTTTCTTCTACAGACATACGTGTGCTAAGCAATGGCGTATGTCCAAAAGCTTACATCAAGTCATGCACTCCCATTGCACAAATATTTCAAAGATAATGTCATTCCATAATATACTTTTCTTTAAACGAGAAGAATGTTTGCAATACCTACTCTGAAAATCACGCGAACGAAGCCGCGGGTTTTAAGCTCGTCTTGTAATATTCGTTTTTCAATGCATTCGAATTCCTAGCCGTTAATGCAGGGAATATTTACCTGGACAAGAAGAATTTGTTGTCCGTACGTTCAGAAAAAAAATAAAAACATCAAACGGCTTTTCAGAACATCCTGCACCCAGCTGTAGTCATCTTCCCCATCAGTGGTAGGTCACGTGGGATTCGGGAATGGTTGCGTGTCAGGGTTTTCCCCTCCTTTCCCCCTTCCTTTTTCAAACCCCTACCCCAAATGCGTGCGTGCGTGCGTGCGTGTAGCCATAAACATCCATTTTTCTCCCGCATCACCAACCCCTATATTTGTAGCCTCTATTCCTTCTTCGCTCTCCCCCCCCCCCCTTCACTTTTTTTTTCTTCTCCTCCTCAACCCGTCACGAAATTTGAGTTCCCTTCCTTTCACACGCCACGGCCGTGTCGAAAGCTCTGCCGAGCATTGAAAATCGTAAGGTGGGTGGCTTGGAAGAAGGGGGTTGAGGAAGGGGGGGGGGGGGTGGCGTTCACCCTTCTTGTCTTCGTGGGCGTTCGAACATGTTGGCTTCCGTTTAGCTGCACGTTACGATACATTCCGGTCGACCTGACAGCTCATCAACAGTCCACCGGAAGAAATAATAATCATCATCATCTCTTCTCTAAACAGTAGATACCTACAACAGTCGCTATCCGCACCTGTCTCATCATTAGAGACCTGAAAAATTCGCGGATTCATTTCGTGTTATGCTAAAATTCAAATAATTATACCTTAGTGTTGCTTCTGTCATTGGTTCACTGTTAATCTGGAGGACTGAGGGCCAATTAGAGACCCTCACTCATAGAAGTGTCGAATCACAGGCCCGCACAATCGAGACGACTCACAAGTCAGCAGCCAATGTACAGATGGCATTTGCCCGAGTGTGTGGAGGATATTGGAGTCCATCCTGTAGGTCATCGAACCCGCGAATTTTTCCGGTCTCTACTCATTATTCGCTTTACTCATTCCAAACCAAACAATTAAATTGGATTTTTGTGTGGTTTTCACCATCATTTAGAGCATTTCCTTGCGGAAGGTACGTGCGTATAATACATTCACATTAAATTTGAAGGTAGTAGATAAATCAGTTTTTTTTTTTTGGTAAACAAGTCGTAAACTGTTACTTTTTAGGGCACTCGCATGGCTTACGCTGACTTGCACATTACTGATGCGTCAAATTAACGTGCCACAAAATTTTATGTCTTAAAAAAGGCTTACAGAAAAGTCCGCGAGAGCACATTTATATCTTCTGAGGACGACCCACGGATGGTTACGGTTCTACAGTTTCACCTTAAACGACATCAGCTCCCGGTAAAACTGTCATTTTTCCATGACAGTAAATAAAGTGCACTTGTAGCGTCGAGTGTTTTTCACGTGGACAGCTACGTGCAACCCTCTCACACGTGACAGAGTCTGTTTGTGTTGTAAACGTGCAATGCACACAAACAACAACTTTTTGACGTGACAACGTCTATTATAAATCGATGAACGCCGGATGCACGCACGAAAAAGTGTCCCGTTACGCACATTGTCCCGTTACGCTCATTGTACGCTTGCGCCGCATCTATCTCTCTTCCACTCGATTGGAACAGCCATCGATTTGACTTTTTCGAGGCACATTAAACTTGAAACACTCCCATTCGTTTCCTACTTTTCCTATCATCGTCCTATCCTTAACAGAATATCACAGATTGGAAGAAGTTAAATAGCAAACATGTATAAAAGTTATAGTTAAAATAATCTCTTCGTTAAACTAATAAACATATTTGAATTAATGAGTGCAAATAAAAGTAAATTAATCAATTAAATTGCAGATTTCATTTCACTCCTTCTTTGTATCCATACAAAATAGTGATAATTCAATAAAAATGATACAATTTTATCCATAAAAGTATGCAATCATTTCATCAATGTTTTGTTATGACGTTGTCACGTTAAACTATCGTCCGTAAACCGACTTTACAGACAACCAATTTTTTTTGTTGAAATAGTTTTAGAAAATTATTAATTATAATGTTATTAGGTTTATGGTGGATAGGGAAAACATTTTAACCAATGAAAATTGATTTCTCATCCAACTAATATTACGTGCATTTAAATCTGCACTTACTTTAAATCGTAATTTATTTTCTATTTGCGGACAAAAAAAACCCTGGAGCTAATATGTACTGTATCTTTAATTTAAACGAATGAAAATGTTATGAAATTAAGTTCAAAAGCAGATTTCCCATCGAATAAATCATGCATAGTACTTTTTAGTCAGTGCGGCCCTTAAAATTGTCATCAAGGTAATGAGTTTACGGTACGGTGGTTAGTTGTGGTTATTGTTTTTATGTTTTAGTTTATTTTTTATTGCTCAAGAAAGATATGACCGGGTTACCGAAGCTTGAAAATTCAAATTTTCATCGTGACTTCTTCACTATCTTACTACAGTTTTATTGTGATGGCCTTCCCAAGGTTTAAATCACTTCTACGTGAGCGTTATAGGTTTTTTTTTTCTCTCCTTTTTTCTCGTTTTTCAGGGAAGTGAAAAGGTTGTAACTTGTAGTTCCGTTTAGTGACAACAGCGAAGGTAAACTACTCCATGCAGGCAAGTATATTATTTTAAACACCAAAAACTCTTAAAAAAATTGTTTTAAATAAAGTTGAAAAGAAATTTCAGAAAATGAACACAAGTGTATTAAAGGAAATTAAAAATAAAGAACAACTTAAAAAAAAGGAAAAAAACATTTGCTGAAAAATATCACTAAACTTGTTTTATAACAGTTTTCTGATATTTTAATTTTAACAAAATTCTATTTAAGCCTAATTTTATTTACAGCCACCCTATAGCTCGATTTAGTAAAAAAAAAACAAATGGGACTAGTTATTTTTTTTAGTTGATCTATTACAAAGGGAAAAAAATCAGTAATTTGAACATACAGGTACGTACTTCTGCAATAAAAGAGCTATTTATTTAAGTTTAAATGAAAATTTAAATTAAACAACAGGTAAGAAAAATTTAATGTTATTTATTTATTTAACTGCAAATCTGTATTTAAATACTGTATACTATTCATAAAATTACGTATATTTTTCTTCCAGATTTACAAATTACAAATCATGCATTCTCACATCGAAACAAACTGAGAAGAAAAGAAAGGAAGTAAAGCCCCTGTTAGTTCCACTCTGGATGCACTCTGAGCCACAGTTCAAAACGTTTTGTAATTGCAATTTGCACTTCAATGCACAGTGCGGACTGAATACTATAAAACAATTATAAGTACACCTACCACCAAAGTAATGTTTATCATATTAGTTTTGAACCTTGCAAAAACTAGATTAGAAAAAAAATTCAAAATATCTTAACTCAACTCATAATTTTTTCATAGACATAAATACATAATTTTGTTTATACTCTTGCCCGTTTTACTTCGTTGAATTATTTGCTACTGCCATTATTCAAATCCACTTGTGCTTTTCTGATTGATGCTTTTAAAATTGTATTTCATGCGTATTTCTCTGGTAGCAAAACTGATTTAAGAATAGTAGCGTGGCTTCTGGGTTGCAGCCGATTCCTTGGCGAATAATATTTAGGGACCGGAAAAATTCGCGGGTTCAATGACCTGCAGGATGGAACTCCATAGTTCTACGTACACTCGGTCAAATGCCACCCACTCATTGGCTGCTGTCTTGTGAGACGTCCCAACGTAGCAGCATGTGATTCGATAAAGCTTTGGTCGGGCGTTTCTCATTGGCCCAGAGTCATCCAGGTGAGTTGTGAGCCAATGGCAGAGGCAGCACTGAGGTATAACTATTTGTATTTTAAACCTATCGCGAAATGAATTCGCGAATTTTTCCGGTCTCTAATAATAATTCACTTCACACAACGGCCGTGGAAAGCCTGCGAACAATATCGATTAAAAAACAACGAACTTCTGGAATCGATATCGAGGATCGAAACGGAAACCAGTAATAATTGTTGGTGGCGCGCGCGAAGCGTTCCGTCAGGAGCGCCGACCCGGTGGAGAACGTAGAAACGTAACCTCGCGACGCTTTTCGCCCCGTCAAATATTTGTTCGTGTCGTCGCGAAATTTACGACGAGGGCGATAAAAAAAAAAGAAGGCGGGCGAGAGTCGGGACAGGTTGTTTGTTCGCGAGGTGGGCTTCTGACGGGGAATTGTCGCGGCGGCCCCGGATCATCCATCAGTCACGAGAGACATCAGTTGACGAGAGACATCAGCTGACGAGAGACATCAGTTGACGAGAGACATCAGTTGACGAGAGACATATGTTGACGAGAGACATCAGTTGACGAGAGACATCAGTTGACGAGAGACATCAGTTGACGAGAGACATCAGTTGACGAGAGACATCAGTTGACGAGAGACATCAGTTGACGAGAGACATCAGTTGACGAGAGACATATGTTGACGAGAGACATCAGTTGACGAGAGACATCAGTTGACGAGAGACATCAGTTGACGAGAGACATCAGTTGACGAGAGACATCAGTTGACGAGAGACATCAGTTGACGAGAGACATCTGTTGACGAGAGACATCTGTTGACGAGAGACATCAGTTGACGAGAGACATCAGTTGACGAGAGACATCAGTTGACGAGAGACATCAGTTGACGAGAGACATCAGTTGACGAGAGACATCAGTTGACGAGAGACATCAGTTGACGAGAGACATCAGTTGACGAGATATCAGTTGACGAGACGTCGTGTGACTCTCTCTGCTGTGCGGCCTTTCGCCGGAGGGACAGCTCTGGTCGTTACCACATCGCCGAAATACCAGGGACGTCGGAACAGGGGGGGCAGCAGGGGCGAGTCGCCCCTGTGTTGTTATGCATGGGGGGGGGGGGGACGAGAGTAGCATTTCGCCCCCCTCCTTTTCCCAGAATAAATGTTTGGTCCTAGTAGTATTCTTCTCAACCAGTAGTTACAAACGTTGCATTGGTGATCGCATTGATTAGAAAATCAAATTTATGATTGTCAATATACTGTAAGATGATTGCAAATTCCTAGATGGTATTTTATTTAAATTGCACTACATCTACTGTCAGAGTAGTATTCAATACATACTACGTCATCAAATTCTTGGAACGGTGTATTTAATATTTTGGTTCGGAAACTCATTAAATAGCACAATTTTGCATCTAAAATTCCAAATTTTTCCGGGGGAGGCCCCCCTGCTCTAGGACTGAGGTAGGGTGTGACACATCTTTTCACCCCCCCCCCCCCCCACTCATAAAAACGTTCCGACGTCCCTGCGAAATACCACAACGCCGAACGTACAATAACGACGAATACCATAACTCCGAATGCCAATTTGACCGCAAACGCCGACAGCTATAAAACTGCTGTGTACCACAACGCCGAAATAACATTAACGCCGAAAAATGTTGCTGCGGGGAGGGGGGCCCCACAGGAGCAAAATGAAAAACAACTGAATGAATTTGTATGTGTTTCTTAAATGTATCTTAACGCCGAAATACCACAACCTAACCTAACATAGGCTAGCCTAGCCTAGCCTAACCTAACCTAACCTTACCTAACCTAACCTTTGTGGTGGTCCTGCAAATGACATTTTTCGGCGTTAATGTTATTTCGGGCTTTTTGGTACACAACAGTTTTCTAGCTGTCGGCGTTGTAGTCAATTTGGCGTTCGGCGTTATGGTTTTCGGCGTTATTGTACGTTCGGCGTTGTGGTATTTCGGCGTTGTGGTGCGTCCCCGGACAGCTCTCCCTGATGCGGCGTAGTTCAGGTCAGCTGAGTGAGGTACAGGGGCTGAGGCGGCGACTATGCTGGGTTGGTGGCCCCAGCCGCTGGTCGTTGCCGAAGCCTCTGATACCCTCCCGATCAAACAACAGGGATTGATCCCTAGCAGTACTGTTTTTCTTAAAAGCTCCGGAATGTTATAAAAAAAGGTGGGGGGGGGAGGGGTTTGTTTGAAAAGTCGGTTGACGGACGATAATTTTACGTGATAACGTCATAAGAAAAACATCGATGAAAAATTGCATACTTTTTTAAATTTCATAAATTATTTACATTTTTTTTTGCAAAAATTTAATTTTAATAATTTGTTTGAATATAATCACGAACAATTAGTTGAAAAGCGCGCCTTAACCTGTTTGATATTATAGAAGATTTTTCTCGCACGGTGGTTGGCAGGTTCCTTGCACGCTCGGCTCATGCGGAACGTGACAATTTTTCGTGCGTGCTGTTGGCGTTCGTCGATTTATAAGACGTTATCACGTCAAAAAAAAAAAAGCGAACTGGATCGCTACTCCCACCCTACCCTATTAGGGCGCACGTGTGGGAGGGGAACGTGAGAATGCCGGCCGTAAGGTCGGAATGATCTGATAATAAAAATAATAATAATTTATTTCCCATTTTTTTTACACTTTGTTAACAATATTCACTTAATTATCCAGGAAATTTAGCACTCACGAAAGCAAGCTTGTAAGTGAGTGCATCTAGTCACTTTAAATTACATGAGGTATTTTGACGATTGTAAACATTTGTAAATGTATAATAACTGAGAAATAAATAATTAAAATTACCTAAGAAACTTTACATTAGTTATATAAAGATGAAAGTTAAAAAGAGCAATTTATTAAAATTCAATATTATGTAAGTATAAACTAAAAACGTATAAATTGTTATAAATTATAACATTGTTACACGAAAAAATGAAAATATTTAAGTAAAATACAGGTACAAAGTTATAACAATATATAAAACTTACTTAAATACTAAAGCTATCTCTTCATCAGTTAAGTTATGTAGCCAAAAATTAACATATTTTTTTCATTTGAAAATAATTGTTAGTTTCTAGTTTTGCAGCAAGAATAACGTCAATTTTTGGAAGCAAAAATTCTAAAGATCTCTGAGATATTGTTTTATGAAATTGAGGTATTTGCGGCCTAGTGGTTGAGCGCTGTACTCGCACTCGGAAGTACCAGCGTCGAATCACGGTCCTCCCTGCTTCATTCCCGTTTTTCATTTTTTGGACGTGACAACGTCTAATAAATCGATGAACGCCGGCTGCACGCACGAAAAAGTGTCCCGTTACGCACATTGTCCCGTTGCGCTGTGTCACGTTACGCTCATTGTACGCTTGCGCCGCATCTATCTCTCTTCCACTCGATTGGAACAACCATCCATTTGACTTTTTTCGAGGCACATTAAACTTGAAACACACTCCCATTCGTTTCCTACTTTTTTCTATCATCGTCCTATCCTTGACAGAATAACACAGATTGGAAGAAGTTAAATAGCAAACATGTATAAAAGTTATATAGTTAAAATAATCTGTTCGTTAAAGTAATAAACATATTTGAATTAATGAGTGCAAATAAAAGTAAATTTATCAATTAAATTGTAGATTTCATTTCACTCCTTCTTTGTATCCATACAAAATAGTGATAATTCAATAAAAATGATTCAATTTTATTCTTAAAAGAATGCAATAATTCCATCAATGTTTTCTTATGACGTTTTCACGTTAAACTATCGTCCGTAAACCGACTTTACAGACAACCAATTTTTTTTTTGAATGGCTTCCCGGTATCTAGGATATTTACTTCAGGCCAAAAACCACATAACAATGTTCGCAGGCTTTCACGGCCATTGTCTGAAGTAGCTTGGCTTCTGGGTTGTAGCCGCGTCCTCGGCGAGTAATTCACCGACGTTTCGGTCGACATTGCTAGTCGCCATCATCAGGGAACAGTTACCTTGATGATGGCGACTAGCAATGTTCGACCGAAACGTCGATGAATTATTCGCCAAGGACGCGGCTACAACCCAGAAGCTAAGCTACTTCAAACACCACATATTTTTTAGTTATTTCGTATTTTTTTTTTAATAGTTCTTAAGATTATGCAACAATGAATAATTGCTTATACAATGAAATATTTCACAAACGAATTTAGTTTTTTAATAAATATAGTAGTTTCGACCAATCGATGTTCCAT